>NC_069502.1:1009220397-1009825397 GCF_027579735.1 Bombina bombina
GTCACATTTGACTCAGATCTTTCCTTCACTCCTCACATTCAGTCCTTGGCTACAGCCTGCCGCTTCCACCTTAAAAAACATCTCTAAAATTAGACACTTCCTTACACAAGACACAACTAAGATTTGAATCCACTCTCTCATTCTTTCCTGCCTTGATTACTGCAACTCTGTCCTCTCTGGTCTCCCCACCTGCCGCCTAGCTCCTTTACAATCCATAATGAATGCCTCTGCCAGACTCATCTTCCTTACACGTCGCTCTTCATCTGCTGTGCCTCTCTGTCAATCCCTTCACTGGCTTCCTCTTGCCTCTAGGATCAAATACAAAACTCTCACTCTTACATACAAGCCCTCAACTGCACTGCTCCCCCCTACATCTCAGACCTTGTCTCCAGATACTCTCCCTTCCGTCCCCTTCGCTCTGCTCATGACCTCCTACTCTCCTCCTCTCTTGTCACCTCATCACACTCCCGTTTACAGGACTTCTCCAGACTGGCTCCCATCTTATGGAACTCTCTGCCTTGCTCCACAAGACTCTCTTCTAGTTTTAAAAGCTTCAAGTGCTCCCTAAAGACTCTACTGTTCAGGGACGCATACAACCTACGCTAACCTTTCCTAATACCAGTTCCTCTCCCCCACTGCAATCCCCTGAACCCTCTTAGCATGTAAGCCTAAAAGTCCAGCTGTTTGTAGATCACCTTCTTAAGAGCTGGCTACAACAGTGCAACTCTTGGCAGGGCCCTCTACCCTATAATTGTTTTGTTGTACTCCCCCTTTGTTTATAGTGCTGCGGAATCTGTTGGCGCTCTACAAATAACCGATAATAATAATAATAATACCTATAAATAATTATATATATATATATATATATATATATATATATATATATATATAGGTATAGATATATATATAGAAATATGTATTTATGAATAAATAGAACATATTCTGCTATATGTGAAATATTCATATTTTCATGTCGGGTTAGTGCCCTTGAGAACATGAGTTCGGGTTAGCACGCAAGTTTTCTTTTTTCCACTTTTTTTTCTCCATTGCACTAAAATTAAGCTGTTTTCGCGTGAGAGTGCAAACTTTTTACTTTCAACTTGAAATAAGAGTGCAACCTGACGGACGGAAAAAGTTTTCTTCTAGCTTAATAAGCACCCTAGTGAAAGCGTTAAGTAGCGCTCCACTCATAAACTGGCCCTATATCTTCAATGGCTTTTTCCAGCAAGAAAATGGAATGGACATAAAAGATAGGTGGATTAGCAGATTACAATGAATTGGTATCCTTACAAAAGAAGAATAAAAGTGTTGAAGATTAGCCTTATAATCCATGGTTTATAATTTTTGGACAGATTACGAGTTTTGCGATAGGAGCTGTGCGGTGCTAACGAGCAGTTTTTTCTCACTGCTCACTTACCTACAGTGCTGGTATTACAGGTTTTTATAAAACTTGTGCACGATTTCCCCATAGACACCAATGGGGAGAGCCGGCTGAGAAAAAGTCTAACACCTGCAAAAAAGCAGCGTAAAACTCAGTAACGCAGCCCCATTGATTCCTATGGGGAAACACATTTTATGTTTATACCTAACACCCTAACATGAACCCCAAGTCTAAACTCCTCTAATCTTACACTTATTAACCCCTAATCTGCCGCCCCCGACATCGCCGACACCTACATTATACTTATTAACCCCTAATCTGCCGCTCCGGACATCACCGCCACCTACATTATATTTATTAACCCCCTAATCTGCTGCCCCCAACATCGCCGACACCTACATTATATTTATTAACCCCTAATCTGCCGCCCCCAATGTCGCCACAACCTACCTACACTTATTAACCCCTAATCTGCCGCCCCAACGTCGCAGCCACTGTATTAAATGTATTAACCCCTAAACCTAAGTCTAATCCTAACCCTAACACCCCCTAATTGAAATATAATTAAAATAAGTCTAAATAAAATTTCTATTATTAACTAAATTATTCCCATTTAAAACTAAATACTTACCTATAAAATAAACCCTAAGCTAGCTACAATATAACTAATAGTTACATTGTAGCTAGCTTAGGGTTTATTTTTTATTTTACAGGCAAGTTTGTATTTATTTTAACTAGGTAGAATAGTTACTAAATAAAAATTGACCTGTAAAATAAAACCTAACCTAATTTACAATAACACCTAACACTACACTACAATTAAATAAATTAAGTAAATTAAATACAATTAAATAAATTAAGTAAATTAAATACAATTAAATAAATTAAATTAGCTAAATCACAAAAAAACACTACATTACAGAAAATAAAAAACAAATTACAAGATCTTTAAACTAATTACACCTAATCTAATAGCCCTATCAAAATAAAAAAAGCCCCCCCCCCCAAAAATAAAAAGAACCTCTAGCCTAAACTAAACTACCAATAGCCCTGAAAAGGGCCTTTTGTGGGGCATTGCCCCAAAGTAATCAGCTCTTTTACCTGTAAATCAAAAATACAAACAACCCCCCAACAGTAAAACCCACCACCCACACAAACAACCCCCAAATAAAATACTAACTAAAAAAACTAAGCTCCCCATTGCCCTGAAAAGGGCATTTGGATGGGCATTGTCCTTACAGGGGGAGTTAGCTCTTTTGCAGGCCCAAACCCTAATCTAAAAATAAACCCACCCAATACACCCTTTAAAAAATCCTAACACTAACCCCCGAAGATTCGCTTACCGGGAGAAGTCTTCATCCAAGCGGCAAGATGTCCTCAATGAAACCGGCAGAAGTGGTCCTCCAGATGGGCAGAAGTGGTCCTCCAGACAGGCAGAAGTCTTCATCCAGATGGCATCTTCTATCTTCATCCTTCCGACACGGAGCAGCTCCATCTTCAAGACATCCGGCGCGGAGCATCCTCTTCAAACGATGTCTTCTTCCGAATGAATATCTCTTTAAGTGACATCATCCAAGATGGCGTCCCTTAGATTCCGACTGGCAGATAGAATTCTATCAGACAATCGGAATTAAAGGGACACTGAACCCAAATATTTTATTTTGTGATTCAGATAGAGCATGCAATTTTAAGCAACTTTCTAATTTACTCCTATTAGCAAATGTTCTCATTCTCTTGGTATCTTTATTTGAAATGCAAGAATGTAACTTTAGATGCCTGCCCATTTTGGTGAACAACCTTGGTTTTTCTTGCTGATTGGTGGATACATTCATCCACCCACCAATAAACAAGTGCTGTCCAAGGTTATGGACTTTCTTTTTCAAATAAAGATAGCATGAGAACAATGAAAAAATGATAATAGGAGTAAATTAGAAAGTTGCTTAAAATTGCATGCTCTATCTGAATCACAAAAGAAACAAATTGGGTTCAGTGTCCCTTTAAGGTAGAAATAATCCTATTGGCTGATCCAATCAGCCAATAGGATTGAGTTTGCATTTTATTTGCTGATTTCAACAGCAATAGGATTTTTTCTACCTTAATTCCGATTGGCTGATAGAATTCTATCAGCCAATCGGAATCTAAGGGACGCCATCTTGGGTGGATTTATTTTTAGATTAGGGTTTGGGCCTGCAAAAGAGCTAAATGCCCTTTTAAGGGCAATGCCCATGCCCTTTTCAGGGCAATGGGGAGCTTAGGTTTTTTTAGTTAGTATTTTATTTGAGGGGTTGGTTGTGTGGGTGATGGATTTTACTGTTGGGGGGGTTGTTTGTATTTCTTTTTTACAGGTAAAAGAGCTGATTACTTTGGGGCAATGCTCCGCAAAAGGCCATTTTAAGGGCTATTGATAGTTTAGTTTAGGCTAGGGTTTTTTTTTTGGGGGGGGAAGGGGTTATTTTGATAGGGCTATCAGATTATGTTAATTAGTTTAAGGATCTGTAATTTGTTTTATATTTTCTGTAATTTAGTGGGGGGGTTTTGTGATTTAGCTAATTTAATTTATATAATTGTATTTAATTTAGTTAATTTATTTAATTGTATTTAATTTAGATAATTTATTTAATTGTAGTGTAGTGTTAGGTGTTAGTGTAAATTAGGTTAGGTTTTATTAATAGGAATAATTTAGTTAATTATAGTAATTTTCTTTAGATTTATTTAAATTATATTTAAGTTAGTGGGTGTTAGGGTTAGACTTAGGGGTTAATACATTTAATATAGTGGCGGCGACGTTGGGGACGGCAGGTTAGGGTTAATAAGTATAATGTAGGTGGTGGCGATGTAATGGGTGACAGATTAGGGGTTAATAATATTTAACTAGTGTTTGCGAGGCGGGAGTGTGGCGGTTTAGGGGTTAATATGTTTATTCTAGTGGAGGTGATGTCTGGAGCAGCAGCTTAGGGGTTAAAATTTTTATTATAGTGTTTGCGATGCGGGAGGGCCTCGGTTTAGGGGTTAATAGGTAGTTTATGGGTCTTAGTGTACTTTTTAGCACTTTAGTTATGAGTTTTATGCTACAGCGTTGAAGTGTAAAACTCATATCTACTAACTTTAGAATGTGTTAGGAAACTTGGAGGTAGAGGGTGTACTGCTCACTTTTTGGCCTCCCAGGACAGACTCATAATACCGGCGCTATGGAAGTCCCATAAAAAAAAGGGTTTACGAAGTTTACGTAAGTTGTTTTGTGGTAAGGCCAAAGAAGTTTGCGGTGCCCCTAAACCTACAAGACTCGTAATAACAGCGGTAGTAAAAAAGCAGCGTTAGGACCTGTTAATGCTGCTTTTTCAGCATAAGGCAAAACTCGTAATCTAGCCGATTGTGTGCAGTACCTTAGAGCTGTTGTAAATTCATGTTATGTGAGTATTCCATTGACTAAAAATTATTTAATTTTTATTTCTGAAACATAGTTTTATATATATATATATATATATATATATATATATATATATATATATATATACAGGAAGCACTTGATTTACATTGGGGTTAGGTTTATAATTTAAATCAAGGAGGAAAGTGAGGGAGTTAGGTTCCTGGCCCCGCTCAAAATTGACATAATTAACCTAATACATTATTTTTCAATCTTTGAAATGAATACTATGAATGCATTATTAAACAGTCTAAAATAACCACTCAACAGGGCAGGAGGCGGTTATTGTTGCTGCTGGTGCTCATACAGCTGGGACACGTGGTGCAGGTCACTACTGGGCCCTGAGGTCAAAGATCTACCCACTGCTAGTTGTGCCTTCACAGGCTTAAGTGGGCAAGAGAGAAATCATAATCTGGGCAGGAGGAGAAACAGACTCTGACAAGCAGAGGAGGCAAACTCTGGGTAGGAGAGAGACTGATAAGGACAGGCAAGAGCAGAGACAAACACCCTAAGCTGGGAAACTGCCCACATATCCATGCAAAGCTCAGCACTCCCTGCGACTTTCACTCACTCACATCGGACCCACCTACAATACCACCATGCCTACTATCTAATGAGGTTTTTATTATGTGAGTGACGTGACTCTTATATGTCACTCATATGTATGCAGAAGCGCTGCTTCTCATTAGCAGTCACGTTTTAATTTCAACTTGTAATACATGCTACCTGATGCCTGAAAAAAACCTACATCTTTACGCACAAGCAGGAGCACTAAATAGTGCTACACTCATATTCTAGCTGTCAGCTGGAGGTTGAACAATTTTAACAGACAAATGCAACAGGATGGACCCTTGTTCTGGTTAAACCCCTCTGTCAAAGAAAGGACTAACCACTCTGCCATAACAGTGAAGATAATGTGACTATGAAGAAATTAATAGCACTGGGTCTCTGTCTACATTATTTATATTCCTAAACAGGGCATTCATTAACACTAACTAAACCACAACAGATCAATACCTGCAGCCACCACTCCATACTTTATATTGAGACATCTTCGGCTGCTCCTCAACTGTTTGTTATTCAGGAGGCATTAAATGAAGCCACTAGCAAACAAAGACAGATCTCATTAATAATATTGTAAAAAAAATAATAATCAAATTAAATGAGATATAAAATAGACCTAATAACAAAACAAACAAATGATCGATCATAGAAAGCACGTGTTTTTAAAAAAAATAATATATATATATGTGTGTGTGTGTGTTTAATATTTATTACAATGATTTCTTAGCAAATATAAAACATAATATATTAAAAGAACCTGATTGGCAACAATAAAAGTGTGTGAGTGTATAATCAAACCTGTATCAATCACAAGTAAACAATGGTAACATGAAACCTATGCAACAATTAAGTATCACATTAAAAACATATAAAAGGAACAAGATACTTGCACTCAATAAGCAGAGGATACAAATAATAACCATAGCGAATCTGGCCAGACTTAATTAAACAACACATTTCAGACCCACGTCCCTTTTTCATTAATGGTTGCATATGTTTTTTAAACTATCTTACCGCTGTTTACTTGTGAATGATACAGATCTGATTATACACTCACAGACTTTTTATCATTGCCAGTCTAGTTTTATTTATGTATTTGAATGGTTGAAATTAATTAAAAACTATAAAAATCACTTTACATTGCTCCAGTGGATTGTAATAGGGCCTGTTTACAAGAAAAGAGAAAGTTGGAATGGAATGATGGGAATTAATATATCTGCCATCTATTTGACCTAATTTGCTCAAATAATTAGCAAAATTATAGGCAATTATTATCTAAAAAAAATATTGTATTCCAAAGTAAGGGCATAGGAATGAAGTGTCCAGCATAACAAATAAACAATAAACCTCTTGGTCCAAAAACCTCTAATGATCAACTCTTTAATCTTCTTGGAACATGGCCTATGATTTAAAATTTTAATAATGTATCATCATCCCCATGAATAGCTTTAGTATTGGGTGCTTGCATATTGTTTGAACTTTGAAAGTTATAAAGTGGATATCACAAAACTATAGTTACAAGATAATATTTCTTCAAGAATTTTGTTGGATTTCATAAATAAGCTATCAGACATTTGTAGATAATTGCCAGAATTACACATCTAATTGTAAAAGAGCCAATTTCTCTTAGTGATACCACCTGGTGTGATCACTCAGTACTTTTGCAAATCTGCAATCATTTTGGTATTGCTTGATGTTGCTCTACAAAACTGGAAGATACCCTTTGATAACATCATAATTCTATTAAACTGTTTACTATAAAATGTAACATGTTGCATTTTTAAACTATTAACAAGATAAGCAACACCATTAAAATAAAATTAAAATATTCCATGAGAACCCAAGACCACCTCATTCCTTTAAATGTTCCTAAGTAAATTCAAAAACCGTTCCATTTTATTCACGAAAGGGCAATTGCAAAAAAATATTTAGCATTGAAAAATATAAAAAATAGCCAAAGTTTAAAGGGCCACTAAACCCAAAATCTTTCTTTCATGATTCAGATAGAACATACAAATTTAAACAACATTACAATTTACTTATATTATTTATTTTGCTTCATTTTTGAGATATCCTTATTTGAAGAAAAAGCAATGCACATGGGTGAGCCAATCACATGAGACTTATATGTGCTGCAACCAATCAGCAGCTACTGAGCATATCTAGATATGCTTTTCAGCAAATAATATCAAGAGAATAAAACAAATTAGATAATAGAAGTAAATTAGAAATATGTTTAAAAATGCATTCTCTTTCTAAATCATGAAAGAAAAAATGTGGGTGTAATGGCCCTTTAAGCAGTTTTGTATCTTTGGGAATAATGTACTTCCACTAATGCAGACTTGTCTAACAATACAGTGATCTACAACATTTGATATGACCCTCCATTTCACCAGACTGAATACTGTGTGTGTCTGAACCATGAATGATTTTTTTTTTAAACCAGTTCAATGCATTATTGCATTGGAAGCAAAAAAAGTATTGATATTGGAGCAGAAAACAAAAAATAGAGGGATAATCCTCTTTGTGTGTATATCTGGGTCTGCTCAGTAACACAGACAGATAACTGAACAACATTTCTAGGCAGATACTCGCACAATGCAAGCGAAAAATGTAACAAATAACTATTTACATGTTTGTTTATTTAAAAATCTGTTTATATGTAAGTTTCAGTTTGAACAAAGTTGCATAACTTTGAAACAAAAACTTTGTTATGAAATTTGAAAGTTTTGTAGATATTACTATTGACTACAAAACAACCATTTTAAAGTTATTAAAGGGACAGTCAACCCAAAAAATATTCAAACGTATTTAAATATTGTTTGCAATGATTAGTACTGCAAACAGTATCCCAATTTTGATGGAATTATGTAGTGACAGTAAAATGACTTACTATTTCACCTTCGGCCATTTTAAGATGGCCGTCTGAGCCCTCCACCCCTGACGTCATCCTGAGCTTGTAGACATAGTCCACAAATTAAAACTAGTCTATCGACCATGATTTGCACATGCGCAATGCGCCGTTTATGCTGAAGGGGGCATTTTCATTGAGCAGCTAAAAACAACCGGTCAGTATCATAATAGCTATAGCGGTTCTGCGGCGGACCAGTGTGTGCAGCTCCCTCAGCTAACCGGTCACAGCTCATTCAAGAACCGCTATGATACCGAGCAGTTGTTTATGTCTCTTGCTCAGTATTCTGTTTGTAAAATACAAGAAGTGCAGCCTCACAGGTATGATAGATCATAGAGGATTACTGCTCAGACATATGTATGGTTAAATAACAAGGTACAGCATATTGTTAGCTATGAGATGCTTAGACTTGAGGAGATATTTATCATGTACTGTGCAGTCGTATGTTTGTTTATGGGAAAAATTGTGCTGTCATAAATACAGTAACATAGATCCATGTTCACATATTCACATATTCTTCTATTTAAATAACATTGGAATGTGAATTATTAATATTTAATGTCAGGTTTAGCACTCAAATATATGCGGTTGGGTTAGTGCTCAAGTGTTAGGCTTTCTAAAAGTTTTCATGCTCAATTGAAGTCTATGAGAGAAGTTAACGTGGTCACAATATTTTTTTTCACATAAAGGTTTACGCTCGGGTGCAAACTTTTTACTTTCAACTTGTAATGCAAGAAAAACCCTGTGGGGTCAATTTATCAAAGACTTCTCCTGCCTTCGCCCCTCTATGACTGCATGTTCTCACAAGAGAACCTGCAGTCCATATTAATCAAGCTGCTTCCCCAACCTCTTCTCCACTTCTTAGGTGGGGAATTTCTATCTCCGGGGAGATTGACAGCTCCTGCCCACACGTGATGGGCTGTGCGTCGGTAGGGGGCTGCGTTGCACAAAAGTGCAAAATAGCGATCTTGTGCAATTCTGAATTCCGGCAGCAGAATTCAGCCTACATATGTACACCCCTGTCCACCGTAGCTTGATAAATCGACCCCTATATCAGCAAAAAGTCTCTGTCTAGCGAAGTTAAAGGGACAGTCTAGTCAAAATTAAACTTTCATGATTCAGATAGGGCGTGCAATTTTAAACAACTTTCCAATTTTCTTCTATTATCTAATTTGCTCAATTATTTAGATATCCTTTGTTGAAGAAATGCAATGCACATGTGTGAGCCAATCACACAAGGCCTTTATGTGCAGCAACCAATCAGCAGCTACTGAGCATATCTAGATATGCTTTTCAGCAAGTGATATCAAGAGAATGAAACACATTAGATAATTGAAGTAAATTAGAAAGTTGTTTAAAATGACATGCTCTTTCTAAATCACGAAAGAAAAAAAATTGGGTTTCATGTCCCTTTAATGCGCGAGTGGGAGTTCTAAATAGCACTCCCCTTGTAATCTAGTCCTAAATTTTGGAATTCAGTGAGGGGTAGGTAACAAGACAAAATAATATAAACATACATTAGGGCATAGAGAGAACTATATATAGCAGGGGTAAGAAACAGACTTGATACAGTCAGATGGACATCAAAGTGTAAGCCAAAGGAAGTAGACTGGCAAATATGCTAGCAAGCTTTTATTTTTAGTAGCCCCGTTGTTTACATTTTTTGTAGAGCTTAAGCTTTTACATACTAAAGACACTCTTGTTAGTTTTATATTTCATAACTATACAGCTGGATTTGTACAATATTTTGGCCCTTTATACATAACTTTGTGAAGCCAAGTTTCTTCTTTGGAATAGTATAGCTAATAACAGGAAACTTGTCTGTGATACAATCCACCTGTTTGGTTATCTTGCAAAGGCTTTTAAATGTGAGATCTTTGAAAAATTGCTTAGTTGTTTTAAATTATGACATAATCCATGTGCTTTTAAAATGTCTTCATTTGACCGTAGATTAAAAAAATAAACTGAATTAAATTGTAGTTAAAATACAAGATGTGATATTTATTTAGACACTTTTTAAACGTTATCATTTTGTGCATATGATTATGAAGCAGGTATTCTAGCAGTGTTAAAACAGTAAATCTGATGTTATCAAGATACAAAAATATATCTGACTCTATAGCAAGACCACTAAGTCCTTTAAATAGTATTTGAGCAAAAATGTGTATGTATGAATAGTTTTAGAAAAAAAATAATATGTATCTGGTCTTCAACCTCATAAAAGAGCAGAAGTTTCTCTCCGCTCTGTATAAACTCTAGAAATAAAAAAAATCAGTAGAAGGTGCTTCGTGAGGTAGAATGTCTGTTTTAAAATGTAAAAGGAAAACGAAAAAGCACATGTTTAGGAAGGATACTGAGGTATTAGGATTCTCCAGCAGAACCAGCCTTCGGTCATCAGCTACCAGTTTGGCTTGGAATCAGGAGCCATATCCAGAATGTCCTCCTTAGAACCAGTCTCCTGTCATCAGGCATCACCTTGGCTTAGATACAGGAGCAATATCCAGAATTTCCTATGTAGAACCAGTCTCCTATCATCATACATGATCTTGGCTTAGATAGAGGAGCAATATCCAGGATGTCCTCAGTAGAACCAGCCTCCTGTCATCAGACACCAGCTTGGCATAGATACATAAGCAATATCCAGAATTTACTCAGTAGAACCTGCCTCCGGTCATCAGCCACCAGCTTGGCTTAGATACTGAAGCAATATAAAGAATATGCTCAGTATCACCAGACACCAGTTTGGCTTAGATACATGTGCAATATACAAAATATGCTCAGTAGATTCCGCCTCCTATCATCAGACACCAACTTGGCTTAGACACAGGAGAAATTCCCAGAATGTCCTCAGTATCACCAGCCTCCTGTCATCAAGCACCAGCTTGGCTTAAATACAGGAGCAATATACAGAATATATTTAGTAGGACCAGTCTCCTCTCATCAGACACCAGCTTGGCTTAGATAAAGGAGCAGTAACCAGAATATGCCTCCAGTTATCAGCTACTAACTTAGCTTGGAAACAGAAGCAATATCCAGTAGGGTATATGAACCATCAAAAGGGTCCACAACAGGTTGTATAATGGTTGTAGTTAAAAATATAGTTTATTAAATACAAGTGCAAGATGTTTTTCATTAATTAGCTGTTTGATCATATTTGAGTGTGTTTTTCTTTCGTGGATTTATACCTCCTTGTTTGCATGGCATTACCTTGTGGAATTTGCAACTCCTAACATTTGATAACATAAGTAGCTTAAGGAAAAGACTAATTGTTACATATCTGAAGAGAGCCATTCATTTACCCAGAAAAGGGAAGGCCAAATGGCACAATTTTACCATTCAATAGCAAATGTTCCCCTTGACTTTTGTCCTGCCATTTGAGGGCTAGAGCATAGTGTGTTATATTTTGTGCAACCTCAGACAAAGAATAACACACATCTGTTATTACAAGTGGATGGTTACATATTTTCAAACATTTCAACATTTTTTAGTGTGCCTTATAATTTTAATGCATAGCACAGGTGGCAATATTGGTGCACTCATTGCACTCGTAAGTGGTTAGTTAAGTTTTAAGCTTGAGCACAATCCAAAATACCACTTTAAAATGCAGCAAGACCTGAAATAAAGAATTATTATTAATATTGTAGAACAGAACGACTTGCAGAAATCCAGTACTTGCCCACCATCTGCTTAGCACACCCTTGGTTTATCAATTAACGGATATCTGACATGAAATTTACTGCACAAAATCTATTATCTGACAGAATTAGTACACCAACATCTTCTGAAATGCAGATGTTAGTGTGCCCTAGACTATCGCTCACTCGGTCAATAAAAACAACTTTGGACTTGTATTATAAGCTAACAAATAGAAGTTCTATTAGTTGAACTGAAGTGATGTTAACCCACAGTAGTGATAATATTTTTACACTCACTTGTAATGTAGGCCTGAATCTTTCTATAAAATGCATGTTAACATTTCAGTATTGATGAACTTAGGGCTTCATTTATCAAGTGGTGGAGGTGGCTTGGGAGCCCTATTGCAGCTCTGCTTTTTAGGAGTTAAGAAGGAATGAAGGAGCAGTAATAAGACTCAATTTTCCAGGATGATTTACAGTATCTGCTCTCACACAATTGTTCAGGAGCAGGGGAAGCTTGTCCTCCCACTAAATGATAAATAGAGCCCATAGACTTATCCTTAAAGGGATACTGAACCCAAATTTTTTCTTTCATGGTTCAGATAGAGCATGCAATTTTAAGCAACTTTCTAATTTACTTCTAGTATCAATTTTTCTTCGTTCTCTTGCTATATTTATTTGAAAAATAAGGCATCTAAGCTAAGGAGCCAGCAAATGTTTGGTTCAGTACCATGGACAGCACGTGTTTATTGGTGCTGTCCAATCAGCAAGGACAACCCAGTTTGTTCACCAAAAATGGGCCGGCATCTAAACTTACATTCTTGCTTTTCAAATAAACATACCAAGAGAATGAAGGAAATTTGATAATAGGAGTAAATTAGAAAGTTGCTTAAAATTGCATGCTCTATCTGAATCACAAAAGAAAAATGTTGGGTTCATTGTCCCTTTAAGTCTACAAGAATCAGTTTAAATGTAAATGTTCCAAAGTTTTATGCAATAAACACAAAAATGAACTTAAAAAAAAGAATGTTAAATATTTAAAAAAGATGCAAAAAATATTAAGCCCACTACTAAGCCCACTTAATACTCCGTTTTTCATTGAATTTGTATGACATTGCCCCTAGTGAGATTAATATCGGCACTTATGCATGGCTATTGGTCAGTCTATTTGTCGACCCAGATTTGGGACTGTCCCTTTATGGAATGGGGACCAATATATCTTGTCTTGATGCAAATTCTTTGCGGCCTGGATGGGCAGCCATGCTTATATGCCCCTAAGATTATTCTCCTTTGACACTTGTGATAGCCCTTAGGTGTGCCAGGCGCGCAGGGGTCCCTTCTGGAACCCGCAACTTTTACACATATAATTATAATCCTATCTATTAGGATCCCATTTATATCCTTCCTAGTTTCTTAATCCTCTAAATTTGGTAAAGACTTATGGGTAGATCATTATGGTACTATTGTTGTAATGTAATTTTATCTTGGGTGAATATAAGTATTAAGATATAATATATAGATCATTATGGAAATATCATTATTATTTGTTAACTAATTTACCCGTGTGTCTTTAAATTTTAATTAATGTATCCATCAACCAGAACACAGTGCAAGGTTCTTAAGGTTGGGATGGAGCCAAAACTTTTATGGACTATGAGTACGGCTTTGCAGCCGAAATGCATTAGTCAGCTTTTGTTATGGGGTTACATCCCACTCTAATTTTAAACATGTAACGTTGGAATAAAAGTTATATTTTACTTACAAGTATCTGGCTTTTTTTCGTTTTTTTATCTAAGCTAAGGAGCCAGCAAATGTTTGGTTCAGATCCATGGACAGCACTTGTTTATTGGTGCTGTCCAATCAGCAAGGACAACCCAGTTTGTTCACCAAAAATGGTCTGGCATCTAAACTTACATTCTTGCTTTTCAAATAAACATACCAAGAGAATGAAGGAAATTTGAAAATAGGAGTAAATTAGAGAGGTTCTTAAAATTGAATGCTCTATCTGAATCACAAAAGAAAAATGTTGCGTTCAGTGTCCCTTTAAAGGGACACTGTACCCAAATTTTGTCTTTTGCAATTCAGAAAGAGCATGCAATTTTAAGCAACTTTCTAATTTACTCCTATTATCAAATTTTCTTCGTTCTCTTGCTATCATTATTTGAAAAAGAAGGCATCTAAGCTTTTTTTTGGTTTCAGTACTCTGGACAGCACATTTTTATTTGTGGATGAATTTATCCACCAATCAGCAAGGACAACCCAGGTTGTTCACCAAAAATGGGCCGGCATCTAAAATTACATTCTTGCATTTCAAATAAAGATACCAAGAGAATGAAGAAAATTTGATAATAGGAGTACATTAGAAAGTTGCTTAAAACTTCATGCTCAATCTGAATCACGAAAGAAAATTTTTGGGTACAGTGTCCCTTTAAGTCTACAAGAATCAGTTTAAATGTAAATGTCCCAAAGTTATATGCTGAAGATTTTTTTTAAATAGATATATAATTCAGCATTTATTTATTGCATCTCATTAAATATATATTTGTGCATATGTCTGTTTGTATGTATACGTATGTATGTGTAAAGACATATATTTAATATATTTAACTTTTATTAATCTCATTGTTTTAGTTTAAGCTCAAATGCTCTAAAACCGAGAAATTCATATAATGAAATTTAATATAGAATAGCACAGAATGCATGGAATAAATATATACCAAGGATTTTCATAAAGCTATTCTAAGGACTAAGTAATCTTACACTTTAGAAAGGAATAGGGGTCAATTAGATTTCTAGTTCCTCTAGAATTATTGCATAGTAAATTAGCAAATCTTGTTTATTCTAAGAAGTATACATTGTTACAAATAAACCAGGGAACTCTGGGTAAGACATGCAAATTAGATATACAATATATCATGCTTTTTGCTTCCTAGTATTGCGTTTAACCACAATCCCCATTACAATAATTCTTACTTTCTAAAATGTGAAAATGGAAATAATTATACAAATCATTTTTTTGGAATGCTACCTACCACTTCTAATGAAAGACTATTTGTGTTTTTTTTTTAATATAATATTAAAATATTTAAATATAA
The DNA here is from genome assembly GCF_027579735.1 of Bombina bombina. Lineage (NCBI taxonomy): Eukaryota > Metazoa > Chordata > Amphibia > Anura > Bombinatoridae > Bombina > Bombina bombina. Next base: position 1,009,235,408 of record NC_069502.1, read on the forward strand.
TTCTAAGGATAAAAAAACCCAAAAAAATCAAAACCATAAAACCATTAGAACTAAGTTAACTGAAAATAAATACTGAAAGGATCTTCATTGTTTTGAAAGAATGTGTTAGGAATCAAATTATATATGTTGGGATAAAATGAATATTTACAGATCAAGAATCACAGAGAATTTATCCCAAGAAAAGAAGGTAAAATACTTAGCCAAATTATCTAATGTGTGTTTTGTCTCTCTGTCCAAGGTCCTCCATTTTTCAGCAGGAGGGAAGAGAATAGAAAAAGTGACTAGTAGGGGGCGGAGCTAATGGTCCATCACGGTGGATGCATCTGAGTGAGCTCCGCTGTTCATAAAGGCTGATTCAGCATATATGTGAGACGCAGCAAGCCATCTGGGGCTATCCACATACCAGGGATTTTCTGCTTAACCCGGACATCTATTTATGGTGATCGGATGCTAAGGGCTGGAGAGAAATCCTTGCTCTGAGACACCGCCGAGGAGAATGCACGATGCAGCATCATTGTGGCCTATCAAACTGAAGAGCCACCAGCCGCACCACACATCGCAGTAAACGCAGGTCAGAAGGGAGTGTACCATATCACCTACAACTGCCTCCAGCCCTCACACCTAACTGCTATATTGGTTAACGTTATGTGCTGATTGCACACATTCAACATATAAACTGCAATAATGCTCTAGCAGCAGCTCAGAACCACGTGGCATCCAAGATGCCGAGTTTCTTATTAAAAAAAAGGGGGGGGGGAGAGATTAAAAAAAGACCACTACTGTTAATAGCACTGTAAATGGGTTATCCCCTTAACTGATGGCCTGATTGGAACAGCCAATAGAATGCGAGCTCAATCCTATTGGCTGATTGGATCAGCCAGTAGGATTGAAGTTCAATCCTATTGGCTGATTGCATCAGCCAATAGGAATTTTTCAACCTTTATTACGATTGGTTGATAGAATTCTATCAGCCAATCGGAATCTAATGGACGCCATCTTGGATGACATCACTTAAAGGAACCTTCATTCGTCTGGAGTCGTCTGATGAAGAGGATGCTCCACGCCGGATGTCTTGAAGATGGACCCGCTCTGCGCCGGATGGATGAAGATAGAAGATGCCGTCTGGATGAAGACTTCTGCCCGTCTGGAGGACCACTTCTTCCGGCTTCGATGAAGACTTCTCCAGGCTTCGTTGAGGACTTCTCACGGCTTCTTGGACAATGGATGTCCAGTCTTCAAAACTGTAAGTGGATCTTCAGGGGTTAGTGTTAGGTTGTTTTAAGGGTTTATTGGGTGGGTTTTAGTTTTAGATTAGGGTTTGGGCAGCAATAGAGCTAAATACCCTTTTAAGGGCAATGCCCATCCAAATGCCCTTTTCAGGGCAATGGGGAGCTTCGGTTTTTTTAGTTAGGGTTTTATTTGGGGGGTTGGTTGTGTGGGTGGTGGGTTTTCATTGTTGGGGGGGTAAATTGTATTTTTTTTATAAGTAAAAGAGCTGATTTCTTTGGGGCAATGTCCTGCAAAAGGCCCTTTTAAGGGCTATTGGTAGTTTAGTTTAGGCTAGGGTTTTTTTTATTTTGGGGGGGCTTTTTATTTTGATAGGGCTATTAGATTAGGTGTAATTAGTTTAAATATCTTGTAATTTGTTTTTTTATTTTGTGTAATTTAGTGGTTTTTTTTGTAATTTAGGTATTTGTATTTAATTTAGTTAATTGTATTTAATTTATTTAATTGTTGTGTAATGTTAGGTGTTAGTGTGACAGGTTAGGTTTTATTTTACAGGTAAATTTGTATTTATTTTAGCTAGGTAGTTATTAAATAGTTAATAACTATTTAGTAACTATTCTACCTAGTTAAAATAAATACAAACTTGCCTGTAAAATAAAAATAAACCCTAAGCTAGCTACAATGTAACTATTAGTTATATTGTAGCTAGCTTAGGGTTTATTTTATAGGTAAGTATTTAGTTTTAAACAGGTATTATTTAGTTATTAATAGTAGGTTTTCTTTAGATTTATTTTAATTATATTTAAGTTAGTGGGTGTTAGGGTTAGGGTTAAACTTAGGTTTAGGGGTTAATAAATTTAGTATAGTGGCGGTGACGTTGGGGGCGGCAGATTAGAGGTTAATAAATGTAGATAGGTGGCGGTGATGTTAGGGGTGGCAGATTAGGGGTTAATAATATTTAACAAATTTTTGTGATGCTGGAGTGTGGCAGTTTAGGGGGTTAATATGTTTATTATAGTGGGTGGCGGCGATGTCCAGAATAGCAGATTAGGGGTTAATAAGTATAATGTAGGTGTCTGCGATGTTGGGGGTGGCAGATAAGGGGTTAATAAGGGTAAGATTATGGGTGTTTAGACTCAGGTGTTAGGTGTAAACATAAATTGTGTTTCCCCATAGGAATCAATGGGGCTGCGTTACTGAGTTTTACGTTGCTTTATTGCAGGTGTTAGGCTTTTTCTCAGCCGGCTCTCCCCATTGATGTCTATAGGGAAATCGTGCACGAGCACATACAACCAGCTCCGTATGGAGCACAATTTTTAACGCCGGGTTTATAAAAACCTGTAATACCAGCGCTGTAGGAAAGTGAACGGTGACAATAATGTGCAAGTTAGCACCGCACCCCTCTTACCACAAAACTCGTAAATCTAGCCTTATGGTTTTTTATTTTTTGTTATTGTAATTTAATTAGGGTTAATTTAGGGATAGGGGGCTTAGTTATTAGATTAATACTTTGCATTGTGGGGGGTTGGCGGTTTAGAGGTTAAAAGATTAATTCATTGTTTGCATTGTGAGGGTTGGCGGTTTAGGTGTTAATAGGTTAATTATGTAGTTTACGTTGTTGGGTGTTGGCGGCTTAGGGGTTAAAAGGTTAATTATGTAATTTGCGTTGTTGGGGGTTGGCGGTTTATGGATTAATTGGTTAATTATGTATTTTGCGTTGTGGGGATGGCGGATTAGGGGTTTATAATATTTATTAGTGGTTGTGATGTGGGGGGATGTCGTATTAGGGGTTTACAATGGCATTTTGATGTGTCGGTTTAATTTTTTTAACAAGTTTAGATATTTATGGGTGATTTCAACATTTTTTGTTACACGCCGCAAGATGATATACTGACTTAAGTCACTGGCAACTCCAGAAATGTGTAGTTGCTCACATTTCTGAACCTCGCCAGTTTGATCGACTTGCGGCAGTATATCATATGCTGGTGCCGTTTATGTGATTTACCCGATGAGCGAGGTGAACTTACAGGTGACCTGGGTTTCAGCAGTTACGCTGAAACTTGCGCTGCATATGTAATCTACCCCATGGTTTTTAAGGGAAGTAGCACATGCAGTTAAGACAAAAAGGTCTATAAAAAATTTGAACTTACTGGCTCAGAAGAGGGTAAGGAAAAATGGAGAACCCATCAAAAGATGATAAAACAGTTAATCAGAAAGGCTAAAGCCAATGCAGAAGAGAAAATACCACAATCTGTAAAAAAAACTGTGATAAACCTTCTTTAGATATAAGACACAAGAATGATGATAGAGTAATTGAAGGAGATAAACAAATAGCAAACTGTCTAAATGATAACTTTTGTTCAGTCTTTACAACAGATGGTAAAGATAGAGAAATTCTATTATGGGATGTTAGTTTAAATGATAATGTGATTAGTACTTTTCTTACAGGGGAACAGTTTTCAGGGCTTTATCAAAAATAAAAGTAAAGATCATGTTAGACTAATCTAATTGATTTCTTTAACCATGTAACTAAATTAGAAGCCATAGCTGTTGCATATGTAGCAAAGCATTTGACACTGTCCCACAAAACAAAATTATTCACAAAATGTATTGCCCTGGAGTAGATGATAAGATTGTTAAGTGGGTAGAGTGCTGGCTTAATAGAAGGCAGAGGGTTAGTACATTCAAATGAGGGGTCAGTTACTAGTGGTGTTCTCCAAGGGTCAGTTCTTGGGTCTAATTTGTTTAACATGTTCATAACTAATATTGCAAGTGGGCTTCATGGGAAAGTTTGCTTGTTTGTTGATGATACAAAAAATTGTAACAGAATTGATGTTCCAGTTGGGGTTGATCAACTAAAAAGTGATATTAAAAAACTGGAGGACAGAGCAAATAACTGGGATATGAAATGTAATATTTCGAAGAGGAAAATTATGCATATAGGATCCAAAAACTCAAAGGCCAATTATAGTCTCAATGGTAAATTAGTGACTATAACTAAAGAAGAACAGGACTTGGGAATTATTATTTCAGATTATTTAAAGTTTGGTACACAAAGCAGCAATCCAGCCAGTAAGGCCAAGCAAATACTTGGTTGCATTGGGAGAGGTATTAGTCACATAAATAGAAATGTTCTTATGCCACTTTACAGATCATTAGTTAGGCCACATCAGAAATATTGTATACAGTTCTGGAAATCATGGGGCCTATTTATCAAGCCATCAACCGCAAATATGCTGGAATTCCGAAGCGTAATTGTGGAGAGCTTGATTCGCCTTATTTAATCCGCCGGTTTCAGTCCGACACAGATCGATGCTTACGTCACTACAGATGTTCTGAATGCAAATTCGGCACTATCTGACTACTTTTGCTAGTTATCAAATAACTACCAGGTACGCTCGCCACTATTCCAGCCCAGCGTACCTGGTTTTCAATCCGCCACCCTGGAGGCGGCGGATGCCATAGGAATCAATGGGAGTCTGAAAGCAGCTAAAGCTTATGTTCGCTGCTGCCCAATATCCCATTGATTCCTATGGGAGAATAAAATTAAAGTTTACACCTAACACCCTAACATGTACCCCGAGTCTAAACACCCCTAATCTGCCGCCCCCTACACCGCCGCCACCCACATTATACTTATTAACCCCTATCCCGCTGCTCCCGGACCCCACCGCAACTAAATAAATGTATTAACCCCTGGCCTCCCACATCACTACCACTTACTAAACCTATTAACCCCTAAACCAGCCCCCCACATCACCATAAACTAAATTAAACTATTAACCCCTAAACCTAACAACCTGCTAACTTTATATTAATTATTAACTCATCCCTATCTTATAATAAATTTAAAATTACCTTTAGATTTAAATTAAACTATATTAAACTATTAATTAACCTACCCTAACTGTTATACTAATATTACATTAAACTATATTAAATTAATAATTAATCTACCCTAACTTTTATACTAAAATTACATTAAACTATATTAAATTAATAATTAATCTACCCTAACTTTTATACTAAAATTACATTAAACTACAAATTAAATTAACTATATTATATATTTAAACACCTAACCCTACTCAAATAATTAAACTCTACACTAACAAATTACTAAGTTACAAAAAATAACAAACACTAAGTTACACAAAAAAATAAACACTAAGTTACAAAAAATAAAAAAGAAATTATAAAGATTTAAACTAATTACACCTAATCTAAGGGCCCTATGAAAATAACCCCCCCCCCAAAAAAAAACCAAAAAAAAAACCCTAACCTACAATAAACTACAAATAGCCTTTGGGGCATTGCCCCAAAGAAATAAGCTCTTTTACCTGTAAATAAAAAAATACAAATACCCCCCAACAGTAAAACTACCACCCACACAACCAACCCCCCAAATAAAAACCTAATCTAAAAAACCTATGCTCCCCATTGCCCTGAAAAGTGCATTTGGATGGGCATTGCCCTTAAAAGGGCATTTAGCTCTATTGCTGCCCAAAGCCCTAACCTAAAAATAAAACCCACCCAATACACCCTTAAAAAATCCTAACACTAACCCCAGAAGATTCACTTATAGTTTTGAAGATCCGACATCCATCCTCCAAGAAGCCGGCAGAAGTCTTCATCCAAGTGGCCGAAGTCTTCCTCCAAACCCGCAGAAGTCTTTACCCAGACGGCATCTTCTATCTTCATCCATCCGGCGCGGAGACACTCCATCTTCAAGACATCCGATGCGGAGCATCCTCTTCAATCGACGGCTTCTTTGGAATGAAGGTTCCTTTAAATGACATCATCCAAGATGGCGTCCCTTAGATTCCGAAATTAAGGTTGAAAAAATCCTATTGACTGTTGCAATCAGCCAATAGAATGCCAGCTCAATCCTATTGTTAGGCGATGTTAGGCGATGTCAGGCAAGCGTATTGGTGCCGGCGAATGCAGCACAGTTGACGGCTTGATAAATAGGCCCCTAGATCTTCAGAAAGATATAAAAAAATAGAAACTGTCCAAAGGATGACTGCTAAAATGGTACACGGTCAAAAATATAAATCATATAAAAGAAAGAATCTATAACTTAAATATGTTAAGTTTAGAGGAAAGAAGGGAAAGAAGGGACTTAATAAAAACCTTCAAATATATGAAGGTACTTAAAAAGTGGAAGCTGAAAGCATTTTTTCACAAAAAAAACAAATGCCTAAACAATGGGTCACAATCTTAAAATTCAGAAGAAATGTGAGGAAGCATTTTTTTACAGAAAGTGTAGTGGATTCATGGAAAAAACTACCAATGGAGGTGATAAACACAAAATGGTAATATGGGTAGAGTTGATGGGCCTTTTTGGCTCTTATCTACCTTCAAATTCTATCGGCCAGATTGCGAGTTTTGCTTTATGATCTGTGCGGTGCTAACGAGCAGTTTTCTCTCACCACTCACTTACATGCAAAGCTGGTATTACAGGTTTTTACAAACCCGGCGTTAAAAGGCAAGAAGTGACCGTAGAGCAAAATTGAGCTCCATACCGCACTCCAATATAAGCGCTGCTTAAGTCAGCGGTGAGCTGGTCATACGTGCTTGTGTACGATTTCCCCATAGACACCAATGGGGAGAGCCGGCTGAGAAAAAGTCTAACACCTGCCAAAAAGCAGTGTAAAACTCAGTAACGCAGCCCCATTGATTCCTATGGAGAAACACATTTTATGCTTACATCTAACACCCTAACATGAAACCCGAGTCTAAACATACCTAATCTTACACTTATTAACCCCTAATCTGCCGCCCCGACATTGCCCACACCTGCATTATACTTATTAACCCCTAATCTGCCACTCCGGACACTGCCGCCACCTACAGTTTACTTATTAACCCCTAATCGGCCGCTCCGGACATCGCCGCCACCTACATTATATTTATTAATCCCTAATCTGCCGCCCTCAATGTCGTCACAACCTACCTACACTTATTAACCCCTAATCTGCCACCCCCAACGTTGTAGCCACTATTCTAAATGTATTAACCCTTAAACCTAAGTCTAACCCTAACTTAAAAGAACCTAAGTTGTAATTTTCACAGTTCTGGAAAAAAAGGATTTTCAAAATTCTCAGGGATATAATTTAAACTGTCTTAGTTCTCAGAAATATCTGACTAATGTTGTAGATTTTGGGCATAGTGACGGTTGAATCAACAGTTTTCATTCTATTATTGTTCAATCCCTATTCAATGAAGATGAAGTACACTGCAGCTTAATTACTGTGGTAATAAAATCATTGTGTATGCGTTTCTGCAGCAGACTTCAGATTAGTATGTGTCATAACCCAATGACATGACTACTATTATATCCCAGGCTTGCAAAGGTTGCACATACAGATATCCTTTCATTTAAAACACAAGAGGATGAATATGGCACAGATATACTGTGAAAAGCACACATTTTAATCTCTATAATAGATCTCACCTGGACTTACTAAATGATAGGCTAGGTTTTGCTATAAATTGAATAATGTAAGCCAAATGTAAAATAAAATGTAAAAGTTAAATCTGAAGAGAATTTCATGTAGAGCTCTGGTATGAGAAAATTCTAATTTGGGCTACTAGGCTTCTGTGGCCATGAAAGGCAATCCATCACACATTTTTTGTAAAGGATAAAATCAGTGGTTGAAGGCAGTCTGGCCGAGAGGCGTTTTATTATACATCTCAGTGGGTAGCGATGCTTTTCTGATACTGGTGAAATTTAAAAAGCAACATCGCCACCTACATTGAAGGTGTAACGTAAATGATCCCTTTAGACAACAATATTGTATGGCAATAAAATGAATATGTGTCAACAAAAATGTATACTCTTTTGTTACTAATATTCAATAGTAGGAGTAGTAGAGAATATTAACAATAAACCTAAATGAGCTGGGGGATTGTGGGTATATTGTACACACACACACACACTCATCTATATACTGTATATATATATATATATATATATATATATATATATATATATATATATGCACATGGTTTATTGTATGAATTTATTGTATAATGCTATAATATGTATTTTAAAAATCATGTATTTTTCTTTTGGCGTTATTTGTTTTTTTTTTAGGAAGAAGATTTTGTGTTCGTGATATTAATTTTTCATAGAAGACAGTAGTCGCGACTTTCTAGTTTTATTTATTTGTTGCCGATATAAGTTCTCACTGTTCTGAAGGTGCAGTCAAAATGTTTTAAGTATAACACGTTCAGTACAGTGAGAATTTATATTGACAATAAACAAATAAAACTAGAAAGTCGCGGCTACTCTCTTCTATAAAATATTAATATAACAAACACGAAATCTTCTTCCTACAAAAAGAAAAAAACATGCCAAAAGCCAAATACACAATTTTTAAAATCATGACAATAATTAAAATACATATTATATCTAAAATACATATTATAGCATTATACAATAAATACATATAATAAAACACTGTGCATATATATATATATATATATATATATATATATATACATATCACAGCAAAGATAATAACTCAGTGGGCTTCACAAATAAAACTACGGAATTTAGCGGCGCTATACAAATAAATGATAATAATAATAATAATAATAATAATAATAATTTAATGTTCACAGTTTAAAAACAGTGCATAACGTTTCGGAACCACATAGGTTCCTTTGTCAAATGCAGATACATTTACAAACAATCTTACCTAATATCACCTAACCAACACTCGCCTTATATACACATATGTGATTTACCTATGTGGTTCCTAAATGTTATGCACTGTTTTTAAACTGTGAACATTAAATGTGAAGTTTTATTTGTGAAGTCCACTGAGTGCTTATCTTTGCTGTGATATTGGGACTAATTATTAAGCACCTTAGCATTTATGAACATTGTTACATGGAGTGCACCTGTTTGGATAATATAAATATATATATACACATTTTTAGCCATATAAGTCTCGCCTGCTATTCAGTGGTAGTGATGTCGCGAACCTAAAATTTTGCGTTCGCGAACGGCGGACGCAAACTTCCACAACTGTTCGCGAATGGGCGAACCGGGCGAACCGCCATAGACTTCAATAGGCAGGCGAATTTTAAAACCCACAGGGACTCTATCTGGCCACAATAGTGATGGAAAAGTTGTTTCAAGGGTACTAACACCTGGACTGTGGCATGCCGGAGGGGGATCCATGGCAAAACTCCCATGGAAAATTACATAGTTGATGCAGAGTCTGGTTTTAATCCATAAAGGGCATAAATCACCTAACATTCCTAAATTGTTTGGAATAACGTGCTTTAAAACATCAGGTATGTACACTACTGTTACACCAGATATTAGTTGCACTAGGGTGACACTGTGCCCTGGCAGGCAGGCACTGAAATGCCCACGTGTGAAGGAAACTGACTGCTATTACTTAACACAGTCAAAAAAGTGTTTTTTTTTTTTTAAAATCTACACTACTGTTACACCATATATGAGTTGCACTGGGGTGACACTGTGCCCTGGCAGGCAGGCACTTAAACGCACACATGTGAAGGAAACTGACTGCTATTATTTAACACAGTCAAAAAAGTGTTTTTTTTTTTAAATCTACACTACTGTTACACCAGATATGAGTTGCACTAGGGTGACACTGTGCCCTGGCAGGCAGGCACTGAAAAGCACACGTGTGAAGGAAACTGACTGCTATTATTTAACACAGTCAAAAAAGTGTTGTTGTTTTTTTAAATCTACACTACTGTTACACCAGATATGAGTTGCACTGAGGTGACACTGTGCCCTGGCAGGCAGGCACTGAAACGCACACGTGTGAAGGAAACTGACTGCTTTTATTTAACACAGTCAAAAAAGTGTTGTTGTTTTTAAATCTACACTACTGTTACACCAGATATGAGTGGTGGTACTGGGCAAGTGGGCACAGTATACGCTGTGAGTCTGACACACACGCTGGCAGGCAGGCAACTGCAATTAGATTACACAGGAAAAAAAAAAAAAAAAGCAGCCCTAAAAAGGGCTTTTTGGGGTGCTGTCCTTACAGCAGAGATCAGATGAGTCCTTCAGGACTGTAGTGGACACTGAATACACTAGCCTAGCTAAAGATTTCCCTACTAAATCAGCAGCAGCTACACTGTCCCTCCTCTCACTAACAATGCAGCTTCCGAATGAATCTAAAATGGATGCTGTCCAGGAGGTAGGAGGGTCTGGGAGGGAGGGTCTGCTGCAGACTGTGAGGTACAGGGTCAAAGTATTACTCATTGATGACGAATAGGGGGTGGATCGAACATCGCATATGTTCGCCCGCTGCGGCGGACGCGAACATGCTATGTTCACCGGGAACTATTCGCCGGCGAACAATTCGCGACATCACTATTCAGTGGTGAGAATTTCCATTTTGAGAAATCTATTGACTGTACAGTGAAACTTAATTAGCATTTGTATTATTTGAAGTTTAACTAAACAGAAACCATTTTTTGTTTAAGCACACAATCTATGTATTGTATTGTAAACATATATTAATTATAGCCGATGCCGACTCAAATGATATGCAATTAGTATTGTTCTTTAAACATTGGAAAATGTTTATCCTTTCCCTTCCAGTCCCTGCTCAAATTATCCTAGTTAAAACATTGATGAAAACTGCTTGTGTCCAATTACAAGTATTTGCTGGCCATCTACCTACTATATGGCTGAATAATGCCAATGAGAACCTGAGGGGCTAACAGAGTGGATGGGGAAGTGGAGAGAGAGAGGGTGGTCCGTTTGTTAAAGTTTTTTTCCCCTTTTTTTTTTTTTTTTTTTTTTTTTTTTAGGTAACTGGTAAAATGTAAGAACAAAAGAACTATAATTTTGAGATATATGTAATCTGTTATTTGCTTTCTGATTTTGGGGTCCTGTGTGACCCTCGGTTCAATTTGAACATGTTATATCACTTGAGATTCTTTTGTTGCGTGATAAATAAAAGATGTTAAAAAAATTATAGCCGACGCCGAGATCAGAAATAACTGTCGATGTTGTTGGACTTATGCTTAAACAGCGATCCCTATTATTTCCAATTCCTATGGGAGACACATCGCCACTCATGAGAACAAAGGGGGTCAGCCCACTTTCTTTTAAAATATTGCTGCACCCATGGATTGCGAGACTAGCAAGGACAAAAAGGTAATTTCTTGTGGTCTGACAATGATCATCAGGCAGAGAGCAAAGTAAAAATTAAACTTCCATGATTCAGATAATGCATGTAAATTACTTAGATTATCAAATAAAAAGACTGTGCTAACAATCTGTGATTTGGCTGAAGACTGTCTCATGACACAGGGACAGGGAAATGAAAGAAAACTTTGAAATTTATCAGAACAAGAGCTTCTGCTCACTTGACATTCAAAGTAAGTGTTATTACATTGTATTTTTATGTATTTGTTGGTTATGCAATTCTATTATATTTAAAGGACCAGTCAACACAGTAGATTTGCATAATCAACAAATGCAAGATAACAAGACAATGCAATAGCACTTAGGCCTCTAGTTATCAAGCCGTCGACTTTCTTGCATTCGACGGCACCAATACACTTGCCTAAGATCGCCTAACATCGCAGCCGCGGACCTGAATACGTTCGCCAAAATTATCAAGAAAGCTGTCAAAAAGCCACGCACCAAGTACGGAGCTATGAGCAGCGGACTGTTGTTAACTAACAGTCATTGATTTCGCTGCTCTTCGGCTTTTTCACAGCTTTCTTGCTATACTGTCAATAAGCACCCACACTATACTATACTGTTTTACCCCCTAAACTGCCTCTCCCGGAGCCCCCCGCAACTAAATAAAGTGTTTAACCCCTAAACCGCCGCTCCCGGACTCCGCCGCCACCTACATTATACCTATTAACCCCTAATCTGCCGTCCCCTATACCGCCGCCACCTAAATAGAGTTATCAACCCCTATCCTGCCAATCCTGGACCCCGCCGCAACTAAATAAATTGTTTAACCCCTAAACTTCCGCTCCTGGAGCCCACCGCCACTGCCATTATATTTATTAACCCCTAATCTGCCCCCCTACACCGCTGTCACTATAATAAACATATTAACCCCTAAACCTAAGTTTAACCCTAACCCTAACACCCACTAACTTAAATATAATTTAAATAACTCTAAATAAATATTCCTATAATTTTGTAAATTATTCCTATTTAAGACTAAATACTTACCTATAAAATAAACCCTAAGATAGCTACAATATAACTAATAGTTACATTGTAGCTATCTTAGGGTTTATTTTTATTTTACAGGCAAGTTTGTATTTATTTTAACTAGGTACAATAGTTATTAAATAGTTATTAACTATTTAATAGCTACCTAGCTAAAATAAATACAAAAGTACCTGTAAAATAAAACCTAACCTAAGTTACAATTACACCTAACTCTACACTATCATTAAATTAATTAAATCAATTAAGTACAATTAAATAAAATGAAATACAATTAAATAAAATTAACTAAAGTACACTAAATTACAGAAAATAAAAAAATTATTACAAGAATTTTAATCTAATTACACCTAATCTAATCCCCCTAATAAAATAAAAAAGCCCCCCAAAATAATAAAAAGCCCTACCCTATACTAAATTACAAATAGCCCTTAAAAGGGCCTTTTGTGGCGCATTGCCCCAAAGTAATCAGCTCTTTTACCTGTAAGAAAAATTACAATACCCCCCCAACATTAAACCCCACCACCCACACACCCAACCCTACTCTAAAACCCACCCAAACCCCCCTTAAAAAAACCTAACACTAACCCCCTGAAGATCACCCTACCTTGAGACGTCTTCACCCAAATAGGCCTAAGTCCTCAACGAAGCCGGATGAAGTCTTCATCCAACCGGGCAGAAGAGGTCCTCCAGATGGGCAGAAGTCTTCATCCAGGTGGCATCTTCTATCTTCATCCATCTGACGAGGAGCGGCTCCATCTTGAAGACATCCGACGTGGAGCATCCATCCAGACCGACGACTACCCGATGAATGAATATTCCTTTAAATGACATCATCCAAGATGGCGTCCCTTGAATTCTGATTGGCTGATAGAATTAAGGTAGGAAAAATCCTATTGGCTGATGCAATCAGCCAATAGGATTGAGCTCGCATTCTTTTGGCTGATTGGAACAGCCAATAGAATGCGAGCTCAATCCTATTGGCTGATTGGATCAGCCAATAGGATTGAACTTCAATCCTATTGGCTGATTGCATCAGTCAATAGGATTTTTCCTACCTAACTTAGGCCCGGTTGGGTGAAGACGTCTCAAGGTAGGGTGATCTTCAGGGGGTTAGTGTTAGGTTTTTTTAAAGGGGGTTTGGGTGGGTTTTAGAATAGGGTTGGGTGTGTGGGTGGTGGGTTTTAATGTTGGGGGGGTATTGTAATTTTTTTTACAGGTAAAAGAGCTGATTACTTTGGGGCAATGCCCTGCAAAAGGCCCTTTAAATGGCTATTGGTAATTTAGTATAGTGTAGGGATTTTTATTATTTTGGGGGGCTTTTTTATTTTATTAGGGGGATTAGATTAGGTGTAATTAGTTTAAAATTCTTGTAATTATTTTTTTATTTTCTGTAATTTAGTGTTTGTTTGTTTTTGTACTTTAGTTAATTTTATTTAATTGTATTTAATTTTATTTAATTCTAGTTAATTTATTTAATTAATTTAATGATAGTGTAGTGTTAGGTGTAATTGTAACTTAGGTTAGGTTTTATTTTACAGGTACTTTTGTATTTATTTAAGCTAGGTAGCTATTAAATAGTTAATAACTATTTAATAACTATTGTACCTAGTTAAAATAAATACAAACTTGCCTTTAAAATAAAAATAAACCCTAAGATAGATACAATGTAACTATTAGTTATATTGTAGCTATCTTAGGGTTTATTTTATAGGTAAGTATTTAGTTTTAAATAGGAATTATTTAGTTAATTATAGGAATATTTATTTAGAGTTATTTAAATTATATTTAAGTTAGTGGGTGTTAGGGTTAGGGTTAATATGTTTATTATAATGGTGGCGGTGTAGGGGGGGCAGATTAGGGGTTGATAAATATAATGTAGGTGGGGGTGGGCTCCGGGAGTGGCAGTTTAGGGGTTATACAATTTAAACAATTTATTTAGTTGCGGCGGTATGTAGGTGGCGGTATGTAGGTGGCGGCAGTAGGTATGTAGGTGGCGGCAGTATAGGGGGCAGTAGGTATGTAGGTGGCGGTGGTATAGGGGGCGGCAGATTAGGGGTTAATAGGTATAATGTAGGTGGCGTGGGGTCCGGGAGCAGCGGTTTAGGGGTTAATACATTTATTAGAGTTGCGGCGGGGTCCCGGAGTGGCGGTTTAGGGGTTAATACATTTATTAGAGTTGCGGTGGGGTCTGGAAGCGGCGGTTTAGGGGTTAATAATTTTAATGTAGGTGGCGATGGTGTAGGGGGGGCAGATTAAGGGTGTTTAGACTCGGGGTACATGTTAGGGTGTTAGGTGTAGACTTTTACCATAGGAATCAATGGGATATCGGGCAGCAGCGAACATGAGCTTTCGCTGCTGTCAGACTCCCATTGATTCCTATGGCATCTGCGGGCGGCGGATTGAAAACACGGTACGCTGGGCCGGAATAGTGGCAAGCGTACCTGGTAGTTCTTTGATAACTTCCAAAAGTAGTCAGATTGTGCCGAACTTGCGTTTGTAACATCTGTAGTGACGTAACCATCGATCTGTGTTGGACTGAGTCTGGTGGATCGTATGTTACATCACTATATTCTACTTTTGCCGGTCTGTAGGGTTTGATAACTACGGCGAATCAGGCTCGCCACAAATACGCTGCGGAATTCCAGCGTATTTGTGGTTAACAGCTTGATAAATAGAGGCCTTTGTCTTAACTTCAAGTGAGTAGTAGATTTGTTTTCTGACCATTTTAAAAGTTATGTCTATTTCCACTGTACCATATGACAACCATCAGCCAAGCACAAATGAATACACGCTTATTCTGTGAATACTTGCACATGCACAGTAGGAGCTGGTGACTCAAAAAGTTTAAATATAAAAAGATCGTGCACATTTTGTTAATGGAAGTAAATTGGAAAGTTGTTTAAAATTGCATGCTATATCTGAATAATGAAAGTTTAATTTTGACTTGAGTATCCCTTTAAAGGTCCTTTAGTTTGTTTAGATAATTTACGAAAAAAAGTTCTGAAATTGAGTGAGTGAAAAAGTGGAAAATCATCTTCAGCACAGGAAAGTGAAATGCCTCAGCAATGAAGTAGTTGATTAAACATTGCAAGCAGCAATAAATATACAAACAAATAAGTGTGCTAAACTGCATTGTTGATGAGGAATCTTTATCACCAACTGAGCCAGAGCAATAAAATATCTGAGATGCAATGCAATCTGTTATAGCAAAATATAATTGTCTTTTCTCTTGGACCTAATGCAGATGCATATGTCACCTAAATTTACTGTATAGTACAGGATTTTTAGATTATCATTATACATGTAATACATCTTTGACTGTGAATAAACTCAAGGTGCCCTTTTAAAGTGTAATAACTTTTTTTTCTATTCATTGGTTTATGCTCTTAGCTCACATTATTTTATTTTACATGTAGACTTGCTATTCTTTTCCCATTGTGAATAACTTTGCACAAAGAGGCTTAGATTATTTTGACATTTATCTGCTCAGACTTCCGGGCACTGAATGTGGATTTATTTTGTGACAGTCAACTCTAAAACCTTTCATTATGTTTTTTATATTTTTCATGTAAAAACATGATACAAATATATTCTATTAATACATATATTGCCAGATTAAAAGTGTTGCGATTATTTATTTATTTTATTTTTATTTATTTTCATTTGTACGCTAACTGCGCTCAAAGTAAAAAATTAGTGAGGCTGGAATAGCGTGAGTATTACAAGTTGAAAGTAAAAAGTTGGCGAGAGAGTTAAAGACTCAGGCAAGCAAAAAAAAGGAAGGAACATTAGAACCACTTTCATTTCCTATGTTTTACACTAGAAGAAAAAGTTACTTATATATATAATTATTTTTTGTAAAATATATATATCTATACCTATATATCTATATGAATATATGCAGATACAGATGATAGATAGATGATGGATAGATAGATATAGATAGATATAGAAATAAATATTTTTTTTAAAAAAACATTTTTCTAAGTGAAGACCTTAAGAATTTCAAGTATACATATTTACATATATAAACATATAAATACACATGTGTACAATTATATGCACACATACACATATTTAGACATACAGTATTTATATATATATACACACACACACACATTGGAGCTCTTCACAGTCAAATACTTTGTCATATACCATATCACTTTTTAAACCATTTTAACAATATCAAAATTATATTTTTTGTTAAAAAAATGAGTGAAATAAATTATTTTAATTTATTTTTTATTTGTTTTGTGAATTTTTTTAGCCCTTACATTTTACTTAAAGGGCCAGTAAACCTAAAAAATAATGTTATATAATTCTGCACATAGTGCAGAATTATATAAAATTATATTAGTGCTAGTTTTTATTACATAATATATCCGGTGATTTTTTATAAAAAGAAGAGGGTTTTCCAGACCCACCCTCTGTGCTCTACTGAGCGGGTCTGGTTTTCCCTCAGAGCGCATCGGGCCAGCTGTCTAATCACAGCCCGGCCCGACCGCACCATTACATTAAATGCAGCTCGCTCCTGCTGTCAGACAGAGCAGGAGCGAGCTGCATTGAATGTAGTGGCGGGGTCGGGCCTGGCTGTGATTAGACAGCTGGCCCGATGCGCTCTGAGGGAAAACCAGACCCGCTCAGTAGAGCACAGAGGGTGGGTCTGGAAAACCATCTTCTTTTTATAAAAAAATCACCGGATATATTATGTAATAAAAACTAGCACTAATATAATGTTATATAATTCTGCACTATGTGCAGAATTATATAACATTATTTTTTAGGTTTACTGGCACCTTTAGATCTGAAGTTGTGGTAAATATTCTAGTGCAGTTTCGGTTTGCACTCTAGCACAACCTATAACTTTTAACTTGTAATATGAGCGCTATTTTGCACAGTCACAATCTCCATTGAAAGCATAGATTGCACACTAGACTGACATTATCACGCTAACCCTTCTCTGGTAAATGGGATTTACCATGGATCTGTAATATCAAGATGCACATTAATATTAGTGCGGTCAAGGGATATAGCTTATCATGTCCTGTGCTATCATTAGCATGCCACTTGTAATCTGACCCATAGTGTTGTTACAACTAAAAAATACTCGGCTAGATTACGAGTTTTGTGGTATGAGTGAAAAAGCAGCGTTAAGACTCATAACGTTGCTTTTTCACTACCGCTGGCATTACGAGTCTTGCAGGTTTAGGGGCACCGCACACTTTTTTGGCCTTAACGCAATTTGCATAAAGTATTTTTTCAATGGGACTTCCTTTGCGCCGGTATTACGAGTCTGCCTGGGAGGCCAAAAAGTGAGCGGTACAGCCAATACCGTCAAGATTCGTAACGCAATCTAAAGTCAGTAGTTATGAGTTTTATGCTACAACGCCGTAACATAAAATTCATAACTAAAGTGCTAAAAAGTACACTAACACCCATAAACTACCTATTAACCCCTAAACCGAGGCCCTCCCGCATCGAGTAATGGGGAAACCAGATGTGGACTCCATGCACACTTGCCCTTAGAGAGTTACAACTGCACCTCACTGACGAGGCCCATAAGAGGCCAAAACGATCGTCTGGGGTTGTTGCTTCCCTTGTTCAGAGAAGAATTGCCTGGTATTTCGGCGCTGGACTGTCATTGGGCAGGGTCAGACTGATATGCTTCAGGATATTTTTTCTCTGTGAAGGGGCATAGTGTGCAAAAAGAACTGGCACCCTGAGGAATTCAATAAAAATGAACATGCATGGAAGTTATTCCAGCTTCTGTTCTATCTCATGGAGTGCTGTTCTCTCTCTTTCGATTTTTATGCAAATTATTCTTGGGTCACCCTAAGAGTAATGGGGATACCAGACGTGGACTCCATGCACACTTGCCCTTAGAGAGTTACAACTGCACCTCACTGACAAAGCCCATAAGAGGCCGAAACGATCGTCTGGGGTTGTTGCTTCCCTTGTTCAGAGAAGAATTGCCTGGTATTTCGGCGCTGGACTGTCATTGGGCAGGGTCAGACTGATATGCTTCAGGATATTTTTTCTCTGTGAAGGAGCATAGTGTGCAAAAAGAACTGGCACCCTGAGGAATTCAATAAAAATGAACATGCATGGAAGTTATTCCAGCTTCTGTTCTATCTCATGGAGTGCTGTTCTCTCTCTTTGATTTTTATGCAAATTATTCTTGGGTCACCCTAAGAGTAATGGGGAAACCAGACGTGGACTCCATGCACACTTGCCCTTAGAGAGTTACAACTGCACCTCACTGACGAGGCCCATAAGAGGCCGAAACGATCGTCTGGGGTTGTTGCTTCCCTTGGTCAGAGAAGAATTGCCTGATATTTCGGCGCTGGACTGTCATTGGGCAGGGTCAGACTGATATGCTTCAGGATATATTTTTTCTCTGTGAAGGGGCATAGTGTGCAAAAAGAACTGGCACCCTGAGGAATTCAATAAAAATGAACATGCATGGAAGTTATTCCAGCTTCTGTTCTATCTCATGGAGTGCTGTTCTCTCTCTTTCGATTTTTATGCAAATTATTCTTGGGTCACCCTAAGAGTAATGGGGAAACCAGACGTGGACTCCATGCACACTTGCCCTTAGAGAGTTACAACTGCACCTCACTGACGAGGCCCATAAGAGGCCGAAACGATCGTCTGGGGTTGTTGCTTCCCTTGTTCAGAGAAGAATTGCCTGGTATTTCGGCGCTGGACTGTCATTGGGCAGGGTCAGACTGATATGCTTCAGGATATATTTTTTCTCTGTGAAGGGGCATAGTGTGCAAAAAGAACTGGCACCCTGAGGAATTCAATAAAAATGAACATGCATGGAAGTTATTCCAGCTTCTGTTCTATCTCATGGAGTGCTGTTCTCTCTCTTTCGTTAAATATTATTAACCCCTAATCTGCCATCCCTAACATCGCCGCCACCTACCTACACTTATTAACCCCTAATCTGCCACCCCCAACATTGCTGCCACTATAATAAACATATTTACCACTAAACCTAACCCTAAATCTAACCCTAACACCCCCTAACTTTAATATAATTAAAATAAATCTAAATAAAACCTTCTATTAATAACTAAATAGTTCCTATTTAAAACTAAATACTTAGTACCTGTACTTAATACCTGTGAAATAAACCCTAAGCTAGCTATAATATAACTAATAGTTACTTTGTAGCTATTTTAGGTTTTATTTTTATTTTACAGGTAAGTTTGTATTTATTTAAAATAGGTAGAATAGTTAGTAAATAGTTATTAACTATTTACTAGCTACCTAGCTAAAATAAATACAAACTTACCTGTAAAATAAAACCTAACCTGAGTTACACTAACACCTAACCTTACACTACAATTACAATTAAATAAATTACCTAAATTAAATACAATTACCTAAATTACAAAAAAAACCCCACTAAATTACACAAAATAAAAAAGAAATGATCACATATTTAAACTAATTACACCTAATCTAATAGCCCTATCAAAATAAAAAAGCCCCCCCCCCCAAAAAAAAATTAAAAAAAACCCTAGCCTAAACTAAACTACCAATAGCCCTTAAAAGGGCCTTTTGCGGGGCATTGCCCCAAAGAAATACAAACAACCCCCAACAGTAAAAACCACCACCCATACAACCAACCCACCAAATAAAAACCTAATCTAAAAAAACCTAGGCTCCCCATTGCCATGAAAAGGGCATTTGGATGGGCATTGCCCTTGAAAAGGGCATTTAGCTCTTTTTTTTAATTGCCCAAACTCCTAATCTAAAAATAAAACCCACCCAATAAACCCTTAAAAAAAACTAACACTAACCCCCGAAGATCCACTTACAGTTTTGAAGACCAGACATCCATCTTTAACGAAGCCGGGAGAAGTCCTCATTCAAGCGGCAAGAAGTCCTCAATGAAGCCGGGAGAAGTCTTCATCCAAGCCGGCAGAAGTGGTCCTCCAGACGGGTAGAAGTCTTCATCCAGACGGCTGTCAGCCGTAAAGGATCAGCCCAGGATTCAACCCAACTGCTAGCGTGAAAAGTAAAACACGCGTTAGCTCACTGAGAAATAACCAGGACGTGACCCACTCAGGAAACAAAAGAAGCAGGATTCAATGTACTCACAAAAGAAGTAGAATCTCTGTATAATTTCTTGAGGTCTGGATTGATACACAAGAGATTGCGGATGAACCCTTTAAGACAGGATAATAACTTTAGGTAGTAGGAAGGTAAAATGATAAATGTCCTTTTAAGCAGGTTTGCAACAATCAAATGATAAATGTCCCTTTAAGCAGGTTTGTATCCAACAAATGATAAATGTACCTTTAAGCAGGTTAGCAACAATAAATGATAATGTCCCTTTAAGCAGGTTTGCCGCAAACAAATGATAATGTCCCTTTAAGCAGGTTAGCAACAAATAAATGATAATGTCCCTTTAAGCAGGTTTGCAGCAAACAAATGATAATGTCCCTTTAAGCAGGTTTGCAGCAAGCAAATGATAATGTCCCTTTAAACAGGTTTTGCAGCAAACAAAATATAAATGTCCCTTTAAGCAGGTTTGCAGCTAACAAATGATAATGTCCTTTTAAGCAAGTTTGCAGCAAACAAAAAAATAAATGTCTCTTTAAGCAGGTTTGCTAGGGTTAAGGCAAAAGCAAGATCAGGCAGGCAAGGGTCAGTATATCCAGTAGACAGTTTAAGGGTTTAGGCAAAAGCAAGGTCAGGCAGGCAAGGGTCAGTATATCCAAGAGACAGTTTGAGGGTCTAGGCAAAAGCAAGGTCAGGCAGGCAGGGGTCAATATATCCAGGAGACAGTTTGATTGAGGGTTAAGCAGAGTTCGTAGTCAGACAGGCAAGGGTCAAATACAGGTTCAGCATATAAGTACTCACACAGCACCGGAGTCAGGAAAAACAAATGGGCCCCGAGTAAGATATCCCGCCATGATTTGAACGCAGAGAGAGAGACTCCGACATCAGAGAGGAGTGTCCTGACGACCGCGTCACGTTGCTAGGCAACATGACGTGAGAGACATAGAGGAGATCCGGGAGCCGCTGTGACACGGTGATGAACGGATCGAGTGTGACAGCATCCCCCCTCAAGGACCCCTCCGGGGGACAGGTCCAAGCCTAGCAGGATGAGTTTTGTGAAAGGACTTAATCAAGGCAGGAGTGTATACCTGTTGGGCTGGTTCCAATGGATGAAATAGTACAATTTCTTGCCACAAAGTTTGGAATCCAAAATGTGACTAACTTCAAATTCAGGTTGTCCATGAATCAACAGAGGCGAAGGTTCGGACAGAGACTTAGAATACCTATTTGATACCATAGGTTTCAAAAGAGAAACGTGAAAGACAGGATGAGCTTTGAGAGTTCTGGGAAGAGCGACTCGGTAAGCAGTAGAACAAACTTGACCCAGTATTCGGAAAGGACCCACATATTGTGGTCCCAATTTAGTAGAAGGTTGTTTGAGACGAAGATGACGCGTAGAAATCCAAACCTTGTCCCCAGGGTGATATTTGGGAGCCTTCTTCCATCGGCGATCCGCAAAGAGCTTATATCGATTAGAGGCTTTGGATAGAAGAAGACGTATCTTCCGCCAATGGCGAGTTAATCTCCGATCAGATTGATCAGAAGCAGGATTTTCAGTGGAAGAAGTATGCAGAGGAAATGTTCTGGGTTGAAATCCGTAAGCTGCATAAAAAGGAGAAGACTGAAGAGACAAATTGTATCGGGCATTATGAGCCAATTCTGCTAATGGAAGATAACGAGTCCAATTAGAGTGATGATGGTCTACATAATGTCTAAGATAAGTCTCCAGGCACTGGTTAACTCTTTCAGTTTGGACATTAGACTGCGGATGATGTGAAGTAGACAAAGAGACTGTAGTACCAAAATGTTTGCAGAGCAATTTCCAGAACCGAGAAACAAATTGTATCCCTCTATTAGAGACGATATCCAGTGGGAACCCATGTAATTTCACAATATGTAAAAGAAAAAGCTCAGAAAGTCTTTTGGCAGAGGGTAAACCAGGCAAAGGAATGAAATTAGCTGTTTTAGTGAACCTGTCGACAACCACCCAAATAGTGTTGTTTCCATCTGAAAGAGGGAGGTCGGTAATAAAATCCATAGATAAATGGGTCCAAGGCTGGTGAGGAATGGGCAAAGGCTGAAGCAATCCAGGAGGGAGTTGTCGAGGAGTTTTATTGGTAGCACATTGCGTGGAAACTGAAATATAGTCTTTAACATCTTGAGTGAGAGTTGGCCACCAGACATACTGTTTGAGATTCCGAACTGTGTTACTGATACCTGGATGTCCAGAGAGAGGACTATCATGAGCCAAATGTAGGATCTTGGAACAAAGACGTTCAGGAACAAATAGTAAACCATCAGGAGGTTTGCAGGACAAAGGAAGATCCTTTTGAGCAGTTTGTAATTCCTGTATGCAAGAAGCTGATAACTGAGCTATGACATTATGTGGTTGAAGGATGGTACCAGATTCAGGAGTAGAGCTAAGTTGAAATTGTCTGGAAAGGGCTTCCGCTTTTATATTCTTAAAACCAGGTATATAAGAAAGATTGTAATGAAAACGTGAGAAGAATAAAAACCAACGAGCCTGCCTGGAATTCAAACGTTTGGCAGTTTGGAGATAAAGAAGGTTTTTATGATCTGTGAGTATGGAAAATGGTATAGCAGTACCCTCCAACCAATGCCTCCATTCGTCCAAAGCCATCTTGATGGCAAGCAACTCTTTATTGCCTATATCGTTAATTAATTCAGAAGAGGTAAATTTCTTGGAGAAGAAACCTACAGGATGAATCTTTCCTGTGTCAGGTAATCGTTGGGAAAGAATAGCTCCAGCAGCAACAAAAGAGGCATCCACTTCTAGGATGAATTGAAAATCCGGATTTGGGTGGTGGAGTAAAGGTGCAGAAGAAAAGGCTTCTTTGAGAGACTCAAAAGCCTTAATAGCCTCTGGAGGCCATTCTTAACAGTTTTGCCCCATTCTAGTGAGAGAAGTAAGAGGTGTAGTGATAGTTGCAAATCCTTTGATGAATTTTAGGTAATAACTGGCGAAGCCCAGAAAACGTTGTAGAGCTTTAAGAGAATCAGGTCTAGGCCAATCTAAAATGGCAGAAGTTTAGTTAGATCCATTTCGAATCCAGATTCAGATATTACATAACCCAAGAAAGGTATGGATCTTTGATGAAATGAACATTTTTCCAGTTTGGCAAACAAATGGTTATCTCTTAGCCATTGCAATACTTTCCTGACGTGGTGCACATGTTCTTGATAGGTTTGACAAAAAATTAGAATATCGTCAAGGTATATGATGACAAAAGTGTTCAAAAAATCCCGAAAAATCTCATTCACAAAGTGTTGAAAAACAGCAGGGGCATTACATAGCCCAAAAGGCATGACCAGATACTCATAATGCCCAAATCGAGTGTTAAAGGCTGTCTTCCATTCATCACCCTTGAGCATACGGACAAGATTGTAAGCACCGCAAAGATCCAGTTTGGTAAATATTGTGGATCCTTGAAGATAGGTAAACAATTCAGGAATAAGAGGTAAAGGGTAACTGTTCTTGATTGTGATTTGATTCAAACCCCTGTAATCAATACAAGGTCACAGACCTCCATCCTTTTTTCCCACATAAAAGAACCCAGCCCCTACAGGAGAAGAGGAGGGTCAAATAAATCCTCTAGCCAAATTATCTTCAATATATTCCTCCAAAGCTACATTCTCAGGCCTTGAAAGTGGGTAAGTCTTGCCACGAGGTAAAGGTGCCCCAGGAAGAAGATCAATGGGGCAATCAAAAGGACGGTGAGGAGGAAGATGTTCTGCTTCTTTCTTGGAAAAAACATCAACAAAGTCTTGATAAGGCGTGGGTTATGACCCAGAAGTATCGGTAGTGAGAGCAATAGTAAGTGGCACTTTAGTGGGTACTTGAAGACAACTGGTTTGACATGAAGATCCCCAAGAGGTGAGTTCACCTTGAGTCCAAGAGAAGATAGGGTTATGTAATTGGAGCCAAGGAAGACAAAAATTATTGGAAATTGAGGAGTCGAGATGACGTCAAAACATATTGTCTCAGAATGAAGAACTCCTACAGTAAAGAGAATGGGTTTAGTAGCAAACTGGATAAGTCCAGAACCCAAAGGATCTCCACTAACAGTAGAGACAGGAACTGAATACTTTTTTCTAAGTAAGGGTATAGTGTGAGTAGATACATATGTGGAGTCAATGAAGACTCCTCCAGCACCCGAGTCGATGAGAGCTTGGGTATGAATTTTGTTTCCTCCAAATTGAAGAGTCACTGGAACAAAAAGTTTATTATTGAGGGAATGAAATCCTATTTGGCTTAACTCAGTCCCCCGGTCAGAAGTTAAGCCCTGGATTTTACTGGTCTGGTGGGACAATCCCTTAATAAGTGTCCTTTAAGGCCACAGTACAAACATAGACCAAGAGAGCGTCTTCTCAGGCGTTCAGTTTCAGTTAGTCTTATGGTGCCTACTTCAATTGGCTCAGCCTGGTCAGAAGGAGGAGAAGTGGGAGTTATTGGGTTAGAGAGACAAGGAGCCAGACGAAAAGAAGATCGATTTGAAGATTTCTGACTTCTCTCTCTTTCTTGGTGGCGTTCGCGATATCTGGAATCGAGACAAATACAAAGATTAATCAGAGCTTCTAGGGATTCTGGAAGTTCCTGGTACACCAATTCATCTTTGAGACGTTCAGAAAGTCCTTTACGAAAGGCTGCCCTAAGAGCTCCCTGATTCCAAGTAGTTTCTGATGCTAGAGTGGGAACTCAATGGCATATTGAGACACAGATTGACCTCCCTGTCGTAGGTCTAAGAGGGAAGCTTCAGCAGCGGAGGGTCTTCCAGGTTGATGCAATCAGCCAATAGGATTGAGCTTCAATCCTATTGGCTGCTCCAATCAGCCAATAGAATGCAAGCTCAATCCTATTGGCTGATTTTATCAGCCAATAGCAATTTTTTACCTTTAATTCCGATTGGCTGATAGAATTCTATCAATTCAAGGGTCGCCATCTTAGATGACATCACTTAAAGGAACCTTCATTTGTCGTTAGTCGTTAGAAGAAGAGGATGCTCCGCGCCGGATGTCTTGAAGATGGAGATAGAAGATGCCATCTGGATGAAGACTTCTGCGCGTCTGGAGGACCATTTCTGCCGTTTTGGATGAAGTCTTCTCCCGGCTTCGTTGAGGATGGATGTCAGGTCTTCAAAACTGTAAATGGATTTTCGGGGTTAGTGTTAGATTTTTTTTAAGGGTTTATTGGGTGAGTTTTATTTTTAGATTAGGGGTTTGGGTAATTGAAAAAGAGCTAAATGCCCTTTTAAGGGCAATGCCCATCCAAATGCCCTTTTCAGGGCAATGGGGAGCTTGGTTTTTTTTTTAGATTAGGTATTTATTTGGGGTGTTGGTTGTGTGGGTGGTGGGTTTTACTGTTGGGGGTTGTTTGTATTTTTTTTTTACAGGTAAAAGAGCTGATTTCTTTGGCGGCAATGCCCCGCAAAAGGCCCTTTTAAGGGCTATTAGTAGTTTAGTTTAGGCTAGGTTTTTTATTTTGGGGGGCTTATTTATTTTGATAGAGCTATTAGATTAGGTGTGATTAGTTTAAATATGTGATCATTTCTTTTTTTATTTTGTGTAATTTAGTATTTGTTTTTTTTGTAATTTAGGTAATTGTATTTAATTTAGGTAATTATATTTAATTTAGGTAATTGATTTAATTGTAGTGTAAGGTTAGGTGTTAGTGTAAGACAGGTTAGTTTTTATTTTACAGGTAAGTTTGTATTTATTTTAGCTAGGTAGTTAGTAAATAGTTAATAACTATTTAGTAACTATTCTACCTAGTTAAAATAAATACAAACTTGCCTGTGAAATAAAAATAAAACCTAAGCTAGATACAATGTAACTATTAGTTATATTGTAGCTAGCTTAGGGTTTTTTTTATGGGTAAGTATTTAGTTTTAAATAGGGATTATTTAGTTATTAATAGTAGGTTTTATTTAGATTTTTTTTAAATTATATTTAAAATAGGGGGTGTTAGGGTTAGACTTAGGTTTAGGGGTTAATAAAGTTAGTATATTGGCGGCGACGTTGGGGGCGGCAGATTAGGGGTTAATAAATGTAGGTAGGTGGCAGCGATGTTAGGGGCAGCAGATTGGGGGTTAATAATATTTAACTAGTGTTTGTGAGGCGGGAGTGCGGCGGTTTAGGGGTTAGGCGATCCTTTTCAGTGCAGAGGGTTTTTGAACCAAGTGGGCATTTACTTTGAGATGTTACCTCAGGCGTTTCCCTCTGACAGAGCTAAGGTGGGATTTCTTATCTCGTTACTTTCTGATACAGCTCTTGCCTGGGCTAATCCCTTGTGGGAGACTAATAAACCTGTGATTTCAAATTACCCTGAATTTGTGGCCTCCTTTCGAAGGGTATTTGATGTTCTGGCTCGCTCCTCCTCTGCTGCTAAACGACTCATGTCCATTCAGCAAGGTACTAGATCTGTTGCTCAGTATGCCATTGAGTTCCGTACACTTGCCGCAGAGGTAGGTTGGAACAATGAAGCCCTTATTGCCGCCTTCTTTCATGGGCTCTCTGATGCGATTAAAGACGAAGTTGCTGCCAGAGATTTACCAGAGGATCTTGAGGCATTGGTGTCTTTTTTTATCCTAATTGACATCAGACTCAGAGAGTGGCCCTCTTTCAAGGAGCGTTGTCTCCTATGTGTTCGTTCCCACCCATGCCTCCCTCTCCTCCCATGCCTCCTGGTCCCGAGTCACCAGGTACTGCTGAGCCGATGCAGCTGGGATTCACGCATCTCTCCGCGGCAGAGATGGCCTTTAGGAGGAGGGAGGGGCTCTGCCTCTATTGTGGGTTACAGGTCCACCTTTTGAAGTCTTGTCCTAAATGGCCGGGAAACGCTCACACCTAAGGTCCTGTCGGGGGCAGACCTTGGGTGGTTTATCCTCGTCCCCGGAACCGCTTAATGAGAAACCAATGGTCGCGGTTGTCCTTTCCTGGGTGGACTCCTCCATAGTCACCCAGGCTCTTGTTGACTCCGGTGCTGCGGGCTATTTCATTGACAGTGCTTTTGTATCAAAGCACTCAATTCCTGTTTTGCCTCAGTCCGTTCTGCTTGCTATTGAGGCCATTGATGGCAGGCCCCTTCAGCCTGCACTCGTTACTCACGAAACTGCTCCATTGTCCATGGCTGTTGGGGCTCTCCATTTTGAAATCCTTGAGTTCCAGGTGATAAACTCTCTGCATTTTCTGGTTGTTCTGGGTTATCCCTGTCTCAAAAAGCACAATCCCAGTCTCGACTGGTGCAGGTCCAAATTTTTATTGTGGTCCCGCAATGTATTTCCACTTGTCTTCGGAAACCAATTAAAGTCTTGTGCACTTCTTCAGTTTCTCAATTCCCAGAGGAGTACCGAGAGTTCCTAGACGTGTTTGACAAGGTGTGTGCCGGTATGTTGCCTCCTCACCGGTCTTACGATTGTGCCATAGACCTGCAACCCGGAGCCATTCCTCCTCGGGCCGGGTGTACCATCTGTCTGTTGCAGAGAATTGTTCTATGGAGGAGTATGTTGCCAAAGCTCTGTCGCGGGGGATCATTTGCAAATCCTGCTCTCCTGCAGGGGCTGGCTTCTTCTTTGTGAAGAAAAAGGGTGGGTCTCTTCCTGACTATGGTGCATTATGGGTGATGTTGCTCAATTCCTGCACTTCCTTTTATGGCCAGACTGGTGTGCATCATCCATGTGAGACAGGATGCAGTCTCAGAATTGTGATATCATCACTTATTATTTAAAGGGCCTCTGTTCAGTATGCTTTGCCTTTGCGTTGTCTCAGACATGTTTGTGAGAGTTCCTGTGTATTACCTGGCTGCCTGACGTCCTTCATGGTTCCTGATCCCTGGCTTGTTCCTGACTCTGCTGTTTTCCTTGTTCCTGATTCCGGCTCGTCTGACTATTCGCTTTGGCTCCTTACTTGGCTCGTCTGACTACCAGCTCTGGTTTTGACTCCTGGCTTGTTATTTGACTTCTGGACTTTTTATTATTTTTTGCTTTTAATAAAGGTGTGATTATTTTTGCACTTCTCGTCTCAGTCTGATTCCTGGGACCCTGACAGTAATGAACTGCTAAAACTACTTTCTCCATAATTAGTCCAACCTTAAAGGACCACTAACACAGTAGAAAAGCATAATTAATAAATGAATAATAAAAAGACAATATTAAAGCACTTAGTTTGAATTTTAAATGAGTAGTAGATTTTTTCCCGGCAAATGTCAAAGCTAGTTTCATTTTCCTTCCTAATGCATCACGTGACAGCCATCAGCCAATCAGAAAATGTCCTCTGAATCTTACACATGCTCAGTAGGATATGGTGTCTCAGAAAGTGTTCATAAAAAAGATTGTGCACATTTAGATAATGGAAGTGAATTGGAAAGTTGTTTAAAATTGTGTGCTCTATCTGAGTAATGAAAGTTTCATTTTGACTTGAGTGTCCTTTTAATGCAGAAAGCTTAGTGGAATGGCAAAAATTATAATATTGATGGTGTCTTATTCTCCACATAAAATGTTTTCACTTGGTCATCAGAAATACCACATATTCATCTCAACCACTTCATGGTGTAAATGTATAATCATTAGTTGCTGGAAGCTTGTAAGCATTTAGATAACCACATTCCTAGCACAATGACTTATGTTTACAAACGGATTCTACTTCTGGTATGGCATTTACCGTGTCAGTTTGAAATGCTGCTATGCCAGTGTTGGTTTCTAAATGTTGGGTGTATATGGCCCTGTCAAGTAATTGTCCTAAATGTTGTTCCTAAAGAGCAGGTCTACACAGAATGCCAAGCTGCAACTTAACAATAAGATGGAGAAGGGTTATCAGATGTGGATGTTTCAATTGGCAACCACACAAAATCATGAGAACCTTCTTTTCCGTCCCAAGTGCTGGTGGTTCTCCCAATTTTACAGACATGAACTCCAATTTTTTTTTTCTTTCATGATTTAGAAAGAGCATGTAATTTTAAACAACTTTCTAATTTACTTTTTCTATCTACTTTGCTTCATTCTCTTGATATCCTTTGCTAAAAGCATATCTAGATAGGCTAAGTAGCTGCTGATTGGTCGCTGCACATTGATGCTTCGTGTAATTGGCTCAACCATGTGCATTGCTATTTCTTCAACAAAGGATACCTAAAGAATGAAGCAAATTAGATAATAGAAGTAAATTGGAATGTTGTTTAAAATTGTATTCTCTATCTGAATCCTGAAAGAACATTTTGGGGTTTAGTGTCCCTTTAAATAAAAGTGAGGAACAATTGCAAAATATAAAATATAACTTGTTTCAAAAGTTTGTACTGTTTATGACAGCCTGATAGTAAGAATGAAAACTTCCCTTCCCCTGTAGCTTTTTTAAGACAATATATATGACATCTTTAGCCATAACATAATTTGGAAAACCTCTGTCATGGTCCATTAAGAAAAATCATTCAGGTGCATTTTACACTTTCTTAACCTATCAAAGTCTGATTACCTATCTTAGCTACTATACAAAATCAATTGTGAATGCCTTTTGATTTCTGACCTTTTTCAAGCTAATTTTAAAGGGTTCTAAAAGTTACTTTGTTTATGTATGCAATATTTAAAGCAATCATTAAGCACTAGTTTGCAGGGGGGGGGGGGGTCTGCCTGCAAATTAAATGTTTGTTTTGATATTGCAGAGCAATCAGAGTATACACCACTTAAAAACACTGAGGGAATTACTTTTCTTGGTCTGCTTTGTTGTGGATAATCAGAGGCACTAAGCTAACATATAAGACTCACTTTACCATAACTGCAGCAACTATGAATTCCAGATTTCCTGTCCTGCTGAGAAGAGGTGGAAAATCACGATTAGCCAAGGTAAATTGCAGTAATAACAGGAAAAAATAAATAACACATTTACATTGCAATGTTTTTTAATTATGCTTCATTAAACATGTCATAGAAAAATCAAGTTTACATTTAATGTCCCTTTATTTGATTTATTTATTTTTACATAGGTCTCATATTTTGTAAACAATTTAAAATGTAAGTTCAAGTATAGAAAGCCTTTATATTTTGGTTGCATATACACATAAATAATGTATTCATTTACAATTATTTTAATGCAGTTAAGCTTATTGGTTATAAATAGGCATATAGGGCTCCATGTACTAAGCAGTCAGCGAGCTACCCGCAACAAATCTCGCGCCCAAACTCGCAAACTGATATGTACAAAGCCGTCAATTATGTAAAAACTCGCATCTTTAAAATTGCGAGCGTACTTATCCGCCATACCTCGCTACCTCTCCATTTTTTACTGTAATTAGACACATTTGACCACCAACTCGCCAAAAACGAATGTACTAAAAAATCTATTTGTCCGCTCGCGTCAATTTCCGCTCCCACCTCGTTATTTTTGCCTCGCCACCTTTTAGGTGGCGGGCAAGGTACAAAACAATAGGAAAGTCACTCTAGACGCCAGTCTAGACATATATAAAAGGCAGTAATATCAGCATTGTACTTACATTGTTCATTTCAGCAGCTATGGAGAGAATTCTGTTTTTGTTTATTCTCCGTTTGATGCGAATCCGGGCTAGAAGACAGAATACTGGAAATGTAGCTAATCGATTGGTTAGAAGAAGGAGAGTTCGAGTCCCCCGTGTATTCCTTCCACGGGTTGGTTTGCACGGCCTTTCTGACCGAGAGATCATACAAAGATTCCGGCTTGATCGTGAATCGATATTACACCTGTATCGAGAGATTGAAGATCATTTGGAGCCGATGACTGCTCGTTCACAAGCTATTCCGGGACTTCTCAAACTATTAGCGGCATTGCATTTTTTTGCAACAGGCTCCTTTCAGGCAGTTTCTAGCGTCATTATTGGAATGAGTCAATCTGCTTTTTCACGCCACTTATCCAAAGTAATAGGGGCTATGATGGTTATTTTTCATCGATATGTTTGTTTGCCATCTACCCCTGAAGAATGGCAATCTATCAAGTCAAATTTCTATAGGATGGCTGGGATGCCCAATGTCCTAGGTGCCATAGACTGTACCCATGTTGCTGTAAGACCACTTCAAGCTCGTGAGGAGATCTATAGGAATCGAAAGCATTTCCATTCCTTGAATGTCCAGATGGTCTGTGACCCCCACATGAGGATTATCAGTGTCCGTTCTAACTTTCCTGGATCCTGTCATGATTCTTACATTTTAAGGCAGACTGGGTTATACCGGAAGTTCGAGGAGGGAAATATGCCTGACGGATGGCTTCTAGGTAAGCATAACTGGCGTCTAATATGTCTCTCATTTCAATGTACCAAAATTGCGCCCAATTTGTCGACTGTAATCTGTATAGTTTAATTGTATTGTATAGTTCTGAATCTTTATAATTATTCTTATATTAATATTTATATTTATTATATCTTCTATTAGGAGATGGAGGGTACTCATGTACAGAATGGCTGTTGACTCCCTATAACAACCCACAGACCAGAAGTCAAGTACGTTTCAATGAAGCTCACCGATCTACCAGGGGGATTATTGAGAGGACTTTCGGTCTTTTGAAAATGCGGTTTCGATGTCTTGATCGTTCTGGTGGTGCTATGCAGTATGCACCAGAGAAAGTTGCCAAAATTATATTGGTTTGCTGCATACTGCACAATATTGCAATTAAAAGAGGCTGTCCATTAGAAGATGAAGATCCAATAGATACTGATGATTTACCAGAAGAAATATGTGTCGAACAAGCTAATAGGCGTGGAAATGCAACAAGGGACATGGTTTCAGAACAATATTTTGTGTTTGAGGATTAAAGTTTCAGTTGATCAATAAAAAACTTTCTTTATTAACTTGTCTCCATTTTTTTTTAAGAGTTAAGGTTATTAAAAATCACTCATGATAAACAGTTAAATACATAACAGTTGTTGATCTTCAATTATCAAAGGTTTCAAATAAATAAAGTTTATGATCAAAGTTATTACAGACAATATATTATAGGTAATACATTGTCTTTGTGACATCACACTAGTGTCTACAGCTGCTCTCACTCTTTTACATATGTGATTATTGTAATGTAATCCCTCCATAGCTGATGCTAATTCATTATTGTGTCATTGAATTGTAGCTGTAACAAGCGACAGTATATTCAACAGTGCTTTATGTTATCAGATTGGATTTTTTAGTTAAAAAAGACTTGCTAATTTTATTTGTTTTATTCTAACCTCTATTTTTAACAGCTACTAGGTTTTCCCATATTCAAATAAATACCTTAAGGGCTTACTCTTAGCACTTATTTTCTTAACCTTTATAATATATTTTTGCATTCAAGATTTGTTAAAAGAATAGTGGCATATAGAAAATAATGGCAAAATAAATTATTTTATTACAAAATTATAATCTTTAAACATTATATATTAACAATTGTAAACCAAAGTAACTTGTTATACATATAAACACATCTGAAAAAAAAGGAAATGTTTAGAAACCAAATAACAATTGTAAACCAAAATAAATTCTAATACATATAAACACATATGAAACAAAGAAAATGTTTAGAAACAAAATAACAATTGTAAACCAAACAACATTTTAATACATATAAACACATCTTAAAAAAATTAAATGTTTAGAAACAAAATAAAAATTGTAAACCAAATTAAATTTTAATACATAAAAACACATCTGAAACAAATAAAAAAATGTTTAGAAACAATAACTATTGTAAACCAAAGTATAAATGTTAATACATACACATCTGAAACAAAGAAAATGTTTAGAAACAAAATAACAATTGTAAAACAAAGTAAATTTTAATACATATCAACACATCTGAAACAAAGAAAATGTATATGAAACAAATATCATTTGTAATAACTATAAACATCGATATTTACAAACCTTCATAAAATACATTAATCTACATATACATTATATTTTTCTCTATTTTTCGGGGATACATATCTGGATCAATGCGCTAATGATTGACATAACGATTAATCACGTCATCGTCAAACATGTCGCGTCCTGAACCTTTTGGTGCTGGAGAATTGGTGATATTAGTTTATGCCATGGATAAATATTTCCCTAAACGGATTGGTGGTGTGAGGGGAGTGAGACAGGAATGCCGAGACAAAATTATATACGAGATGCTGAGAAGAATGCATCGTATTTCAAAAATTAAAAGAACAAGACGACAGTGTCTTAGAAAATATAGTGATTTGAAGAGAAGAGAACCGAAGTACTATAAATCGATTCGAAGATTGATAAGGACATGTAAGTTTCAAAATTATATATGAAATAATTTTTAATAATATAAAAAAAGGGTTTATTTTTGAACTGCGTCATCATTGACGAATCCAGGAAAATAATATTTCCTGACTGTTACTTTGACTATATTAGTATATACAATTGCAAAACGTTACAAAAGTTAGCATGCAGAACTGAGTTAGTAGATTAAAATTTAACTATATAACTATATACACTTAAAAGGTTAGAAAACTTAGCATACAAAAATGAGTTAGTAGAGTAAAATATAACTATATTAGTATATAACATTGAAACATGCAGAACTGAGTTAGTAGAATAAAATATAAATATATTACTATATAACATTGAAACATGTTAGAAAAGTAAGCATGCAGCATAATTATTTCAATTTTTTTTATTAAATTTTTTTCTTATATATATGTTTATAGATATGAGAAGTAGGAGAATGAAGTGTGCACACCCACCACGCTACTTAAGGTCAATGTTGGTGCAAACACCCAGAAGTGAAGCTCTTTCTCCACCTTTGCCAATAACACTATTGGATATTGAATTATCTCCAAATCCATATGCAATTTGTCATAAAGAGACACAGACAGGTAATGACTTATTATTTAAATTTTAAATCATATATTTTAGGTTTTGGCTTAAAAAGTTTTAGCATGCAATATTAATCAAGTTGCTAATTTACTTCTATTATCATTTTTTTCCTCATTTACTTTCTATTTTTATTTGAAAAAGAGGGCATCTAAGCTAAGGAGCCAGCCAATTTTTGGTTGAGCACCATGGACAGCACTCTTTGATTGGTTCTGTCCAATTATCAAGTACAACACAGTTGGTTCACCAAAAATGGGCTGGCATCTAAACTTAGATTCTTGCTTTTCAAATAAAGATACAAAAAGAATGAAGTAAAATATAAAGTTTATTTAAATTGCATGCACTATCTGAATCATGAAACTTAGAAATTGGTTTCTATGTCACTTGTAATGATTATTATTATTATTGTTTTAAATAATATATACAAGGTTTTTGATTTAATAGTTTTCTATCTTTGTAATTTCGTTCATAGATATTACCATGGAAGAAATGGAAACTAGTATGGAAATGGAAGAATTTCAAAATCCAGATAGTGTGACAATATTTGAAGCATTAACTTCAGATGATACTCAACCAAGGATAGAAGTTTTACCAACAATGATGGTAGATAAAGGTATGTTTCATACTCAGTAATCTTAAATCTAAGAAAATACAAGTTTTAACTAATACATATATTGTATATTTCAAATAGGAGTTGGCTCAGATGAAAGCTTTAAAGGAGTGGACATAAGTGTAGAAGCTAATATAGTAGATAACGTAGATAACAGCACATCAGGAGGTAATATTTGTGATGAAAAACCCTATCATACATTGAATATGTATATGACAATTGAATTAAATTTTGCTTTTCATTTATTTTTCTACAGATTTATCTTCAACATCAACTATTGAGACTGCAGACAAAAGTACTCAGAGTTGTCTAGAAGATCATGTCAAACAAAAAATTTCTAAAATTAGGGCAACTTTGGCAATGTTAATGGAGCAAGTAGATTTTTTATACCGTAAATATGTAATTTGATTTCATTTTTTGTTTTGTCATGATTAATAACTGAGAAAAAGTTTTGTGTTGAAGAATCAAAAGTGAGTTTGAATTTATGTAAATAAACTTTTTTTTTGGCCATAAAAAAATTTGTCTTTATTAAATAATAACATTTTAAACTTAAAGGGACACTGTATCCAAATTTTATCTTTTGTGATTCAGATAGAGCATGCAATTTTAAGCAACTTTCAAATGTACTCCTATGATCAAATTTGCATGCTCTATCTGAATCACAAAAGAAAAAATTTGAGTACAGTGTCCCTTAAAAATACACAAACAATAACTTTGTACACAATATACAGAGTAAAAAAATTAACAGTGACTAACATTTTAAACTTAAAGGGACACTGTATCCAAATTTTATCTTTTGTGATTCAGATCGAGCATGCAATTTTAAGCAACTTTCAAATGTACTCCTATGATCAAATTTGCATGCTCTATCTGAATCACAAAAGAAAAAATTTGAGTACAGTGTCCCTTAAAAATACACAAACAATAACTTTGTACACAATATACAGAGTAAAAAAATTAACAGTGACTAACATTTTAAACTTAAAGGGACACTGTATCCAAATTTTATCTTTTGTGATTCAGATCGAGCATGCAATTTTAAGCAACTTTCAAATGTACTCCTATGATCAAATTTGCATGCTCTATCTGAATCACAAAAGAAAAAATTTGAGTACAGTGTCCCTTAAAAATACACAAACAATAACTTTGTACACAATATACAGAGTAAAAAAATTAACAGTGACTAACATTTTAAACTTAAAGGGACACTGTATCCAAATTTTATCTTTTGTGATTCAGATAGAGCATGCAATTTTAAGCAACTTTCAAATGTACTCCTATGATCAAATTTGCATGCTCTATCTGAATCACAAAAGAAAAAATTTGAGTACAGTGTCCCTTAAAAATACACAAACAATAACTTTGTACACAATATACAGAGTAAAAAAATTAACAGTGACTAGATAATAAAAAATGTTCACTCCAGACGTTGCCTCTTTGGGTCTGTTGTCGCCTCCCTTTCACTGACAATAGCCAACAGAGATTGTAATGTCCTTTCGCTGATGCTCAAAGCTCTGTTAATTTGATGGTTTTTCTCTTCATCCATCTGCCTCTGCCACTGGAACATCTCTCTTTGCAGCTGTAATTTCTGCATCTCTATCTCATTCCTTTGCCTTTCGATTTCCACATTTTTTTCTGACAGAGCAGCCCAGCGTTCAATATTAGTGTTAATAATATTCAGCATTTCTCTGTGGTCCTCTCTGTATTGCCTTGCCAGTGTCAACATTTCCCTCAATGCAACATCGCCAAATTGTCCTTCTGCCGGTGTATTGTCAATATTTACACCACCTGTTTGCAGTTCAATTGGTGGTGCCTGTGTTTCAACAGGTTCCTCAATGTTTTCTGGTGTGTGAATTTCATCCGGTTGCGCATCTCCCAAATCTTCAAGAATATCCGGAGTCTCACTTCCATCATGCCCTCCTGGTGGTTCATCTTGAATGGGATTTTCCACTATCGGCATGAGATTGATAGTGATCTCCCTTGATGAGTTTTCTTCTTCTAGATCAAGACATAACAAATTGTTAGTAAATAAAAATAAAATGTTATAAAAACACTTGCAGAACTAGAATAGAAGGAGAGAGCAGATACAACCGTCATACACCAATTTAAGTTATATTATATATATATATATATACATATGTGATACATACCATCAAATAATGGAGATGAATGTCCAGTCAATCTCTGGAAAAGACGTCCCAAATCACCTATAAAAAAATAAATAACATAAAAATAAATAAATAAAATGCTTTTTTGTCAATGTAACGATATATTCGAAATTATTAATGGAAATGTATTTTGCAATTAACTGGACACTGAAGCAAAAATAATCTTTTTGAGAATAAGATATATTGCATGGAATTTCTATCAGCTTTCTTATGTAATACTATGATCAATTCTCAAAAAGAAAATAATGATAAATTTTAAAAAAATTTGAAAGTTGATTAAAATAGCATGCATGCTCTACAAGAATCCTCATTTAAAAAAATATGTACAAGATCTCGAAATAGAATATGTCAATAATGACATTTGACATTTAAAAAAAAAATTACAAAAAAAAAATTGAGAGATAAAAGAGATAAAACACACAACATTGAAATTATTCATTTGTAAAGTACTTACCAGTTGCTCTACCAACACCAGTTTGTGGAGTGCTGGTCCTTAGATCCGGAAGTGTGTCCGCCGAGGAAGTTGTGTGTGTAACATTAGATGATGAGCGTATAAATTGTCCATGTGTAAAACTGTCCGAAGGTCTTGAAACAGCTGCACCGGGTGGTCTCGAAACCGCAGAAGAAGAAGTAGAACAAGTGGGCACCTCGTTACTCCTCACAGGCTCTGCTGTTGTTGGCATTGCTTAAAAAAAAAAAAATTTAAAAAAAAATTAGGTTTATTTTTATTTATATTTGAAACTGAAAGTTAAAACTGTTAATAATAATAATTACAGCAGTGAATGCAGGCTCAATAATTAAAGGGACATGCCAACCACCTTTTTTTATGATTTGGAAAGAGAATGCAGTTATAAACATCTTTATAATTTACTTATATTATCTAATTTGTTTTATTCTATAGATATTCTTTGTTGAAAAGCATTTGATTGATGCACAAAGAAGCCTCGTGTGATTGGCTCAACATGTGTATTTATTTTTCTTCAACTAAGAATATCTAGAAAATTGAAGTAATATGTTGTTTAAATTTCAATTCTCTATCCGAATCATTAATAAAAGATTTTGGGTTTAGTGGCCCTTTAAAGGGACATGAAAAAAAATAATTACCTTTACAAATTGCATAAGAAAATGCATTTTTAAAAATATTTAAATGTATTATGTTTTTGCATTCATTGGATTTTTATACTTTGAGGAAAAGCAAATCTATACAGGCACAGTAAATGATCATTGGTTGATGCACATAGATGGTTCATGTGACTGCGTCAACTATGTGCATAGCTATATCTGAAAAATGTATGTTTATAAAGCGGAGAACAATTTTGAAAGATGCTAACAATAATATTCTATAGTGAAATAACGCAACATGGAAGTCAATAGATCAGAAATTTAAGAAGGCATGTGATCTGGGGTTAGTCTCATGATTAATGTCGGACATACAATATTATTTTAATAGTTTCAAATTACATTATTTCTATTGTCATTATCTCTTTAAGGTTTCTATGCAATACTGGTTTGAAAATAAACACATGGGTGTTATCTTTAGGGATCACTATAGTAATAATCAACAAATCTTTAGTTCCGTTAGACCATTAAAAAAAAGGCAGTATAACAATACTATTATTGTACAATCCCTTATACATATATGAGACATAAATGATTACAGTATTTGGGGCCTAAATGGCTTGTACAATCCCTTATACATATATGCGAGATAAATTATTACAGTATTTCGGGCCTAAATGGCTTGTACAATCCCTTATACATATATGCGAGATAAATTATTACAGTATTTGGGGCCTAAATGGCTTGTACAATCCCTTATACATATATGCGACATAAATGATTACAGTATTTGGGGCCTAGATGGCATATAGGATACTGAAGCGTAAGAAGTCAGATAATGTTATTTTAAAGAAATATATATTGGAGACAATAACCTATCATAACTTTAAAAAGAACATTTACGTCAACTATGTTGTACATTTACCTCTTAAATCACTGTCACAATCATCCGTTATGCCAGTGATGATCTCCGGTCCCAGACGCTGAACAAGCTTCTGCTCATAGTCATTGAGGTCTGCCACATATGCTGGTCCACCTCCGGTAGCACGTGCCGAATTTTTCTCTCTGGCCAATTTAGCTTTGGCGAAGCGTTTAATGTCGTTGTAACGCTTCTTCAGCTGATCGACATCCTTTTTTCCTGGACCCTGGGCACTAACAGCGTCGCTGATCCTTTGCCAGATCTGCTTCCTTCTAGAAAAATTTGTCTGTTTGACACGACATCCAAACAAATAATCATAAGAGTCAATAATCATATCAATCAAAACGACGTTTTGCTGATGAGAAAAGTGAGGATTCTTGGATTTTGAAGCGGTTTCAGATCCAGATGAAGCCATATCGAAATAGTAAATAAAGATCTCAAAAACGAGCGCTCTGTAATTACTCTCCAAAAATTTTGGAACAATAATAAAGTTGTTTAGAAAACTTGTCCATTTATAGGAGCAAAATTCTATTCCCGCTTCTACTATGACGTTCATGACACCTTACATGTCACGTGTTAACAATTGGCCAGACAATTGAACTGAAAGTTAAGTACATCAGCTTATTCGCGGCGAGCGAGGCGTCAAATTTATCAATATTCCGCCACTGCTCGCGGCGGGCTAGAGGTGTCTATTTGTTGTGGGATTATTAGTACATAGCTACAGCGGACACCATTTCGCCCGCGGCGAGTAACGGCGAGTTTAGCCGCGACTAAAATGACGGATGAATTGACGGCTTAGTACATGGAGCCCATAAAGTTTAAAATGAGCGTCATGAAGATTTTATTTTTAACTCAGACTGCTACTGACAATATTTATATTACTTTCACCCAAGAATTTAGCAAGTATCAAGTGCTAATTTTAGATCTGTGAGAAAGAAAATCATTTACACAATTATATTCATCTGGGATTAAATCAATCATTCATTTTTTTTAACTTCCTATTATAGTCCCTAAGGAACAGTATTTTAGAAAAGTTAAAACAGACCTTGATGAGGAGGAATCAGTTTGCAGCTTTTAAGGTTATTAAATCAAATAGCTCTCTGACTGGTAAAGGGACTGTAATTTGGGGCTATTCACAGGGTTTTAGAACATTTTTTAGTCTACCCACCCGTATAAATGGGTGGGTGGCAAATATTTTTAAGACTGACAGAAGGGCTGCGAAGTTCTCCTTGGTAACTTAACTGAAACCGTATATGTGTAAATCCATTGCAAATACCAGGTTCTCTAGAACCTCTGTCCCACTGGAAATAAGATCACAGCACTGTTTACAAAGGGCAATGATTCATTTGTATAAGAAGCCATGACAGCATACCCCAGTAGTATGTTAAATGAAAGTAACCCAAGCTTAGCAAAATATTCTAAAAGCACAATAATGATGGTGAGGTAATTACTATGAGTTAATTACTGGTGGTATTGCATATTTATAACGTGAATGGTCTCACTGTAAATGTCAGTGATTTGTGTCTTTACCATCAGCTGTACTTTCTCCTAGTTAAAAGAAATGAAAACATTCACACTTTTCTCCTTTTCACATCTGCATCAATGTTGTAGTTCCTGGATATTTTCTTAAAGGTACAGTACCTTGTAGAAATTGTGCTGATACAAAAAATGAAATGTAATAAAATATGTGGCAGTTTGAATGTTCTGCTTACAATTATAAATTACACATTAATGTGAGTGTTTATCTAAAAGCCATTAGCTATTAGTAAATTAAGCACATATATAAAAATGACTGCAGTAGCAATGAATTAGCACTTCAGGAGTAACTGAAACAAAGCCAATGTTTACATACTATAAAGTAAAGTAATAACCATCATCATTTAAATATAACCAATACTGTTTTAAAATCATTTAAAAAAAATATAATTTGAAACGCTAGTGCTTTAAATAAAGGGAACATTTAGCCATGAAGTATAAAAAAACTTCATGCTGAAAGTACCTTTATTTGCCGCAAGTCTATGCTGAGCTGATTAGCTCTAGCCGCCCACGGCAAAACCCTATTTTTTCAATGCGGTGATGTTTCCACCTCTTAGCCAATAGCCGTACTAGCCAATCGGTATTATAGATTTAGCATTACTTAAATTATCAGTTGTATTTTGTGATCTGCTTAAAGGGACAGTAAAGTCAACAGTAAAATCAAAATTAAACTCTTATGATTTATTTAGTGCATGCAATTTTAAACAACTTTCCAATTTACTTCTAATATCTAATTTGCTTTGTTCTCTTGCTATTCCTTATTGAAAAGCATACCTTGCAGGACCGGACTGGGAAATCAGACCAATACTCGAAATGTTTGAAGATCCACCCAGTCACCCCCCCATGTGCCCGCCCAGCAAACCAAGCTTCCCCTGGTCAGACTTAAGTCTTACCCCTAGACCCCATTCCCAGCCCAGCCCCCCTCCCCATCTTTTAACTTCCACTTATATGAGTGTAGCGGCCTTGAATAGGTGTGCTATGCTGTGCACAAGGCTAGCCCTGTGTCCTGGCTGGAAGGCTCCCACTGACCAGGATTGTCCCTGCAGTCTGGTGGCCCACCGGAAAATCTCCTAGCATCCCGGTGGGCCAATCTGGCACTGATAGCTAGATAGGATCAGGAGCAGCAATGCATTATTATGTGCTAGATGCTGATTGGTGGCTGCACACATATGTCTGTTTTCATTGGCTCACCAGATGTGTTCAGCTAGTTCACAGTAGTGCCTTGTTGGGATTAAACAAAGCACATCAAGATAATAAAGCATAATTGATAACAGAAGTAAATTAGAAAGTTTTTTCAAATTGTATTCTCTATCTGAGTCCTGAAAGAAAAATGGGTTTTATATCACTTTCAATGGACAGTAAATACTTGGGAGATTGTAATATAAAATGCTTAATTATGTATTGTAAAAAAAAAAATTGGGAATATATTTTTATTATTAATTTTGCCCCATTTATCAGTAAATTACAAGTACGTTACCCAAAAAGCTCTTCACATGAACATCACTGTAAAAATAGAGAGATGTAAATAGCAACTCTAAGGAAACAAAAATAGAATTAAAAGTTTAATCCTTTGTTGAAGAGAAGACATTAACATCATGTTTTTTTGTTTTTATTTTTAAAGGAGCATATTGAAATGCAATACATTTTTTTAGGAATGTTTCAGTTAGTAAACTTTTTTTGTAATAAGGCTCATTGAGGCTTCTTTCTTTCCACCAATTGAGCTGGGGGTTGTTTTAAAAGAGCAATGTCAGTTGTGAACTTCCTTATTTTCTCTTGTTCATTTAAACAGTACTTTCATGTGCAATCTAAAGCATCAAAATATTGTTAGTACAATACCCATTTTATAGGACTTAAAGGGACATTAAATACTTTGAGATGGTAATATAAAATGATAAATTGTATATAATAAAACTCTGCAATATACTTTCATTATTTATTTTGTCCTCTTTTCCTGTAATTCCATTCTGAAATTGTGAGCTTTTCAGTTCCTGTTAGAAATGGAAGTGCAGAACACTGTTAAATTCTGCACAACCATTGGCTGCACACTCTAGTGACCTAATTATAACTGACCCTAATTGGCCACAGCAGAGAAGGTAACACAAGTTACAACATGGCAGCTCCCAGTGTTTTATAGACACTAAAGCTTTACACTTATTTTGTCACTTTTTAAGCAACTAATGAAACTTCAAAAAATACATCTACATGTTACTCATGGACTAATCTTTTCTTTGAATGCATCATTTTATCTAGCAT
This sequence comes from Bombina bombina, assembly GCF_027579735.1. Taxonomy (NCBI): domain Eukaryota; kingdom Metazoa; phylum Chordata; class Amphibia; order Anura; family Bombinatoridae; genus Bombina; species Bombina bombina. Next base: position 1,009,278,291 of record NC_069502.1, read on the forward strand.
GTATTTAGTGTTTAATGTCCCTTTAAGAGTATTTTGCAGCAGCAGCAGCTTAAAGAGAGCATGTATATACTTTATATTATACCATATATTCTTATAATATTATGGGCCAGATTATGAGTGAAGCGCAAATTAACGCTTCCGTTTGAGAGTTTATTGCGCCAGAAGTAAGCTTTTTTCTCTCATTGAGTCACACTAACCCGAGAAGCTAGAAGTTAGAATATTACGTGCACGTTCACGTATTCCCCCATAGAAGTCAATTAAGATAAAAAGTTAAAAGAAACTAACACCCCACTTTTGCTCAAACTTGATCGCATATTCTCATTTGCGCAAACCCAACATGAAAATACGAATATTTCACATTCCAATGTTATTCACATAGAAAAATGTGTTCTATTTATTCATTAACACACATTTCTACATATAACCGATGATATTTTGGTACAGTATATATCTATATATATATATATATATATATATATATATATATAAAATTATATATAGGTATAGATATATACACGTAGAACATATTCAGCTATGTGCAGAACATTTTAATGTGAAATATGTACAGTAAATGTACAGTTAAAACCTCTATTAAATATGAATGTAGCCACCAATCAGCAAGTGCTATCCAGGGTACTAAACCAAAAACGGGCTGGCTCCTTAGCTGAGATTCATGCTTTTCAAATAAAGATAGCAACAGAACAAATAAAAATTGATAATAGGAGTAAATTAGAAAGTTGCTTAAAATTGCATGCTCCATCTGAATCATGAAATAAATTTGGGTTTAGTATCCCTTAAAGAACATTCCAGAAAGTGTCTAGAGATTTCAAAGGGGCCGATTTATTTTAGTGCGAGTGAATATGATCTGTCGGCATTTATCATTGCACAAGCATTTCTCGTGAAATGCTTCTGCAATGCCGGCCCCTGCACATTTGCGGCCGCTAGCAGGGGGTGTCAATCAAACCGACCGCTGCTTCTTAAGCAGCATCCGCTGCTTCATAAATCGACCCCATAGTGTGTTCGCCTTTTTCCTTTTCAAAAGTTCCCATAATGTTAATGGGCGTGAGGTCCAGTGATTGTGGAGAGAAATTAGAACTCTGTGCTCTTCCTTTGATTTCATATATATCTGGCACAGCTTTGATGTGTGTTTAGAATCATTGTCCTGCTGTAAAAGGAATCCTCTCCCAAACATGTTTAAACCAGATGTAATGTGATGTCTCTGCAGAATAGAGTGGTACTTCTCTTTGCTCAAAGTATAATTGATCTTCTTAAGGACAGGTACCTAGAACATGTAAGGGACATAGAAAACCTTGAAATAGTCACCCCTGTGGCTATACTTTTCAAATCCATGCATGCAGGGGATGCATCGCTCTTGTCCATTCAAGCTTTTGAGCATGTCCCCCAACACAGGTGAGGAGGTTACAGGGAGTACAAACTTAATTACAAAGAGGCCCAGTGGATTTTTTATTTAAACACCAGACATCCCTTAGGAATAAACATGGAAAGTGATGTAAACCTATTTATCTAGATATTTAGACCTAGTATGATTCATCACATATAATGTCCATAAGAAGTTTAAAAAGTTAATAAACACATAACATATATAAACACAAAAAATAGTTGGCATAAAATGAGAAATGTAATATGAGTATTCTGTGTTAGGAATAATTGATGAGAAAGGCAGGAAGAGGTTAGCTTATTGTGTTTAATTAAAGTGTACATTTCTCTTTAAATAGAGGTCCCAGCAGCAGCACTAACCAGCAGTGATCAAGTGTGGTAGACCCACACAAAACATGTCTGCATTTGTTTGCCGTGATGTGACCCTGGATCTGCCGTTTTGATCTGTTGCTCATTTGTTTTTATCTGCTGTAACTCCAAATAAAGCTATTTTTTATCCACATCAGTTTGACCCTGTATATCTGCTTTACCTCAGCATTAGGTGATGCCCAGAAGTACTTTGTTGTTGCACATAATTGATCTTCTGCAAGTCACCAAATCCTGAATAAGCAAAGTATCCCCTGAATATTACCTGCACTATATTTAATTGTAGGTTTTACACATTGTGGTGTTAGCCTCTCATGCTGGTGTTTTCTTATATAAAATCTGTGATTGAAACCAAAAATCTCGCATTTTGATTTGTCATTAAACAGTACTTTTTTTTGTCTTCCACTGTGAGATTTCTGTATTGTTTTGTCCATGTTGTATATTTATACTGTTTATCCATCTTTTAATGAAGAAGAAGTTGAGAGACTACAACTCTAACATGAAGACTACACTTTCTCAGTCTACTTTTTACTGTGCTTTTGCTTACTGGGGTAGGTCATTCCTGGTTCAACTGAGTTTTGACAGGGTGCCAGGAATCAGACTGAGACGAGAAGTGCAAAAATAATCACACCTTTATTAATAGCAAAAAATAATAAAAAGACCACAAGTCAAATAACAAGCCAGGAGTCAAAACCAGAGCTGGTAGTCAGACGAGCCGAGTCAGGAGCCAAAGCGAATAGTCAGACGAGCCAGAATCAGGAACAAGGAAAACAGCAGAGTCAGGAACAAGCCAGGGATCAGGAACCAGGAAGGACGTCAGGCAGCCAGGTAATACAGGAACTCTCACAAACAGGTCTGAGACAACACAAAGGCAAAGCGTACTGAACAGAGGCCCTTTAAATAATAAGTGATGACATCACAATTCTGAGACTGCATCCTGTCTCACATGGATGATGCACACCAGTCTGGCCATAAAAGGAAGTGCAGGAAATGAGCAGCATCCCCCATCATGCACCAGAGTCAGGAAGAGAGGTGAGTAAAATGGCTGCCAGCAGCACATGGCAAACACAACAGGGAACCCTGACAAGTTTGAATTATGGATGTAGATGCTGTACTATTCCATAATGATATTAGCTTAAAATAATGGTCTTCTGATGATGTGGTCACTTTAGGTCTGCATGGTCTTGCTTTCAATTAAATGATTTGGTTTACTAAAATACCTTCAGTGTGTGTTGTACTAGAAATATTCAGCTTAGCTGCAGTTTGGCCCTGGCAACATTTTTCAGCACTCAGGAGGAAAATTTGGCCTAATATTGATTTACTAAGCTCCTTTGAAATGATTAAAGGCATTTCAACTAAAGTCCTTCTTGCACTTGCAGGAGTTCTAGTAGATGCCCTAGCAGATCATACTAATAGAATTAATATCAGGTGCTAATCGTTAAAAACAGATACAACTCACATCTGTTTCTCATTTAATTAAGTCTATATTGTCACAGAAGTTTTCAAAATGTATGGGCATCTGGTGAATGAAGAGGATATTCATATAAATGGCAACATCACATAAAGATTTAACAAAGAGATAAAAAAAAAGTTTGTCTCAGTGTTTTATATATATATATATATTTACTTTATATATATATATATATATATATATATATATATATATATATATATATATATATATACAGTATATACACACACACACACACACATGTGCAAATATTATAAATGTCAAACATGTTCATTAGTAATGTATAGATGGTAAAATGAGAACAAAAAGTATATACTGTATAACAAGATATGTTTATATACCCGGATACAGATGGAATAAAGTATCCTTCATGTCAGAACTGAAATCAAAAATATTTGATAAAGGTGTGAACAAGAAGTGAGCTGTGAAGTTGGAAATAAAAAGGGTTTTAGGCTCAGTCTATTGGGAGGAAAGGTGATAATGAGTCATGATGAAGTATGAGCACATTTTATAGGCTTCTTTAAAAAAGTCAAAGCTTGAAGCATTTCAAGTTGGGGAAAGGTAAATGATGGAAGGGAAATTTTATTATGGAGGTTCAGCACAGGAAAAATCTTGTAATCAGGAGTGGAAGTGAAGAAAGGGGAATCATTAATGCATAAGTCACAAGCAAGAGAGGAAAGGCTTGTGTTAATCATATATCAGTTCTAAAACATCAAAATCCATTTATAGGGCATGGCTAGAAAAGTACAATTTATCCTAATTCAAGAGCAGAAATTCAATAAAAAAATGTTTAAAATGAGCTGTTAATGTTTATCCGGTCTGTTGTACATACATTTTAAAGCATCAGAAAAAGTACCATATATGTAATATGGTGTATGGAAGATCTGTGTTTTTTTTTCTTTATAAAATTTTAAAGCTGTTCAATTAATACGCGAAACAGATAGTTCAATTAGAAATGACAAGTAACTGAATTTCCAGGTTTTCTTTGTTTTCAGCTTTCAAGTTGTCAAACTCAAAAAAACTATAACAGGGTTATCTGAATCCAATGGATTTTCACAGACTGTTATTGAAGAAAAATGTAAGGAGTCAAATCAAAAGCAAAATATGACTGCCTGATATGTTTAATGCAGGGTTTTCCATTTAAAAGGACATAGGGCCATTTATTAATGCTGTGAAGCTTAAGAGCCCCAGCTTTTCAACCTTGCATAAGAAAGATATGAAACGTTAATTAACCCCTTCATGACCAGACCACTTTTCCATTTTCTGACCATTTGGGACCAGGGCTATTTTAACATTTCTGCAGTGTTTGTGTTTAGCTGTAATTTTCCTCTTACTCATTTACTGTACCCACACATATTATATACCATTTTTACTATAATTTTTTTTTATAAAATATGATGAAAAAATGGAAAAAACACACACTTTTTCTAACTTTGACCCCCCAAATCTTTTACACATCTACAACCACCAAAATACACCCATGCTAAATAGTTTCTAAATTTTGTCCTGAGTTTAGAAATACCCAATGTTTACATGTTCTTTGCTTTTTTGCAAGTTATACGTCACCAGAAGTACCGCCGCTGGAGGACCCACTGGAGGAGCATGTGGACCGCCGGCAGCCAGACCCTGGACCACACAGAACCTACCCTGAGCTCCAGACATCGCCAACTGCCAGTATCTGGAAGAGGGACACCGCCGCATCAATGGATTCATTGGACAAAGCCGCAGAAGGCCCAGGTAGCAGGGAATGGATTAGGCCATGTGGAACCGGGAAAAACATTGGAGGGGCTGAGAAAAAAATGGGAAAGACCGGGAAAAACATTGGAGGGGCCGGGAAAAGCATGGGAGGAACAGGGAACAACCTGGGAAGGACCGGCAACCGCATTGCCCCCAAAATGAGAAAGCCCAGCATGAGTCATAGGGCCCGATGAGTCAGACGCCACATCTGAGGGGCCTAAATTGTCTCCTCAACCACCCTCCTGATCAATGGCCTCCAACAGGGCCTGGTCAGAAATTTCGGGCACTGTCATGGAGCTACCCCCCTCACTAAGCCCAACCTGGGAAGGGACATGGGAAGGGGTAAGTAAAGGGGTACGACCTGTCAGTATATACCAGGATTATAATACAATTTATTTGTTATGATTCTTTAAAACAACCTCCAATTAAAATGTATATAATAAACAATTGAAATTAATATTTATTTCTAAATTCTTGAGATTAGTTAAATTTATAAACACATTGAAATATATTTATATAGAAAAGAGACTAGATTATGAATCGACTATACACGCATATGCTGTTATAATATTCTTTACAAAGATCATAAAAGATATACCTTTAAAATTAACTTTACACACAATGAATCGCATTAAAATGCCACAATAAAAATATTAGCTTAACAGTGTTTAGTTAAACAGTATAACAAAAATACTTAACATCCAATTGATATGCCAATTTATCTGAGCTGAAATAACCTCTTATTTAGCCACCATAAAATAAGTATTAAAATATATCACAATATCTGCAAATAACTTAATACACCAGAGAAATTTAACTGCAATAATAAGCCTGACTTAAAGATTATCTAGCATTGAATATGACTAGTTCTAATTTACACAGGACTATGGATATAACTTAAAATACAAAGTGCCCTCTTAAATCACCAGCTTTAATTAAAATATAGATATAGAATACCTTTGATTTAAAATAAAAGTACGAAGCAACCCTTTATACGTTACAAGATACCAAATTGAAGTTTCAGGTTTTTTTCAGATAAGTTCGGTTCACCTCATAAATTTAGAGAGGTATTTTGCAATATGGATAAGGAAGTTAGCTAAATTTTTGCTTATAGTGACTGTGTCCCAAAAAGGCAGCAAGGTTATCAGTTAAACTTTTAGCAAGCAAAAGACCACTTCTATCCCTTTGCATGAGGGTATATCACGTTATACACCCCACACATTTTTATTCTAATCATGGGTGAATGTTTGGATGTGCACCTAGGAGCTTGTATGATAGGCCCTTAATGGAGCTTGTCCCTGATTGGCTCTGGGAATATAAACATCTCATAGGCTATTTGATACTATAATTCCCTTTGGTTGTAATACTGAATTTAGGCCATCGGGGCAGCAGACAAAGAAAAACAGTTTCATTTTTAACACTGCTAACAGTAAATATAGATTCTTATATATTTTTAATATGTATATGTAGTATATTCACTATTTCTTGATATTAATAAACCTGTCTGGTCAATACATATGTGTCCCATCTAATACAATTTAGCATGTATTTATAGAAACTAAACATGAGTATATTACTTATCATATTTTAGAAGATGCCTTTAAAGTTGCATTTTTATGAGGGACTAGTAGTATCAATCAATAAAATATATATGTCTTTCTGACTTATTCTGTATATCAGCTCATTTGATATACTGGCACATATTTAATTTCCTATTCACATCTTATATCATAGATATACATATATTATAGTTATTTATTAATACATGTCTCAACAGTGCCCAATACATAGGCTTAACATCTATGATGCATCTATATGTCAATTCTTATTTAGACTCTTATCTCATCTTCACATCAGTTCTCCCCTGTAATATTCATTAGATTTCTGGAAAACAAAGAAAAATGTACTTATCCTGAAATAAACTGGTTAAACATTTTTAATCGATTACATAGCTACTTAATAAATTCAGCAAATACTTATCTAACATGTTATTGTCAGGCATTTCATCTCAGATCCAAAATTATATACATTTTTATACAATACTGAGGTATACCTTAAAGGGAAACTGTACCCAAACATTTTATTTTGTGATTCAGATTAAGCATGAAATTTTAAGCAACTTTCTAATTTACTCCTATTATCAAATTTTCTTAATTCTCTTGGCATCTTTATTTGAAATGCAAGAATGTAAGTTTAGATGCCGGCCCATTTTTGGTGAACAACCTGGGTTGTCCTTGCTGATTGGTGGATAAATTCATCCACCAATAAAAAAAAGTGCTGTCCAGAGTAGTGAAACCAAAAAAAAGCTTAAATGCCTTCTTTTTCAAATAATGATAGCAAGAGAACGAAGAAAAATTGATAATAGGAGTAAATTAGAAAGTTGCTTAAAATTGCATGCTCTTTCGGAATTACAAAAGAAAATATTTGGGTTCAGTGTCCCTTTAACTGAAATTTAAACATAAGTTGTACTTTTAAAGGGACACTGAACCCAATTTTTTTCTTTTGTGATTCAGATAGAGCATGCAATTTTAAGCAACTTTCTAATTTACTCCTATTATCATTTGTTCTTCATTCTCTTGCTATCTTTATTTGAAAAAGAAGACACCTAATTTTTTTTTTGTTCAGGACTCTAGACAGCACTTTTTTATTGGTGGATGAATTAATCCACCAATCAGCAAGAACAACCCATGTTGTTCACCAAATAAGGGCCGGCATCTAAACTTACATTCTTGCATTTCAAATAAAGATACCAAGAGAATGAAGAACATTTAACAATAGGAGTAAATTAGAAAGTTCCTTAAAATTTCATGCTCTATCTGAATCACAAAAGAAAAATTTGGGTTCAGTCCCTTTAAATTAATTTCAAAGTTACAATGCAACATGTGTTTCTGCTTAGCCAGCTTGATGTGTATCTGAAGTTCAGGGGCAATTAACAGGCCTGTGCTAATTACTGTTTCTTCAGAATTTTGTTTGCATATCTGACTTATGAAGAGAATATTGTCTCCAACACCCCAGGATGCATTGTGGCTTGGGTAATTATCAGGCCCATGTTTACCCTTCCTGTGAGCTTCAAATGATCAATTAGTGATCTATCTTCACTAATTGAACAATTGTATCATCTCTTTTGTTCTCAACTTGTCTTAAGCAGTGAGGGGACAGGGACTATAGTGAGACCAATTCATATCAATTTAGATATTAGCCAAAAATGAAATATTACATTTCGTACTCTGACAGACCCACCGTCTCAGGAGAAGATGCGATCCATTCATCAGTATCAGCATCCCTTTCTTCCACGATTTCTCTTTCTGCAGTGTCCTCCCGGGCCTCCATGGATCATTTTGGAGGTACCTTAACTCTCTTTGAACGCATCATGTGAAAACTTTGAAGAAACAAGCAGAAAAAGGATTTGGACTTCCTGTACAGGTCTTTAAAAGGTAAGCCAAAACCCCTCCTCCCTAACTGCAATATTCTTTCACACACACACACAAACCAGAACACTCCCACTCCTCTGTCTTGGCCTTAACCCTTATGTGCATTCCAGGCAATTTGCCTTACATTTCTTCAACACTTGTATTATGCCCAGCAGCAAAGGGGTTAATTAGGTAGCTTGTAGTGAGCTTGTAGGTTTAATTTCAGCTTTATTGTAGAGATCAGCCTCCCACCTGACACATCCCACCCCCTGATCTCCTGGACCCCCCTCAAACAGTTCTCTTCCCTCCCCCACCTCACAATTTTCACCACCATCTTATGTACTGGCAGAAAGTCTGCCAGTACTAAAATAAAAGTATCTTTTTTATAAAAAAATGTTTTTAATATTTAATTTTCAGCGATGGATCCCCCCTTAGCCCCCAACCTCCCTGATCCCCCCAATACAACTCTATAACCATCCCCTCTCTACCTATTTTCCACCATCTTGGGTACGGGCAGCTGTCTGATAGTACCCAGTTTCCTCAAAGACAATGGCTTCTTTATTAAAAAAAAACATCAGATCACAATTTTCTATAGTTTAGTTGCCCCCCCCCAAACACCCCCTTCCCCGATCCCTTTACAAACATTAATTTCCCTTTCCCTCTCTGTTCCTCTCCCTCAAGCAACTAGCGCACTAGCGTGCACGCACCTAACCGCCCCCGCATGCTCTTTATGACTTGCGCGCACTTCAGGGACAGGAACAGGAATTCCCTTCAATGATGGGCCGCCCACCCGCCTCCCTGCTCCGGCTCCCACCCACCAACGATCGGCACTATCGCTGGCCGATGCAGAGAGGGCCACAGAGTGCATTGGTGTGCTTAAAAAGGGTATTACAGTGATGCCTCAATTTTGAGGTATCACTGCAATACCCTGGAAGCGGCTGGATAGATCATGCAATTTCAAACAACTTTATAATTTACTACTATTATCATTTTTCTTTGTTCTCTTTCTATCTTTATTTAAAAAGCAGGAATGTGATGCATAGGAGCTGGCCCATTTTTGGTTCAGAACCTGGGTTATGCTTGCTTATTGGTGGGTATATGTAAGCCTCCAATAAGCAAGCCCTATCCATGGTGCTGAACCTAAAATGGGCTGGCTGCTATGAATTACATTCCTGCTTTTAAAATAAAGATAACAAGAGAACGAAGAAAAATTGATAGTAGGAGTAAATTAGAAAGTTGCTTAAAATGTCATGCTATATGTCTCCCATAGGAAATAATAGGGATTGCTGCTTCAGCAAAAGTCCGCTAACATCGGCTTTCACCTGCGGAGGTGGAGCTGTATTTGAAGTGTTCCTAAATAACACATGCAGTGTTTTTGATGAAACAAAAAGAGGTTTCTGTGTAGGAACATTTCAAATAATGCCCATGTAATCTTAGTTTTACAGTACATACTTTACATGACTCACACTGAAAAATATCACCTGAAAAGGTGACAAGAAAAATATGGCTGAAACCCTGTAACTAACCTGCAGGGCAGCGCTTGGAATATATCGCACTACTGAGGATGTTTCCCTTTTAAAATGGAGGTTACTCCTATAACACGCCCAGCAAACTCCTACTGAACGCATATCTATGTCATGTCTGTGGTCTACCTTGCTAATAAAGACAAAAAAAACCTTCCTATTAAAACTATAGGAGCTATGTCGATACATGTATATACAAATACTGTTGTATAATGCGATACTATGTATTTTAAGTATTGTATTGATTTTAAACAGCACTGTTTTTTGCATGTTTTTTTTAAGCAATAATATTTATTTTTTGTTATAAAAGACAGTAGCAGCGACGTTATAGTTTTACATAATTGCATAATTTTTAACATTTGAAAGTTAAACAAACGCAGTTATTTAAATATTTAAAGTTGTGGCTACTCACTTTTTTAACATATTTATATAATAAAAAATAAATATTACTGTTTTATAAAAAAAATTAAACATGCAAAAAACACAGCTTTTTAAAATCATTACAACAATTAAAATAATATGCATTATACAAGAAAATGCATATAAATAAAACATTGTATATACTTTTAATGTGCCTCTAAGCTACTAACCCCTTACACACCCTCATCCCCAGCACAATCTTACCCCACTACACTATTTACTAATCCACCATAATCCCCATCGCTATTAACCCCCTACACTATTAACCCCTTAACTACCACAACCCCCATGCAATAAACACCCTAAGCTATTAACCCCTAAACTGCCACAGCCCCCTCCGCAATTACCCCTCCACTACTTAACCCCCTAACATCTAACCCCCCAAGACCACTAACCTAAGACCCCTTAGTTACAAAACATATATATATATATATATATATATATATATATATATATATATATACAGGTATACCCCGCTCATACAGCGGGTTAGGGACCGGAGCCCCGCTGTAAAGTGAAAACTGCTTTAAAGTGAAACAAGGAATTTTTAGCTTTCTTTTCTGTGTTTAAAATCTTAAAAACATCTTTGAACTAACATATATTAGGGGTGCAATAGTGCTACGTTTAGTTTAACACTAGCACGGCAAGTATTCAATTAGTATTCAATAAATACTGTACCTGTAAAATATTGACAATTACTGTAGTAAAATTTGCCAGACTATAGCACTGAGACACAGATTGTACAGCAATGCAGTTAACAGAGTGAACTAAGCATAACAAAATGGTGCCAGTCACTTTTCTCGCAATCTCACAATGATTTACAGCACTATTTAAAAATCCTTGGAGGTAGAACTTCAGCTCCACAAAGCGCTGTCTTAGCGAATCGCTGTAAAGTGAGGTATACCTGTGTGTATATATATATATATATATATATATATATATATATATACACTAAAACTAAAGTACCTTAAAAAGCACCCCTAAAAAAACTATACTAAAACTAAAATAACCTCAAAAACAGACATGCTAATATTTTACAATTGCAAACATTTGCATATATCTTTTTATGAGCATGTTTCCAAAGTGTTGCAATTAAAACATTTTTAGAGACACTAGTGCTTCACGTTTGATGATCAAGAAAACATGTATTGGGAACCTCACCCCCTAGTCAAAAAGAATGATCTTCCTGGAGTCATTTTGAAGTAATCGATGACTCTAGACTAGTCATCAGAAACCATCCTGAAGTATGCCCACAGGCCAAAATATTTAAATGAGATGACTCTAGAACACTGGGATTCAAACCTGTCCTCAGGCCTCCCTAAGAGGCTACATTTTGCTAATATCTGAAATAGAACACAGGTGAAATAATCAGCTGATTAGTAAACATGGTTATTTCACCTGCTCTCACCAAGATTATCCTTAAAATCTGGCCTGTTGGGGAGGCCTAAGGGCAGGTTTGAAACCAGTGCTCTAGCGTAAATCACTGGCTGTTTATGATTGTGAGAAATCAGTAAGGTACTGTGCTAATCATTCTGAAGTCATCACATAGAATGTTTTACCTTAGCTGATGACTTTACAAGCCTGATGATGTCTGATGATGTGCAAATGACTTCTAAAGTAGTTTGATAATCATCAAATTACTCCAGGATAGTCTCTAAAGTAGTTCTGTTTGCCTTGGGCAATCTATAGATGTTAACAACACCTATTAATGAAACAGTGGATATATAGGTATATAGGTAATATAGGTAAAGCAATGTTCAATGAGTTTTCAACAGGCTATCCCTTTAGGGAACCACACAAGCATTTATAAATGTCTAATAATGGAGCATTCAGGTGTTAATATTTTATTTTTTAATAATTTATTTTTTCAACTTGTTTCATGGTTTATAAGTGGAGTTGTTGTACTCGTTGATAATGTTTTAATTAAATTAGTTGTGAAGAAGAGAATTGCAGTAGTAGGCTTTTGTGAAAAACCAGACAAAAGACATTTAACAATACAAATATTTTTTAACAAGTCATCCAGATATTTTGGTACTTTGTGTTGCTTTGGAGGAACAAGTCAGGACTGCAAGTGTTGTATAGTGAGCAGTGTCCTAAGGGTTCTGTAGTCTTCTACAGTGATATGAAGCTCTGTGTTTTGAACTGATTTTTAGCTCTTTTTTATCTTTGCTATTAAAGCATGTGTTGTTTCTGTACAGGTTTTTTTCTGTACAAAACTGGTCAAATAGGTTTCCATGGTCTTGAAAACTACTTTTAGAGATATATTACAAAAATCTTCTGTAAAAGTATTTACTTAAAGGGACATGAGACTTAAAAAAATTCTTCATTATTCAGTTAGATCATACAATTTTAAACAATTTTAAATAATTTTCCTAGTCTTCTTGGTATCTTTTGAAGAACATATGGTAGGATTAGGTGCTGGGAGCTCCCAGAAGTACCAAGAGAAGGCAAAAAATTGATAATAGAAGTAAATTGGAAAGTTGTTTAAAATGTATGCTCTAACTGAATCATGAAAGAAAAAGTTTGGGTTTCATGTCCCTTTAAGATTTGTAATAGGGTTTCTGAGGGGGTTAATGCTAATTTTCTGAAGCATTAACACTGTGCAAAGTTATTTAAAAACCATGCAAAATCCATTTTTTTAAGTAAATAAAATGGCAGTGGCACTACTTTTGAAAAACACCTATACTATCACATTACCCCTTGCAAAAAAGTACATGAAGACTAAAATATATACCCCTTATTCTTGAATTTAATCATTTTAATTGAAAATGTGTACCTCAAAAGTATTAAAGAATGTTAACTGATGCTTAGAACGGATTCAAGTGTTGCCATTTCAGCTAATATGTTAAGTAAGTTCTTCAAGGCACATGAAAGTCAAAACTAAACTGCCATGGTTGAGACAGAGAATGTTATTTTAAGAAATTTTACTTCTATTGTTAAATTTAATTTGTTCTCTTGGTTTCCTTTGTTGAACAGCAAAGTAGGCTCAAGAGCAGCAGAGCACTACTGGGAGCTAGCTTGTGGTTGATGAGTGCACGTATATCCAGCTTGCCTCACCATATGTGTTAATCCAGCTTCCAGTAGTGCAAGGTTGTTCTGGAGCTTATTTTAACTATGTGTTTAACCCCTTTTAGAGTATGATCATTTAGCACTTGGTTTATTGTCTTCCCTGCCCACTGCAGCCTATAGACAGTGTTCTCCAGTAATTTAGGTGCACATATGCTCATGTGATTTACACAACCTTTTTTTCTAAACAGACAGAAAGGGACTGAACAATATAAACTCAAATCAATTCTGCACATTTTTTTGCAACAAAGTGTGAGGTTTATAATTGAGTTTAATATCTTTGTTTCAATTCTTATTTTATTTCTTAACAAGCAAAAACTGGCTCATACCCAATGGTTTAACTTCTTCTAATGCCTTATTAACATTCTCAAGAGGATATCCCCTACTCAAAAGTCTAGACTTACATGTGATTTAGCTTGTGATTAAAATACAGAATCAGATGAACATGTTTTCATGATTATAAAATGCTGATCCACTGTAGTAACATAATGCAAATTATTTAAATGCAAAAAATTACAACAATTATTTAAAGGACTTTTAAATAAAGTAGAATTACATAATCAGTAAGTGAATATTAAATAGACAATGCAATACAATTTACTCTAAAAAGCAGAAGATTTTTGTTCTGACAAATGTAAAAATGCTCTTCTGTTTTCCAGTCCCCTGTATCAGGTGCAGCAGTCAGCCAATCACAGTATCATAAATGTATACATTGTAAACTCTTGCACATGCTCAGTAGGAGCTGGTGACTCAGAACGTGTGCATATAAAAAGACAGTGCACAATTTGACGATGGAAGTAGATTGGAAAATATCTTTAAAACTGCATACTTTAGGGCAGTAGTGGTGAACCTTGGCACTCCAGATGTTTTAGAACTACATTTTTCATAATGCTTAGGCACTCTGAAGTCCAGTAAACCATCATGGGAAACGTAGTTCTGAAACATCTGGAGTGCCAACGTTCGCCATCACTGCTCTAGGGGGAGCAAGCACCAATGACTCAAGTATGCCAAAAAGCACCAGTATTAAGTTAACTATGCTTGTGTGCATGTGTGATGAAGAGTGCTTTCATTGAGTGCAGCTATACTGAGCATTTAAAGGGACAATCCATACCAAAATTGTTATTGTTTAAAAAAGATAACCAAGGCCTTAACTACATATTCCCCAGCTTTGTAAAACCACATTGTTAAATGAATATACTTTATGACATTTAAACTTTCAAATGTCTGCCTGTTTCTAAGCCACTACAAACAGTCTCTTATCAAAAAATGTTATTAGCTTTTCACAACAAGAGACTGTTAATTCATGTGTGCCATAAAAATAACATTGCGCTAAGTTCTAGAGTTGTGCACGACACAGCACTAATTTGCTAAAATGCAAGTCAATAGATAATAAATAAATAGTCATGTGATAAGGGGGCTGTCAGAAGAGGCTTAGATACAAGGGGGCATATCTTTCAAGCTCCGTATAAAGCTTGAGGCTCCGTGTTTCTGGAGAGCCTGCAGGCTCACCAGAAACACCAGTTATGAAGCAGTGGTCTAAAGACTGCTGCTTCATAACCTGTCCGCCTGCTCTGAGCAGGCGGACAGACATCGCCGCAATTCGTACTCGATCGGGTTGATTGACACCCCCCGATTGGCCGCGAGTCTGCAGGGGGCGGCGTTTAAGACTTCTGCCCGTCTGGAGGACCACTTCGCCCGGTTAGATGAAGACTTCTCCCGGTAAGGTGATTTTCAAGGGGTTAGTGTTAGGTTTTTTAAGGGGGTATTGGGTGGGTTTTAGAGTAGTGTTGGTTGTGTGGGTGGTGGGTTTTAATGTTGGGGGGATTTGTAATTTTTTTTACAGGTAAAAGAGCTGATTACTTTGAGGCAATGCCCCGCAAAAGGCCCTTTTAAGGGCTATTTGTAATTTAGTGTAGGGTAGGGCTTTTTTTATTTTGGGGGGGCTTTTTTATTTTGTTAGGGGGATTAGATTAGGTGTAATTAGTTTAAAAATCTTTATTATTTTCTGTAATTTAGGGGGGGTGTACTTTAGATAATTTTATTTAATTGTATTTAATTGTATTTAATTTAGGGAAATAATTTTATTATAGTGTAGTGTTAGTGTAATTTAGGTTAGGTTTTATTTTACAGGTCAATTTGTCTTTATTTTAGCTAGGTAGTTTATTAAATAGTTAAAAACTATTTAGTAACTATTCTACCTAGCTAAAATAAATACAAACTTGCCTGTAAAATAAAAATAAACCCTAAGCTAGCTACAATGTAACTATTAGTTATATTGTAGCTAGCTTAGGGTTTATTTTACAGGTAAGTATTTAGTTTTAAATAGGAATAATTTAGTTAATGATAGTAATTTTTATTTAGATTTCTTTTAATTATATTTATGTTAGGGGGGGTAGGGTTAGACTTAGATTAAGGGATTAATAACTTTAGTATAGTGGCGGCGACGTTGGGGGCGGCAGATTAGGGGTTAATAAATGTAGGTAGGTGTCGGCGATGTTAGGGACAGCAGATTAGGGTTAATAATATTTAATTAATGTTTGCGAGTTGGGAGTGCAGCGGTTTAGGGGTTAATATATTTATTATAGTGGTGGCGATGTCTGCTTTGGCAGATTAAGGGTTAAAAAATGTATTTTAGTGTTTGCGATGCAGGAGGGCCTCGGTTTAGGGGTTAATAGGTAGTTTATGGGTGTTAGTGTACTTTTTATCACTTTAGTTAAGAGTTTTATGCTACGGCGTTGTAGTGGAAAACTCTTAACTACTGACTTTAAAATGCGGTACCAGTCTTGACAGGAGAGGGTCTACCGCTCACTTTTTGGCAGACTCATAATGCCAATATGCAAGTCTCATTGAAAAAAAGAGTATACACAATTTATGTAAGTGGATTTGCGGTATTTCCAAGTCTGGCCAAAAAAGTGAGCGGTACACCTGTACCTGTAAGACTCGTAATACCAGCGGGCATTAAAAAGCAGCTTTGGGACCGGCCAACTCTGCTTTTTAAGCCTAACGCAAAACTCGTAATCTAGGTGTATGTTTTTTAACTCTATAATGAGAACTTTAACTTACCCATGTTCTTATTTAGGATAATATTCAATATAGTTTTTGTGTTGGTGCTTGTTTTAGCAGTAGCACTAGCTTCTGCCGCAATAATGATTCAAGATAAGTTGGATTTGGTAGCTATAACAGAGGCATGGTACAATTACTCTTGCGACTGGGAAACAGTCATACCTGGTTACATTTTGTTTAAAAAATATACAGTAGGACAAAAAGGGGGGAAGGAGTTTATCTGTATGTGAAAGAAAATATTAAAGTAATTGGAATTGTAGAAACCAATGTAAATGTAGAAAGTGTTTGGGTAACTATAGAAACTGAAGGGAAACATTTATTTAGAATAGGGGTAGTATATAGGACTCCATTACAGGATGAAGCATCAGATCAACTATTAATTGCTGAAATAGCCAACATTACAATGAAGGGCAAGGCTAAAGTAATGGGGGCTTTAATATTCCTGATGTAGACTGGGAAGTACCCATTGTTAAATCAACTAGAAGAAAGTATATTCTGGAATCTTTTTACAAGGGGAATCTCTTGAACAACAAGTAAAAGAAACAACACATAAAGGAAATATATTAGATTTAGTTCTTACAAACAGTGATATAGTATCTGAAGTTTCTGTGAGTGAGAGCTTTGGGGTCAATTTATTAAATATTGGGCGGACATGATTCGCTATAGCGAATCATGTCTGTCTGGCATCATCTCTAAATGCTGTCAGCATAAGCTGTTGGCATTTAACATTGCACAAGCATTTCTTGTGAAAAGGTTGTGCAATGCCACCCCCTGCACATTTGCAGCCAATCAGCCGCTAGCAGGGGGTGTCAATCATCCTAATCATATCTGATCGGGATGATTGAAGTCCGCCACCTAAAATGTGCTTCTTAACTTCTGTTTCCGGCGAGCCGAAAACTATGGACGAGATAGCAGCATCCGCTGCTTGTTAAATCTCCCTCATATGCTCTAGTGATAATCGGTCTGTATGGTTTAATATTCAGGCAAAGGTACTGTGCAACCATAGTAAAACAAAAGTTTTAGACTTTAGAATGACTGATTTTTCTTACATGGGCAACTACCTAAATGAATTTCTTAAAGGGATGGCACAGATTACAGGAGTATAAGAACAATGGGAAAATGCTATTCTAGATCCAACTAAACACTGTATTAGGCTTGTTTGTAAAAGTAAAATAAAACAAAAAACAATATTGTTTTCAAGAGAAGTTGCATATGCAGCAAACACAGTCTATAAAAAATTCAAACTCACTGGCTCAGAAGAGGATATGAAAAATAAACACAACAAAAGATGACAAAGCAGTTAATCAGAAAGGCTAAAGCTGATACAGAAGAGAAAATAGCACAAACCTGGTGACAAATGTTTGTCAAAAGAGAAAAACTAAAGGAGGGATAGTAGTGGAATGAGATAAACAAGAAGCAAATTGTCTAAATGATTACGTTTGTTCAGTCTTTACAACAGATTGTAAATATAGTTAGATTCTATTAAGGCATTTTACTTTAAATGATAATGTGAGTAGTACTTTTCTTTTTACAAAGAAAGAGGTGTCAAGGGCTTTTTCATAAATAAAAGTAAATAAGTATGTGGGTCAAGATAATATTCATCCAAGGGTTCTAAGAGAAAAAATGCCAATGTAGTCCCTCTCCATAAAAAGGGTAGTGGGGAAGATTCTGCTAACTATAGGTCACTCAGTTTGACCTTAAAGGGATATTATACACTTATTTTTTCTTTTCATAAATGTTTTGTAGATGATCTATTTATATAGCCCATAAAGTTTTTTGTTTTTTTTTAAATGTATAGTTTTGCTTATTTTTAAATAACATTTTCAGACTCCTAACCAAGCCCCAAAGTTTTATGTGAATACCATCAGCTACCTTCTCCAGATTGCTCCTGTTTGTGTAAAGGGTCTTTTCATATGCAAAATAAGGGGGAGGGGGAGTGTCTTATTTCCCACTTGCAGTGGGCTTTCCAGCTACCTTTTCAACAGAGCTAAACTAAGAGGTTCTAAGTAAGTTTTTAAACATTTTTACACTGGATTTTTATATCAGTATCTGTGCATCTTATTCTTTATAGTAGTGTCTATTACATGCAGTTATATGAAAATGAGTGTATACTCTCCCTTAAATTAATGGAAATTCATTTAAAGGAAAGACTTGTGTCTTACCTTCAGACAAACAATTTAGAAGACAAAGGACAGCATGGTTTCACTGCTGGAAGATCATGTCAGACTAATCTAATTGAATTATTTGTCCATGGAACTAAATTAATAGAAAAGGGAGGAGCTGTAGATTTTGCATATCTAGCAAATCATTTGACACAGTCCCACACAACAAACTTATTCACAAAATGTATTGGATTAGATGCTAAAATTGTTAAGTGGGTAGAATGTTGGATTAAGGATAGAAGGCAGAGGGTTTCAATTAATGGAGTACATTCAAAAGCGGTGTCCATTACTAGTGGTGTTACCCAAGTGTCAGTTCTTGGGCCTGTTTGTTTAACATGTCCATAAGTGATATTGGAAGTGGGCTTCAGGGGAAGGTTTCCTTGTTTGCCAATTAAACAAAAATTTGTAACAGAGCTGATGTTCCAGGAGGGGTTGATCAAACGAACAGTGATATTAAATACTGGAGAACTGGGCAAATAAATAGGATCTGAAATTTAATATTACCAAGAGCAAAATTATGCATTTAGGATCCAAAAACCCAAAGGCCAATTATAGTCTCAACGGTACATTACTGACTCTAACATTATTTCAGATTATTTAAAATGTGGTACACAATGCAGTAGTGCAGCCAATAAGGCCAGTCAGATACTTGATTGCATTGGGAGAGGTATTAGTAGCAGAAATAGCAAGGTTCTTATGCCACTTTACAGATCATTAGTTAGGCCTCATCTGAAATAAGGTGTACAGTTCTGGAGACCATACCTTCAGAAAGATATAAATAAACTAGAAACTGTCCAAAGAGGGCTACTAAAATGGTACACAGTCTAAAATATAAAACGTACAAAGAAAGACTCTATGACCTAAATATGTATAATTCAGAGGAGAGAAGGAAAGGCGATATGATAGAAATCTTTAAATATATGAAGGGACTTAATAAAGTGAAAGCTGAAAGCCTTTTCCACAGAAAATAAATGCTAAACAAGATTTCACAATCTTAAGTTAGATGGTAACAGATTCAGGAGAAATGTGAGAAATATTTTTTTTACAGAAAGGGTGGTGGATTAATTTATTAGACTTCCAATTGAGATGGTAAACACAAAGACTGTAAATGAATTCAAAAATGCCTTGGACATGTATAAGGCTATTCTAAAAAGAAAAAGTAACATGTAATATGGGTAGACTTGATGGGCCTTTTTGGTTCTTATCTTCCGTCAAATTCTATGCTTATATAAGTTTCTAATTTTATTTAAGTTTAAGCTGCTGTCCAGAAGACTTACTCATAATTAGCTCTTAAAAATATTGACTGATTTCCAAAACATCCATATTTTTAATTTCAAATATATTTTGTCCACTCCTATCCTATAAGTTGGTTAATAAGAAAATAAGAATGTATGTGTTTTGTAATTGGATCTGCAAAATATATGGGTGCCATGGAAAAAAGGGTACATACAATAGGGTATAAATTCCTAGAATCAGTAAAACAAATTTAGCTTTCCATTACCAAGTAGATGAACATATCAGGAGCCAGAAAATGGTGATGTTCTATAAATGGCTAATGCTAAAAGGTGAATCCAAAATTTACTTAAATATATTTAAATGAGGTGATACTATGTGACTGTCAGTGTCTGTATTCATTGTGTATATATCTAGGTCTAGAGTATGTCTGTATAAATGCTATGGCTTAGATTAGAAGTGCACAATAAACTTCTAAATAAATAGTAGCACAATACTAAAACTGGGCTATAAGCTGCAAGCTGACAAATGTTAAATAGAAACTAAAATATCAGAAGCTACTGAAAAGGAAAAAAGACAATATTACTACTATATCAGTGTCTCATATACAAATAAAATTAACAGTCTGAATTAGATCAACAGAATAGTACTACCCAAATGGTATAGGTAATATATAAAATAAACCTCTGCAAATAGTTATAACAGGGCAGCTACATGGATTATGCTAGTTGAAATTTATCTATACTAATACTGTTGAACTATATTCTCACAGATCATTCAAATACTAAACTGTAATTTCCCAAATAAATCTTATGTATAAAAAAGCAATTGGCATGGAAAACAGACAAGGGCAGTGATAAATAAAAATATAAATAATCTATTATACTAACGCCTCTTTCTTAAATACTGAGTCAAGAGGTAGTAGATGTTAGATAGTTCATGAAAGTTCAGGATGCCTTTTTTATTCTGGTATAGTAATCCACTTAGATGTTAATCAGGTAGGGAATTTTGTGAATCTTATCCGGTGCTGCTAGTTCTAGGATCCTGCTTGTGTTCGAATCCTCAAGAAAAACAGAGCTGTAAGAAGAAAAAACAAGCGCAACCATGATTCACTGTATTTATTTAAAATGAAGTTGCATAAAGATTAAAAATGCACACTTACAAGATATGTGCATACAATATGCACGTAAAAGATCTTTGCTCTGACACCTCGGTCGGATCCCCACTGTGTAAGTCAGGTTGCGATGCTGATATTAACTACTAGTTGGTCCTGGCTTATTTACACAGACTTGGTGTTCCCCGGTGTTATCGACAGTCAATAGGAAAACAAGAGTTCAAAGTTTTAGTGCAGCATTAGGGCTTGCCTCTGTATAGTACTGGTCTTCTGAACGCATTTCGTTCACTCCCGGGTGAACTTTGTCAACAGGATAGTGTATGTCCGACAGTTGTTGGTTGCACCTTTTGAATTTACCGGGCTTGTTATTGATTGGCCACTTTTTGCTACATTGTCAGCCTATTGGGAGTCTCGTATTGACACACTCTGAACCTGATCGGACTCATATTACAGACTAACAAACAGCAATATTTGCCTATTTGTTCACATGACTTATAATGATAAAATACAATACGGTTATCATTAAATATAACAAGTTAATACAAACAAAAAATTACTATATGAAATAATTAATGCCACCAAGAAATATTTCTATGTACACTAAAAACAATTGATACAGATAAAAGGCAATTGATACATATATACACGGAATTCATGGTTCTAAAAGTAATTGATACATATACCCAAATAGATATTTTATTAGTGATTTCTACTTGCTAAAAAGACGGAACGAAAGAAAGACAACTTATACCTAAATTGAAACATTGTTAAAACTGAAAGTCGATAAACTGTCATGAACCTTATAATATTGCTAGTAGACTTCTATACATCTTAAAAAAATACAACTACATTCTTTCCTCGATTTATAGAAAGATGAATAGTATATTTTATATTTCTTATTGTAGGATTTAATACATCCATTATTTTTAATGAATTTTCTTTTTCACCATATACTAAAGGTAGTATTGTCTAACGGCTAGATTTAGAGTTCTGCGGCCAAAGGGGTGCGTTAGCTAAGCATGCTTTTTTTTCCCTGCACTTTTTAAATACCGCTGGTATTTAGAGTTCACAGAAGGGCTGCGTTAGGCTCCAAAAAAGGGAGCATAGAGCATATTTACCGCCACTGCAACTCTAAATACCAGCGTTGCTTACGGACGCGGCCAGCTTAAAAAACGTGCTCGTGCACGATTCCCCCATAGAAAACAATGGGGCTGTTTGAGCTGAAAAAAAACCTAACACCTGCAAAAAAGCAGCGTTAAGCTCCTAACGCAGCCCCATTGTTTCCTATGGGGAAACACTTCCTAAGTCTGCACCTGACACCCTAACATGTACCCCGAGTCTAAACACCCCTAACCTTACGCTTATTAACCCCTAATCTGCCGCCCCCACTATCGCTGACCCCTGCATATTATTATTAACCCCTAATCTGCCGCTCCGTACACCGCAGCAACCTACGTTATCCCTATGTACTCCTAATCTGGTGCCGCTAACACTGCCGACATCTACATAATATTTATTAACCCCTAATCTGCCCCCCCAACGTCGCCGCTACCTACCTACAATTATTAACCCCTAATCTGCCGACCGGACCTCGCCGCTACTCTAATAAATGTATTAACCCCTAAAGCTAAGTCTAACCCTAACCCTAACACCAACATTACAAACAAAAGTCCCAATATAGCGCTCAAACCATTGCTGCAAACTTGTACAGAACCCAATTGGTAACTGGGGTATCACTGCAGTATCAAAATTCAAATGACACAGTTCAAAGTAGGCACAGTACCTTGATCCTCCGGTATTTGCAAATGCTGCACAAGCTCCCGGTCGCAGTCTGTCCTCTGTACGTGAACCCCTCCTTCCAATCCTTCATCACAATCAGGTGTGACCAATACGCTCCGCTCCTCTCCAAACACGGCATCCACTCTTGGAGCTCCCCGCTTACCGCCAGCAGACCTCTGTAAGTCTGCACAAAATCAGCAGCCAAAATAGAAATATAGCACGGTCTATGAATAAGGCAGAGAGCTGAAATATGTCAGACCGCTGCTGTCTTAGATCTTATCTGTTATATTTTTTGCTGTGAATCTATCAATTTTAATTTTTGTATGGCAATAAAGTTTACCTTTTAAACTCTTAGCCTGTGGCCCCGACTCACCCTTTTTTCTATTTTGGCTGCTAACCCTAACACCCCCCTAAGTTAAATATAATTTTTATCTAACGAAATAAAATAAATCTAATTAAATACATTAATCCTATTTAAAGCTAAATACTTACCTGTAAAATAAACCCTAATATAGCTACAATATAAATAATAATTATATTGTAGCTATTTTAGGATTAATATTTATTTTACAGGCAACTTTGTATTTATTTTAACTAGGTACAATAGCTATTAAATAGTTATTAACTATTTAATAACAAAATTACCAGTAAAATAAATCCTAACCTAAGTAACAATTAAACCTAACACTACACTATCATTATTTGCGGGGCATGCCCCAAAGAAAACAGCTCTTTTGCCTGTAAAATAAAAATACACCCCCCCAACATTAAAACTCACCACCCACACACCCCTACTCTAACCCAAACCCCCCTTAAATAAACCTAACACTACCCCCCTGAAGATCTTCCTACCTTGAGTCGCCTTCACTCAGCCGAGCCGAATTCTTTATCCAATCCGGGCGATGTCTTCATCCAAGCGGGGGCTGAAGAGGTCCATCATCCGGCTGAAGTCTTCATCCAAGCGGGGGGCTGAAGAGGTCCATCATCCAGCTGAAGTCTTCATCCAAGCGGGGGCTGAAGAGGTCTTCCATCCGGCTGAAGTCTTCTATCAAGCGGCATCTTCAATCTTCTTTCTTCCAGCTCCATCTTCATCCCGCCGACGCGGAACATCCTTCCTCCATGACAAACTCCCGACGAATGAAGGTTCCTTTAAATGACGTCCCTCAAATTCCGATTGGCTGATAGGATTCTATCAGCCAATCAGAATTAAGGTAGGAATAATCTGATTGGCTGATGGAATCAGCCAATCAGATTCAAGTTCAATCCGATTGGCTGATCCAATCAGCCAATCAGATTGAGCTCGCATTCTATTGGCTGTTCCAATCAGCCAATAGAATGCAAGCTCAATCTGATTGGCTGATCCAATCAGCCAATCGGATTGAACTTGAATCTGATTGCCTGATTCAATCAGCCAATCAGAATTTTCCTACCTTAATTCCGATTGGCTGATTGAATCCTATCAGCCAATCGGAATTCGAGGGACGCCATCTTGGATGACGTCCCTTAAAGGAACCTTCATTCGTCGTTAGTCCGTCGGTGAAGAAGGATGGCTCTGCGTCGGCTGCTTGAAGATGGTCCCGCTCCGCGCCGGATGGAAGAAGATAGAAGATGCCGCCTGGATGAAGATGTTTGCCGGTCCGGATCTCCTCTTCTGCCGGATAGGATGAAGACTTTGGACCCTCTGGAGGAGCTCTTCTTGCCGGATAGGATGAAGACTTCGGACCCTCTTCTGGACGGATCGGTGATACCCGGCGTGGTGAAGACAAGGTAGGATTATATGTTTTTTTTTTTACAGGCAAAAGAGCAGAATTCTTTGGGGCATGCCCCGCAAAAGGCCCTTTTAAGGGCTGGTAAGGTAAAAGAGCTATACAATTTTTATTTTAGAATAGGGTAGGGCATTTTTTTATTTTGGGGGGCTTTGTTATTTTTTTAGAGGGCTTAGAGTAGGTGTAATTAGTTTAAAATTCTTGTAATCTTTTTTTATTTTTTGTAATTTAGTGTTTGTTTGTTTTTGTAATTTAGTGTTTGTTTTTTTTATAATTTAGTTTAGTTGATATAATTTTAGGTAATTGTAGGTAGTTTATTTAATTTATTTATTGATAGTGTAGTGTTAGGTTTAATTGTAACTTAGGTTAGGATTTATTTTACAGGTAATTTTGTAATTATTTTAACTAGGTAACTATTAAATAGTTATTAACTATTTAATAGCTATTGTACCTAGTTAAAATAATTACAAATTTGCCTGTAAAATAAATATTAATCCTAAAATATTAGGGATTATTTTACAGGTAAGTATTTAGCTTTAAATATGATTAATTTATTTAATAAGATTTATTTTATTTTATTAGATAAAAATTATATTTAACTTAGGGGGTGTTAGGGTTAGACTTAGCTTTAGGGGTTAATACATTTATTAGAGTAGCGGCAAGGTCCGGTCAGCAGATTAGGGGTTAATAATTGTAGGTAGGTGACGGCGACGTTGGGGGCGGCAGATTAGGGGTTAATAAATATAATATAGGGGTCGGCGGTGTTAGGGGCAGCAGATTAGGGGTACATAGGTATAATGTAGGTTGCGGCAGTGTACGGAGCGGAAGATTAGGGGTTAAAAATTATATGTAGGGGTCAGCGATAGCGGGAATGGCAGATTAGGGGTTAATAAGTGTAAGTTTAGGGGTGTTTAGACTCGGGGTACATGTTAGGGTGTTAGGTGCAGACATAGGAAGTGTTTCCCCATAGGAAACAATGGGGCTGCGTTAGGAGCTGAACGCTGCTTTTTTTCAGGTGTTAGGTTTTTTTTTCAGCCCAAACTGCCCCATTGTTTCCTATGGGGGAATCGTGCACGAGCATGTTTTTGAAGCTGGCCGCGTCCGTAAGCACCGCTGGTATTGAGAGTTGCAGTGGCGGTAAATTATGCTCTACACTCCCTTTTTGGAGCCTAACGCAGCCCTTCTGTGAACTCTAAATACCAGCGGTATTTAAAAGGTGAGGGGGAAAAAATACACGCGTAGCA
Organism: Bombina bombina; assembly: GCF_027579735.1. Classification (NCBI taxonomy): domain Eukaryota; kingdom Metazoa; phylum Chordata; class Amphibia; order Anura; family Bombinatoridae; genus Bombina; species Bombina bombina. Next base: position 1,009,304,043 of record NC_069502.1, read on the forward strand.
AACGCACCCCTTTGGCCGCAGAACTCTAAATCTAGCCGTATGTTTTTTGTTTTTTATGCATGAGTAAAAAAAATAATTGTATTTTTAACTAGAAAGCTTAATAAAATATTTCATTGAAAAATCTAAGATCTAACTTAAAAGTACATTGAACTGTGAAACTTACTACCATGCATATGAAATAGCTTTATTTCAACATTTTAGCATAATTTTCCATGAGGAAAGGTTAAGTTAAATTTGATTATTTTGATTCTGAAGCTTACAGAAAAAGTGTGTTTGTGCACAACTGAACCTTACAGCCTGATTACTTACTGGCTGGTAAGCAAAACCACCACTACAGGGAGTGCAGAATTATTAGGCAAATGAGTATTTTGACCACATCATCCTCTTTATGCATGTTGTCTTACTCCAAGCTGTATAGTCTCGAAAGCCTACTACCAATTAAGCATATTAGGTGATGTGCATCTCTGTAATGAGAAGGGGTGTGGTCTAATGACATCAACACCCTATATCAGGTGTGCATAATTATTAGGCAACTTCCTTTCCTTTGGCAAAATGGGTCAAAAGAAGGACTTGACAGGCTCAGAAAAGTCAAAAATAGTGAGATATCTTGCAGAGGGATGCAGCACTCTTAAAATTGCAAAGCTTCTGAAGCGTGATCATCGAACAATCAAGCGTTTCATTCAAAATAGTCAACAGGGTTGCAAGAAGCGTGTGGAAAAACCAAGGCGCAAAATAACTGCCCATGAACTGAGAAAAGTCAAGCGTGCAGCTGCCAAGATGCCACTTGCCACCAGTTTGGCTATATTTCAGAGCTGAAACATCACTGGAGTGCCCAAAAGCACAAGGTGTGCAATACTCAGAGACATGGCCAAGGTAAGAAAGGCTGAAAGACGACCACCACTGAACAAGACACACAAGCTGAAACGTCAAGATTGGGCCAAGAAATATCTCAAGACTGATTTTTCTAAGGTTTTATGGACTGATGAAATGAGAGTGAGTCTTGATGGGCCAGATGGATGGGCCCGTGGCTGGATTGGTAAAGGGCAGAGAGCTCCAGTCCGACTCAGACGCCAGCAAGGTGGAGGTGGAGTACTGGTTTGGGCTGGTATCATCAAAGATGAACTTGTGGGGCCTTTTCAGTTTGAGGATGGAGTCAAGCTCAACTCCCAGTCCTACTGCCAGTTTCTGGAAGACACCTTCTTCAAGCAGTGGTGCAGGAAGAAGTCTGCATCCTTCAAGAAAAACATGATGTTCATGCAGGACAATGCTCCATCACACGCGTCCAAGTACTCCACAGCGTGGCTGGCAAGAAAGGGTATAAAAGAAGAAAATCTAATGACATGGCCTCCTTGTTCACCTGATCTGAACCCCATTGAGAACCTGTGGTCCATCATCAAATGTGAGATTTACAAGGAGGGAAAACAGTACACCTCTCTGAACAGTGTCTGGGAGGTTGTGGTTGCTGCTGCACGCAATGTTGATGGTGAACAGATCAAAACACTGACAGAATCCATGGATGGCAGGCTTTTGATTGTCCTTGCAAAGAAAGGTGGCTATATTGGTCACTGATTTGTTTTTGTTTTGTTTTTGAATGTCAGAAATGTATATTTGTGAATGTTGAGATGTTATATTGGTTTCACTGGTAAAAATAAATAATTGAAATGGGTATATATTTGTTTTTTGTCAAGTTGCCTAATAATTATGCACAGTAATAGTCACCTGCACACACAGATATCCCCCTAAAATAGCTAAAACTAAAAACAAACTAAAAACTACTTCCAAAAATATTCAGCTTTGATATTAATGAGTTTTTTGGGTTCATTGAGAACATGGTTGTTGTTCAATAATAAAATTAATCCTCAAAAATACAACTTGCCTAATAATTCTGCACTCACTGTACTCTACAGAGGCACAGTGACATGCTTCAAAAGCATCACTTTCTTTCAGCACAAGAACATCCATGTAAACAATGTAATAGATATGCCATCTGATCAAGAAAAGAAAATATTTTTATATCCCTTTAATCATCTATGCTCAGATATAACATTTACATCTTCCTAAACTTACATTTTATAGGTACTTGCAAGTTGCAACTCAGTACCGGCAACAATGGTATCACAATCACAATCTTAAATGCACTTTTTTCATAATAACAAGGAAGTTTAAGTTCAAAACAAGGAATTTTTATCATAATTTGATTCAGAATAATTGTGCTAAAAAGCAAATGAAAGTCAAAGCTAAACATTTAATATAGAGGGTATAATAATCCTTAAAAAAAAAATCTGGCACACTCCTGAACCTAACTCAGTATGCTTTCATGAACAGGAGCAACATTTTCAATAAAGGATCAAAGAGAACGATGACTGATGAAAATTGTTTTTGTTCTTTCTTTGATTTTTTTTTTTTTTTAAATCCTGCATGCATTGCCTCTCTGGACACTGTTCAACAGCCAATCAGGAGCGGCAGTCACACATATCTACCAATTACTTTTAAGCTTCCTGATCCAATGCTTGCGGTTCAGGAGTGTGACCTTACCTTTGTGCTTAACCCCTCTGTAGTGGTTAAACTAACAGTAGTAAGCTTGATTCAGTAATGCATGCTATGTGCTCTAACAAATTAGATCCTGTCATTTATTTATTTATTTATTTACTTTGAATTTTAAAATCCCTTTAACCCCTTAAGCAACCAGGATATAGGTGCTACATCACAGGGTACTTTGCCTAGTATACCCTGCTAACGTAATACCTATGTCCTACCTACTGTCTCCCACAAAATCCACAGCAGCACTGCAAGCTGATGCAGCATCAGCAATCTACCTTCATATGGCAAAGGGAGCACGATTTGTCTTCATATGATAAGGGAGCTCTGATCATGCTCCCTTTAACATATGAAGGTATATCGCCAATGCTGCATGAGCTTGTGATGCTGCTGTAGGTAGTGTGGGAGGGAAGGGGTGAGGCAGGTGGGTTGTGCATCGCAGGAGGGAAGGGCAGAGGGATTCGCTACCTATGGAAAAGTTTTTGTGGGGAGGGATTGGCTGCTACACTACAGAAATGGGTGAGGTAGGGGAAGAGGGCTCCAGTGACAATCAATTGAGTGGCAAGCTGAAGGGGGATCACTACACCACAGAAAAAAATATATAAATAATAAATAAATAAAAATATTTAAAAAAACAAAACAGCTATTAGATATTGGGAGATGGTTAGGGACCTGTTGGGGGTTCAGGGAGGTGAGTGGGTCTGGAGAGTTCCCTACAGAAATTTTAAAATTTCTGTACCTGCCAGTACCTAAGATGGTGGTGACCATTGGGGGGTGAGGGAGGAAAGAGAGCTGTTTAGGAGAGATCGCTCAGATCGGGTAGGGATCAAGGGGTGGGAGGTGTCAGGTGGGAGAGTAATCTTTACATTACAGTTAAAATTAACCTTATAAGCTACCTGCCGGGAAATTCAGAAGTGTGGTACGCTGCAGCAATTAGCGGCCTTCTAATTACCAAAAAACATTAGCAAAGCCATGCATGTCTGCTTTTTCTGAAGAAAAGGGAATCTCAGGGAAGCTTTTACAACCATTTGTGATATGACTACACAAACAATATGTAAATAGTTTTAATAAGAAACACAAGGTTTGTGAAAAAGTCAACAATTTGTTTATTTTAATCAGATCGTATTTGGCGGTGAAACATTGGCATGAAATATAACAAAATGGGCCTACATCAATACCTTGGGTTATCTACTAAAAATATAGATAGTTTTGATAGGTAAATTAAAAAAAACAAGGCTCAATTTCTGTTTAAATGGAGTGATAGCAAAAATGCTAAATGCTAAAATTATCTGGTCTTTTGGGCTATGCAAGTTTTTCTCTGAAATTCGCAGTCCTTAATGGGTTAAAAGGAAAAGTAACCCAAAGAAAATTAAGCAAAACTGATAATAGAAGTAAATTGAAAAGATGATTTAATTGTAGGCTAAATTAAAAATGGCGCACTATTTAGCTCTCCCGCTCAAACATTAACTTTGCGTATTACAAGTTGAAAGTAAAGAGTTGGAGTTTGGATATCGTGACCACATTAATATATTCTTCCTATAGGCTTCAATGGAGTGCACAAACCAAAAAAACACCTATACTCACTCACTCTAACGTGATAGCATTTAAACCAACAGCGTTAAATCGGCATAACTTATGCATATTTCACATTCCAATGTATATATATATATATATATATATATATATATATATATATATATATATATATATATATATAAATGTGTGTGTGTATAAAAGTAAATAAATCAGTACACGCAAAAAGCTTAAAAAACTCAATATCGCAAAAGTTAGTGCACCACTTGTAATCTAGCCCTGTATGTTTTATCTGAATCATGAAATAAAAATAAGTTGTTTTATGTGAGTTTAAGTTTTAAACTGGAATCTGATCTAAGCAATAGATTATACCTTGTGGTAGCTACCTGAAAATTGCACCAAAATCCCATAATGAGATTTGTACAGCAAATTATCACTGACCCATAATTCTGGGGTCACATTATCTGAATTACTTAAATGAAAATATAATCCATTTTTAATAGTCATTTAGAATAACAATATTAACTACTTTTTAAAACAATATTCCCTGACTACAGGGATACCACATATTTAGTCATGAAAAGCCACAATTCTCAAAAAGTCATACAAATGATCATATCTTTCAAAATAAATTTACAGTTTCAAAACAGAGAGATGTAGGGAGCAGTCAGCTTGCTCAGATAATAATTAGGGAGCATAACTATAAAATAGTTCAGAATATACCATTTGTGAAAATACTATTTCTTTCTTGCCAGAGCAAAGATGACTCCTGGAAAGAGGAAATCTGTAGGAAATGAAAAAAAACAAAGAACAAATTGAATGTGTAATAAACTTATAACACTGAGGGTCATTTATAGCACATTTTTATTAACTTTACTCATGCAAACACAGAATGTAATATGAATTATATATTTTTCACATCTAAGATTAACAGCAGCTGACATTTTTGCCAATATTAAAGAACAATTGCTGGATTCAATGTTTTACAGACTTTGCTAGAAATGTTAATACATTATATATTTCTTATCAAATATTTAATACATTAGTTATCCTATTATTGAGAGTAGAATGTACATTTAAAATTTGTAAAGGGACACTAAAGTATTTTTTTTCTTTATTTTATTTAAATTGTATTAACGCTTTAAGCAGTAGGAAGTTCTGTCAGTAACCATTCAGACAAGCACATCCTGTTCGCTTCAGAATGAGAGCTAACAACTTTAACTTAAAGGGGCATTAAAGGAATATAACACTGCAAAAACAAAATGCTCTAATGTGTTACAGCATTTTATTATTGCACTGTAGTGTCCATGTAACTATGTGTGCACAACTGGAACCTAGCTGTACATATATGTGAGCCAATAAACATATGTGTGTAGCCACCAATCACCAGCTAGCAGTGCACTGGTACTCTTTAGCTTACCTAGGTATGCTTCATCAAAGGATACCAAGAGAACAAAAATGTTATGTAAAAAGATTTAATTATACAAAAAAAAATTGTTTTTGCCTTACATTATTTATTTTGCCTGTTTTTTTCCTATAATTTAACTCTCGATATCGTAGTGCATTCTGTGGAAAGCAAACCCTTGACATTCCTACATTCTGCAAAGAGATTGTTTATTAAGTGTAATACACCAGAGTTTGTTTACATGTGTTCCTAATTGGCCACAGCAAAGGTTTTAAGATTAGCAACACACAATAGTCTTTTGAAGGAGCATATCTAATGACTACAATTTTGTAAGAAAAATACATAATTAAATGCTTTAAAAATATATTTTTAATGCAGATCTTTTGCAATGCAGTGAATAATTTCTGATTTTTAGAAAAAAATAATATCTTTTTAACCTTTTTTTCACACACAACTAAAATATATTTTAACATGTTTAAATAAGGCTTTATTCATATGCATGATATAATTTTATTTAGAGTTTAATATCCCTTTAAATAATTTTGATATTTTCTGTATTCTGTCAGCTTTTAATACCCAACAGAATAATTCAAAGTTCAAACAGCCTTTCTAGATGTGGGCATAGCTTCTTGCATGTTGTGTGTAATGATCTGTAAGCATCTATTTTAAGCTTTGGAGCGAAGAAGAAACATAACAGAATTTCTTAAACATTAAATCAACCAAGGTGTTCTTTTTATTTCTTCAGAAGAGCAACACTCTTACAGCAATTTCAGTTTTGCATTATATTCTTCTTTGAAGCCTAAACAAATTAGAGAAGTCTGGAACTTTATTCTCAGAGTTCATTAACTACTTCACAGCAAAACCTTTTGCTCACGTTCCAGATGTTGTGGTTTTCTTGACCTCAGTTTATAGTTCCAGATGATGTGAACAGGCAAATATCACATTTTACTTTAAGTAGTTTCTCTGGGAAATCAGCCGAGATTAGAAATAACTAGACTCAGGCAAAATTGTAAGAAATAAATTCAAAACATTTATTTTACACCCTTTTGTTCCAAATTAGCATTACATTATTAAACTTGCTTTTAAAAAAATGTAATCCAACAAGAGAAAATGGCTGAATTTTTTCTTATATAGTTCACTGAAATTTTGGCTCTACTGTTTATAAATAAACCTCTGTTGTTACAAAACAGTATGCTACTTAACCAAATTGATTTTCATTTGCATTCGGATATTGCTAAATGTTTTAATTCAAAATAAATAAATAAAAACGTACATACATAGAAACTATACTAACAGGGAAGAATTTAAAATATTTGATTTTCAACTAAAGGGACAGTATACCATTTTAAAATGGAAAACAATTTTTCGGCTCTTTAAAATATAATGCTAAACATCTATAATCTATCTATCTGTATTTATGTACGTGTGTGCGTGTAACTACAGGGGTCTAAGAGGTCTCAATTGAAACTAGGGCCACACATCTAAGGGGCCCGTTGGGACCTGCATTCATTAGTGGCATTGCTGTGGTGGGGCCTAGACTCTACCTGCATCATGTCAGGCCTCCTGTGCGTCTCTCTTTCCTGCAAAACAGAGTGCATAGTGTATGGATTTGCCTTGAATTATAATGGCAGTTTTTCCAAAATGGCCGTCACAGTGTTGTTGCACAGAAAAATCTGCTCCTTATAGGAATAGGAAGGCTCTTCAACTGCATATTATCTGGTGCAAGCTAACCAAGAGAGATGGATGACTAACAGTCACAGAGAAGCAGGTCCTCTTGCTCCTATGTGGATGCCAGCTCAGCCTCTGTTAATTACAAACAGTCAGAAAGGGTGCTTTTGAAATGGTGGGCCCTGTCACTGCCTTTGCCCTGGGGCCAAGTAAGGTCTAGCTGTGTGTGTGTGTGTATGTGAGTATGTGTGTGTGAGTGTGTATGTGTGTGTATGTGAGTGAGTGTGTGTGTGTATGTGTGTGTGAGTGTGTATGTGAGAGTGTGTGTGTATGTGTGTATGTATGTATGTGTGTGTGTGAGAATGTATGTAATTGTGTATGTGTGTGTGTGTATGTGTGTGTCTGTATGTGTGTGTGAGCGTGTATGTAATTGTGTGTGTGTGTATGTGTGTGTATGTGTGTGTGAGTGTGTATGTGTGTGTATGTGTGTGTATGTGTGTGTGAGTGTGTATGTGTGTGTATGTGAGTGTGTGTGTGTATGTGTGTGTGTGTGTATGTGACTGTGTGTGTATGTGTGTGTGTGTGTGAGTGTGTATGTAATTGTGTGTGTGAGTGTGTATGTGAGTGTGTGTGTATGTGAGTGTGTGTGTATGTGTATGTGTGTGAGAGACTTTGTATTAGTTTAAAAAAACATTTTATTAACTATCGCCTAGATTATGAGTTTTGCGGTAACAGGGATGCGTTGCTAACGAGCCTTTTTTTTTAACGCTACCTTAAGACAACGCTGGTATTACAGGTTTTTTTAAACCCGGTGTTAGTAGCAAAAAGGTGAGCGTAGAGCAAAATTTAGCTCCACATCTCACCTCAATACCAGCGTTGCTTACGGTAGCGGTAAACTGGCTAAACGTGCTTGTGTTTAGCTCCTAACGCAGCCCCATTGATTCCTATGGGGGAAGGAATTTTATGTCTACCCCTAACACCCTAACATGAACCCCGAGTCTAAACACCCCTAATCTTACACTTATTAACCCCTAATCTGCCGTCCCCGACATCGTTGCCACCTACATTATAATTATTAACCCCTACTCTGCTGCTCCGGACACCGCCGCCACCTGCATTACATTATCCCTAAGAACCCCTAATCTGCTGCCACTAACATCGCCGAACCCTACATTATATTTATTAACCCCTAATCTGCCCCCCCAACATCACCGCAACCTACCTAAACTTATTAACCCCTAATCTGCCGCCGCCAACGTTGCCGCCACTATAATAAAGTTATTAACCCCTAAACCTAAGTCTAACCCCCCCTAATTTAAATACAGGGAGTGAAGAAATATTAGGCAAGTTGTATTTTTGAGGATTAATTTTATTATTGAACAACAACCATGTTCTCAATGAACCCAAAAAACTCATTAATATCAAAGCTGAATAGTTTTGGAAGTAGTTTTTAGTTTGTTTTTAGTTATAGCTATTTTAGGGGGATATCTGTGTGTGCAGGTGACTATTACTGTGCATAATTATTAGGCAACTTAACAAAAAACAAATATATACCCATTTCAATTATTTATTTTTACCAGTGAAACCAATATAACATCTCAACATTCACAAATATACATTTCTGACATTCAAAAACAAAACAAAAACAAATCAGTGACCAATATAGCCACCTTTCTTTGCAAGGACACTCAAAAGCCTGCCATCCATGGATTCTGTCAGTGTTTTGATCTGTTCACCATCAACATTGCGTGCAGCAGCAACCACAGCCTCCCAGACACTGTTCAGAGAGGTGTACTGTTTTCCCTCCTTGTAAATCTCACATTTGATGATGGACCACAGGTTCTCAATGGGTTTCAGATCAGGTGAACAAGGAGGCCATATCATTAGATTTTCTTCTTTTATACCCTTTCTTGCCAGCCACGCTGTGGAGTACATGGACGCTTGTGATGGAGCATTGTCTTGCATGAAAATCATGTTTTTCTTGAAGGATGCAGACTTCTTCCTGTACCACTGCTTGAAGAAGGTGTCTTCCAGAAACTGGCAGTAGGACTGGGAGTTGAGCTTGACTCCATCCTCAACCCGAAAAGGCCCCACAAGCTCATCTTTGATGATACCAGCCCAAACCAGTACTCCACCTCCACCTTGCTGGCGTCTGAGTCGGACTGGAGCTCTCTGCCCTTTACCAATCCAGCCACGGGCCCATCCATCTGGCCCATCAAGACTCACTCTCATTTCATCAGTCCATAAAACCTTAGAAAAATCAGTCTTGAGATATTTCTTGGCCCAGCCTTGACGTTTCAGCTTGTGTGTCTTGTTCAGTGGTGGTCGTCTTTCAGCCTTTCTTACCTTGGCCATGTCTCTGAGTATTGCACACCTTGTGCTTTTGGGCACTCCAGTGATGTTGCAGCTCTGAAATATGGCCAAACTGGTGGCAAGTGGCATCTTGGCAGCTGCACGCTTGACTTTTCTCAGTTCATGGGCAGTTATTTTGCGCCTTGGTTTTTCCACACGCTTCTTGCGACCCTGTTGACTATTTTGAATGAAACGCTTGATTGTTCGATGATCACGCTTCAGAAGCTTTGCAATTTTAAGAGTGCTGCATGCCTCTGCAAGATATCTCACTATTTTTGACTTTTCTGAGCCTGTCAAGTCCTTCTTTTGACCCATTTTGCCAAAGGAAAGGAAGTTGCCTAATAATTATGCACACCTGATATAGGGTGTTGATGTCATTAGACCACACCCCTTCTCATTACAGAGATGCACATCACCTAATATGCTTAATTGGTAGTAGGCTTTCGAGCCTATACAGCTTGGAGTAAGACAACATGCATAAAGAGGATGATGTGGTCAAAATACTAATTTGCCTAATAATTCTGCACTCCCTGTATAATTTAAATAAATTTAAATAAAATAACTACAATTAAATAAATTATTACTATTTAAAAATAAATACTTACCTATAAAATAAACCCTAAGGTAGCTACAATATAACTTATATTTATTTTACAGGCAACTTTCTATTTATTTTACAGGCAACTTTCTATTTATTTTAACTAGGTAGAATAGTTATTAATTAGTTATTAACTATTTAATAGCTACCTAGTTAAAATAAGTACAAATTTACCTGTAAAATAAATCCTAACCTAAATTACAATTACACCTAACACTACACTATCGTTAAATTAATTACATAAACTAACTACAATTAACTACAATTAAATTCAATAAACTAAAGTACAAAAAACAACAATCACTAATTTACAGAGATTAAAAAAATAATTACATTTTTTTAAACTAATTACACCTAATCCCCCTAATAAAATAAAAAGCCACACAAAATAATAAAATTCCCTACCCTATACTAAATTACAAATAGCCCTTAAAAGGGCCTTTTACGGGGCATTGCCCCAAAGTAATCAGCTCTTGTACCTGTAAAAAAAAAAAATACCTCCCCAACATTAAAACCCATCACCCACACACCCAACCCTACTCTAAAACCCACCCAATCCCCTCTTAAAAAAACCTAACACTACCCCCTTGAAGATCACCCTACCTTGAGACGTCTTCACCCAGCTGGGCACAAGTGGACCTCCAGAGGGGCAGAAGTCTTCATCCGATCCGGGCAGAAGAGGTCCTCCAAGCGGCAGAAGTCTTCATCCAGACGGCATCTTCTATCTTCATCCACCCAGAGTGGAGCGGGTCCATCTTCAATCCAGCCGACGCAGAGCATCCTCTTCAAGCGAAGTCCAAGTGATGAATGAAGGTTCCTTTAAATGACGTCATCCAAGATGGCGTCCCTTGAATTCCGATTGGCTGATAGGATTCTATCAGCCAATCGAAATTAAGGTAGGAAAAATCCTATTGGCTGATTGGATCAGCCAATAGGATTGAGCTTGCATTCTATTGGCTGTTCCAATCTATTGGCTGTTCCAATCTGATTGGATCAGCCAATAGGATTGAAGTTTAATCCTATTGGCTGATTGGATCAGCCAATAGGATTGAGCTTGCATTCTATTGGCTGTTCCAATCTATTGGCTGTTCCAATCTGATTGGATCAGCCAATAGGATTTTTCCGACCTTAATTCCGATTGGCTGATAGAATCCTATCAGCCAATCGGAATTCAAGGGACGCCATCTTGGATGACATCATATAAAGGAACCTTCATTCTTTGCTTGGACTTCGTTTGAAGAGGATGCTCCACGTCGGCTGGATTGAAGATGGACCCGCTCCGCTCCGGATGGATGAAGATAGAAAATGCCGTCTGGATGAAGACTTCTGCCGCTTGGAGGACCTCTTCTGCCCAGATCGGATGAAGACTTCTGCCCCTCTGGAGGTCCACTTGTGCCCGGCTGGGTGAAGATGTCTCAAGGTAGGTTGATCTTCAAGGGGGTAGTGTTAGGTTTTTTTAAGGGGGGATTGAGTGGGTTTTAGAATAGGGTTGGATGTGTGGGTGGTGGGTTTTAATGTATTTTTTTTACAGGTAAAAGAGCTGATTACTTTGAGGCAATGCCCCGCAAAAGGGCCTTTTAAGGGCTATTTGTAATTTAGTATAGGGTAGGGAATTTTATTATTTTGGGGGGCTTTTTTATTAGGGGGATTAGATTAGATGTAATTAATTTAAAAAAATTGTAATTCTTTTTTTATTTTTTGTAATTTAGTGTTTGTTGTTTTTTCGTACTTTAGTTTATTTAATTTAATTGTAGTTAATTGTAGGTAATTTAGTTAATTTATTTAATGATAGTGCAGTGTTAGGTGTAATTGTAACTTAGGTTAGGATTTATTTTACAGGTAAATTTGTACTAATTTTAACTAGAAAGTTATTAAATAGTTAATAACTATTTAATAACTATTGTACCTAGTTAAAATAAATACAAAGTTGCCTGTTAAAATAAATCCTAAAATAGCTACAATGTAACTATTAGTTATATTGTAGCTATCTTATGGTTTATTTTATAGGTTAGTATTTAGTTTTAAATAGGATTAATTTATTTAATTGTAGTAATTTAATTTCGTTTTATTTAAATTATATTTAAGTTTGGGGGGGGGGATTAGACTTAGGTTTTAGGGGTTAATAAATTTAATATAGTAGCGGCGACGTTGGGGGCGGCAGAATAGGGGTTAATAAATGTAGATAGGTGTTGGCGATGTTAGGGACGGCAGATTAGGGGTTAATAAAATGTAACTAGTGTTTGCGAGGCGGGAGTGCGGCGGTTTAGGGGTTAATATGTTTATTATAGTGGCAGTGATGTCCGGTCGGCAGATTAGGGGTTAAAAACTCTTTATTTAAGTGTTTGCGATGTGGGGGGTCCTCGGTTTAGGGGTTAATAGGTAGTTTATGGGTGTTAGTTTACTTTTTTTTTGCACTGTAGTTAAGAGTTTTATGTTACGGCGTTAGCCCATAAAACTCTTAACTACTGACTTTTAAATGTGGTAGGAGTTTTGCCAGGAGAGGGTCTACCGCTCACTTCCAAGACTCGTAATACCGGCGTTAGGCAAATCCCATTAGAAAGATAGGATACGCAATTGACGTAAGTGGATTTGTGGTATGCTCGAGTTGCGGAAGAAAAGTGAGCAGTACACCTGTACCTGCCAGACTCGTAATACCAGCAGGCATTAAAAAGGAGCGTTGGGACCTCTCAACGCTACTTTTTAAGGCTAACGCAAGACTCGTAATCTAGCCGTATGATTTTTAGGGTAAATATTCCCTCTTGCTCAAGTACTCAAGAAAACATTTGTTATTTTGATACAAATTCCAGTAGTTAAGTGCAAGAGTGTGAAAAGGATAGACAAACAGACTGATAGATAGATGATGGATGATAGATAGATAGATAAATAGATAGCAATATTAAAAACAGTATTGACTTTGTAAATAAATTTCACACTTCTCTATGATGCATCAACAATGTACACGTATGAACTCATTACCCATGGAAGAAGGAAACTTGAATGATTGGTTAATTTTTTTTATGTGTCCTTTTTTGCCTTTCATCAATCTTTGGGTGGTTAAGCAAAAGATCTGCAGTGGCTTAAGTTACTTTTCATAATAAAAAGTGACTCTTTGCAAAGACAATGCAATTTCAGAAAATAACCTCTTTTCCAACCCATTAGAGTTTGTTATGCAAAGCGTTAAAATTTCCCTTGGCTGCTTTTTGTTTGTTGTTTTTATTTATTATATTTTTTTATATTCTGTAGAGTATATTCTAATCTTTCGAAAAGCTTATCTACTGAATTATCTTCAAAATGTACTATAGACATTAAAGATAAAAAATGTTTGATAAACTCTTCCGTTATGATTAAAATATGCCTCTGTGATACTACAATAATTCATGAAGGTTAATTATGAAATGTTATTATATTATTTTTTTGTAAATTGCTTATCTAATTAACATTAAATATTGAAACTGGAGTTCATTAAATTCCACTTAAAGTGACATTAATATAAAATTGAATTCCTCATAAAATATTTGTTTTTGAGAAATTAAAACAACTTAAAGTGTACGTTCATTATTTATTTTGCCTGATTTTCCTGTAATTTAACTCTGAAACTTGTAGTTTTTCCACTCCCCCGGCGATTAGAGGGCACTTTGCGGAATGCAGAACCTTGTTATACCTACATGCTACAGAGTGGTTGGTTGATATGTGCTTGAGCTCATTTGAATTAGTACCTAATTGGCCACAGGAAAGGAAGTAAAATAAACCACAAGGAGGTGTTCGAGAGGTGTGTCCCAGGCCTTCAAAACAATGTACATTTCACTAACAAAGGTGATGATTTTCAATGTCGTTGCCCAATAACTAGATTTCAGTTTTAACTGAAATGGGAAACTTGTTTCCATTTTGGATTGTACCGCTAAAAGCCCACAGCTGAGAAAGAGTTTTCACTAGAAAAGTTCTTAAAAACGTGTTTTCAGTTGTTATGTTAATTACTTGTTATCAGCATCAAAACTATGAATCCAAAAAAAGGTCCCATATACATTGGCCGTTTCTTGTAAGAATGTAAACAAAAAGCTAGTTAGAGGTTGTCATTTTTGATAAGTATAAAATGGTCTCAAAAAACCTGTTGAAAAGTATTGCAAAGTGGAATTTATTTTTTTGGCTCCGTTTTAAAAATAGTTTTTCCAGTAAGACGCAAATACATTCTTAGTTCAGAGAAGGAACCAAAAATACTTAAATGTTATCATGTCAAAATGAAAGGCACTGCACAAGCATTTCACAATGCTGTTGGCATTTTGCGATGTCAGACGGACATGATCCACTACAGCAAATTATGTCCTTCTGGGATTTGTTAAATTGACCCCCATATCTGAAAATAAATTCCCATGTGTCCTGGTACTTATTATTTAAATAAAATTTATTCTCATAATCTAAAGAGCTATGTTTCTAAAACTGCCCCCCGTTTGGCCACATACCTGAATGCTCATACCTCACATACTGTTGTAATCGTATACTCCAACCTCTATGTCAGAGGACTTTGGGCTGTATATCTGTCACGCTCCTCGCTTCTGCAGCTCTTTTACTGCGTTGCTTAGCAACACCCTTTGCCTCTGAAGCTGTCTCACTATGCTGACACGCTCCCTGAAGCCATCCCATTCTGCTGACGTCAGTCCTGGTTCAAATTCCGGCGTGTCTTTCACCTGATGCCCGTTTGTTTTTCCTTGCTGTGGCTTTGTGAGTACTCATTTGGATACTTTGTTGTCTGATATTCTGTTAACGAACTTTCCTTGCTTGACCAAGTCTCTGTTTAACCCTTTCAAACCTAAGGATACTTTGCTACCTGATATACTGTTAAACAAACTTTGCTTGCTTGACCACGTCTCTGTTTAACCCTTTCAAACCTGAGGATACTTTGCTGCCTGATATACTGTTAATGAACTTTGCTTGCTTGACTAAGTCTCTGTTTAACCCTTTCAAATCTGAGTTTACCTTGTTCCTCGATCTCACATTGCCAAATCATTGCCCGCCCGACTACAGCTATTTCCTGACCCCCTATCTACTATCAAGCTTCCTGGTGGCATTCTTTGGAATCAGTCAGTACCAACTCACCTTGTTTCATTCTTTTCCTTTGAGGCTGTCGTGTGGTCAGGTCCTGGTTTATACTCAGTGTGCTAGTGTGTTGTTAATAATCATTCTAGCATTTGGGTCTGATTCGGGACGTTACCTAGCCTGACATAACAAACGGACCATATATGGATCCCGCTGAGTTATCCAGGGCCGTGACCCTACAAGGACAGCTTCTTGGAACTCACGCAACACACCTGCAATCTCTAGAATCTAAGTTGGACCAGATCACGACTCTTCTTCATAATCTAGCCTCTCCTGTTCAATCTCCTGCAACCCCGTTTGTTTCTGCTGCCAGTTCTAGCTCTATTTTCAACCCACCTCAGCCTACTTGTAACTTAACTCCTAGGATTCCCCTTCCGGATAAATACGCGGCAACCCTGAAGATTGCCATGGATTCCTAAACCAATGTCGTCTTCATTTCAGAAATAACCCTCATGTGTTTTTTTAACTCATCCTCTAAGATCAAGTTCTTGATTTCCCTCATGAAGGGCAAAGCTCTGGCTTGGGTTTCACCTCTTCTGGAAAAAGATGATCCTTTGCTTTATGATGTGGACTCCTTTGTATCTGTTTTCTCTTCTGTGTTTGACAAACCCAGCAGGTCTGCAGCAGCCGAGGCAGGACTGTTGGACCTAAACTTCACAAGAAAAAACACCCAGCACCTATTGGTATTGACCCCTAGCTCAGATAAATTGACCCCTAGTGGTCAGCTAACAAACAATCAAAATTTAAAATTATATATCCAAGCGCCAACAAAAGAGGCAGCGTCTTAGCTAAAATTAATTACTTATCACTATTTATTACAATGTTCATTCCATTTCTGGAAGAAAGTACATAAATTAAAAAGCAATGAAAATCAGTGACTGTTACAGTTTACTATTTCCAATTTTCTACCTTGGAGTCTCCAACGGCTAGATTTAGAGTTCGGCGGTAGATGGGCTGTTAACGCCACGCGTGTTTTATGTCTAACGCACGT
The DNA here is from genome assembly GCF_027579735.1 of Bombina bombina. NCBI lineage: Eukaryota > Metazoa > Chordata > Amphibia > Anura > Bombinatoridae > Bombina > Bombina bombina. Next base: position 1,009,320,219 of record NC_069502.1, read on the forward strand.
CATTGTTTGACTCCGGTATTTAGAGTTAATATAAGACCATCTAACGATGCTCCTAACGCGTGTATGTCACACGCGTAATCCTGCCCGCGTTAGACAGTCTCCCATAGAGATCAATGGGAAAGGCAAAAAATAGCTTTTTTTACCTAACACTCGATCTCGCGAGAATACGCACAGCTCGGTCATATGACGCATACCACATCATGCACAACAATAACACGCCGCAAATGTCACAACATCAATCAATCAACAAAGCACACAAGCATTACACATTCACAAGCGGGGGAAGTTTTAATACTATTTATACGGGGAATACGCATATACTTTAAGATGCGGAAAATCGCACAATAACAACAAGGAATAAAAAATATATACATACACTAAAAAAAAAATCGCATTCAATATCATTATATATTATGAAAAACATACATATACAACACTTCACGAAGAACACACCATCGCAAATTCACATTTAAAAAGAATACTATTGGACAATGTTAGAGAAAACGACCACTATGACATCATCGCATTCTACACATTCCACAAATACCAACTCAAAATGAGCATGCGCAAATTAACACACCTAATACACATTGCAATAATATTAATTGCTAATAAAGCACACCTGAACACTAATTACAATGGAAATTGGGACATCATTAAACATTTACACAGGGTATATAAGCACCACACAAGCAGGGCTTCTTTGACTGTGTTGCTGGTGGGTCTTTGGAGATTTAAGAATAGAGATTTTGCGAATTTTTGAGAGTGTGTTAGCGTGAGATAGTCAGTTGGTAGTGTTAGCGTGAGAGAGTCAGTTGGTAGTGTTAGCGTGAGATAGTCAGTTGGTAGTGTTAGCGTGAGAGAGTGAGTGAGTTAGTGGGAGTTAGCGGGAGTGGGAGAGAGTCTGTTAGTGGGAGCGTGAGTGAGTTAGTGGGAGTTATTAGTGATAGTTGTTAGTGTGAGCGTCAGTTAGTGGTAGTTAGTGAGCGTTAGTGGGAGTGTTTGTTATTGAGAATTAGAAGTAGTGTTAGTTAGCGAGCGAGTGATTTATCTGTACACTTAACACATTTACACGCAAACACATTCAATACATACATACACTTATCAATAACACTACATACACTCCATACCCCCTACCCCCTCATACTACACTCCATACCCCATTCCTTGTAGTCCCATTCCCTTTCATCCCATTTACTCTTATCCCATACCCCATACCCATCCCATACCCATCCCCTAGTTACATTTAGTTTACATATCCTCCTTTTAGTCTTATTCTTTTCGTTTATTTAAATACTCCTTACCCTCTTTTTTTTTTACATCCCTCACACTTTAAGCACCTTTTTTGTCTTTTTAGTTCTTTATTTTGACCCCCTTTCATTTCATCACACTCACTTTTTTTTGATTATTTGGGGTTTAGTTTAGGGAGGAGATGGAGGCCAGGCAGGGGACAGGTAGAGGGGGGAGTAGAGGGAGGGGGAGAGGAACAGGGCAGGAAGGGGGGCAGGAAGGGGGGCAGGAAGCGGGGGTGGAAGCGGTGGGTGGACCCAGCCACTTGGTTCAAGATGACCAAGTGGCTGGGCCCAGTGGCGGTCAGAGTAGGGCTTCACAGTCCGGGAAACAGAGGGCATCGTCACAGGGGAAGGCCAAGGCGACTAGGGAGGCGAGGTTTACGATGGAGGAGAAGGAGGCCCTCGTAGAGGCCTATATGGCCAGGTATAGGATGCTGCAGCACCAGAAGACTACCCCGACTGACAGGAGGAGGCTCTGGAACGAGATTCGGAATGCAGTCAATGCAGTGGGTGGCCGGAACCGGGATATGGATTCCATCAAACATCGGTACCGGGACTGTAAACTTGAACTTAAAAAAAAGTTAAGCCTGGAGGCCCGACATGCTGCAGGGACCGGTGGCGGCCCTGCCCTTGAAATGGAGTACTGCAGATGGGAGGAAATGTTGCGGCCCAGCATCTCCGAGGTGGAAGTAGTCGGTATCGGAGGAATCGATACCGGGAACCTGCCACTCTCATCTGACGGTAAGCTCATTGAACAATAATTTCACATACGAATGTATTTCAATGGACACTATACGCAAACATTTACTTTCATGATTGAGGTAGCGAATACAATTTGTCAAAACATTCAAATGTACTTATATTACCTAATTTGAATCATTCTTGAGATATATTTTAATGAAGAAATAGCCATGCACACGGTGAAACAATCACAGGAGGCAGCTATATTCAGCTAACAATCAGAATCTTATAAACATATTTAGATATGCTTTTCATCAAAGAATATCCAGAGAATGAAGCTAATTAGATAACAAAAGTACATTCGAAAGTTTATACTAAATGTATGCTTATAAATCATGAAAGATAAAACATTGGGTTTCATGTGTTAAGGATCAGATTAATGCTATTACGCTGTTTACACGCATTCTATTACTTAGCGGTTACATCAGTATCTAGGCTATAGGTTAGGTGTGCATTTAAACAGACTGAAAACAAACGCAAAAACATTCACATTGACCAGATATCACAAACACTGTTTAGAAAAAGCGGAAATAGAATTGATTGTTTGTTAGATTTCAAAGTGGATTAATGATTCTGCATTTGTAATTGTATCGTAAGCTAAGTCATTTAAAACTTTATTTGCAAATATGCTAATATATACATTTCTTTTTTTCTTTTTTTTTTAATATACAGAGTCTGGGGACGAGGCAGCACAGCCTCCTGCATCTCCCCGGGATGAGAGTGGTGGTGAGGAATTCCCACTTCGGAGGGAAGAGGCCCCCCGTGACGAACAGCGCACGGGAGATGATCAAGAGGCCCCGGAAGCACAGGAGGATCCCGCTGAACCCGCGGAACCCGAGGTCCCTCAAAGACCCGCACTCCGCCGTGCACGGGCACCCCGCCGTGCACGGGTTCAACAGGCACAACAAGAAGAAATAGCGGAGGTGCGGGTTCTACTGGAGTACATAGACCAGATGCGTACCTCCCGGATAGAAAACATAGAAGGACGGCGCAGAATACTTGATGGGCAGAATCAAATAATTCAAGGCCAAACTGAAATAATCAGTATACTGAATACAATACAAGAAGGACAAACAAGAATGTTCAATCTTCATCAGGAAATGTTCACATTTTTCCGGGAGGCGCATGCTGGTCTACCTCCTGTTGCTGGGCCTCTTGTTGCTGGGCCTCTTGCTGCTGGGCCATCTCCTCCTGCCGGCCCATCTCATCATCCTCCTCCTCAGCCATCTACTCCTCCTCCTCCTCAGCCATCTACTCCTCCTCCTCCTCAGCCATCTTCTCCTCCTCATCCATCTTCTCCTCCTCCTCCTCAGCCATCTACTCCTCACCTTGGTCGTCCCAGTACTCTTCCTTCCACTCCTCCCACAACAGCTCCAAGGAGGACTCTTCGGAGTCGGCAGTTGCCTCTCCCAGAGCCTCAGCCCCGTGGGAAGAGGGGAAGGAAGAGGAAGTAAGTATTTTTTTCCATCTTAAATTATTTTTTTTGGGTAATGGATAGGTATGTGATGATGTGGTTTTCATACACTTGTGGACCACACTCTGTATATAATCGACTTCTATGGGACCGGGTCCATGGAGGAAGATTCTTTGCAGAGTGTGGGTTATAAGTGTGTGAAAACCACATCATCACATACCTATCCTTGTTCATGATATTGATTGGTTTCTGTGATGTGATGTCCAAACTGTTTCCCGAATCGCTAACTAAATTACCATAACAATTATCCATGATGGCATATTACTGTTTGAATGCCAATAACACAGCTTAAAGGGACAGTCAGAAAATTATTGATTACAAAGAAAACACTGTATTACGCATTATAAAGTTTGAAACAACAAAACATGGAGAAATACATGTGTGACTTATGTGCTTACCCTTGTATCTATGACTATGAAAAATGACCACTTATTTGTTGTTCTGACATAACAACATTTTAGATATCAATGATCAATACATGGTCAATAATATGCTGTATGAGCACAAGGTTTTACATATACAAATGCTATCCAAATGCCCTCTAGTGCTCAAATTGTATAATGATTACAAGCACTCTTCAAGATTTAAGAAATGAGCACACCAACCTCATAGGTTTAGATAGCAAATTTAAATAAACCCAGACAAATGTTCAATTGTTGAGAAACATTTGATATCCTTGTTATTACAGAATTTACTTTTCGAATAATGTAAAAAAAAAATTTTTCGAAACTGTCCCTTTAACAACATTACATATGCTAACACATTTTAAGCTTGTTGCTATATATACATGTACTTTTTCCAAAAAAAAATTTGAAAATCACATTTATATTGACGTGTTAAATAAAGTCTATTTTCTTTAAGAGACATTATTGTGTTAATATTTTATTGTAACTATTTTTATTTTAACAATGAATATGGTTTAAATTCCTTTTAGGAGTGGGGGGGTGAAATATGCTAACAAAAATATATTTGAAGATTAAACTATGTGGATCTCATACATGATACAAAAAAACAACATTTGCATTCAAGGGACAGTATCCTATATTTTTTACATAACTGTATGTAATAGACACTACTACAAACAACAAGATTAACATATACTGATAGCAATATTAAAAAGCTTCAAACACTTGCAAATAAAATAGGGTTAGCTATATTTTAAATATAGATGAACCACCATTACAACCGTAAAACACAATACCCCATCATTAACATATGAAAAGAACCTTTACACAAACTGGACAAAGCTGGAGATGGTACTCACATGAAACTCATTGGCTTTGCGAGGAGTAAGAAAATAACTTACATTTTCTTACAACACAAGACAAAATAAACCTATTGGTTAAACAATGGACTATCTAACTATAGACAAAATCAAATATTTTTATTTATAATGTGAGTGTCTAATGAACCTTTCATAAAATATACAACGAAATTACATTTAGAAGAAGTCGGCATCATATATTTAGCATATGATAAATGCATATTGATTACTTTATTCAAACACAATAGCGCATATTTATTAATTAGATATGTTCAACATTAAACACAACATTAATTTTTAAGAAAAAGGAACATTGTTGACAAACATATTAAACATGGACTGTAGAGATTTGCACTTGCCTAGAAATATCCTATGCATGAAAACATTTTGCTTTCGTTCGTTGATTCAACCAGACATCCAGCAAAAGAGAATGTGTTGGTCTTTATCAGCTACGGGTCAACAATGTAACATGATGCAAATAATACATATTCGCAAGCTTTTTAAAATTGCATGCAGTCACAAACGTTTTTAACGTGCACAAATATTGCGGGACTACGCAATCCAATCACACGTTTTTTTAACTTTACATGTGCCGTCTTAACATGGCGCTTCCTTGATCACGTAAGAACGCCATCCAATGAAAGGCACATTATTGATCACGTAAGAACGCCCAAAAAAAAAAGGCGCATCCTTGATCGCGTCAAAACGCAATCCAATAAAAGGCATATTCCTGATCACGTAAGAACGTCAGTCAATACAAGGAATCATTGGACAGCCTGGCAGGTGACGTCTTAAGCAAAATGGCGCATCCGAGATCGCTGAAAAACCGCAGACAATACAAGGACTCAGTGACATCTTGGCATATCATTAAGAAACGTATTTATATTTTATGAACTAGTATGTGTGTAGATTGCTATCTAGGAATGTCACCAAATCATGAATCATCTTTTCGGACTTGACTGTCCCTTGAACTATAGCTATGGTGTATATCTTTAACATTTAAAAGATACACATGAGAAATACATATGCCATTGATGTTTTAAGATATGTTTGGATTGTTGTTGAATAACAATAGTTATACATGTATTGATTAAACGTGTCATTTATTCAAGTTTAATTATGGTCAGCCTACCTATAGCCATATATGGGAGGAGATGTATTTTGTTAACATATTAGTTAACTAATATTCATCATCTACATTATTTGTATTACACACAGAGATTGATTTGGTTACACTTTGACAATAATATAGATTTGAAAATGAAATACAGGTGCTGTCAACATTACAATAAGATTGTTTATTAATAAAATTATATGTCCTTGTTCTTGTAAAAAGGACAAAAACGCTTTACAAATGGAAATACATTCATTTACAATAGTGATCAACATCACTTAAAGGGACATTATTTTGTTTTTAAAAAGAGCATACACATAGTCAATACTATTTAAATAAAATGAACACTTTACAGGGATTATATCATTGTATCAATACTCAGATCATTTTGTAAAGGTGCATCAATTCATGCAGAGTTTATAAATACACACATGGATATGAACATTTAAATATACATATATACACAAATACAAAAATATATATACATATATAAAGAAATTACTCTGCTAATCATAATCAGGCAATGATAGAGCTAAGAGAAAATAATATAAACACAAATAATAAGATTACATTGGAGATGTTAATCTTAAAGTCATTTACTATTGTCTTACATATATGATTTCATTATAACAAATAGATTTGTTAGGTCCCTTTAAGGATAAACAACATAAACTAGAGCTTGCAAAAAATAACAGGAAGAATGAGGACAAAGATTTGTGAAATAAAATTTATTTTATTAGTATGTAAGAAAACATACACAACGTTTATAAATAATCTTTTAAAAATAAGGAATATATGAGCCATATGACAAGGTAACACAGTGCATCACAGTCCATGAAGAGAGTTGCCAAGGGCCAGCATAGCCCCATTGGAGACACATGGCAAGGTAACACAGTGCATCACAGTCCATGAAGAGAGTTGCCAAGGGCCAGCATAGCCCCATTGGAGACACATGGCAAGGTAACACAGTGCATCACAGTCCATGAAGAGAGTTGCCAAGGGCCAGCATAGCCCCATTGGAGACACATGGCAAGGTAACACAGTGCATCACAGTCCATGAAGAGAGTTGCCAAGGGCCAGCATAGCCTCATTGGAGACACATGACAAGGTAACACAGTGCATCACAGTCCATGAAGAGAGTTGCCAAGGGCCAGCATAGCCTCATTGGAGACACATGACAAGGTAACACAGTGCATCACAGTCCATGAAGAGAGTTGCCAAGGGCCAGCATAGCCCCATTGGAGACACATGACAAGGTAACACAGTGCATCACAGTCCATGAAGAGAGTTGCCAAGGGCCAGCATAGCCCCATTGGAGACACATGACAAGGTAACACAGTGCATCACAGTCCATGAAGAGAGTTGCCAAGGGCCAGCATAGCCTCATTGGAGACACATGACAAGGTAACACAGTGCATCACAGTCCATGAAGAGAGTTGCCAAGGGCCAGCATAGCCCCATTGGAGACACATGGCAAGGTAACACAGTGCATCACAGTCCATGAAGAGAGTTGCCAAGGGCCAGCATAGCCTCATTGGAGACACATGACAAGGTAAAAGAGTGCAACAGGCACAACAAAAAACTGATAAAAAGGCCAAAGGGCAACAATATAAATACAAATTCAACATGTGGACGGAGGATTATTATCTGCCACCATGGAGCATATCCAGATCCTCCACTTACTGGTCATCCTCTTCATTGTCCTGTGCATGTCCAGCTCCAGATTCAGGCCTTGAACGTAATTGCATAATTTCACGCAGAGTCAAGTCCTGAACCCGGAGCTGGGCCTGCATGGTGTCGTTCATCCCTCTCAGGACAGCTGCGTTCCTCAACACGGCCTGCTCTACTCTTGCTATCCCTTCTAGCATGAGCCATGCTGAGTCACAGCCTAAAATAAAATAAAAATTAATATTAAGGATAATTACACAACAGAATAAAAGATTTTAATACATACATTGTCATCATAAAGACAAATAATTATTTACATCAATTATTTTTCATATATTCTTTACACATGAATTAGGTTATTCAGACAGACAGAAATCATTAAAGGCTCATGTTACTCAAACATGTTGAACCCTTTAATTGGTTTTAGATGATCCACTTATACAGCTTGAGTGTATCAAATCTTGTTAAAGGATTTACATTGTACTTACATCAGCAATTTAAAAATTCAATTTAGACTGTGGTAGGCACACCTATCCTTAAACATTTTGGCATTGAGGACAAGCTGTGTAAACATAGCAACCAGAAGAAATTACATTCCCACTGGGTTATACAAGAGATAATGTATCCACATTTGGACATAAAATTTTGGATCCAAGTAGTGGTGTTTGGTATATGTAGTGATATCCAATTAAAGGGACACTGAACCTAAATATTTAATGGACTGATTCAGATAGAGCATGACATGACAAATCTTTAGAAATTACACATATTCATTATATGTTTTAATTGTCAAGCTATATTTTGAATGCAAGAATGTTGGTTTTTATGGAAGCCAATATTTGTTGATGAACCTTGTTTGTGCATGCTGGTTGATGGATACATTCATCCAACAATAAAGAAATGATGGCCACATTTATTTTCTTGTTTAAACTAATTATAGGAATAAGTTGTTTTCAATAAATATATCAAGAGAATGACGAATAATTCATAAGAGTATTCTATGATACATTGGCTTAACATTGCATGCTGGATTTGAATCACAATTTAACCAATTGAACTTCACTGTACCTTTAAGTATCTTATAAAGTGTATTTAGAATGATACTTACAGCTGTGCCTGGGAAGGACAATCTGACACCCAGGACAATGAAGGTTTAAACAGGGGGAAGGGATGGGATTGGCTCGGGGAGGGATGGGAATGGCTTGGGGAGTGGTGAGCTGCTGCTCCAGGGTAGGCCGTACAGCTGGGGAGTGGGGAGTTTGGGTCTGGGCAGCTGTACGGGCCAGAATACGGGGAGAGCGGCGAAGGGGGGTGTATGGGCGTTTTTTGGGAGGGACAGGATATGAAATATGGGAAGGGCTGGCAGTGGTCGGGGCATGGTCATGGGTTTGGTGATGGGAAGGGCTCTGGGTGTGTGCAGAGGTGTGGCCATGGTCAGGGGTGTGTGCACGGGGAGGGGTCTGTGACTGGGCAGGGGCGGAATCCAGATGACCAGAAGTGGTGGATCCATCTGAAAATGTAAAATAAATATATTAACATCTCATACATCCTGACATCAAATCAACGCATTTAAAATTGATTATGTTTTCAATATACCTCGAAGTGTGTTTGAATCTGTAAACTATTCTGAAATGAGGATATGGTATCTATATAGGCACTCAGATGAATCTCAATGACTGTCTGTACAATGTGAAACTTATTATTGTGTTTTGGCATGGAATATGCATGTGACATAATGATGGCATGAATTATATATTCTTAAAAAAATATATACAAGCAGATTTTCATGCTGCCTGATATAGAAAGGGGGCAGTAGTGTATTTGAACAGACAAATAATATTCCTTTTTAAAGGGAAAAAGCTGTAGACTTTGAATGTCTTCAATAAAATGATTTCAAAAAAAGAAACATGTTGGAAACATGATAGATATATTTCACATACCATCAGACTCCAAGGCAGCCTCTTCCTCCTCCATCCCACATGTGACATCAATCTCTGTAAAACATAACATGTTGTGTACACCTTAAGATCAGATATTATAACATATGTTACTGTTGCTCAAATACGCACATCAATGTTGCATTAAAGATATACACACACAAAGTTATGATTTACATCATTTTGATGGAGCATACAAATGACAATAGATTTGTTATTGTCAATAAATCAGAATCTTAATGTATTGTTTGTCTTAATGTTAAATTCATAAAAGCATAGTACATAGAACATTTAAGATTTCTCATGTGTGTATCACTTGATGACTGTTAAAAAAATTAAAAAATGAAAAAAACATATGTTAGACATCTTATGAATAACAAATGTGTAGAATAATAAAGTAGAAATTATTAATCGCTCAATATAAAAAATAAATATATAATCAGAAGATAAATTCTATGATTTTTTATAATGTTATGCTTCATCGGAATCATGATCATAATATTGATTAGCAATACACCTTCAATTACATATAAATGAGTCAATGGACTTACCAGGAGCCCGCAAAGGCGGCTCTATGTCACTGCTGGATTCCTGTGGGCTCCCCACACCAACTCTCTCTATGAATGATATAGATATATATTATTAAACACATTTTGGATATCACTAAATCACATCTGTCTAGAATTTTAACATTAATCAACTTTAAAATGTGAATAATAGAGCAGTCATTACACCAGAAAATGCTTGATTGAATCAAGGGGATTCTGTAAACATATCTGTATTCAACATATGTTTAATGTCAGACTACATTAGACATCAAATTCATCTCAGATGCTGCTATTGCATATCTAAATATACCCAATGATCAATGTTCTTAACCCTTTAAGGACACAGCTTTCACTTAGCTCAATTGTTTTATGACGGAATAATTCCGTCATATGTCCTTAAGAAGTTACAAGAATACACACAAACCACATATTGAGGAGCATCTGTTGACAAATCTAAACAAACATGTGTCACATCGAGCCATTTTTTCAATGTACAGTAATCTTGTTTAGGACACAACACATATTTATCACAATACATAACAAACTTTATTATTACTAATATGTAATCATGGTGCTGTTAGAGTATGCAGATATATATAAAGTAACTCCAACAGATAATTAGATTTATATATCAATAGTTTTTAATAAAAATAATGTAATGATGAATGAATCTATTTTGTCTTAAAGGGACACTGACATGATTAATTTAAATAATTGATTTCTATGTTCAAACTGTAAAAAATGATTTAACATTGACTCCTATTATAATTCGAATGTTGTTCGATATTAATCTTAAAGGCAGATAAGGAATATTGGATTCAATAAATATTGTTTGTTGAAGGTATCCACCAATCATCAATATAAACCCAGGTTGGTCAACAAATATTTAGATGCACATAAACGTACTTTCTTTATTTTAAACTACATTTAGCAATAGAATATGTCACATATGATGATAGTATTATATTTTATGTTTATTAATATTGCATACTGTATGTGAAAGACAATATTAATAATTGTAGTTCAGTATCCCTTTAATCTAAAATTAAATAGATTCCACAATGTTGTTGTTTGTTAATGAATTATCTACTCCATATGTTGATGTAATGAATGGTATTGAGCATGCAATTAAAATCAAATATGTTATTTAAGTATATCCGAATAATTATATAATTTTCATCTATTAAATAGACATTACATATAAATATAGAACAATGTGTATTTAGTATGTAATGTTCATTCCATGTTTCTAAGACAAATGTCAATTAAAATGAGACATACCATACTGTGACAAGCCCTGGCTTGAGGATCCAGCAGCCACATCCATATCTGTAATATATTAAATGAGGATTGCATATCATTAATACTAATCATGCCATGTTTAAAATATTTACATTAATAACAAATCAATAGAAAAATATTAATCCTTTGGTAGTCCCATGAGTTAATAGTTTCCGCAATTTAATGAATGATAAATATATCCTGGACTCTTATTTTCAATCAGTTGTGTTGTTTACTGTATCTTTAAGAATATATGCTTGTTATTACATAATCATCAATTGATGGCCATATGTTATAATTTATTAGTATTATTCGTTTTTTATTAGATATAATATTTAAAATAAGAATACTGTATTCTTCACTAATCTAAGATTTTCCATTTAATTTTTAACAACATGTATAAAGCAATGCCACTTTCCGCAAACCCATGTTAACGTGGATGAGAAATGCCATTTTCGCGATCATTGCGCAATGATTCCAAGCGGAATTACGCATCCGTCATTTGACCAACATGTATAAAGCAATGCCACTTTCCGCAAACCCATGTTAACGTGGATGAGAAATGCCATTTTCGCGATCATTGCGCAATGATTCCAAGCGGAATTACGCATCCGTCATTTGACCAACATGTATAAAGCAATGCCACTTTCCGCAAACCCATGTTAACGTGGATGAGAAATGCCATTTTCGCGATCATTGCGCAATGATTCCAAGCGGAATTACGCATCCGTCATTTGACCAACATGTATAAAGCAATGCCACTTTCCGCAAACCCATGTTAACGTGGATGCGAAATTACATTTCCGCTCTGTGACGCATATTCTGTAGAGCGCAAGAAACATCATTCCAATTTCATGTATCACTAATGTAAAATCAGATATCTAAACATCATATGTAGTGTATGTTGTGAGATCTGTATAGGTTTAGTATCTGACTAAATACAATTTTTGGATTTTTAACATTATAAATATTATATGAAGTTGGATAATTACCTGGTTCAGATTCTCTATCGGGTCCTCCCAGGCCACCGGACGGAGAAGCATCTGCCCTGTCCCCCGCGTCAGGACTTTCAGATCCCGCAGCTGGGAGGGAAGAAGAGGAGGCCGAGGATGGCGAGGATCTAAATCTTTTGGGGACCCGGAGATTGAGGAGCTTGCATAAAGTCACCTCATAAGGGAGTAGGTACAGTTTCCGCGGGGCCTTTCTTTGGCCCCCTCTTTTACGGGCTTGTACCCAGTCCCTTATGAGGTTGACTTTTTTCGATAAACGCAACCTCATATCTCCGAATCTCCTCATGATCTGATCCTGGGTCCTCTGGACGTCACACACCAATCTAACCGCATTGGTGATAGACTCCCAGAGGGCCTTCTTAACAGGCGCATCTGTCGAGCTCCTCTTGTTCCCAAACAGCTGGGGATAAAAGTCCTTGACGGCGTGGACCAGTGCAGCGCTCTCCTCCTTGGTGAACCTGGGAACTGACATGCCTGCTGGGTTGTATAATAATAATATATATTGCCTGCAGGCATTAGAGAACTGACAAAGATGGCAACGTGTAATGGACTTTTATATGGTGAAGTAAACATGAGATGCACCATGGGACAATTTATCTGTACATCTGATTGGATAAAAGTTTGAAATATTGTTATAATGTCTGTGAGACCATCCTGACTCAAGTTGTGTTTGTGTGATGAACTCTGATTGGCCGTTCCTTAATGTTTCATATCTTAGTAACTTCCTTACACATACCGCTTGGTGGTGCTGTAACTTCATTTTTCATGTAGACTTATTTGTAACTCATGGGCCTGTCATGCGGATATGTGTGACGCAGATTTAATATCCGTGATCCGTGAAATATTAATGATTAAATACTCTTTAAAATCTAATCCTGTCACATTATTAATGTTGTAGAAATTTCTCGGTTTAATAACGGTCTGTTTCTTTAATACAAATACACATTTAATATTGTATGTCTTTATTGTTCTTTAAATAAATTTATTGTGAAGTATTGACATTGCTCTATTAAATGTATTTATAATGCACATTGATTGTGTGCTATTGCGTGACATTACACTAATGTTTAAATATGCTAATCTGGTGTTTGAAGATGCGTTTCCCACGCAATATTTATTAATGTTAAAATTCCGGGAAGAATGTCAGTAACTTTGATAATCTGTTTATAAATGTTAAACTACAGCTTTGTTATTCGCAAATAAACCTCGAGCTTGTATTTCTCTGAAGTGCTCATATATGTTATTGTGCAATGGCGTCTTTAGTTTTAAAGAGACATTACAAACAATTGTATCAAATGATCTGTAGAGATAGAAGATTGTTTAGACTTTAAAATGTAAATCATTTTCTCTTAGTATTTATATATCCTCAACATAAGAAATTTAAATGCACATGGTTGAGCCAATCACATAAGGCATCTCTGTGCATCCACCAATCTTCATCTACTGAGCCTATCTCGATATGCTTTTCAAGCAAAGTATGTAAAGATAGGAAGAGAAGTAAATACACTATTTCAAGCTCTTAAAGGGACACTGTCCAAAAAAATTTACCATTGGTGATTGAGCATGAAATGTTAATCAACTTTATTATTTAATACGATTATCAAATGTTAAGTTATCTTGTTATGTTTCTTTGAAAAACAATAATGATATTTTATATTACGGACAATTGTTTAATAAAAACCTGGGTTGTCCTTGACGATTGTTGCATCAATTATTCCAAACAATCAAGTTCTGTCCAGAGTACTGAAGCAAATAAATTAGCTATTTACTGCCTTATTTCTAAAGTAATGATAGCAACATCACAATGAGCATTCATAATATGAGACAAGTTTTAAACTTGATTAAAATAGAATACTCATTCAGAATGTATAAATCTTTGTTTTTTTAAATGGCTACCTTTAAGTATATTTTGAGTTCATGTCCCTTTAAATAAACATTTCACAATAATGCTTAATATATCATAAACCTAGGCACCTTCCTTTTGCTAAATGAGTCTAACATATGAGTAAAGCAAATTTAGATTAACTTCTAGATTGTTTTACACACTGACTGAAATATATTTATTAAATGAGGTCTTTTTTAGCCTTCAGCGTAGAGGGACATTAAGCTATATGTTATGTATGCATTTTGTATCATAATCTTATATTTGACCAACTTTATATGTTTTGTTATTCAATTATTATATTGTAATTATATATATTCGTGGATTAAATACATCTCTACATAGGCTATTTTGATGCTGATTGTTGTTTGCATATAGATGCCTTATATCATTGACTAAGATATGTGCATTTATTTTTATTTTAACAAGTATATTTAAAGACTGAATGTAATTCTATAGTACATTCTAAATATGTTTAAATTCTTGTATGATATTTGTAACAATGTATACAAAATATACATTTTGAATGACCCCTTTAAGGACCCAAACATATTGTATTTTGATTTAACATTGACAAAATAAACTAAAGGGGAAATTACATTCTATATAGATATTTGATGTCTAACCCAAGAGGTAAGATTGTAATAAATACATAATATTACTAAGTATAGTTAAATGACTCCACTAGAAAATTACATAGATTAACCTGGCATCCAATAACTAATTATTAAAAATTATAAAGTTAAATGACCTACCATTTATAAATGTAATAATTGTAAAATATTTTCTAATAATGTTTTGAGATACCTAAGGAAGATACATGATCTTATACAATTCTTTTTACATTCAACAACACTGTCACTTTCATGTAATTGAACCACTTCACCTTATTAAATGTTAAAACAATCATAATATTAATACATATCCTAAATATTTTTAATATATACTTTTTCAATATAAAAGCATTGAAGAATATGACTCCCCAATTAATGTTAAAATATATCTTTTAATATTCTCTGAAGAATTTTATTTTCTACTATTAATGCATTATTTTCTCTTATGCATGTGCTTGTCAAATAGCCAACTATCAGTCATGGGAGTCCAAGTTTTATTTATTTACAGATTATATTGATATATATTAGAATCTGCTAAAAAAAAAAAATATATATTTAATAGAAAATAATTAAATATTCCATGAAGTCATCAGATGCCAATCTGAAATGACAAATAATAAAAATGGAACAAAGTTAATACACACGTTGTAAAATATTCATAAAATACATTTAAAATCATATGGTGTCTATGCTCTAACTTTGATCAACATTTTTTACACATAATCATTACATTCATTTTAAATTAATGAAATACATACACCATTATATTGTTGATTAAAAATAATATTTAAATTTCAAAAATTAAATTTATACATAATAATGTATATCACATGTAAACAATATATGTATGCTGAACATAAATGTAATATTTCATGTCCATTCAAATACCTCTATATCAACTATAATATGTATTCCTTTTTCTGATTGTGATCCCTAAATATCTAATTAAGAACTAAATATGACTAATGTATGTAAGCTACTAATATTCTACAGTCTTCACTAGCATGCATTGGTACACCAACCTGGACAATGCATGGTCTTTGAATGTCAATTCAGGGGTAAACAGTTGATCTTCAATAGGTGTCTTATTCATCAGTTCATTAAATAGAGGACTGGGAAATACCATCTAAAAAGGAAAATCATCTAAGTGTCTGATTGTGATCCCTAAATATCTAATTAAGAACTAAATATGACTAATGTATGTAAGCTACTAATATTCTACAGTCTTCACTAGCATGCATTGGTACACCAACCTGGACAATGCATGGTCTTTGAATGTCAATTCAGGGGTAAACAGTTGATCTTCAATAGGTGTCTTATTCATCAGTTCATTAAATAGAGGACTGGGAAATACCATCTAAAAAGGAAAATCATCTAAGTGTCTGATTGTGATCCCTAAATATCTAATTAAGAACTAAATATGACTAATGTATGTAAGCTACTAATATTCTACAGTCTTCACTAGCATGCATTGGTACACCAACCTGGACAATGCATGGTCTTTGAATGTCAATTCAGGGGTAAACAGTTGATCTTCAATAGGTGTCTTATTCATCAGTTCATTAAATAGAGGACTGGGAAATACCATCTAAAAAGGAAAATCATCTAAGTGTCTGATTGTGATCCCTAAATATCTAATTAAGAACTAAATATGACTAATGTATGTAAGCTACTAATATTCTACAGTCTTCACTAGCATGCATTGGTACACCAACCTGGACAATGCATGGTCTTTGAATGTCAATTCAGGGGTAAACAGTTGATCTTCAATAGGTGTCTTATTCATCAGTTCATTAAATAGAGGACTGGGAAATACCATCTACAAAATAGAAAATCATCTAAGTGTCTCCAATAGGATGTCTCCACAGCCTTATTCTATCAAATAGTTTGCACTTACCATGTGAACATGTCTTTGTATGGTTTTCAAGGTCAGCAGAATTTAAATATGCCAGACATGATCCCATTGGTATACTTCAATTTCAATCTTGGCTTTTTCCCCACTGTCAGTCTTGGAAATCTTCACTGTCAGGCTTCAAATTGTTCCCTTTCAGTCTTTATATTAAGTCATCTCCCTAATGTAAGAAATTATATATAAAGATTTCATACAAGTGTGTGAATCAGTTCTGTACCCCTCTCCCACCCCCCATTTCATAATAAATATCTATCACTAGCTTACTAAGCCTGTGTATGAACCTGTGTTATTTTCTATCAAGTGTGAAGATGAGTCATATTGAGCAGAACAAACCTCTGTGTGACATTGAACCATAGTCATTCTAGAGTATCCCTTTCTGATTATGTACATAAGTAATGTGTAAACAAAGTTATATTTTTAAAAATGTATGCCATATTATGTATTTGTGTACAAATCATGCCAGCAACAGTCCATACATTTCTACTTACCATCTGATGTCCTCTATAAAAACCAGGTGGCAAAGACTCGCTATAGGACCCAATGCCCAGAGCATCACCTATATTATGAGAAATAAATATTATTCTAACATTTGATCAATACTAACATGTTTGCACAATTCTCTACTTGTCATTTCCCTAGAGTTCACATCTATTGAAAATACTCCAGTGTAACTTCTATTATTTACCGTCTAAAGTGGCGGTTGATGACGTCTGCTCTGACATCAAGTCCCTCGTCCTGGAATTCCCCCTCTAGAACAGGATCATCCTCCTCATCTCTGAGGAGGTCTCTGTCCACCGGGACGGCCTGCAGCATCCCAGCCCGCTGTGCAATATTATGCAGGACGCTACAGGCTACAACGATCTTAGCCACCTTCTTTGGGTTGTACTGGAGTGCTCCTCCAGAACGGTCCAGGCACCTGAATCTCATCTTCAGGAGCCCGAACATCCTTTCAACCACCGCCCTGGTTCTCTTATGAGCCCTATTGTAGCGCTCCTCAGACACATCAGTTGGGCTACGCAAGGGGGTAATGAGCCAAGGCCGGCTCATGTACCCAGAATCACCTATAAATTTAGAACAGAACATAATTCAAACAGAATACTTAAACTAGTATATTGTTGTATAAATATATTTTTTAAAAACCATAATCCATATTAAAAGTTGTCAGAAACATAAAGAAATTAAAAAAAATTATATATAAATCTGTATCTAGCCATTTCATCTAAGCCATGCTACATATGCATATTTCTCCTAAACCAAACCTTGTGTAAAATGCTAACTACATGTTTACATTGCATTCTCTATATGAACACTTAAGGTAAGACATGCTACATATCTGCATTTCAATAAAACTAGACATTAGCAGAAATAGACAATGACAGGGTTAAATTGCATGAGATAATATCTTGCTATTTCATCTAAGCCATGCTACATATGCGTATTTCTCCTAAAACAAACCTTGTGTAAAATGCTAACTACATGTTTACATTGCATTCTCTATATGAACACTTAAGGTAAGACATGCTACATATCTGCATTTCAATAAAACTAGACATTAGCAGAAAAAGACAATGACAGGGTTAAATTGCATGAGATAATATCTTGCCATTTCATCTAAGACATGCTACATATGCGTATTTCTCCTAAACCAAACCTTGTGTAAAATGCTAACTACATGTTTACATTGCATTCTCTATATGAACACTTAAGGTAAGACATGCTACATATCTGCATTTCAATAAAACTAGACATTAGCAGAAAAAGACAATGACAGGGTTAAATTGCATGAGATAATATCTTGCCATTTCATCTAAGACATGCTACATATGCGTATTTCTCCTAAACCAAACCTTGTGTAAAATGCTAACTACATGTTTACATTGCATTCTCTATATGAACACTTAAGGTAAGACATGCTACATATCTGCATTTCAATAAAACTAGACATTAGCAGAAAAAGACAATGACAGGGTTAAATTGCATGAGATAATATCTTGCCATTTCATCTAAGACATGCTACATATGCGTATTTCTCCTAAACCAAACCTTGTGTAAAATGCTAACTACATGTTTACATTGCATTCTCTATCTGAACACTTAAGGTAAGACATGCTACATATCTGCATTTCAATAAAAATAGACATTAGCGTCGGTAAATAACAAATGGTTAAATTTAATCCTATAGCTGAACATGACGCTAACAGTTAAAAAATACAGGGGCAATTGTCAAAATAATTAACCATGTTGTGCACTAATACTCACCAACGAGATAACCAGGGGGCATTTGTCTTTCCTCAAACTGTCTCCACAGGGACGACAGAGAGAGGATGCGGGCATCATGACAAGCACCTCCAAAATTCGCATACACATGCATAATCCTCATCCGTGCGTCACAAACATACTGCACGTTGAGGCTATGAAAATGTTTGCGATTTCTGAAGGGCAAGTCATCAATTGGAGCACGCAGCGCAATGTGGGTACAATCAATGGCTCCCAAGACATTGGGCAATTGAGCAATATCAAAGAATTCCCGCTTCAGGCGCCTCCAATCACCATCATTCTGTGGGAATCCTATGTATTGCTTACTGATACGTACCATGGCGTTCAGAAAGTTATCAAACACCCCAGAGAATGTACCTTGAGCCAGGCCATGCATGTACAGTTCTCCGGATTGAAAACTCCCGGAGGCCAGGACGTATAGACAGCTTAGCATCTTACTCATGGGGGGAACAGCAGTCCTTATTTGTATACGTGGCTCCAAATGAGGTTTAAGAAGATCGTAAAGGCCAATGAGCTGTTCGCGATCGAGCCGATACTTATCAAAAACCTCAAAGTCACTCATGTTTTCCAAGGTGGGTCTCACCCTGTAGACACGAGGACCTCGAACCAGACGACCCCTTCGTCTCGGTCTGAGCCGCCGAGGCTGCCTGATTCGACCAACAGCTAGTTCGCCAATAGCACCACCAGCAGCGTCTACCATGTCATCGTCATCCATCTTTCAAAACAGCGTAACAAGGTAAGCACTTGATCTGATGTGGATCACAAGTGATGCATTGGCCATGTTGTTTGGGGGATTTATAGTACAATTAGTCCAA
This sequence comes from Bombina bombina, assembly GCF_027579735.1. Lineage (NCBI taxonomy): Eukaryota > Metazoa > Chordata > Amphibia > Anura > Bombinatoridae > Bombina > Bombina bombina. The sequence goes on from NC_069502.1 coordinate 1,009,340,048, forward strand.
TGGTAGTGAGTTTGTAATGATTGCTGATTGTATTCACCTGTTTGTATGTGAGCGGCGCCAATGCTTTGACAGTGGGCGTTTATTTGTTGTTTGCTGAAATGTTAGTTTCAAACAATGATTCTCAATGTGAAAGTGTCAAATATCACACATACAGTGCATGTTTGTAATGTTTGATCATATGCGTAATCAATATTTCCTAAACGCGATGTTATAGTAACAAGCACACGTCCAGGCTAACATGAATGAAAGTGCATAGTTGTGTATAATGTGCATCGAATGTGATCGATCAATGTTGCTGCAATATTGTTTGTAAATGATAAAGTAACATCTGTAGTATTGTATATATAAGTGATTTCAGAGCTGTCAATATTGTATGCGTCCCTTTCAAATCGCAATAATAATTCAGAACTTCCCGTCTGTCATCTGTAGTATTGTATATATAAGTGATTGCCGAGCTGTCAATATTGTACGCGTCCCTTTCAAATCGCAATAATAATTCCGAAATTCCCGTCTGCCATCTGTAGTATTGTATATATAAGTGATTGCCGAGCTGTCAATATTGTATGCGTCCCTTTAAAATCGCACTAATACTGAATAACTTCCGGCTGTCATCTGTAGTATTGTATATATAAGTGATTGCTGAGATGTCAATATTGTATGCGTCCCTTTCAAATCGCACTAATACTGAATAACTTCCGGCTGTCATCTGTAGTATTGTATATATAAGTGATTGCCGAGATGTGAATATTGTACGCGTCCCTTTCAAATCGCACTAATACTGAATAACTTCCGGCTGTCATCTGTAGTATTATATATATAATTGATTTTCGATCTGACGATATTGTATGCGTCCCATAAAAATTGCACGAATACTGAATAACTTCCGGCTGTCATCTGTAGTATTATATATATAATTGATTTTCGATCTGACGATATTGTATGCGTCCCATAAAAATTGCACGAATACTGAATAACTTCCGGCTGTCATCTGTAGTATTATATATATAATTGATGTGCGATCTGACAATATTTCTGAATTGTCCCATTGAAATCTCCATAATAATGCTGTTCAAAAGTGTGTTTTACGTATATGTTGTATTGTAGTATTGAGTGTTAAAGTTCCTAAAGGGGCGGTACAGTGGTGAATCTGTGATGTGTATGGTTGAATCTTCTAATGACGTCATGATATTATTAACCTGCCTATGTAGTTGTGAAATCCTCATTGTGTTGTTGTATTGTGCTACATTGTTATTGTGTGCTGAATAAAATCTAAATGTGTGCTTTGTGGTTGCGTGATGGGTGATGCGTGTTATGTACATGTACGTATATATTGTGATTGTGTCCCACATATGCTGACTTGTATATAGCGGTCTGGCATTGTTGTTCCTTCCCATAAAGTGACATCTGTAATCTGGTGTAATGATGTTCGTGTTGTACGTAATTCCTAATGGTTTCTGGTGATGGAATCATGATGTTAAAAGTACAGTAAAATCCATATGTTGTGTTTTGTGATTCCTAGAGAGAATGTAATGTGTTTTTCCCCCATCATTTGAATGCACATGTATGAGTGAATGTTAAAAGTAATGTATGTGCATCCATGAGTGATCATGTGTTAAGCCTATGTAGATATGCAGTTGCTGCAAGCATATGAGTTGAATAACAGAAATGCAATAATAAAGGTAAATGAGAGATGTTTCCCATTGTGTAGTGTTTGTGAATCCAGAAATGTGTATTGATTTTTATTTTAATTGTAAATGTAATTTTATTGAAATAATAATGTGTTACTAGTGATGGGGATTTGTAGTTGATGTAATCTAAAAGTGTTAAAAATATTTATGGTGTGGTGAATATTTAATATTAAAAAACATAAGTCCACCATAGGGAAATAGTCATTTCTTTATCTATTTATCATAGCTGGGTCTAACGCATGAAATCATGTATTTTCTAGCGCTGGTATTTGGAGTTTTTCAGTCTACGCTATTTGCGTGCGTTAGGGAAATGAGGGTTTCGCGTGCACGAGCACGTCTTCCCAATAGAAGTCAATGGAGGCTCCAAAGATTTCTATATTTTTTTTTCTAAGACTGGTTTTCCTCGTAAAGTGAGTGACGTCATGAGCTTGTGTGAAAAAGTCGCTAAATCGTGTTCTTTTTGTAATAAATAAATATTTTGTGTATGTAATGTGGTGTATATTGTTTGTATGCATCGATGAGTGTATGTTTGTGATAATGTTATTCGTTAGATGTAGGTATATGAGGGTCTTTTCCCGTATGTCCATGTAAGTCAATGGGAAAATGGATTTGTGTGGATTTTTTTCAAACACCCGAGATCTCGCAACTTTAATCCGTTGTATTTTAAAGAAAAAATAAAAAATACGAAAAATAAAGATAGTGTTGTGTTTGTATGAGTGTAAGTGTACTTTGTGTAATATTTGTTTTGTGATTCGTGGATGTTTTTTTGTGCGGTATATGTTTACTACTGGGTCTGAGGTGGCGGTAGAAAGTTGAGCGTTAGGTGTATTTTGAGTCGCGGTAAATAAACTCTAAATACCGGAGTGCGTAAAAAACCCGCGTTAGGAGCCTCTAACGCTGGTTTTGACGGCTACCGCCGAACTCTAAATCTAGGCCCAAGTGAATACAATTATTAAGTTATAACACTTATTATGGAATCTCCAATCTTATAAAATATAAGAATTCAAGTCGAGTATCACATATAAGTCAATATGAACCTTTCATTCCCTCATGGATCCATGTTCACAATCTAAAATAAGCTCACAGTAAAAAATGGAAATTGGGCTTTCACCTGTTTCCTTATTAAAATATATAGGATTTTAAACTCACCCGCTAATGTGATAGCAGGGATTCTTAATACCCTAGATTTTGTCTATTGCTGGCAGTCTCTATTAAAAGGCTGACAACCACTAAGACATCGGCTTATCTCTTATAGTTTGCACAATAACATACACTCCTAATATCTGAGCGAGTGCCGCTATATCACAGCAGGTATCGCTATTTAATTTTAGTTACTTCTGGATATAAATTTAACCGAAGCTTAGGCTCATTGATAGAGCCTAAGCACAGTATCTATGCTGCTGACAGATACACTAGTGTTTCCAGCGGGTGGCTACTATTCAAATCGCCGTGATACAGGTGGTGACTGAATAACTATACAAAATTAACCCAGTGCATTCAAATTTTAAAAAATCAACAAAATGAACAAAATTAGTGCTAACCTCTAAAACTTTGTGTCAAACCTTACAAAAGAATATGGCCTAGATTTGGAGTTTTGTCGGTAACGACCCGAAAAACTAACGCCGGCTTTTTTCTGGCCGCACCATAAAAATAACTCTGGTATTGAGAGTCCACATAAAGGCTGCGTTAGGCTCCAAAAAAGGAGCGTAGAGCATTTTTAACGCAGCTTCAACTCTCGATACCAGAGTTGATTACGGACGCGGCCAGCCTCAAAAACGTGCTTGTGCACGATTCCCCCATAGGAAACAATGGGGCTGTTTGAGCTGAAAAAAAAACAAACACCTGCAAAAAAGCCGCGTTCAGCTCCTAACGCAGCCCCATTGTTTGCTATGCGGTAACCCTTCCTACGTCTGCACTTAACACTCTAACATGTACCCCGAGTCTAAACACCGCTAACCTTACACTTAACCCCTAATCTGCCGCCCCCGCTATCGCTGACCCCTGCATATTATTATTAACCCCTAATCTGCCGCTCCGTAAACCGCCGCTACTTACATTATCCCTATGTACCCCTAATCTGCTGCCCTAACATCGCCGACCCCTATATTATATTTATTAACCCCTAATCTGCCCCCCACAACGTCGCCTCCACCTGCCTACACTTATTAACCCCTAATCTGCCGACCGGACCTGAGCGCTACTATAATAAAGTTAACCCCTAATCCGCCTCACTAACCCTATCATAAATAGTATTAACCCCTAATCTGCCCTCCCTAACATCGCCGACACCTAACTTCAAACATTAACCCCTAATCTGCCGACTGGAGCTCACCGCTATTCTAATAAATGTATTAACCCCTAAAGCTAAGTCTAACCCTAACACTAACACCCCCCGAAGTTAAATATAATTTAAATCTAACGAAATTAATTAACTCTTATTAAATAAAGTATTCCTATTTAAAGCTAAATACTTACCTGTAAAATAAATCCTAATATAGCTACAATATAAATTATAATGATATTATAGCTATTTTAGGATTTATATTTATTTTACAGGCAACTTTGTATTTATTTTAACCATGTACAATAGCTATTAAATAGTTAAGAACTATTTAATAGCTAAAATAGTTAAAATAATTACAAATTTACCTGTAAAAGAAATCCTAACCTAAGTTACAAATAAACCTAACAATAGACTATCAATAAATTAATTAAATAAACTACCTACAATTATCTACAATTAACCTAACACTACACTATCAATAAATTAATTAAATACAATTGCTACAAATAAATACAATTAAATAAACTAGCTAAAGTACAAAAAATAAAAAAGAACTAAGTTACAAAAAAATAAAAAAATATTTACAAACATAAGAAAAATATTACAACAATTTTAAACTAATTACACCTACTCTAAGCCCCCTAATAAAATAACAAAGCCCCCCAAAATAAAAAAATGCCCTACCCTATTCTAAATTACTAAAGTTCAAAGCTCTTTTACCTTACCAGCCCTGAACAGGGCCCTTTGCGGGGCATGCCCCAAGAAATACAGCTCTTTTGCCTGTAAAAAAAAAACATACAATACCCAAGCCCCCCAACATTACAACCCACCACCCACATACCCCTAATCTAACCCAAACCCCCCTTAAATAAACCTAACACTAAGCCCCTGAAGATCATCCTACCTTGTCTTCACCTCACCGGGTATCACACCGATCCATCCAGAAGAGCTCCTCCGATGTCCTGATCCAAGCCCAAGCGGGGGGCTGAAGAGGTCCATGATCCGGCTGAAGTCTTCATCCAAGCGGGGCAGAAGAGGTCTTCCATCCGATTGAAGTCTTCATCCAAGCGGCATCCATCCGGAGCGAAGCGGCAGCATCCTGAAGACCTCCACCGCGGAACATCCATCCTGGCCGACGACTGAACGACGAATGACGGTTCCTTTAAATGACGTCATCCAAGATGGCGTCCCTCGAATTCCGATTGGCTGATAGGATTCTATCAGCCAATCGGAATTAAGGTAGGAATATTCTGATTGGCTGATGAATTCCCAAGTGTTTATAACGCTTTACGACTGATCCCTCTGTTAAAACAGATAAAAACAATAGTGTAGATTGCAAATATCAGTCCTAATGTAAGAAATACACTCACCAGCCAACGCGTTTCGGTCTTAAATCGACCTTTCTCAAGTCTTGAGAAAGGTCGATTTATGACCGAAACGCGTTGGCTGGTGAGTGTATTTCTTACATTAGGACTGATATTTGCAATCTACACTATTGTTTTTATCTGTTTTAACAGAGGGATCAGTCGTGCAGCGTTATAAACACTTGGGAAGCTAAGAAACTGAGCCGCACACCATTGCAGACACACACATAAACAAACTGAAAAAGAGGATTGGCAACTCCACTGGTCCGGGGAATTAACATCATCTGGGGACATACCGAAGTTATTGAAGACTAAGGTCTAATCATTTGACATTGGTTTTATTTGAAATTTCAAGGCAACATGGTTAGCCGCACTAAATACTGAAGAGACACTGTATATAGACTTTTTAGGATTTTATTATTAACGGTTTCATATTAACCTTTTCACGGTATCATTATATTTAATACCACTTGGATTGTATTGATAACAGATTCTTTCACAGAAATAGCGTTCTCAGAGCTATAAGATTTGCATATTTTAAAGTTATAAGATTTGCAATTTTGAATGTTAAACACATGTTTAAAGGAGTGAGTAATCACAAGAAATCACCTTATTCACATATTCTTTTGTAAAGTTTGACACAAAGTTTTAGAGGTTAGCACTAATTTTGTTCATTTTGTTGATTTTTTAAAATTTGAATGCACTGGGTTAATTTTGTATAGTTATTCAGTCACCACCTGTATCACGGCGATTTGAATAGTAGCCACCCGCTGGAAACACTAGTGTATCTGTCAGCAGCATAGATACTGCGCTTAGGCTCTATCAATGAGCCTAAGCTTCGGTTAAATTTATATCCAGAAGTAACTAAAATTAAATAGCGATACCTGCTGTGATATAGCGGCACTCGCTAAGATATTAGGAGTGTATGTTATTGTGCAAACTATAAGAGATAAGCCGATGTCTTAGTGGTTGTCAGCCTTTTAATAGAGACTGCCAGCAATAGACACAATCTAGGGTATTAAGAATCCCTGCTATCACATTAGCGGGTGAGCTTAAAATCCTATATATTTTAATAAGGAAACAGGTGAAAGCCCAATTTCCATTTTTTACTGTGAGCTTATTTTAGATTGTGAAAATGGATCCATGAGGGAATGAAAGGTTCATATTGACTTATATGTGATACTCGACTTGAATTCTTATATTTTATAAGATTGGAGATTCCATAATAAGTGTTATAACTTAATAATTGTATTCACTTGGAGACTCCAAGGTACAAAATTGGAAATAGTAAACTGTAACAGTCACTGATTTTCATTGCTTTTTAATTTATGTACTTTCTTCCAGAAATGGAATGAACATTGTAATAAATAGTGATAAGTAATTAATTTTAGCTAAGACCCTGCCTCTTTTGTTGGCGCTTGGATATATAATTTTAAATTTCGACTGTTGGACCTAAAACAAGGTTTTCTCTCTGTAGCCCAATACGCTATAGAATTCCAAACTCTTTTGACTGAGACTACATGGAATCATGTGGCCCTGAGAGCTGCCTTTCGCAAAAGGTCTAGGTGAACGTCTAAAGGATGAGCTTGTTTTTCGGGATCTACCCAATTCTCTTGAAGATCTCATCAACTTATGTATCAAGTTGGAAACACGTTATTCTGAGCGTCTTCAGGAAAGAGACTGTAATAAGAGACCCTTTTCCAATCCTACTTCCCATCTTCCTAATCCTTCTAATCCTACTTCTACTTAATCTGAGTCTGTAGAACCTATGGAAGTTGGCGCAATCAAATTAACAGACGCTGAGCACCTCAGAAGGCGTACTCATGGACTTTGTCTTTAATGTGGTACTAAAGGACATCTGCTAAAGGATTGTCCTACATGTCCAGTAAAAGCCTGGGCTTAACTTCTTACAGAGGTATAGAGTTAAGACAGAACTCTTTTTCTTCCCTCAATCCAAAACTTTTCGTTCCTGTTACTTTGAAATTTGGTAGTGCTAAGTTTCAAGTTCAAGCCTTAATTGATTCAGGACCTGCAGGAACATTCATTGATTCTAATTTTGCTAAATCTCTCGAGATACCACTTCTATACAGAGATCAAGTTATCAAAGTTACTACAGTCAGTGGTCAACATTTAGGTTCTGGATTTATGCAACAAGTCACCATTTCTCTATGTATGTCTGTAGGTATTCTTCACTCTGAGACTATCTGTTTTGATGTTATTTCCTCTCCTCAATTTCCTTTGATTTTGGGACTACCCTGGTTACAGCTCCATGATTCCATTTTCTCTTGGTCTAAATGGGAACTTATAGCCTGGGGAGCTACTTGCTTCAAACATTGTCTGCAGAGTCCTCACAAGTCTCCAAATTCTGTTGTAGCAGTTTTGGACATTCCCAAATCTTTACCTGTGCAATATCATTCTTACTGTGATGTTTTTTCTAAGAAGGATGCTGAAACGTTACCCCCACATTGGACTTTTGATTGTCCAATTGATTTATTACCTGGAGCTCCTCTCCCTAAAGGGAAAACTTATCCTCTGTCAACTTATCCTCTGTCATGTCAGGAATATGTCTCTCTGGAAGAATATATCAAAGACAACTTGTCCAGAGGGTTCATTCGTCCTTCTTCCTCACCTGTAGGGGCAGGTTTTTTCTTTGTCGAGAAGAAAGATGGGGGCCTCTGACCCTGTATTGATTATCGTGCCCTGAACCAAATTACTATCAAGAATTCATATCCTCTTTTGCTCATTCCTGAGCTTTTTGACCGTCTCCAAGGAGCCTCCATCTTCTCCAAATTAGATCTCTGTGGGGCGTACAATTTGGTCAGAATACATAAAGGGGATGAATGGAAGACAGCATTCAACACTAGATTTGGTCACTATGAGTATCTTGTTATGCCTTTTGGGTTATGCAATACCCCTTCTGTATTCCAACACTTCGTAAATGACATTTTCTGTGATTTCCTAAACCAGTTTGTCATCATCTATCTGGACAATATGCTGATCTACTCTAAGTCCTTACAAGAACATCTCCATCATGTAAAACTAGTACTTCAGAGACTTTGTGAGAACCATCTCTTTGCCAAACTTGAGAAATGTTCTTTCCACCAGACCTTTATTCCATTCCTGGGGTATATTATTTCAGAGTCTGGATTTGAAATAGATCCAGATAAACTCTCTGCCATTAAGGACTGGCCTAGACCTACCACCCTTAAGTCCTTACAAAGGTTTCTTGGCTTTGCCAATTATTATCGAAAATTTATAAAAGACTTTGCTAATATTTCTTCTCCACTCACTTCCCTTACTAAAAAGGGCCAAAACTGCAGAGATTGGTCAAGCACTGCTATACAGGCATTTGAAGCTTTGATATATGCATTTTCCTCGGCACCCATCCTCAGTCACCCTGTTCCTGAACTTTAATTTATTCTTGAAGTGGATGCCTCTGCTATTGCGGCAGGAGCCGTGTTATCTCAACAAAATCCCATTACCAGTAAGATTAATCTGGTAGGATTTTTCTCTAAAAAAATGAATCCAGCAGAATTAAACTATGATGTAGGCAACAAGGAGTTACTTGCCTATAAAGTTGGCTTTGGTAGAATGAAGGCATTGGCTAGAGGGTACTGCCCAACCATTTCTTATCTTCACAGATCACAAGAATCTTCTGTATCTCCACACTGCTAGACGCCTCAACTCTTGTCAGGCCTGTTGGGCTTTGTTCTTTTCAAGGTTTAATTTTGTACTTTCTTATGTTCCTGGTACGAAGAATTCTAAGGCTGATGCTTTATCCAGACAGTACCAATCTACTGATTCGGTGCCATTTGTTACTGAACCTATACTACAACCTATCAGTATACTTGCTCATTTATCCTCATTTCCTATACAGGCTCTACACTCAGCTCAGACCAAGGTACCTTCTACTTATAAACTACCTCCTGGAATCTTATATGTACCTCCAGAATTCCACCTTAAACTGCTTCCTTGGGGGGGGGGGGGGGGGCGGAGCGAACTACTATTGAGGCAAGACGCGCATTTCAAGACCTCATAATATATACAATACCTTTAAAGGCTTTGTTACCTATTTTACCCACTTTTAAGCCTATTTTGGAGATTCATATGGAGAACTATCTTTTTACTGCTTTTGGGGAAACTTTGCAGTGCTAAACACTTTAACTTTTACAATCCCTGTTCTCTAACTTCCACTTGTATATTGAATGTGTGAAGACATGGCCGCGCTAATTATAAGACAGATGAAGGAATTGCTAGACTGTCACAGCGAAGCTCTTTTGGATGCAATGGTTGAAGCTTTCAAGCCTCTCGCTGTTCATACTACAGCTTCAGTTGCCCTAACTGCTTGTAAGGAGAAATGTGCAGAAGGTGTAATTAACCCCCGACAACCGCCATCTTTAATATCAAATCCGGGGCATTATTTACTATATTGTGACATAAAGGAGATCGATGGGCAGGGTGCTGGTAAGGAGCTGGGAACCGTTAATGAGTTGCATGACTTGCAATCGGATGCGCTCTATAAAAGCCTGTGAGATGGGGGGCGTGTCTTAGCAGCTGCCATATCCAGATGCAAAATACAAAGGCTACATAAAGAAAGTATGTTGTTTATTTATTCATCAACCAGAAGTTCAGAATTCTCTTCGGCAGAATCGGACATATGAAGCACAGTTGAACTGATTGATATCTATTACAAGGAGTTTGTTCATACAGAATCATTATCCAGGGCGTCTGGATGGGCACAGCAGCGGCCTTTTTCATCTGAATATCCCCCCCCCCCCGATCTGCGGGGTAAAAGCAGACCTATTTCATTGCTAACACTAGGGAGTGAAGCCACTGGACAATATGGATGAGACATCGAATAATATGCTACAAACCCTCCTGGCTGCTCTTGCTAAGAAAATAGACTCTAAGTTCACTCATTTGATATATATTGTGAAAGCCCGCCCTCAAAAGCAGCAGTGCACTAAATTGCAAATGGCGACTATGGTGGAGCAAGAATTGCAGCATGGCCATTCACAACCTCATTTTAGTACAGCCGTGATCAACCCTTCCACCCCAGTATCCCAGAAGACTCCGAACATGAGATCGCAGGAAGCTAACCTACTGCACCAAAACAGTGGGGACTCAGATGACGCCTCTACCTATATCACCCTTGGGATCAAGAGAGTACTTAAAGGGATGCAGATACAAGTGCGGGTGGGTGCGGCCGACCACCCGATGTGTTGTGAGGAGATTCCCTATGTTCCGGTGCTGACCGGAGACCTGCATATTCATGGGGGCAACACTCTAGCTGGGTCTGATGTGAACCTGAACCCCTATGCTAGCCTGCAATTCTCATCCGCGGTTCTGCACATACAATTTGAGGAGCCCTTGTATCTGCCTCCGCTTATCACATCCTCCATCCGGAGCTCATTTTATAACCGTGATATGATCAGCAACACCAGAAGGGGGATCGGGTAATTTTGTCTGAATATAGATAGCCTCATCATATTTAGTGGATCCCCACAAGCTAATGATGACTATTTAATTATGAGTCTGGGTTACTGGTTTTCTGCACCTTGTTCAAATGAAGATATTTTTACGCAGAAATTACTACAGGAGACTGCATTGTTTAGGTTATTGTTTTATACATTTCTGTTAATACAGGTTGCTTGACTTTACAATTCTCTATTTGTGAATGACGACTGATACAGTTAAGAGCTATCATAGCCCATACTAGCTAGATAATTACTCTTTAGTTAATGAGGAGAGATTACCCCCTATCTAAATGTGTCTGCATTTACCTTGGTACCAGCCATTTTTTAGATGGAATGAAATTTGCTATGTGGTATATTGCTTAATTTCATCTTCTGCTCCCTCCAATCTTATGAGCCAGGCCTTGAAATTAAATTAATTGTACAAAAAAGTTATTACCTTTCAAAGAGGGGGAGCCACTGAGGGGTGCCATTTTTCTGAATTACCTCAAATGTCTCACATTAGCATTTACTCCCTAATCCAATTTCTCTATTTCATTTCCTTAGGATTCACCCATTTTGGTGAAAATTTTGGCGGTATTAATCCGCCACCAATTTAAAATAAGTTGTCATACCAAATATTTGGTTTATATTATCTATTTATATCTGTATGTTTAGTCCTATTGTTCTACTATATATACCATTTAGAGTTATATACTTTAGTTCATTTGTATGTGTATATACATATATATGTATATATTTGTTAGGAATCTCCCCAGTGTCATTTCCTTTCCAGGGTACAAGAGTGACCCAGTCCAGTTTGGGAGGTTTTATATATATATATATATATATATATATATATATATATATATATATATATATATATATATATATATATATATATATTTAGTATTATATACTCTACAGTAAAACATTATATCTCTCAATTCAGACAGTATTCTAACGCTCCAGGTAGCCTAGTCGGAAGTCTCACTCTAATAGGCAGCATACTATGTCAAAGAGATACTATAGTATCCATTTCAGCAAAATAAAAAATCCAAGGTATCATTATAAGACCTGAAAAGTGCCAGTATGTGTTGTATTTGTACTATTGTTTGTTGTTGATTATTCTCTACAATTGTCAGCCATTATGACATGTAAATGATATTCAGGCTGTAATGTTTTGATTGTTCTATACTAAATACCTTATTAAAAAACTTTGATTTAAAAAAAAAAAAAAAAAAAAAGCCTGAGAGATGTGCCACTTACAGATACATTCCAGCGTATTAAAGGGTGAATTTGGGCGAAAGGTCCGTGCGTGACTTCCGTCTACCAGCCAACTTACCAAAGCCCCCCCCCCCCCTCCCCCCGAGGTGCATGGATCATCTAACGACGACAATTCAGGACTGGATGGACTTGGAGCCTGTGCGCTACAACTATGCAGGGTCCTCGAGAACTCGGCCACCATTACAGTTTGGTGGTCGTTGCTGAGACTTATGCAGCAGTATGTGCAGTATGCTCCCTGTAGCTTTAGAAGAGGTATCGGCTAATTTGAACTCAGTCTCAGTGCCCACAATAAGAGAAGCATTTGTGGATTATGGGACTTTTCTATGAACTTGAAGCAATTTGACTATTCTGTTTTAATCTAGTGAAATTACTTTTCATATGAGTTATACAGTATTTTGCTTTCCTGTCACTATGGAGTGGGTCCTCACCTTTAACTGTGACTGTTCCCAGAACACTATCTGCATGTTTTAAAAGTACTGCAGGGCATGCTACTGAAGTGTCTATGGTTATTTGTTCACACTTCTTCATAATAATGCCCACATAGCTTCTTACTTGCAGCTCTCTTACGGCTAGATTTAGAGTTTTGTTGGTAACGACCCGCGTAGCTAAATCTGGCTTTTTTCTGGCCGCACCTTTTAAATACCTCTGGTATTGAGAGTTCACAGAATGGCTGCGTTAGGCTCCAAAAAGGGAGGGTACAGGCATATTTACCGACACTTCAACTCTCGATACCAGTGTTGCTTACGGACGCGGCCAGCTTCAAAAACGTGCTCATGCACGATTCCCCCATAGAAAACAATGGGGCTGTTTGAGCTGAAAAAAAACCTAACACCTGCAAAAAAGCTGCGTTCAGCTCCTAACTCAGCCCCATTGTTTCCTATGGGGAAACACTTCCTACGTCTGCACCTAACACTCTAACATGTACCCCGAGACTAAACACCCCTAGCCTTACACTTATTAACCCCTAATCTGCCGCCCCCGCTATCGCTGACCCCTGCATATTATTTTTAACCCCTAATCTGCCGCTCCGTACACCCCCGCCACCTACATTATCCCTATGTACCCCTAATCTGCTGCCCCTAACATCGCCGACCCCTATATTATATTTATTAACCCCTAATCTGCCGCCCCCAACGTCGCCTCCACCTAACTACACTTATTAACCCCTAATCTACCGACCGGACCTGAGCGCTACTATAATAAATGTATTAACCCCTAATCCGCCTCACTCCCGCCTCAATAACCCTATAATAAATAGTATTAACCCCTAATCTGCCCTCCCTAACATTGCCGACACCTAACGTCAAGTATTAACCCCTAATCTGCTGACAGGAGCTCACCGCTACTCTAATAAATTTATTAACCCCTAAAGCTAAGTCTAACTTTAACCCTAACACCCCCCTAAATTAAATATAATTTAAATCTAACAAAATAAATTAACTCTTATTAAATAAATTATTCATATTTAAAGCTAAATACTTACCTGTAAAATAAACCCTAATATAGCTACAATATAAATTATAATTATATTATAGCTATTTTAGGATTTATATTTATTTTACAGGTAACTTTGTATTTATTTTAACCAGGTGCAATAGCTATTAAATAGTTAAGAACTATTTAATAGCCAAAATAGTTAAAATAATTACAAAATTACCTGTAAAATAAATCCTAACCTAAGTTACAATTAAACCTAACACTACACTATCAATAAATTAATTTAATTAAATACCTGCAATTATCTACAATTAAACCTAACACTACACTATCAATAAATAAATTAAATACAATTCCTACAAATAAATGCAATTAAATAAACTAACTAAAGTACAAAAAATAAAAAAGAACTAAGTTACAAAAAATAAAAAAATATTTACAAACATTAGAAAAAAATTACAACAATTTTAAACTAATTACACCTACTCTAAGCCCCCTAATAAAATAACAAAGACCCCCAAAATAAAAAAATGCCCTACCCTATTCTAAATTACAAAAGTTCAAAGCTCTTTTACCTTACCAGCCCTGAACAGGGCCCTTTGCGGGGCATGCCCCAAAGAATTCAGCTCTTTTGCCTGTAAAAAAACACATACAATACCCCCCCAACATTACAACCCACCACCCACATACCCCTAATCTAACCCAAACCCCCCTTAAATAAACCTAACACTAAGCCCCTGAAGATCTCCCTACCTTGTCTTCACCTCACCGGGTATCACACCGATCGGTCCTGGCTCCAAAATCTTCATCCAACCCAAGCGGGGGCTAGACATCCATCATTCGGCAGCTGAAGAGGTCCAGAAGAGGCTCCAAAATCTTCATCCTATCCGGGAAGAAGAGGCGATCCAGACCGGCAACCATCTTGATCCAAGCGGCATCTTCTATCTTCATCCGATGAGGACCGGCTCCATCGTGAAGACCTCCAGCGCGGATCAATCTTCTTCCGACGACGTCCAACTGAAGAATGACGGTTCCTTTAAGGGACGTCATCCAAGATGGCGTCCCTCGAATTCCGATTGGCTGATAGGATTCTATCAGCCAATCGGAATTAAGGTAGGAAAATTCTGATTGGCTGATGGAATCAGCCAATCAGATTCAAGTTCAATCCGATTGGCTGATCCAATCAGCCAATCAGATTGAGCTCGCATTCTATTGGCTGTTCCGGTCTGGATCGCCTCTTCTTCCCGGATAGGATGAAGATTTTGGAGCCTCTTCTGGACCTCTTCAGCCGTCGGATGATGGATGTCTAGCCCCCGCTTGGGTTGGATGAAGATTTTGGAGCCAGGACCGATCGGTGTGATACCCGGCGAGGTGAAGATAAGGTAGGAAGATCTTCAGGGGCTTAGTGTTAGGTTTATTTAAGGGGGGTTTGGGTTAGATTAGGGGTATGTGGGTGGTGGGTTGTAATGTTGGGGGGGGTATTGTATGTGTTTTTTTACAGGCAAAAGAGCTGAATTCTTTGGGGCATGCCCCGCAAAGGGCCCTGTTCAGGGCTGGTAAGGTAAAAGAGCTTTGAACTTTTGTAATTTAGAATAGGGTAGGGCATTTTTTTATTTTGGGGGTCTTTGTTATTTTATTAGGGGCTTAGAGTAGGTGTTATTAGTTTAAAATTGTTGTAATATTTTTCTAATGTTTGTAAATATTTTTTTATTTTTTGTAACTTAGTTCTTTTTTATTTTTTGTACTTTAGTTAGTTTATTTAAATGTATTTATTTGTAGGTATTGTATTTAATTTATTTATTGATAGTGTAGTGTTAGGTTTAATTGTAGATAATTGTAGGTATTTTATTTAATTAATTTATTGATAGTGTAGTGTTAGGTTTATATGTAACTTAGTTTAGGATTTATTTTACAGGTAATTTTGTAATTATTTTAACTATTTTAGCTATTAAATAGTTCTTAACTATTTAATAGCTATTGTACCTGGTTAAAATAAATACAAAGTTACCTGTAAAATAAATATAAATCCTAAAATAGCTATAATATAATTATAATTAATATTGTAGCTATATTAGGATTTATTTTACAGGTAAGTATTTAGCTTTAAATAGGAATAATTTATTTAATAAGAGTTAATTTATTTCGTTAGATTTAAATTATATTTAACTTAGGGGGGTGTTAGTGTTAGGGTTAGACTTAGCTTTAGGGGTTAATACATTTATTAGAATAGCGGTGAGCTCCAGTCGGCAGATTAGGGGTTAATACTTGAAGTTAGGTGTCGGCGATGTTAGGGAGGGCAGATTAGGGGTTAATACTATTTATTATAGGGTTATTGAGGCGGGAGTGAGGCGGATTAGGGGTTAATAACTTTATTATAGTAGCGGTGCGGTCCACTCGGCAGATTAGGGGTTAATAAGTGTAGGCAGGTGGAGGCGACGTTGAGGGGAGCAGATTAGGGGTTAATAAATATAATATAGGGTCGGCGGTGTTAGGGGCAGCAGATTAGGGGTACATAAGGATAACGTAGGTGGCAGCTCTTTGTGGTCAGCAGATTAGGGGTTAATTATTGTAGGTAGCTGGCGGCGACGTTGTGGGGGGCAGGTTAGGGGTTAATAAATATAATATAGGGGTTGGCGGTGTTAGGGGCAGCAGATTAGGGGTACATAAGTATAACGTAGGTGGCGGTCGGCAGATTAGGGGTTAAAAAAATTTAATCGAGTGGCGGCGATATGGGGGGACCTCGGTTTAGGGGTACATAGGTAGTTTATGGGTGTTAGTGTACTTTAGAGCACAGTAGTTAAGAGCTTTATAAACCGGCGTTAGCCCAGAAAGCTCTTAACTACTGACTTTTTTCTACGGCTGGAGTTTTGAATTCTAACGCTCACTTCAGACACGACTCTAAATACCGGAGTTAGAAAGATCCCATTGAAAAGATAGGATACGCAATTGACGTAAGGGGATCTGCGGTATGGAAAAGTCGCGGCTGAAAAGTGAGCGTTACACCCTTTTTTGAGTGACTCCAAATACCAGCGGTAGCCTAAAACCAGCGTTAGGAGCCTCTAACGCTGGTTTTCACGGCTACCGCCAAACTCTAAATCTAGGCCTTAGATAGCTATGCAAATAAGATCATACTCTGATTTGGGTTAATGAGCTTTGAGACGGTAGCTGCAATATAAAATGGGTATTAGCTGGTCTATATATCTGTGGAGTATTGTTTATTTTATTCCTTTGATATGCCTTTAGGCTAGCACTAATAATCTTATTAAATGGAGGTCGGGCTGCCAGCGACCAAGGCAGCAAGATCCCCTTCCCTATCATCTTAGCAAGTTGCAAGTCCTAATCTATAATTAGGAGCTCTGAGAGAGGTTACTGTGCATACACAAAACTGACTTTTATCAGTGCTCCCACTGTATGTATTGGGTACTTGTAAAGCGCGGCTAATCACCCGTAAGGGTCTCAAGGCGCTCCTCATTTTATTGACCTTGGAAGGATGAAAGGCCGAGTGGACCTCGCCGGGATTGAACCTGCAACTCCCACCTCCCCCCCCCCCACTATAATAAACCTCCCAGTCCGGGAGGGTTAACTATGTGGTTCATCTTGCCTATACCGCACCCTAAATATTACACCATACCTACGTATCCCACCATATTATTTAAACATAGGAATGGTGCCCTCATTGTTGATATCACTTGAAATATTAATTGCCAACCTCTTCTAAGTTTATAGGTCCACTCAAATTACCCACTTTCCTCTCCTAGAGTTTGTTGCAAGTTTCAAGAGGTATAAGAGTTGCCTCCAGTGTCAAATGAGGAAGCATTTTGTGTTTAGATTATGTAAAAATGAAAAAGAGGTTCCAGTCTTCTGCATAGCATTACCTATGATGTGAATCTAATTTATCTATATGGAAGCAGTCTAATTTAAATGTATCATTTATGTTTGTCTTATGATATATTATTCTACATAAGTTGTATTGGTTTTCGCACAACCTCAATAAAAATCTAATTAAAAAAAAAAATCTGCTTCGTTGGGCTCATGACAGTGTCTTAGCTGGTCATCCTGGGGTAACCAATACATTATGGAAACTCAAACAACACGTGTGGTGGCCATCCATGTCTAAAGATGTCAAGGACTATATTGCAGCTTGTCAATCCTGTGCCTCGAATAAACAAGCCTCCCATCTTCCGTTGGTTTATTGCAACCTCTCCCGATGCCATATTACCCTTGGTCTCACATTTCCATGGACTTTATTACAGACCTTCCTGATTCTGTTGGAAACAATACTATTTGGGTAATAGTAGACAGGTTTTCCAAAACAGCCCATTTTATTACGTTACACAGAAGCTCTCTGAGCTTTTCATCCTACATGTCACTCGATTACATGGATTTCCTTTGGACATCATTTCTGACCGTGGTGTTCAGTTTGTCTCAAGATTTTGGATATCCCTATGTAAACAGTTCGGAATCAACATTCTCTTTCTACCGCACACCATCCCCAGTCCAACGGACAAACAGAACGTGTTAATCAATCTCTTGAATCTTTGCTCAGGCACTATGTTAACCATCAACATTCCAATTGGTCCAAACTTCTTCCTTTAGCTGAACTGGCCCACAACTCTTGACTCATTTCCTCCTTACAGATGTCTCCTTTTAAGACTGCTTATAGATTTCAACCTAAAACTTTTCCTATTTATACCAGTACTTCTACAGTTCCTGGAGCTGATCGTGCCGTTAAAGATCTCTGCTAGCATTGGCCCAGAATTTGACAGATTCTTCTCCTCTCTGCAAAGAAGTATAAGAAGTTTGCTGATCGCAAACTCTGTATAGCTTCTATGTATCGCACAGGAGACAAGGTGTGGTTGTCCACCAAATTCATTCATCTTAAACAACCCTGTAATAAATTGGGTCCCAAATACATTGGACCTTTCAGAGTTGTCTCCAAAGTTTGTTCTTCTGCTTACTGATTGGCCTTGCCCAAGACCTTAAAGATTCACCCTGTGTTTCATGTGTCTCTTATCAAACCCGTAGTGAAGAATCGATTCTCCACCAAATTCAAACCTCCTCTACTTATCAATGGCGAACCCACTTCTCAAGTACATGCCCCTACTTTGGTGAAACAGTTCTACAAAAGAAATCCTTTTAAGCCTGGTCGGGTTCTCTGGAGGGGTCCTTGAGAGGGGGGCAATGTCACGCTCCTTGCTTCTGTTGCTGCGTTGCTTAGCAACATACTTTGCCTCTGAAGCTGTCTCACTCTGCTGACACGCTCCCTGAAGCCGTCCCATTCTGCTGACATCAGTCCGGGTTCAAATTCCGGCATGTCTTTCACCTGATGCCCGTTTGTTTTTCCTTGCAGTGGCGTTGTGAGTACTCATTTGGTTACTTTGTTGCCTGATATTCTGTTAACGAACTTTGTGTAAGGTTTAAACAGTATGTCTGTTAGACCTTGTGTTTATAAATTATAGTTTTGTAGCTGAGATTTGCTTCTAAGGAAAAATGTTATTAACCTTAGCAATGATCAAAATCAGCATATTTAATTAAGTGTTGCAAGGGTTCTCATTTAACATGAAAATGAATTGTGCAGAGACAAGCAAATAATATAAATATATGCCCAGGAATAGATATTTGAATAATATTTTAGAGTTCAGGAAAATGTATACAAATGTATCTGAATGTGAGAACAAGAGGTTTTGTTTCAAGCAAAGCACAGAAATATAGTAGTAAAAGTTTAAGCAAGCATACAAACAATCGGCTAGATTACGAGATTTTGCTGGTAAGGCTGTGCGGTGCTAACGAGCCTTTTTTTCTTACCGCTCACTTAAGCCAACGCTGGTATTACAAGTTTTCTTCAAGCCGGCGTTAGCCTCAGAAAAGTGAGCGTTGAGCAAAATTTAGCTCCACATCTCACTGTAATACCAGCGCTGCTTACGGTAGCGGTTAGCTGGCAAAACGTGCTTGTGCACAATTTCCCCATAGGAAACAATGGGGCTGAGCTGGCTGAAAAAAACCTAACACCTGCAAAAAAACAGCGTTCAACTCCTAACGCAGGCCCCATTGTTTCCTATGGGGAAATTAATTTTATGTCTGTACCTAACACCCTAACATGAACCCCGAGTTTAAACACCCCTAATCTTACACTTATTAACCCCTAATATGCCGCCCCTGACATCGTCACCACCTACATTATATTATTAACCCCTAATCTGCAGCTCCGGACACCGCCGCCACCTACATTATCCCTATGAACCCCTAATCTACTGCCCCCAACATCGCCGAACCCTACATTATATTTATTAACCCCTAATCTGCCCCCCCAATGTTGCCGCAACTATATTAAATTTATTAACCCCTAATCTTCCGCCGCCAATGTCGTCGCCACTATAATAAATTTATTACCCCTAAACCTAAGTCTAACCCTAACACCCCCTAACTTAAATATAATTTAAATACATCTAAATAAATTTACTATAATAATATAAATTAATCCTATTTAAAACTAAATACTTACCGATAAAATAAAACCTAAGCTAGCTACATTATAACTAATAGTTACATTGTAGCTATCTTAGGATTTATATTTATTTTACAGGCAACTTTGTATTTATTTTAACTAGGTAGAATAGTTATTAAATAGTTATTAACTATTTAATCCAAAAGAGGCAGATATCTGAGCACTCGGGGGCAAGGTTAAAAGCCAAAAAATCTTTATTAAGGAATAAATAAAAACTGCATCTCAATGCAGGTGTACAAGGACAGCAATCCTGACGCATTTCACGCCCCCTAGTGGCGCTTAGTCATAGGAACATATGCTGGAGGTATCTGCAGTGTACTTAAGGGGACAACCGTCCAATCACTAACCTGAAATAGGTGTAATCGGACGCCGCCCCAAACAGAACACTGACAGCACCTAAGAAATGTTTAAAATAAAATTTGTATAATAAAAATGAAGGTACAAAATCCTATTTAATAACTTTCTAGTTAAATTAAGTACAAATTTACCTGTAAAATAAATCCTAACCTAAATTACAATTACACCTCACTACACTATCATTAAATTAATTACATAAATTACCTACAATTAACTACAATTAAATTAAATAAACTAAAGTACAAAACCCCCCCACTAAATTACAGAAAATAAAAAAATATATTTTTTAAACTAATTACACCTAATCTAATCCCCCTAATAAAATAAAAAAGCCCCCCAAAATAATAAAATTCCCTACCCTATATTAAATTACAAATAGCCCTTAAAAGGGCCTTTTACGGGGCATTGCCCCAAAGTAATCAGCTCTTTTACCTGTAAAAAAAATACAATACCCCCCAACATTAAAACCCACCACCCACACACCCAACCCTACTCTAAAACCCACCCAATCCCCCCTTAAAAAAAATAACACTACCCCCTTGAAGATCACCCTACCTTGAGCCGTCTTCACCCAGCCGGGCACAAGTGGACGTCCAGAGGGGCAGAAGTCTTCATCCGATCCAGCCAGAAGAGGACCTCCAGATGGGTAGAAGGCTTCATCCAGGCGGCATCTTCTATCTTCTTCCATCCGGAGCGGAGCGGGTCCATCTTGAAGACATCTGATGCGGAGAATCCTCTTCCATCTGATGGCGACTGAAGAATGAAGGTTCCTTTAAGTGACATCATCCAAGATGGCATCCCTTCAATTCCGATTGGCTGATAGAATCCTATCAGCCAATCGGAATTAAGGTAGGAAAAATTCTATTGGCTGATGCAATCAGCCAATAGGATTGATCTCGCATTCTATTGGCTGTTCCAATCAGCCCATAGAATGCAAGCTCAATCCTATTGGCTGATTGCATGAGTCAATAGGATTTTTCCTACCTTAATTCCGATTGGCTTATAGGATTCTATCAGCCAATCAGAATTGAAGGGACGCCATCTTGGATGACGTCACTTAAAGGATCCTTCATTCTTCAGTCGCCGTCGGATGGAAGAGGATGCTCCGCGTCGGATGTCTTCAAGATGGACCCGCTCCGGATGGAAGAAGATAGAACATGCCACCTGGATGAAGACTTCTGCCAGTCTGGATGTCCTCTTCTGGCTGGATCGGATGAAGACTTCTGCCCCTCTGGACGTCCACTTGTGCCCGGCTGGGTGAAGACGGCTCAAGGTAGGGTGATTTTCAAGGGGGTAGTGTTAGGTTTTATTAAGGGGCGATTGGGTGGGTTTTAGAGTAGTGTTGGGTGTGTGGGTGGTGGGTTTTAATGTTGGGGGGGTATTGTATTTTTTTTTACAGGTAAAAGAGCTAATTACTTTGGGGCAATCCCCCGCAAAAAGCCCTTTTAAGGGCTATTTGTAATTTAGTATAGGGTAGGGATTTTTATTATATTGGGGGCTTTTTTATTTTATTAGGGGTATTAGATAAGGTGTAATTAGTTTACAAATTAGTTTTTTGTACTTTAGTATATTTAATTTAATTGTATTTAATTGTAGGCAGTTTAGGTAATTAATTTAATTATAGTGTAGTGTTAGGTGTAATTGTAACTTAGGTTAGTGTTTTTTTACAGGTAAATTTGTACTTATTTTAACTAGGTAGCTATTAAATAGTTAATAACTATTTAATAACTATTGTACCTAGTTAAAATAAATACAAACTTGCCTGTAAAATAAAAATTAATCCTGAGATAGATACAAATGTAATTATATTGTAGCTATCTTAGGGTTTATTTTATAGGTAAGTATTTAGTTTTAAATAGGAATAATTTATTTAATAATAGTAAATTTATTTAGATTTATTTAAATTAGATTTAAGTTAGGAGGTGTTAGAGTTAGGGTTAGACTTAGGTTTAAGGGTTAATACATTTAGTATAGTAGTGGCGACGTTGTGGGCAGATTAGGGGTTAATAAATGTAGGTAGGTGTCGGCGATGTTAGGGACAGCAGATTAGGGGTTAATAAAATGTAACTAGTGTTTGCGAGGCGGGAGTGCGGCGGTTTAGGGGTTAATATATTTATTACAGTGGCGGCGATGTTCGATCGGCAGATTAGGGGTTAAATAATTTTATTATAGTGTTTGCGATGTGGGGGGGGCCTCGGTTTAGGGGTTAATAGGTAGTTTATGGGTGTTAGTCTACTTTTTAGCACTTTAGTTAAGAGCTTTATGTTCCGGCGTTAGCCCATAAAACTCTTAACTACTGACTTTAAAATGCGTTAGGAGTCTTGCCAGGAGAGGGTCTATCGCTCACTTTTTCCAGCGATCGTAATACCGGCGTTAGGAAAATCCCATTAAAAAGATAGGATACACAATTGATGTAAGGGGATTTGCGGTAAGCTAAAATCGTGGAAAAAAAGTGAGCAGTACACCGGTACCTGCCAGACTCGTAATACCAGTGGGCGTTAAAAAGCAGCGTTGGGACCCCTCAACACTGCTTTTTAAGGCTAACACAAGACTCGTAATCTAGCCGAATGTCAGGTAATTCCTTATACAAAAGATATACTTGAGATTTCAGGCTTGCAAATAGATGCACAACAGAGAGATGAAATGAAGAGGATTGCAGTTTGTAAAATGGAGGGTTGTTATCCAAATATCCCAGCTGCTTCAGAGATGTGTGTATATTCACAAAGTTCCTTGAAAGCAGGATTCTTAGCAAGCTGTCAGGAGGTTAGAAGCCAGAATGAGGCTGATAGGCACAGGAAATCACTCAGGAATGAATGGAGGAAAAACAGCAAATAAATCACTGTTTTAATACAAATGGAAACCGAATAAATGTTTCTAAATTAAATTCTTATGAAAAGGTAGCATGATTTGAAGTTGTTAAATCCAGAGTAAGTTACAGCTAGACTATTAACAAAATACTCAAGCAATGTCTGCTCAAAGGAAGTGAGGTTAAGTAGCTTAGGAGAAAAAGGGGTGGAGAGTGACTTAAAGGTACAGCATCCTTACAGATCCCCCTCCTTAAGGAATCCTCTCCGAGGATTTGACCCGAGGTTTGTGAGGGTACCTTTCATGGAAAGCTGTGAGTAAATCAGGGGCGTTAATCTGATCTCCGGGGATCCACGAGTCCTCTTCTGATCTATAACCTTCCCATCTAATTAAGTATTTGATTCTTCTTCTGTTGATACGAGAATCAAGAATTGCTTCCACTTCAAACTCATCATGATCCTCGAAATGAACCGGAGGTGGAGGTATCTTAGCACAATGTGGATTAGTGTTTGGTTGGTATGGCTTCAAAAGGGATACAAGAAAAGTAGGATGGACTTTATACTTAACAGAGAGATCCAATACAACAGTTTATGTGTGTTCACAATCCGCTTGATGGAAAACGGACGAATAAATTGATTTCCAAGTTTTTTAGATGGTATAGCTAGTTTCAGATATTTAGTTGAGAGCCAAACCTTATCTCCAATTTTATAATAAGGACTGAGTCTATGCCTTAAGTCATAGTAATATTTCTGGTTTCTTTTGACATCCTGTAAATGTTTCTTTAGAAGAATTAAACCCTCCTTGAGATTGATCTGAATAATTTTTTGCTGCACGTGAATTGGTGTTTGCTTGAGATATAGCTATAATTTGTGGGTGGTAACCATAAGTGGCATAGAAAGGAGTTGTATTAGTTGAACTAGATATAGAGTTATTATAAGAGAACTCTGCCATAGGTAAATATTTTAACCAATCATCTTGCAGGTGGGAGATGTAGCATCTAAGATACTGCTCTAGTATCTGGTTCACTTTCTCGGTAAGACCATTTGTCTCAGGGTGTAATGAAGTTGATAATTTAGGGTTAATCTTAAGTTTCTGACAGAGGGCTCTCCAAAATGGGAGGGAAATTGAGTTCCCCGATCTGTTATGATTGAACTGGGTATACCATGTAGTCGTACTATTTGATTTATAAATGAATCAGCTGTTTCTGTAGCGTTTGGTAGGGATTTTAGAGGGATGAAATGTGCCAATTTTGTCAGATGATTCACGACCACTAAAATAGTGTTATGTGCTTCTGAATCTGGTAATTGAACAATAATATCAATTGATACTGTTGACCATGGTTGTTCGGGTATGGGCAATGGGTTTAGATAACCAACTGTTTTTCTAGTTTCAATCTTATTTCTTGTGCATATATCACAGGTGGTGACGTATTCCTGAATTGTATGGTCTATTTTAGGCCACCAGAAATGTCTTTTAATTAATTATTTGGTCTTTGTTACCCCCAAATGTCCAGAGATAGGTGCATCATGGAACTGGTGTAAAATGGCATGGCGAAGTGATTGTGGAATGTAGAGTTTATCATGGTAATAGTATAATCCAGAGATATTCTTTACCAAATGTTCATTATCAAGTGGAACCTCAGTTTTTAATTCTTTTAATATCAATTGTTCAAGTGAGCCTAAAGTTCCTATTATTTTGTTTGGAGGTATGAGGTCTATAGTATTTTCTATTCTTTGTGTATTGTCTTTAACTCGTGATAATGCGTCTGCCTTAATGTTTTGGGATCCTGGTCTGTAGGTGATTATGAAGTCAAACCTGTAAAAAAACAGTGCCAATCTGACTTGTCTGGAGGAAAGTGTTTTGTTATTTCTTAAATACTGAAGATTTTTATGATCAGTATAAATTACAAATAGTTTGCAGGTTCCTTCTACTATGTGCTTCCAAGTGTCTAGAGCTGATTTGACGGCCAACAATTCTTTGTCACCAATTGAGTAGTTGACTTCAGCAAGTTACAGGGTTCTTGAATAGAAAGCTACAGGATGTGGTCTAGATTTTTCATCTTTTCTTTGAGACAATACTGCACCTATTCCTGAATCTGATGCATCTACTTCTACAATAAATTGTCAAGAATGATCTGGGAGATTTAAAACTGGTGCAGTTACAAATTTATTTTTCAGAAATTTGAAGGCTTGTTCTGCTTCAGGTGTCCATTTAAATCTCATGTTCTTTCTTGTCAAATTAGTCAATGGCTTGATAATAGCTGAGAAATTAAAGATATTTTTCTGTAGAAGTTAGTGAAACCCAAAAATCTTTGAAGAGACTAAACAGTTGAGGGTCTTGGCCAATTCATGATTGCTGTTAGTTTGTCTGGGTCCATTTGTATTTTGTCAGGGGTGATGATATATCCTAAAATTTTTATTTTATGAACGTGAAATTGGCATTTTTCTATTTAGCAAATAATCTATGATCACGCAAACGTGTTAGTACCCATCTAACATGTTTTATATGTTCTTGTTTGTTCTTTGAGTATATCAAAATGTCATCAAGATATATGACTATACAAATATCCATAAGATCCCTAAAAATATAATTTATAAAATGCTGAAATGTACCAGGGGCGTTGCAGAGCACAAATTGCATTACCTTATACTCGAACAGACCATATCTGGTCCTAAAGGTTGTTTTCCACTCATCCCCTTCCTTGATTCTGATCAAATTGTACGCGCCTTTTAAATCCAATTTGGTATAGATATTAGCACCATTCAGACGTTCAAAAAGTTCAGGGATGAGTGTTAGAGGGTAACAGTTCTTAATTCTTACTGTCTTAAGGGCTCTGTAATCTATTATTGCTCTTATGGATTGATCCTTATTCCTGACAAAAAAATCCCTTCAGAAGCAGGTGAGATAGAAGGTACTATAAATCCTTTCTTTAGGTTTTCATCTAAATACTCTCTAAGATGTTGTAATTCTTATTGAGATAGAGGATATATTTTACCATACGGTATTTCTGAGCCTGGTTTAATGTCAATGGGACAGTCATATATCCTATGCAGAGGTAAAGTCACTGCTTCTTTAATATCAAATATGTCTCTTAGATCTTGGTAGTCAGATGGGATGTCAAAGTTTACATAACCTATAACCTGATGTGGATAGCAGGTAGTGCTACAGAATGTGGGATTGTGTTTGGTAAGCCAGGGGTATCCTAGTATGACTGTGTGTATAGATTTGGGTATTATGTCAAAACTTATATATTCAGTATGACCTTTAGGTGTTGATATGAGTAGAGGTATAGCTACCCTATACTAAATTGCAAATATCCCTAAAAAAGGGACTTTTGCGGGGCATTGCCCCAAAGTAATCAGCTCTTTTACCTGTAAAAAAAGTACAATACCCCCCCAACATTAAAACCCACACACCCAACCCTACTCTAAAACCCACCCAATACCCCCTTAATAAAACCTAACACTAAGATCACCCTACCTTGAGAAGCCTTCAACCAACCGGGCCGAAGTCCTCAACGAAGCCAGGCAAAGTGGTCCTCCAGACGGGCAGAAGTCTTCATCCAAGCCGGGAAGAAGAGGTCCTCCAGATGGGCAGAAGTCTTCATCCAGGCGGCATCTTCTATCTTCATCCATCCAGTGCAGAGCGGCTCCATCTTCAAGACATCCGACGCTGAGCATCCTCTTCAAACGAAGTCCAACTGAAGAATGAAGGTTCCTTTAAATGACGTCATCCAAGATGGCGTCCCTTGAATTCCGATTGGCTGATTCGGAATTAAGGTAGAAAAAATCCTATTGGCTTATGCAATCAGCCAATAGGATTGAAGTTCAATCCTATTGGCTGATTTAATCAGCCAATAGGATTGAGCTGGCATTCTATTGGCTGATTGGATCAGCCAATAGAATGCGAGCTCAATCCTATTGGCTGATTGCATCAGCCAATAGGATTTTTTCTACCTTAATTCTGATTGGCTTTTCTACCTTTTTTTTTTCTACCTTAATTCTGATCTATCAGCCAATCAGAATTCAAGGGACGCCATCTTGGATGACGTCATTTAAAGGAACCTTCATTCTTCAGTTGGACTTCATTTGAAGAGGATGCTCTGCGTCGGATGTCTTAATAATGGAGCCGCTCCGCGCCGGATGGATGAAGATAGAATATGCCGTCTGGAGGACCTCTTCTTCCTGGCTTGGATGAAGACTTCTGCCCATCTGGAGGACCACTTCACCCGGCTTGTTGAGGACTTTGGCCTGGTTGGGTGAAGACTTCTCAAGGTAGGGTGATCTCCAAGGGGTTAGTGTTAGGTTTTATTACGGGAGTATTGGGTGGGTTTTAGAGTAGGGTTGGGTGTGTTGGTGGTGAGTTTTAATGTTGAGGGGGTATTGTACTTTTTTTTTTTTGTTTAAATAATTTTTATTGAAAATCGGTACATTGAAAATGAACAAGATATATAGTTTCAGTTACTCAGCAGTAGCATAACAGCAGTTCACTATAAAGACAGTCATCGTTGATGATTAATCCAATTTCCATAGGTATTTTCAGGATTGTTTAAAAGAGGAAATGAGTCATAACATGACATTAGAAGATATAAAAGGATTTAGTGGGTGAAATAAGGCAAGGGTTAGGGTGGTGAGGTTGAGAAGGGGGAATAGAAGGGGAGGTAGTGTCCCATCCGGTCCATCCTCTCTATAGTCACGAAAAGGGGTATAAGTGTAGCTTTAAAAGTTTCAGGTATAAGATGTCGAGTAAACTGTTTAAGTGTGGTCGTCGTAAGATCCCTGTTCCCATATAAATTGAATATTAGAGATCATGTCTTGTTTACCTAGATAACAGTAATGCATCTTTTCTAATGTGAGGACGTGATTTACTTCAAGTTTCCATTGGGCAATGGTAGGTATCTCACATGTCTTCCATTTCCTAGGGATTAAACGTTTAGCACAGGAGAGCATTAAGAGAAGTAGTTTCTTGCGGTATACGCAAGCGATTTTGGGGATGAGATTAAGGATTATGATTGGTGGAGAAAGTTTGATAACTACACCCAGAATATTGGCTATGTGTTTTTCTACTTGGTTCCAGAAGGTGTGTAGAAGAGGACATGACCACCATATGTGGGCAAGGGTACCCTCCTCCCCGCATCTTCTCCAGCAACTGGAAGAGGCAGAAGGGTATATGGTCCTCAGGCGCTGAGGGGTTAGATACCACCGAGCTAGTATTTTGTAATTCAATTCAGATATGGTCAAGGATAGAGAGGTAGAGTGTGCGTTGCGGAAGCATTGCCTCCAGGTTTCAGTGTCTAGATCACTTTGGAGTTCATCTGCCCACTTTGTCAGATATGTGGGTCGTTTTTCCGGGAAAGAACCCCTGAGCATTCTGTACGCCAGGGAAAGGTGTGCTCTAATTATATTCGGGTTGATACATAACTGCTCGAAAATGGTTAGGGGTCTAAGTATCATTTCTTTGTGCGGGCAATGGTTAATCGCATGTCTGATCTGTAGATAGGAGTACCAACGGTGAAAGGGTGGGCCTAGCTCTTCACTGAGGGTAAGTCTGTCCTTAACTCCCGAGGTATCGGTCACTAAGTATATTGGTAGGGACCTATGGAGCCTATTAGTTGGGTTATGAGTGAATTGGGTGTGTTTGAGAAAGAGGTGATTTCGAAGAAGGGGAGTCAGGGGAGAAAATATGGTAGAAATTCCCTTTGTGTGAGTGAGTACGTCATCCCACACATCTAGGGTGGTTTTGATATAGTCATTGTCTTGTATAGTGCGAGGTCTGGATTCTTTAGGAATCCAGGGTAAGTCTCTCATGGGGTCAACCTGTGCTAGATGGCTCTCCATCTGTATCCATAGCTTCGAGGGGTTGGCATGGTTCCAAGCTATAACTCTGGCTAAATGTGCGGCTTTGTAGTAATTAGTAAGATTGGGGACACCGAGGCCTCCATCTTCCTTACTCAAATACATGGTGTGTTGAGCTATCCTCGGGCGTTTATACGACCAGATAAAGGAATTAATCATTTTTTGTTGTGCTAAGAGGAAGGACTTCGGAAGGGGCAGAGGGAGGGCTTGAAACAAGTATAAGTATCTGGGGACTATCATCATCTTCACCGTGTTGATTCGCCCTAGCCATGATAAATGTCCCTGTCTATGCCAGTTCTCTAGCGATGTTTTAACGCTCATTTGGAGACTGTTAAAGTTATCTGGAAAGAGTGTGTGTGGATCTTTGGAGATTATCAAGCCTAGATATTTAAGTTTATCTGATAGTGTGAACTTTGTTTGTCGCGTAATAGATAGCATTTCTTGAGGGGTTAGATATATCGGCAATAGTCCCGACTTCTCCATATTAATGGAGAAGTTGGAAACCTGCTTGTATGCTTCTAAGATTTGTATGAGAGCGGGAAGGGAGGTGGTTGGGGATTGTAAAGTGAGAATCACATCGTCCGCAAACAGAAGGCATTTTTGGGTAGTGTCTCCGAATTTTAGGCCTTGTATATGGTGACAATGTCTAATTTGCAGTGCCAGTATTTCAACTGTAATAGCGAATAATAAGGGTGAGAGCGGGCACCCTTGACGTGTGCCATTGGAAATGGGGAAAGGCTGGGATATGTTATTGTTGATTTTAATCTTTGCACTCGGGTTGTGATAAAGGGCCTTAATTCTGGAAATGAAGAGCTCGGAAAAGCCGAACTTTGATAGGGTGAACCACATAAATTGCCAGTCCACACTGTCAAATGCCTTCTCAGCATCTGTCGAGAGGAAGGTTAGAGGTGAACGGGTAAGGTGGGCTTGTTGCAGTGAGTGGAGTAATCTGGTGGTGTTATCCTTCGCCTCTCTCCCCCTAATGAAGCCCATCTGGTCAGGGTGGACTATGCTGGGCAATATTGCATTCAAACGGTTGGCTAAAATTTTGGCATATATTTTCATATCAATGTTTATAAGTGAGATTGGTCTGTAGTTGCTGACCACATCATTGGGTTTGCCCGGCTTAGGAATCACCGTGATTACTGCTTCTAAGAGGGAACTGGGTAGGATAGCACCTCGATCTATGTCGTTAAAGAGTGTCAGGAGCTGGGGGTTTATATGTTCTTGTAGGAGCTGATAAAATTTGGATGTGAGGCCATCTGGGCCTGGAGATTTGCCATTCGGCAAGGACTTAATAACTAGATTGATGTCTCTTAGGGTGATGGGAGAGTCCAAGAATTGTTTGTTATCTTCTGTGATAGAGGGTGTAAGGACGGTGTTTAAGTATGTTTCTATTTTCTCTTTCTTGTCTTGTGGCGTGGAGTCTGCTAGATTGTATAATTGCTTATAGTAAGAGACGAATGAATTGATAATTTCTTCATTTTTGTGGGTTACCTCACCAGATGGGTGGCGAATTGTCCTAATGAAATTGGAGAGCCTTTGTTTTTTAAGGGACCTGGCCAATAGGCGACCTGATTTGTTACTTTCTACGAAGAATTTAGATTTGGAGGTTAACGCCCTCATATGGGCTTTTTGGATCAGAAATTTATTTAGAGCTTCTCTAGCATCAGTCAGTTTGGAGAGCTTGGTCGCGGAGGATGGGTCTGCCCTGAGAGTAGTTTCACAGGTAGTTAATTCGTTAGATAGTGAAGTGAACTGGGCATTGTGAATCTTGCGTTGTGTGGCGGTGTGTTTTATTATTACCCCCCTTATAAAACATTTATATGCCTCCCAGTTGTTCGCGGGTGTCGTGTCCTCAGGTTTGTTCAGGGCGAAAAATTCGGCCGAGTGTTTTTTAATGTCATCAACTGTTATTTGGTTAGTCAGTATATGGTCGTTGAGTCTCCAGTTGAATGTGGTATGGGGTTTGCTAGTCCATTTGAATTCTGTAGAAACCATACTGTGGTCAGACCAAGAGGTGTGTGTGATTCTAGAGTGTACAAGGGCAGAAAGCAGAGCTTGATCACACAGTATGTAATCTAACCTGGAATACGTGTGTTGTGGGTGCGAGAAGAAGGTGTAATCTCTTTTGTTAGTGTGTACTACTCGCCAGGTATCAAATAGGTTGATAGTTCGTAAGGCTGCGCAGTTAAGAGTTAAGAGTATTATTGCGTACATAGGATTTTCCACTGGAGGTGTCTAGTATTGGATTCATGGGGAAATTAAAATCTCCGCCTGCAATGATGGGCCCCTTAGCTAGGTCTAGTATCTTGTTAACTAGGGGTTTGAAGAAGTTGGGGGTGGGTCTGTTTGGTGCGTAGGTGTTTACCAGTGTGACCGGGGTGCCGTAGCATAGGCCAACAAGAATTAGGATCCTGCCCTCGGTGTCTGTATATTTCTGCAGTAGTTCGAATGGGAAGCCACGTCTAAATGAAATGCTGACCCCATTTTTCCTATGTGTACCAGAACTACAGTAGTGTTGGTCGAAATATCTTTTGGATAAGGTAGGTTCACGGTTTTTCTTAAAGTGTGTTTCCTGGACCATAATAACGTCAATTTTTCGTTTGTAAAAGTCATGAAACGCTATAGAGCGTTTTTCGGCTGAGAGGAAGCCCTTAACATTTTGGGTGGCTATGTGTAAGGTTTCTTCTTTATGGCGTGCTATAGGATTCATCATAATGTCAAGTGTCTAGCGCTATCCCACTGCTCGGTGTATGGGGACCAGACGGGACACTAAGTAGAAGAGGGAGAGGGTTCCTACTGCTAGTATTGGAAAGGAGGAGTATCAGTAGGGATGCTAGTCAGTAGGAGTCAATGAAGATGGGAAAGGAAAAGAGATAGGTTATGACTTTAAAAACGGTGTTAGAGTAAATAACAATATTTATGACAATATTAATTCAATTAGCATTAATATAAAATACAAGTCTTGCGCTGAGGGAGAAGAGAAAAGAAATTATACAACAGAATCTCAGCTTTTAACCTGTAACTTTGAACTTTGAACTCGGGGGCCGTTGTTACAGGCCGGGTATCAATGTGGAGTAAGGTAATGTGGAAGTCGACTAATTTTGTATGGTATTGTTCTGGCAAGGAGGGGCTCGCAACCCCTGTACATTGCCTTGGTTCAGAAAGCCCGGTCGATTTTATTGTGTCCTGTCTAGTAGGGTGTGGAGGTTAGTAGAGGGTGTTAAGTGGATTCCCTATATTGTTAGTTGAAGTGTGTTCACTTTTCAGAGATGTTGGAGTGTATACATACTGTCCAAATTACTAGGGTTGAGTCAGAAGATGGGAAGTCACGGGTATTTATGTAGTCAATGTGTCGTGGAACTATTTGACCTCAGCAAAGTCCCAGGTTGTGTATAGGAGAATGTATAAAATCTCTAGAGGGATCTCTCTGTGAGAGCCTTATGCATATGTTCAGTTTTGGGGTCCTAAAGAAGAGGGTGGTTAGGTCCATTAGTATGGTTGAGAGTGTAGTAGTGGTGAGATATTGTCTTGTGACATGTTTAGAGTTCAAAAGCAATGTGTTAGCGCTTGCAGGGAAATGTAAAACATCAGTGCGAGTGTAACATATCAAACTCAGTGAATAACATAACATAATAGAACTTATCTTAGTATGAAGCATAACTCAATACAAACAGAATATAGTGCCCTTAGGTGGTTATAGCACCATAATCTATATGTGACGGGCATCCTATGAATGACTACCAGAGCCTAGAGAAAGATAAAGAAAAAAGGGCGTATAATGGCAAACAGTACATTGCATTTACTCATCTGGTGAAGCCTGGGTCCATGGTGTCTCTTTGGTTCAGAAAGCCTGTTCAGTTTTATTGTGTTCTGTCTAGTGAGTTATGGGGGTTAGTAGAGGGTGTTGTGTGGATTTCTTATACTGTCGAGATGTGTTCACTTTTCAGAGATGATGAAATGTATACACATTGTCCAAATTATTGGGGTTGAGTCTAAAGTTGGTTAGTCACGGGAGCTTAAATAGTCAGAGTATTATGTCACTATTTAACCTCAGCAAAGTCCCAGGTTGTGTATAGGAGATTGTATAAAATCTATAAAGGGATCTCTCTGTGAGAGCCATATGCATATGTTCAGTTATGAGGTCCTAAGGAAGGGGATGGTTAGGTCCATTGGTATGGTTAAGTGTGTAGTAGAGGAGAGATAATGTCTTGTGGCAAGTTTAGAGTTCAAGAGCAAAGTGTCAACGTGTACAGGGAAACATAAAACATCAGAACATATATAACATATCAAACTCTGTGAATAGCGTAACATAACAGAATGGAGCTTATCTTAATATGGAACATAGCTCAATGCAAACAGAATATATTGCAATTAAGTGGTTATAGCACCATAGTCTATATGTGATGGGCATCCTATGCGAGGTGGTCAGAGCCTAGTGAAAAAAAGAGGCATATAAAGACAAACAGTACAATGCATTTACTCATCTGGTGGAGCCTGAGTCCATGGTGTCTGAGTTGGTGGAAGATATTTGCCTTCTCTTGTTCTGTTTAGAGTCGGTGTCTGGGTCTGGTCTCCGCTGGGATTTGGAGCCGGTAGAACTATCTTGAGGTCTTTGAGACAACTGATGATTTGTTGTATCCGGCGATGATATTTTTAAAATGTTGCAGAATCTGTGAATGTCAGATGGAGAAG
This sequence comes from Bombina bombina, assembly GCF_027579735.1. Taxonomy (NCBI): domain Eukaryota; kingdom Metazoa; phylum Chordata; class Amphibia; order Anura; family Bombinatoridae; genus Bombina; species Bombina bombina. Next base: position 1,009,373,781 of record NC_069502.1, read on the forward strand.
AGCATTCCGTCTTCTTCCCGTTTTTCATCACTATGACTGAGGTAGGAAATCCCCATCTGTAAGGGATATGAAGTGAGCGGAGATGTGATGTTAGGGGTTGAAAGTCTCGCCTCTTCTGTAGTGTTCTGAGTGATAGGTCCTGGTAAATTTGGATTCGATGGTCCTGGAAATGTATAATTTGTTTTTTCCTGGCAGCATTATATATTTCCATTTTTGTCAATAATTTTGGAAATGTACCACAATGTCTCTTGGAGGGGAGTCCTCTGAAGGCTTTGGACGTAGTGCTCTATGAGCTCTATCTAGTGGAATGTCCAAATTTTCAGGGGAGTTTTCTCTTAGTATGTCCGCAAATAAAGCCTGGAGATAGTCTCGTATATCATTGTTTAATACCGACTCTGGTATCCCCCTGAAGCGAAGGTTTCCCCTTCTTGTGCGATTTTCCAAATCGTCAATTTTGTCTTCAAGTTCTGAGATATGATGATCTTGTTGAGTTTGACTCGTTGAGAGGTGTGCTAGTTTTTGTGCTACCACAAACTCATGCTCCTCCAAGGTGTCTACCCTGTGGCCCAGGTCGCTGATCTCTTTCTTCAGATCAGCGCATTCATCCTTAATGCATGTCTTAACCTGCTCAATTAAGGTTGCAATAGCTTTGTATGTTATTGGTGTGTCCTCCTCCTGGGCCATGTTTGTAGTTGCCGCTTCAATGGTTATAGGTGGACTATTGACTTGCTCCTCTTCTGTAACGTCCGAAGTAGACTCTGTTGTTTTAGTCGTAGGTGGGTGGTCTGTCTGCTTGAAGAAAGCATGAACTGCAGGCTGATTAGTTTGTAGCAGCTTTTGCGGTTTATCTTGACAAGTGTTTTTTCTTTGTGACATAATGCCTGGAAGTGGTGTTGGGTCACTTGTTTTAACTGAAAGTAACGCCACACACTGCACCCCCTGGGGATTTTACCCTCACAGGGCGATCACGGTGGAGGGAAAATGGGGTATGACCCGCCTCACCGTGGTGTGGCGGGAAAGGGAGCAGGGGTACGTGTGTGAGGCCCACAACAATCAAAGTCTCAGAATTAGGAGCATATGTGCTTAAGTTGTTTGTCTGCAGCCATAAGATTCTTACAGTCTATATACACCAATAGCACTGAGGAAGGGGTGATTTCTTTCATGGGCTTGGGGCTCTGATGCTTAATGTCAAAAAGGATAAGTTAGGCCCCGACTGTGCTCCTGATAAGAATGTCTACTTATTGAGATATATAGAAAACTTTTATTAGGCTGTGGCTGTGTGTATTAGTGAGACAGCGCATATGAAGTTATGGAGGTGTACAGGGTGACCTTATCCGCTCTGGCGCCCATGGAGCTGCGCATTTAGCAGTGAGCACAGCGTTATCAGTTAGGATGGCTTATTTATATGAGAGAAAAGAGTGACTTCGATGCGTCCCTTAATTTGGGGTATTTAATGTTGCCCCACGTGGCTTTGAGGTTGAAGAGGGTGCCCTCTGTAAAACAGTCCTTATGTATAAGTAATTTTCCTACACGTTAGTGTTCAAAGTAGTGCAGCAACTAGATGATTACAGCAATTGCGTGCCTCATACATGTATCTTTGATCTCTTTTTTGTCTGGGGTTATATGCACCTTTGCAGAAGCACAATCAGTGTATGAATTGTGGTTAGGGCGAGGTGTAAGATGAAACATGTAGGTCTTATGGCTTACCGGGCGTTGTGAAGCGTGGTCCGGTCTCAGGAAAAATCACAAGCTGCAGCGTTAGAAGTGCAGAGTGTTAGGAGCTGCGAGAGAAGTTTCCCAAGTGATCAGCAAGTAATGTCCCTGATCTTGCTTGTTCCGATCTATGTGCTGTTAGATCCGGGTTTCAGGAGTGTTACTTGCTGCGATGAAGGCCGCAAGCCTGAGAGGTCACTGCGATAGCGTACACGGTGAGGAGCTGAGCCACCGGGTCTCCAATCCGGCTACCAGATGTTAGATATATCTTACAGTTGTTATGGGCTTATTACCCGAGCGTTTAGTCGTGTTTAAGGGCATTAGTACCCGGCCCGCATTCAGAGCCTCAGTGAAGTGCGGCCATTATGCTCGGCTGCTCGCTCCGCCCCTGGGGGTATTGTACTTTTTATGACAGGTAAAAGAGCTGATAACTTTGGGGCAATGCCCCGCAAAAGGCCCTTTTAAGGGCTATTTGTAATTTAGTATAGGGTAGGGATTTTTATTATTATGGGGGGCTTTTTTATTTAATTAGGGGGATTAGATTAGGTGTAATTACTTTAAAAAACTTGTAATTAGGGGGCGGAGCTAGAGGTTGAAGCGGCAGGACGTGTTTTGCAAGAGCTCCTCATTTTATTTCAGATTTCATGGACTAATTCATCACTTTGCTGAAAGTTGATGTATTGCAATAGTACTAAAATCATATCTGAGGATGCTCTTCTCACTCTGTTCTGCCTATGTTCTTCAACGCTAATTAATCGGCACTGAGAGGTTTCTTGTGCAGTGTGGCCTAAGGAAGTAACGTGGAAACTGAAGCCTAGTAAAATTTGTACTGATTTTATTTCTGCCTATCTGCTTCAACATGGGCACTATTGAACAAACACTTTATGCCCTTCTGACAAAGTTTGAAGCGACAATGCTGCAGCAGATCGCTCATGTGTCTCGGACATCACAGTCAGAGGAGGGTTATTACTTGAAGGCCGGGCAGTCGGACCCGGTGGAGCCAGCACCCGGAGCGTATCAAGAGCGTAATGTTCAGACTATCAAGTCTGTACGGGCAGATCTTACCTCGCAGAGCGCATTACAAGACAGCGCAGCCACTTCACTTAACCAGCTGAGTCTGACAGAGAGGGATTCCGACCACCCGACTATGCCTCAGCAAATGATAGATATATGTACGGGTGCAGAGAGGAGACCTGTGACCGAGAGAAGCCCAGTTTCGATAGCGCTGGCTGGAGGTGAGCTAGCTGATGGTAACAGAACACCGTGGATTGCTACCACAGCATATTTGGCAGGAGACCCACACTGTTCCCTTGAGAGCCAGATCCCGGACTTTACATTGACTCTAGACACCATACAGTATGCCCCTGACTTTGTGAATGATGCTCCTTCGGTGCTAGGAAAAAATGACACAGGAGGCCAGTTCATATTTGCGGGGCCTTTGCAAGGTACTTTCTACCTAGATTTTGATCAAGATCGCCATAGGCCGCATGTTGCGCTGGATCCCTGGGACAGAGAGGAAGCAGTAATGGATTGCTTGTGGCCACTTGTATGTATGACTAAAATTGGTGTGGGATAATATGGCGCATCTATTATTTTATATCTTACCAGTGAATTGCCCCTACCGCTAGACTGCACTGGAACCTCATATTATAAGAATTAACTCTTCAAATGACGAGTCATTACTCTGAGAACTAGAGAACATTGATCCATTCCATGGGTCTAACGGATACTCATGTATCGCTTATTATATCATAAGTTGAAAGTTGCCTGTCATTTTGCAATGCCTAAATATGTTTCAAGGCTCTTTTTGTTAAAGTACTAAGGTTCAGTTAAATGTGTTTATACTGATTTTCATATGTAACTAATTTTTTCTAACTATACAAACCCACTAGAGATATAGCGATGGATAATTATCACTTAAATCATGGGGCCTTTTACAGGTTGTCATATACAATTTCCTCATAGAAGGTATAGCTTAGTATTATATGTAGCCTGAATGTAATGCAGCCAACTGTATGCTAAATGTTGAGCTTTTATAGTCTTGCTGCACCCTTATATTTTGGTATGTTTGACCTTATGTTATTGCATCATTTGAAAACATACATTCGCCAATATCTAGTTGCAATTTTTGCTTTTCGGTCCGTGAACATACTATTATGTGCTTTCTCTATATTACATTTTATAATACTGTACAAAGGGTGCTTAGAATCTTGCTGGATTGCAGGCATAGCGTTTTCATGAAGGATAGATACTGTTGGCTATATACTATAATATGTCTGATAAATTGGCCTTCTAGATAATCTATGACAAGCGCTTGTTTAGTACACGTGCCAACACTTGGCGCACAACTAGGTTCTGACATGCTTTAATATTTAACGCTCTCACTTTTTTCTATAGCTATAAATGGTGTTTGATAATAGTTTTTTTAAATAGATGATTGTATGTGGGTATGATATGTTTGACTGTAGACCTGTCATATAAATATACTCTGATATAGTCTCATATAGATAATATCTCTTATGTCACTAATTTTTATATGTGAAACAAGTGGGGCTAGGTTAGTGGCATCATATTTATTTTTAACCCTATTGCTGGGCTGCCTGCGGCCGGGGCAGCCTAGTAAATATCACATATGAGTACTTCACTATAGCTGTCCCATGTATACAGTTAAAATTTGATCCCTTAGACCACTTACATTAACTCACACAGCAGAGTTATGGAGCCAAATATACCTCTCACTGAGTAACAGTGCTATATTTCTGCCAGAGTTGCAGCCACAGTTTCAATTGTAAATTAAATTTCTGATATGAGAATAAATATATACAATCTGCCTTGAGATCATAATTTCCAGAATAGTTGCTCCGCCCTCCTCCCCCCTCAAATCTGTTTACTGGTTAAACAGCGGAGCACAGACTCCTTCGAACTCTCCCTAGATACCTATTTTATATTTACATTAACATTGCGGCCATTAAGAATCCCTTTCCTATTTAACTACTACTTCCTATGTTAAGATACTTCTGGTCGTATAGATCCATATTGGTCCATATTTGTCCTAATGGGAATAGATAGAAAATATAAATAAACACGAGGTTTCACTTTTATAATTTAATTCAAGGGACAGACTACCAGAGCGAACAAAGTCACTGATACGAGTTTATTACTTGAGCATTTTGGCTATGGTGGGCTTATAAGCCAGAGATATGTTAAACTCGAGTAGTCCTGGTATTTCATGCTGAGCTAAACTATTACACAGTCGTTATACAGATTATGGTTTAATAAGCATTTCTTATTGTTTATGTTGGCCTCATATTTTGTTGTAACATGCTTCCTGAAACAAGTGAATTTTCAATGTATGATATGTGTTTTGAAAACCTCAATAAAAATATTCAAAAAAAAAAAAAAACTTGTAATTATTTTATTATTTTCAGTAATTTAGTTTTGTACTTTAGATAATGTTTTTTAAATTGTAATTAATTGTATTTAGTTTAGGTAATTAATTTAATTATAGTGTAGTGTTAGGTGTAATTGTAACACAGGTTAGGTTTTATTTTACAGGTAAATTTGTCTTTATTTTAACTAGGTAGTTATTAAATAGTTAATAACTATTTAATAACTATTCTACCTAGTTAAAATAAATACAAAGTTGCCTGTAAAATAAAATTAAACCCTTAACTAGATACAATGTACCTATTAGTTATATTGTAGCTAGCTTATGGTTTATTTTATAAGTAAGTATTTAGTTTTAAATAGGAATAATTTAGTTAATTGTAGTAATTTTATTTAGTTTTATTTAAATTATATTTAAGTTAGGGGGTGTTAGGGTTAGGGTTAGACTTAGATTTAGGGGTTAATACATTTAACCCCTTAATGACCAACGACGTATGGGGTACGTCCTGCAAAAAAATGCAGTTAACGACCAAGGACGTACCCCATACGTCGTTGGTCTTTGAAAGCAGTGGAAGCAATCCTGATCACTTCCAACTGCTTTCATGTTATAGCAGTGATGCCTCGATATTGAGGCATCCTGCTATAACATTTTTTAGCCGTCCGATGCAGAGAGCGCCACCCTGTGGCCCTCTCTGCATCGGCCATTGATGGCCATGTTCGTTGGTGGGTGGGAGCTTACCCAGGGAGGCGGGTGGTCGGCCATCGGTGGGAAGGGGGGCGGGATCGAGTGCGGGTGCGCGCGCGTGCACGGGAGCGGGGGCGCGCGCGCGTGCGCGGGTGGGAACCCTACACTATGGAACAATAATGGTACTCGGTGGGAGCACAAGGTTTTACTCGGTGGGAGTGAGGGTGGGCATTTAAAAAATTTTGAGCGATCTGGCAGGGGTTGGGGGGTTGGGGGTTGAGGGAGGGCAGCTACACTACAGAAAATAGTATTTTAAAAAAAAAAAAAAAACATATTTGATTTCAAACTGGGCACTGGCAGACAGCTGCCAGTACCCAATATGGCGCAATAAGGCAGAGAGAGAGGGGGTTAGAGAGCAGTTTGGGGGGGATCAGGGAGGTTGGGGGCTAAGGGAGGATACTACAGAACAGAATTATTATTTTAAAAAAAAAAAACCCAAAAAACCTCTTATTTTAGTACTGGCAGACTTACTGCCAGTACTTAAGATGGCGGGGACAATTGTGGGGTGGGGGAGGGAAGAGAGCTGTTTGGGAGGGATCTGGGGGTGTGATGTGTCATGTGGGAGGTTGATACCTACACTAAAGCTAAAATTAACCCTGCAAGCTCCCTAAAAGCTCCCTAATTAACCCCTTCACTGCTGGGCATTATACACGTATGGTGCGCAGCAGCATTTAGCTGCCTTCTAATTACCAAAAAGCAAAGCCAAAGCCATATATGTCTGCTATTTCTGAACAAAGGGGATCCCAGAGAAGCTTTTACAACCATTTATGCCATAATTGCACAAGCTGTTTGTAAATAATTTTAGTGAGAAACCTAAAATTGGGAAAATTTTACGTTTTATTTGTATTTGTTCGCATTTGGCGGTGAAATGGTAGCATGAAATATACCAAAATGGGCCTAGATCAATACTTTGGGTTGTCTACTACACTACACTAAAGCTAAAATTATAACTACAAGCTCCCTACATGCTCCCTAATTAACCCCTTCACTGCTGGGCATAATACACGTGTGGTGCACAGCGGCATTTAGCGGCCTTCTAAATACCAAAAAGCGATGCCAAAGCCATATATGTCTGCTATTTTTGAACAAAGGGGATCCCAGAGAAACATTTACAACCATGTATGCCATAATTGCACAAGTTGTTTGTAAATAATTTCAATGAGAAACCTAAAGTTTGTGAAAACATTTGTGAAAAAGTGGACATTTTTTTTTATTTGATCGCATTTTGTAGTGAAATGGTGGCATGAAATATACCAAAATGGGCCTAGATCAATACTTTGGGATGTCTTCTAAAAAAATATATATACATGTCAAGGGATATTCAGGGATTCCAGACAGATATCAGGGTTCCAATGTAACTAGCGCTAATTTTGAAAAAAAGTGGTTTGGAAATAGCAAAGTGCTACTTGTATTTATTGCCCTATAACTTGCAAAAAAAGCAAAGAACATGTAAACATTGGGTACCCAAGGACGTACCCCATACGTCGTTGGTCTTTGAAAGCAGTGGAAGCAATCCTGATCACTTCCAACTGCTTTCATGTTATAGCAGTGATGCCTCGATATTGAGGCATCCTGCTATAACATTTTTTAGCCGTCCGATGCAGAGAGAGCCACCCTGTGGCCCTCTCTGCATCGCCATTGATGGCCATGTTCGTTGGTGGGTGGGAGCTTACCCAGGGAGGCGGGTGGTCGGCCATCGGTGGGAAGGGGGGCGGGATCGAGTGCGGGTGCGCGCGCGTGCACGGGAGCGGGGGCGCGCGTGCGCGGGTGGGAACCCTACACTATGGAACAATAATGGTACTCGGTGGGAGCACAAGGTTTTACTCGGTGGGAGTGAGGGTGGGCATTTAAAAAATTTTGAGCGATCTGGCAGGGGTTGGGGGGTTGGGGGTTGAGGGAGGGCAGCTACACTACAGAAAATAGTATTTAAAAAAAAAAAAAAAAACATATTTGATTTCAAACTGGGCACTGGCAGACAGCTGCCAGTACCCAATATGGCGCAATAAGGCAGAGAGAGAGGGGGTTAGAGAGCAGTTTGGGGGGGATCAGGGAGGTTGGGGGCTAAGGGAGGATACTACAGAACAGAATTATTATTTAAAAAAAAAAAACCCCAAAAAAACCTCTTATTTTAGTACTGGCAGACTTACTGCCAGTACTTAAGATGGCGGGGACAATTGTGGGGTCGGGGAGGGAAGAGAGCTGTTTGGGAGGGATCTGGGGGTGTGATGTGTCATGTGGGAGGTTGATACCTACACTAAAGCTAAAATTAACCCTGCAAGCTCCCTAAAAGCTCCCTAATTAACCCCTTCACTGCTGGGCATTATACACGTATGGTGCGCAGCAGCATTTAGCTGCCTTCTAATTACCAAAAAGCAAAGCCAAAGCCATATATGTCTGCTATTTCTGAACAAAGGGGATCCCAGAGAAGCTTTTACAACCATTTATGCCATAATTGCACAAGCTGTTTGTAAATAATTTTAGTGAGAAACCTAAAATTGGGAAAATTTTACGTTTTATTTTTATTTGTTCGCATTTGGCGGTGAAATGGTAGCATGAAATATACCAAAATGGGCCTAGATCAATACTTTGGGTTGTCTACTACACTACACTAAAGCTAAAATTATAACTACAAGCTCCCTACATGCTCCCTAATTAACCCCTTCACTGCTGGGCATAATACACGTGTGGTGCGCAGCGGCATTTAGCGGCCTTCTAAATACCAAAAAGCGATGCCAAAGCCATATATGTCTGCTATTTTTGAACAAAGGGGATCCCAGAGAAACATTTACAACCATGTATGCCATAATTGCACAAGTTGTTTGTAAATAATTTCAATGAGAAACCTAAAGTTTGTGAAAACATTTGTGAAAAAGTGGACATTTTTTTTTATTTGATCGCATTTTGTAGTGAAATGGTGGCATGAAATATACCAAAATGGGCCTAGATCAATACTTTGGGATGTCTTCTAAAAAAATATATATACATGTCAAGGGATATTCAGGGATTCCAGACAGATATCAGGGTTCCAATGTAACTAGCGCTAATTTTGAAAAAAAGTGGTTTGGAAATAGCAAAGTGCTACTTGTATTTATTGCCCTATAACTTGCAAAAAAGCAAAGAACATGTAAACATTGGGTACCCAAGGACGTACCCCATACGTCGTTGGTCTTTGAAAGCAGTGGAAGCAATCCTGATCACTTCCAACTGCTTTCATGTTATAGCAGTGATGCCTCGATATTGAGGCATCCTGCTATAACATTTTTTAGCCGTCCGATGCAGAGAGAGCCACCCTGTGGCCCTCTCTGCATCGGCCATTGATGGCCATGTTCGTTGGTGGGTGGGAGCTTACCCAGGGAGGCGGGTGGTCGGCCATCGGTGGGAAGGGGGGCGGGATCGAGTGCGGGTGCGCGCACGTGCACGGGAGCGGGGGCGCGCGTGCGCGGGTGGGAACCCTACACTATGGAACAATAATGGTACTCGGTGGGAGCACAAGGTTTTACTCGGTGGGAGTGAGGGTGGGCATTTAAAAAATTTTGAGCGATCTGGCAGGGGTTGGGGGGTTGGGGGTTGAGGGAGGGCAGCTACACTACAGAAAATAGTATTTTAAAAAAAAAAAAAAACATATTTGATTTCAAACTGGGCACTGGCAGACAGCTGCCAGTACCCAATATGGTGCAATAAGGCAGAGAGAGAGGGGGTTAGAGAGCAGTTTGGGGGGGGATCAGGGAGGTTGGGGGCTAAGGGAGGATACTACAGAACAGAATTATTATTTAAAAAAAAAAAAACCCAAAAAAACCTCTTATTTTAGTACTGGCAGACTTACTGCCAGTACTTAAGATGGCGGGGACAATTGTGGGGTGGGGGAGGGAAGAGAGCTGTTTGGGAGGGATCTGGGGGTGTGATGTGTCATGTGGGAGGTTGATACCTACACTAAAGCTAAAATTAACCCTGCAAGCTCCCTAAAAGCTCCCTAATTAACCCCTTCACTGCTGGGCATTATACACGTATGGTGCGCAGCAGCATTTAGCTGCCTTCTAATTACCAAAAAGCAAAGCCAAAGCCATATATGTCTGCTATTTCTGAACAAAGGGGATCCCAGAGAAGCTTTTACAACCATTTATGCCATAATTGCACAAGCTGTTTGTAAATAATTTTAGTGAGAAACCTAAAATTGGGAAAATTTTACGTTTTATTTTTATTTGTTCGCATTTGGCGGTGAAATGGTAGCATGAAATATACCAAAATGGGCCTAGATCAATACTTTGGGTTGTCTACTACACTACACTAAAGCTAAAATTATAACTACAAGCTCCCTACATGCTCCCTAATTAACCCCTTCACTGCTGGGCATAATACACGTGTGGTGCGCAGCGGCATTTAGCGGCCTTCTAAATATCAAAAAGCGATGCCAAAGCCATATATGTCTGCTATTTTTGAACAAAGGGGATCCCAGAGAAACATTTACAACCATGTATGCCATAATTGCACAAGTTGTTTGTAAATAATTTCAATGAGAAACCTAAAGTTTGTGAAAACATTTGTGAAAAAGTGGACATTTTTTTTTATTTGATCGCATTTTGTAGTGAAATGGTGGCATGAAATATACCAAAATGGGCCTAGATCAATACTTTGGGATGTCTTCTAAAAAAATATATATACATGTCAAGGGATATTCAGGGATTCCAGACAGATATCAGGGTTCCAATGTAACTAGCGCTAATTTTGAAAAAAAGTGGTTTGGAAATAGCAAAGTGCTACTTGTATTTATTGCCCTATAACTTGCAAAAAAAGCAAAGAACATGTAAACATTGGGTATTTCTAAACTCAGGACAAAATTTAGAAACTATTTAGCATGGGTGTTTTTTGGTGGTTGTAGATGTGTAACAGATTTTGGGGGTCAAAGTTAGAAAAACTGCGTTTTTTTCCATTTTTTCCTCATATTTTATAATTTTTTTTATGGTAAATTATAAGATATGATAAAAATAATGGTATCTTTAGAAAGACCATTTAATGGCGAGAAAAACGGTATATAATATGCGTGGGTACAGTAAATGAGTAACAGGATAATTACAGCTAAACACAAACACCGCAGAAATGTAAAAATAGCCTTGGTCCCAAACGGACAGAAAATGGAAAAGTGCTGTGGTCATTAAGGGGTTAATATAGTTGCGGCGATGTTGGGGGCGGCAGATTAGGGGTTAATAAATGTAGGTAAGTGTCGGCGAAGTTAGGGACGGCAGATTAGGGGTTAATAAAAGTTAACTAATGTTTGTGTTCCGGGAGTGTGGTGGTTTAGGGGTTAATATTTTTTTCTAGTGACGACGATGTCCGGTTCGGCAGATTAGGGGTTAAAAATTTTATTTTAGTGTTTGCAATGTGGGGGGGGGCCTCGGTTTAGGGGTTAATAGGTAGTTTATGGGTGTTAGTGTACCTTTTAGCACTTTAGTTAAGAGTTTTATGCTACGGCGTTAGCCCATAAAACTCTTAACTACTGACTTTTAAATGCGGTATCAGTCTTGACAGGAGAGGCTGTACCGCTCACTTTTTGGAAGACTCGTAATACCGGCGTTAGGCAAATCCCATTGAAAAATAGGATACGCAATTGACGTAAGTGGATTTGCGGTAGTTTCGAGTCTGGCCAAAAAAGTGAGCGGTGAGCCTGTCATTTCAAGACTTGTAATACCAGTGGGCGTTAAAAAGCAGCGTTGGGACCTCTCAACGCTGCTTTTTAAGGCTAACGCAAGACTCGTAATCTAGCCGAATGTCAGGTAATTCCTTATACAAAAGATATACTTGCGGTTTCAGGCTTGCAAATAGATGCACAACAGAAAGCTGAAATGAAGAGAATTGCAGTTTGTACAATGGAGGGTTGTTATCCAAATATCCCAGCTGCTTCATAGATGTGTGTAGATTCACAAAGTTTCTTGAAAGCAGGATTCCTAGCAAGCTGACAGGAGGTCAGAAGCCAGAATGAGGCTGATAGGCACAGGAAATCACTCAGGAATTAATTGAGGAAAAACAGCAAATAAATCTCAATCTTATGAAAAGGTAGCCTGATTTGAAGTTGTTAAATCCAGAGTAAGTTACAGCTAGACTATTAAAAAAATACTCAAGCAATGTCTGCTCAAAGGAAGTGTGGTTAAGTAGCTTTGGAGAAAAAGGGGTGGAGAGTGAGTTAAAGGTACAGCATCCTTACACTTTGCTTGCTTGACCACATCTCTGTTTAACCCTTTCAAACTTGAGGATACTTTGCTGCCTGATATACTGTTAACAAACTTTGCTTGCTTGACCACGTCTCTGTTTAACCCTTTCAAATCTGAGTTCACCTTGTTGCTCGATCTCACGTTGCCAAATCATTGCCCGCCTGACTACGTCTATTTCCTGACCCCCTATCTAATATCAAGCTTCCTGGTGGTATTCCCTGGAATCTGTGAGTACCAACTCACCTTGTTTCATTCTTTTCCTGTGAGGCTGTCGTGGGGTCAGGTCCTGGTTTATACTCAGTGTGCTAGTGTGTGTTAATTTGGGTCTGATTCAGGAATTTACCTAACCTGACAATATCAATTTGCAACTACATTTACTTCTCACTTTTACTGACTATGGGCTAGATTACCAGTGGAGCGCTACTGTTTGCATGCAAGCAATATCTAGTTTTCGAAGGCCGTTTGTGTGGAAGTTAAATTCCACTCGTATTACAAGTTAAAAGTAAATGCGAACCCATGAGCGCAATCACAATTTACACCAGAATGATTACTGCAACCTCAGAGCTCTGGTTAACTGTTATGCTCAAATAAAAAGTTGCACAAAAGACCTTAAAAATACATTACAAAGTAAAATTACACTTACAATAACACCATCTAATCAAGATATTTGAAAAAAAATATTAAGTAAAAAAAAACTATAAGGGCCCAAAGATATCAGGTGTTAAAAAAAAAGTCTACAAAGGCTTCAGCATTGAGATAAATACATATACATGACTAAATATATATAAATATGTCTCTCTCTCTCTCTCTCTCTCTCTCTCTCTCTCTCTCTCTCTCTCTCTCTATATATATATATATATATATATATATATATATATATATATATATATATATATGTGCGTGTGTGTCTATATCTGTGTGTACATATATATGTATGTATTTATATGTATATTTATGTATTTACAGACATGTATACATAAATAAACCATATGTACACACACACACACATATATATATATATATATATATATATATATATAAATATATATATATATATATATATATATATATATATATATATATGTGTGTGTGCATTGGAACCCTTTGCAGTCAGGAAGATAAAAAATAAAAAATCATATTTATGCAATAATCATATTTAGTAAAGTATTATAGTGTGTATTTACTATAAATATTATACATTCCAATGCTCTGCATATACATTGAACATAGCAGAAAATGTTCTATGTATTTTTTTAAATAGATATTCCTATATATATATCTGTATATATTTATACATATATATAATCATGTACTTATATATAGGTATAAATATATATTTGTGCAAAAATCCATTAGATATATATTTAAATATCTCTTTTTAGAATAAATAGAACATATTTTGATATGTGCAGAACATTGGAAATATGCAAAAACATCTTCTCATGTTGCGTTTTTTAATAACCGCTATCGTGTTTCCGCAACTATTGGGGTTTTTTTTCAACTTTTTCTGCTCCATTGAAGTCTATAGGGGAATGCGATTTTTCAAAGTATATTTGTTACAGCGACTTTGGGAGCGTGAAAGTGCAAACTTTTTATTTTCAACTCATAATACAATCACAAATCTCCAAGCGCAAAAAATTACTTCTAGGGGTTCTAACGCTTGAACACGAGCACAAACTACTAGTCCACTCATAATATAACCATAAAGCAATTGCCATTTTTGCCTAAAAATGTGACTTTTTACATATAAATCCCTTAAAAACTCCTTGAGTACTTAACTGGAGTATTTTTCTACCACTATGATGACAATCCCCTCCTTCATTATACCTAATCCCTGCATATTTCCTTCTCTCTCATTACCTCCTTACATTACCATGTGAAGGATTTTTTTGTTTTTACAAAACACCATGGGATTTCATGTTTCACTTTCTCAGACTCTCCTAAATCTTTTAGATTTTAAGTCCCCCCCCCAAAAAAAAAATTAATCTGTCTTAACTTCCTGAACAGCCCTATCTGTCACCTATGTTCTTTCACATTAGCCTTTATTCAAATCCATTATCTGACATGTGAAAACATAATAATAATAAATATTATTTTTATTATTATTATTGATGTATTTATTTAAATGTATTTATTTGTATAACTCTAAAAATTCTATTGCAGTACCCATGTTAAAATGGTATAAAAGCAATGCAGATACATACAACAAAACAGCCTAACACAGTAGGTTGTGCTCCATAGAACTTTTTCTGGCTTTCCGTTACATTCTTACCATGTGGTGGGCACCCATGTAACCACTTTAAGTTTGTAGACTAAGGACTCAGGGGCTGCTCCATAACCTGTCCGCCTGCTTTGAGCAAGAGGACAGACATCGCCGCAATTCAACCCGATCGAGTACTATCGGGTTGATTGACACCTCCCTGCTGGCTGCCCATTGGCCGCGAGTCTGCAGGGGGCGGCGTTGCACCAGAAGCTCTTGTGAGCTGCTGGTGCAATGCTGAATATGGAGAGCGTATTGCTCTCCGTATTCAGCGAGGTCTGGCGGACCTGATCCGCACTGTCGGATCAGGTCCGCCAGATATTGTTAAATAGGGGCCTCAGACTTGTTTGAAACAACAAAGGACTGTAATTCTAGATTAACCATGTAATACATGTAACAGTGATGTTGTGATGTCAATAATTACATGTTAATTTTGTAAAGGGCAGAATATTAGAGCACCTATTATCAGGGGAAGATATCAGTAGGCAATCACTTCCAGTCTCAGACAAGGAGGCCTATTTATCAAGCTGTCAACCGCAAATATGCTGGGATTCCGCAGCGTAATTGTGGAGAGCTTGATTCCCCTTAATTATCAAAGCCTACAGACCAGCAAAAGTTGAAATCTGTGACGTAACATATGATCCGCCGGTCTCAGTCCGACACAGATCAATGCTTAATTCACTACAGATGTTCCGAATGCAAATTCGGCACTATCTGACAACTTTTGCTAGTTAACAAATACCTAGCAGGTACGCTCCCGACTATTCCAGCACAGCGTACCTGGTTTCCGCCCTGGAGGCGGCGGATGCCATAGGAATCAATGGGAGTCTGAAAGCAGCGAAAGCTTATGTTCGCTGCTGCCCGATATCCCATTGATTTCTATGGGAGAATAAAAGTTATGTTTACACCTAACACCCTAACATGTACCCCGAGTCTAAACACCCTAATCTGCTGCCCCTACACCGCCGCCATCAATCTACCGCGCCGCCACCACCGCCACCTACATAAAGTTATTAACCCCTATCCTGCCGCTCTCTGAGCCCACCGCAACTAAATAAATGTATTAACCCCTAAACCCTTGGCTTCCCACATCACTAGCACTTACTAAACCTATTAACCTCTAAACCACCAGCCCCTCACATCACCATAAACTAAATTAAACTATTAACCCCAAAACCTAACAACCCGCTAACTTTATATTAAATATTAACTCATCCCTATCTTATAATAAATTTAAACTTACCTTTAGATTTAAAATAAACTATATTAAACTACTAATTACCTACCCTATTATACTACAATTGCATTAAACTATATTAAACTATTAATTAATCTACCCTAACTATTATACTAAAATTACATTAAACTATATTAAACTATTAATTAACCTACCCTAACTGTTATACTAAAAATACATTAAACTACAAATTAAATTAACTGTATTACATATTTAAACACCTAACCCTACTCAATTAATTTAAATCTACAATAAAAAATTACAAATTTACAAAAAAACTAACAAACACTAGCACCTTTTAAACAATGCTGGTATTGAGAGTTCTCTGAAGGGCTGCATTAGGCTCCAAAAAGGGAGCGTACAGGCATATTTACCACCACTTCAACTCTCAATTCCAGCGTTGCTTACAGACGCGGCCAGCTTCAAAAACGTGCTCGTGCACGATTCCCCCATAGGAAACAATGGGGCAGTTTGAGCTGAAAAAAAACCTAACACCTGCAAAAAGCAGCGTTCAGCTCCTAACGCAGCCCCATTGTTTCCTATAGGGAAACACTTCCTAAGTCTGCACCTAACACCCTAACATGAACCCTGAGTCTAAACACCCTTAACCTTACACTTATTAACCCCTAATCTGCCGTCCCCGCTATCGCTGACCCCTGCATTTTATTATTAACCCCTAATCTGCCACTCCGTACACCGCCGCAACCTACATTATACCTATGTACCCCTAATCTGCTGCCCCTAACACCGCCGACCCCTATATTATATTTATTAACCCCTAATCTGCTGCCCCAACGTCGCCGCTACCTCCTACACTTATTAACCCCTAATCTGCCGACCGGACCTCGCCGCTACTATAATAAATGTATTAACCCCTAAAGCTAAATCTAACCCTAACACCCCCCTAAGTTAAATATAATTTTTATCTTACAAAATAAATTAACTATAATGAAGTAAATTAATCCTATTTAAAGATAAATACTTACCTGTAAAATAAACCCTAAAATAGCTACAATATAACTAATAATTATAATGTAGCTATTTTAGGATTTATATTTATTTTACAGGCAACTTTGTATTTATTTTAACTAGGTACAATAGCTATTAAATAGTTAATAACTATTTAATAGCTACCGAGTTAAAATAATTACAAAATTACCTGTAAAATAAATCCTAACTTAAGTTACAATTAAACCTAACACTACACTATCAATAAATTAATTAAATAAACTACCTACAATTACCTACAATTAAATCAACTAAACTAAATTACAAAAACAAACAAACACTAAATTACAAAAACAAACACTAAATTACAAAAAAAAAAGATTACAAGAATTTTAAACTAATTACACATACTTTAAGCCCCCTAAAAAAATAACAAAACCCCCAAAATAAAAAAATGCCCTACCCTATTCTAAAATAAAAAGTTTACAGCTCTTTTACCTTACCAGCCCTTAAAAGGGCCTTTTGCGGGGCATGCCCCTAAGAATTCTGCTCTTTTGCCTGTAAAAAAAACATACAATACCCCCCCCAACTTTACAACCCACCACCCACATACCCCTAATCTAACAAAAAAAAACCTTAAAAAACCTAACACTAAGCCCCTGAAGATCTCCCTACCTTATCTTCACCACGCCGGGTATCACCGATCCGTCCAGAAGAGGCTCCGAAGTCTTCATCCTATCCGGCAAGAAGAGGTCCAGAAGAGGCTCCGAAGTCTTCCTCCTATACGGCAAGAAGAGGTCCAGAAGAGGCTCCGAAGTCTTCCTCCTATCCGGCAAGAAGAGGACATCAGGACCGGCAAACATCTTCATACAAGCGGCATCTTCTATCTTCATCCATCCGACGAAGAGCGGCTCCATCTTCAAGACCTCCGGCGCGGAACATCCTCTTCTCCCGACGACTAGACGACGAATGAAGGTTCCTTTAAGAGACGTCATCCAAGAGGGCGTCCCTCAAATTCCGATTGGATGATAGGATTCTATCAGCCAATCGGAATTAAGGTAGGAAAATCTGATTGGCTGATTGAATCAGCCAATCAGATTCAAGTTCAATCCGATTGGCTGATCCAATCAACCAATCAGATTGAGCTCGCATACAGGTAATTTTGTAATTATTTTAATTAGGTAGCTATTGAATAGTTATTAACTATTTAATAGCTATTGTACCTAGTTAAAATAAATACAAAGTTGCCTGTAAAATAAATATAAATACTAAAATAGCTACAATATAATTATTAGTTATATTGTAGCTATTTTAGGGTTTATTTTACAGGTAAGTATTTAGCTTTAAATAGGATTAATTTATTTAATAAGAGTTAATTTATTTTGTTAGATAAAAATTATATTTAACTTAGGGGGGTGTTAGGGTTAGGGTTAGACTTAGCTTTAGGGGTTAATACATTTATTATAGTAGCGGCGAGGTCCAGTCGGCAGATTAGGGGTTAATACTTGAAGTTAGATGTCGGCAATGTTAGGGAGGGCAGATTAGGGGTTAATACTATTTATTATAGGGTTTTTGAGGCAGGAGTGAGGCGGTTTAGGGGTTAATACATTTATTATAGTGGCAGCGAGGTCCGGGCAGATTAGGGGTTAATAAGTGTAGGTAGGTAGCGGTGACATTGGGGGGGCAGATTAGGGGTTAATAAATATAATATAGGGATCGGCGGTGTTAGGGGCAGCAGATTAGGGGTACATAGGGATAATGTAGGTTGCGGCGGTGTGCGGTCGGCAGATTAGGGGTTAAAAAAATTATTAGAGTGGCGGCGATGTGGGGGAACCTCAGTTTAGGGGTACATAGGTAGTTTATGGGTGTTAGTGTACTTTAGAGCACAGTAGTTAAGAGCCTTATGAACTGGCGTTAGCCCAGAAAGCTCTTAACTCCTGACTTTTTTCTGCGGCTGGATTCTTGTCATTAGAGTTCTAACGCCAAGACTCTAAATACCAGCATTAGAAAGATCGCATTGAAAAGATAGGATACTCAATAGACGTAAGGGGATCTGCGGTATGGAAAAGTTGCGGCTGGAAAGTGAGCGGTAGACCCTTTCCTGACTGACTCTAAATACCAGCGGGCGGCCAAAACCAGCGTTAGGACCCCCTAATGCTGGTTTGGACGGCTAACGCAGAACTCTAAATCTAGGTGTAAGTTACAAAAAAATTAAAAATAAATTATTAAATATTTATACTAATTAACCTAATCTAAGAGCCCTATTAAAATAAAAAAGCACCCCCAAAATAAAAAAAACCTAAACTACAATAAACTACAAATAGCCCTTAAAAGGGCCTTTTGCGGGGCATTGCCCCAAAGAAATCAGCTCTTTTACCCGTAAAAAAATATATAAATACCACCCAACAGTAAAACCCACCACCCACACAACCAACCCCCCCCCCCAAAGAAAACCCTAACAAAACTTAAGCTCCCCATTGCCCTGAAAAGGGCATTTGGATGGGCATTGCCCTTTAAAGTGTATTTAGCTCTATTGCTGCCCAAACTCTAAATCTAAAACTGTTGGGGGGGTATTTGTATTTTTTTTTTACAGGTAAAAGAGCTTTGGGTCAATGCCCCGCAAAAGGCCCTTTTAAGGGCTATTTGTAGTTTATCGTAGGTTAGGTGTTTTTTATTTTTGGGGGGGCTTTTTTATTTTCATAGGGCTCTTAGATTAGGTGTAATTAGTTTAAATATTTGATCATTTATTTTTTATTTTGTGTAACTTACGGCTAGATTACGAGTTTTGCGTTAGAGGCTATTCGGTGCTAACGTGCAGTTTTCTCTCACCGCTCACTTACCTGCAGTGCTGGTATTGCGGGTTTTTACAAACCTGGCGTTAAAAGGCAAGAAGTGAGTGTTGAGCAAAATTTTGCTCATTACCGCACTCCCATACCAGCGCTGCTTAAGCCAGCGGTGAGCTGGTCATACGTGCTCGTGCACAATTTCCCCATAGGGATCAACGGGGAGAGCCGGCTGAGAAACAGTCCTGCAAAAAGCAGCGTAAAGCTCCTTAACGCAGCCCCACTGATTCCTATGGGGAAATAAAAGTTATGTCTACACCAAACACCCTAACATGAACCACGAGTCTAAACACCACTAATCTTACACTTATTAACCCAAATCTGCCACCCCCGACACCGCCGACACCTGCATTATATTTATTAACCCCTAATCTGCCGCTCCGGACACAGCCGACACCTACATTATACTTATTAACTCCTATTCTGCTGCCCCCAACATCACAGCCACCTACATTATATTTATTAACCCTTAATCTGCTGCCCCCAGTGTCGCCGCCACCTACCTACACTTATTAACCCCTAATTTGCCGCCCCCAACGTCGCTGCCACTATAATAAACATATTAACCCCTAAACTGCCGCACTCCCGCCTCGCAAACATTAGTTAAATATTATTAACCCCTAATCTGCCGTCCCTAACATTGACGCCCACCACATCCCTACATCACCGCCACTATACTAAATGTATTAACCCCTAAACCTAAGTCTAACCCTAATACCCCCTAACTTAAATATAATTTAAATAAATCTAAATAAAATTTCTATCATTAACTACATTATTCCTATTTAAAACAAAATACTTACCGATAAAATAAACCCTTAAACTAGCTACAATATAACTAATAGTTACATTGTATGTAGCTTAGGGTTTATTTTTATTTTACAGGCAAGTTTTTATTTTTTAGTATTTATTTTAACTAGGTAGAATAGTTACTAAATAGTTATTAACTATTTAATAACTACCTAACTAAAATAAATACAAAAGTACCTGTAAAATAAATGAGTGAGAATAAATACCATGATATCACAAAAATGAAGCAAATGTGAAATAAATGTGATAAAATAATAAACAAAGGATGAAGACTAACAAAGTGTACTATAATATAAACTAAATACTCATAAAAAGTTCTTATAAGGATATGTGTGTGATTTTCGGAATCTTCAATCTTCTATTTTCTTTTGATCCTCAAATAAAAAGAGAGAAAGAGATGCCACATAGCGTGATTCTGTGATTATTCAGAATGCAGAATGCGTGTAAAATAAAACCTAACCTAAGTTACACTAACACCTAACACTACACTATAATTAAATAAATTAAGTAAATTAACAACAATTAAATCAATTAAATTAAATTAGCTAAAGCAAAAAAACTCCCACTAAATTACAGAAAATAATAAACAAATTACAAGATATTTAAACTAATTACAACTAATCTAATAGCCCTATCAAAATAAAAAAAAGCCCCCCAAAATAAAAAAAAACCCTAGCCTAAACTACCAATAGCCCTTAAAAGGGCCTTTTGCGGTGCATTGCCCCAAAGTAATCAGCTCCTGTAAAAAAAATACAAACAACCCCCCCAACAGTAAAACCCACCACCCACACAACCAACTCCCCAAATAAAATACTATCAAAAAAAAACTAAGCTCCCCATTGCCCTGAAAAGGGCATTTGGATGGGCATTGCCCTTAAAAGGGCAGTTAGCTCTTTTGCAAGCCCAAACCCTAACCTTAAAATAAAACCCACCCAATACACCCTTAAAAAACCTAACACTAACCCCCTGAAGATCGACTTACCGGGAGAAGTCTTCATCCAAGCCGGGCCGAAGTCCTCAACGAAGCCGGGAGAAGTCTTCATCCAAGCCTGGCGAAGTGGTCCTCCAGACGGGCAGAAGTCTTCATCCAGACAGCATCTTCTATCTTCATCCATCCTGCGCAGAGCGGGTCCATCTTCAAGACATCCGGTCTGGAGGACCACTTCGCCCGGCTTGGATGAAGACTTCTCCCGGCTTTGTTGAGGACTTCAGCATGGCTTGGATGAAGACTTCTCCCGGTAAGTCGATCTTCAGGGTTTAGTGTTAGTTTTTTTTAACAGTGTATTGGGTGGGTTTTATTTTTAGGTTAGGGTTTGGGTTTGCAAAAGAGCTAACTGCCCTTTAAGGGCAATGCTCATCCAAATGCCCTTTTCAGGGCAATGGGGATCTTAGGTTTTTTTAGATAGTATTTTATTTGGAGGGTTGGTTGTGTGGGTGGTGGGTTTTACTGTTGGGGGGTTGTTTGTATTTTTTTTACAAGTAAAAGAGCTGATTACTTTGGGGCAATGCCCCGCAAAAGGCCCTTTTAAGGGCTATTTGTAGTTTATCGTAGGTTAGGGTTTTTTTTATTTGGGGGGGGGGCTTTTTTATTTTCATAGGGCTCTTAGATTAGGTGTAATTAGTTTAAATATTTGATAATTTATTTATTATTTTCTGTAATTTAGTGGGGGGGTTTTGTACTTTAGCTAATTTAATTTAATTTATTTAATTGTTAATTTAGTTAATTAATTTAATTATAGTGTAGTGTTAGGTGTTAGTGTAACTTAGGTTAGGTTTTATTTTACAGGTAAATTTGTATTTATTTTAGCTAGGTAGTTATTAAATAGTTAATAACTATTTAATAACTATTCTACCTAGTTAAAATAAATACAAACTTGCCTGTAAAATAAAAATAAACCCTAAGCTAGCTACAATGTAACTATTAGTTATATTGTAGCTATCTTAGGGTTTATTATATAGGTAAGTATTTAGTTTTAAATAGGAATAATATAGTTAGTGATAGTAATTTTCTTTAGATATATTTAAATTATATTTAAGTTAGGGGGTGTTAGGGTTATGGTTAAACTTAGATTTAGGGGTTAATAACTTTAATATAGTGGCAGCGACGTTGGGGGCGGCAGTTAAGGGGTTAATAAATGTAGGTAGGTGGCGTCGATGTTAGGGATGGCAGATTAGGGGTTAATATTATTTAACTAATGTTTGTGAGGCGGGAGTGTGGCGGTTTAGGGGTTAATATGTTTATTATAGTGGCGGCGACGTTGGGGGCGGCAGATTAGGGGTTAATAAGTGTCGGTAGGTGGTGGCAACATTGGGGGCAGCAGATTAGGGGTTAATAAATATAATGTAGGTGTTGGCGATATTAGGGGCAGCAGATTAGGGGTTCATAATTATAATGTAGGTGGCGGCAGTGTCCGGAGCGGGAGATTATGGGTTAAAAATTTTATTATAGTGTTTGCGATGCAGGAGGGCCTCGGTTAAGGGGTTAATAGGTAATTTATGGGTGTTAGTGTACCTTTTAGCACTTTAGTTATGAGTTTTATGTTACGGCGTTGTACCATAAAACCTTTAACTACTGACTTTAGAATGTGTTACGGATCTTGACAGGGTAGGGTATACCGCTCACTTTTTGGCCTCCCAGGACAGACTCGTAATACCGGCCCTATGGAAGTCCCATAGAAAAAAGTCATTTTGCAGTAAGGCCAAAGAAGTGTGCGTTGACCCTAAACCTTCAAGACTCGTAATAGCAGAGGTAGGGAAAAAGCAGCGTTGGGACCTCTTAACGCTGCTTTTTTACCCTAATGTACAACTCGTAATCTAGCCATCTGTGTTTATTTTTTTTTGGAACTTAGTGTTTGTTATTTTTTGGAACTTAGTTGTTAGTTTTTTATAAATTTGTAATTTTTTATTGTAGACAAATTATTTGAGTAGGGTTAGGTGTTTAAATATGTAATATAGTTTTTTAATTTGTAGTTTAATGTAATTCTAGTATAACAGTTAGGGTAGATTAATTATTAGTTTAATATAGGTTAATGTAATTTTAATATAACAGTTAGGGTAGATTAATTATTAGTTTAATATAGTTTAATGTAATTTTAGTATAATAGGGTAGATTAATTAATAGTTTAATTTAGTTTAATTTAAATCTAAAGGTAAATTTAAATTTATTATATGATAGGGATGAGTTAATATTTAATATAAAGTTAGCGGGTTGTTAGGTTTAGGAGTTAATAGTTCGGCGGTTTAGGGGTTAATAACTTTATTTAGTTGCGGTGGGGTCCGTGAGCGGCGGGATAGGGGTTAAACAGTTTAGTATAGTGGCTGTGTTTAGTGACAGTATATAAATAAAGCTCGATGACTGTTAGTTAACAATAGTCCGATGCTCATCTCCCCATGCTTGGTGCGCAGCTTTTTGACAGCTTTTTATATAAATAAGGAGAGCGTATTTAGGTCCGCGACCGTGATGTTAGGCGATGTCAGGCGAGCGTATTGGTGCCGTCGAATGCAAGTAAGTTGACAGCTTGATAATTAGGCCTCAATGCCTTTGGAATATTATTTTTTAAGCCACTGAGAATATTTGAAAAGGTGAGATGTCTGACATTGGGAAGAAGAGAACTATATTGTATTTGAATGTTACACAATAGGAATTTCATTTTCAGTAGGTTGGCAACTTTTTTGCTGAATGAATTAGTTTTTTTTCTGTTTTATATATATATATATATATATATATATATATATATATATATATATATATATATCTTTCATAGGGATATCTACTATATATTTTATTCAGTAAATGTTCAGAAATCTTTTTTCAAAGGGATGTGTATCATATTTTATACTCAGTAAATACCAGTACTGTAGCGAATCATGTCCGCCCATAATCGCTAAATGCCAACAGCATACGCATAAAAGGAGGACAGGTTAAGGAGCAGCAATCTTATGACCGCTGCTTTTTAACTTAAGTTTAAGGTAGATCTGAAACTTTGGGGGTAGAATGCAGCATTCACTGCTTGTTAAATCTACCCCATATGTTAAATACAGTCCTGCAATTAACTGTATTTAAACGGACATGAAACCAAATTTTTTTCATGATTCAGATGGAGCATTTTCTATTATCAAATTGTCTTTGTTTTTTTGGTACCCTTTGTTGAAAAGCATGAAGGTAGACTCAGGTGTGTGCACATATCTACAGCACTATACCGCAGCAGTTTTGCAAGAATGTTATACATTTGCAACACTTTTTCCTGCCATGAAGTGTTCCAGACATGTGCATGCTAACTACCTAGGTATCTCTTCAATAAAGAATACCATGGGAATTAAGCACATTTGATAACATAAGTAAATTGGAAACTTTTTTTTTAATTGTATGTGTTGAAATTTTAGAATAAAGAGGCAGAGCTTGTTCTGGTGCAACACATTTATTTTGTGATTCTCATCTGAAACAGATAAATAACTCTGGACACTTTGGTGCTATGTCTCTTAACTGCATTCAATGCTTGCTTCAGGAATACTGAACCACTGACTATATATAACATTATAATATAAATTAATATTATACATTCTCTTTTCTATAAACAATTGGTGCAAACATATCTGAAGTAAAACAAGTCTATACAGCATAATACACTATTGGAGTATACAGCATAATATACTATTGGAGTATACAGCATAATACACCATTGGAGCATACAGCATAAAATACTATTGGAGTATACAGCACAATATACTATTGGAGTATACAGCATAATACACCATTGGAGTATACAGCATAATATACTATTGGAGTATACAGCACAATATACTATTGGAGTATACAGCACAATATATTATTGGAGTATACAGCATAATATACTATTGGAGTACACAGCTTAATAATAATGTTCTGCATAACTTCCTCACAAACAAAACATATTTTGAATTGACTCTGCCTTTATTTTGTTAACCTGTCGCTATCCATGCTAAGGGCATATCCTTGAAAAAGCCAAGCTGTGATTGGTGAAACGATCATTGGAGTAGTGACGTCCCAAAAGGGGAACATTCATTGGACATTGTGATACACAAAGTCTTTTGTTTGTAGTAGTCTAAGATTGGGAAAGTCTCATTATATGCCTTGTGACTTGTTTTTAATAAATTTGTTATACTTTTGTAACCACTTCTGATTCATCCTTTGGAGCTGGAACATCCTTCTTTGCCTTGCCTCCTATTAGGAGCTTCCTGTGCCTATATATCTAGAGCTTGATTTTGATTGTGAGTACCTTTTCTAGGTTCTGCTGTAAATTTCACATAACCACAGAACTGCACTATATGTGTTTCTTCTTTTTTTTCTCTGAGGTTCATCTGCTGAGCATTACCACCGTGATTACCTGGGACTTTTATCCTTTTTTGTGCACCATCACATTTGAATTTTATTATTTCTTATACTGTGATTTAAGCAAGCTTATATTTAGTTATTTTTTGTTAATTATTAAGCTTTCACAACAATGTTACTGATCAGTACTCTGTCTATAACAGTAGTATTTAACTTTCCATTCTCTAGATATCACTTTAATGAGCAATCTGCAAGTCCATTGTATTCCATGGTCTCCAGAAGCTTGAACTACAATGTGTTGTGTGAATATCCTTCACCGGTACTTCTCTTTGTATCACAGAAGGTTGCCCTAAAGTTTTATAAGTCAACATTCTTGGTTGGCGTCTCTCTCGCTCTCTCTCTCTCTCTCTCCTCTCTCTCTCTCTCTGTGGATGTGATCTAGGTGATTGTACAGTGTTTTCTAATTCTTCATCAGAAGACTGTTTTGCTTTAAGTGCTAGCTAAGAAACTTGATCTTCACATTCACTGTGTCTATCATCTGGTAAATTTTCATCAAACGGTATCAATACTTCTACTTCAGCTAATGGTAAGGATTCATTTGACTGTTGGGTGACTTGGGGTTGGAAAACTCTAGCTTTCGGGTTTAGGATTGAGTCTCTATTTCTAGAATTCTTTTCTACCGGAGGCTTGAATCTGTATACTAGTTGGTAATCTTCCTCTGAGTTACTATCCAAGTAACATTGAGGCTGTGTCTTTTTTGTTTTACTTCTTCAGAGAATAATTTTTCTTTGGTTTTGGCTGGTCTGTGGCCTTATCAGGTTTTTCCAGTGGTAAGTGGTCACATGCTATTAACAAACTTCTGTGAATTACTCTATTTCTACCTTCTCTATTTTTGGGTCTGATTTCATAGACAGAGCTTTCTTTGCTTTTCCCAGTATGATCGAATTTTCCCAGGACCTCCTCTTTCAGTTAAGTTGCGAACAAGCACTCGACCACCAGGTTGTAAATCATACCTATGGATTCTTCTATTATAGAATACTTTTCCTTTTGTTGCTTCTTTGTTGGCTGCTTTGGATGCAATGTGGTATGCTTCACTAGTCTGTTACGTAGTCTTGATACATTTCTTGTTTTTCTCCAACAGTATGATTGAACAGAAAGTCTTGGGGATCTCCCAAACAGTAGGTAATACGGTGAGTATCCGGTAGCCTCACTGCTTGTGCAATCATAGGCGTGAACAACTTTTCCCTAGTTCTTCCAGTCTGTCTTCTCTTTTTCTGTTCTCAAAATGGATAGCAATGTCCTGTTGAACCTTTCAACTTGGCCTTTTCTTTCAGGGTGATATGGTGTTGTATGAGAGCCATGGACTCCAGAAAGTTCTTTCAGTCTTGTAAACATCTGATTCTCAAACTCTTTTCCCATATCATGGTGGATCTTGCTCGGAAACCCAAACTGGAGTGCAAAATCATTAAAGATCTTCACAGCTACAGTATTGGTGGCTTTGTTTTTTGCAGCATAGGCCTGTGCAAACTGGGTGTTGTGAGCAACGACTACTAGGATGTATTCATATCCTTGCTTACATGTCTCCAAATGCAGAGAGTTGATGGATACCATTTCAAATAGATAAGTTTTGGTAATGATAGAATGATAGGCAACAGTGCTCTAGTAGGCTTATTGGGCTTCTTCTTCTTAAGACATTCACAGACTCTGGTCACAAAGTGTTCAACATCCTTTTGCATATGTTACCATTAGAATCTATCTCTAATTAAAGTAATTGTCCTTTCAAAACCAAGGTGTCCCGTTTCTTGGTGTAATTCTTTAAATACGAGTGGGTGGTATTCTTTAGGCAGGATCAGTTGGTCTCGTTCCAATGTTTTTCTGCATAACACTCCAACTTTGTTCACATACAATTTTGTCCATTGTTTGAGTGATGACTGGACATCTGGGTGCTCTGTCTTCTGGACATCATTTCCCGGATGCTGATTCTTTGACTTGTACCTCAGAACTCTTCCAATGATGGGGTCTTTTTCTTGAGACTTTTGAATCTGCTCCATAGTCATGGGGCTAGTAACTGTACTAGAGGGTGCATCTTGACCAGTTCCAGTGCACTTGAAAAAACTATTCCTATCCCCTGGAATGGTCCATCCCACTCTACAGATATTCCCAATATTGAAGAGCTGATGATATTCTGTTTGATTTTTTTGGTACATTGATTTATGTAGTCATTTATCTCTAGCGGCATTCAGAATAGACCATCTGCATCTGCATTTGACCTGCCTGGACAGTATCGAATAGTGAAGTTAAAATCATTCTGCAAGCTGTTCTACCCACCGTGGCCTGTGGCATTCAATTTGGCTGTACTTAGGATATAGGTTAGAGGTTTGTTGTCTGTATACACCACAAATGAGGCTGTGTGGTACAAATAGTCCCTGAATCATTCACAAATGGCCCATTTCAATGCCAGGAATTCTAATTTTCCAGAGTGCATGCAGTAATTCTTCTCTGGTGGTGTCAGTGTTCTGGAGCCATATGCAATCACTACCATCTTGCCTTTTTGCCTTTGGTATAATACTGCTCCAAGACCTTCCTGTGATGCATCACAGTGTAACACGAAAGGTTGTGGAAAATCTGCATATCCTAGGACAGGTGGTTTTAACAAATAGTTGATGAGTTGGTTTAGAATTTTCTGATGGCTATTTGTCCAGTTAATAGATCTGCAAGATGGTAGATGTCCTTGCTGCTTGGTTTTTCATCCCTTCTTCTTTGCTTGGGGTTCCCTCTTGTACTGATGCTGTGTCTTTCCCATTTAGCTCAGATGGGGCCTGAGATAGCAACTCATATAAGGGCTTGGCAATTCTGGAGAAGTTTGGAATGTAGGACCGGTAGTACGAGAAAATCCCAACATCTTCTTCATATCTCCTATTGTTTCAGGGTTTTTTTTCTTTCAATTTCTGTACTGGTGCAATCTCAGCTGGATCCATTGTGTAACCTTCTCCTGAGACAATTTTTACAAGAAATCTCACTTTTCTTTTGAATAGTTCGCACTTCCGAGGAGTTAGCTTGACACCATGTTGCTGCTACCTTTGTAAGACAGTCTGAACATGCTTCAAGTGATCTTCGAACGTACTGCTATGGAGAAGATTGTCATTCAAGTAAGGTTAGCAGATAACATCTCTCAGGCCTGAAAGACAATCTTCCATATTCCGTTGGAACTAAGCAAGAGCTGCACTGAGCCCAAATGTGAGACAGATCCACTGATAAAGTCTCCAGGGGGTAATGAAGGTGGTAAACGGATGAATTTCAGTGTCTAGGAATCCCTGATGATAGGCCTTCCCTTGGTCAAGAACAGAGAACCACGAGCTGCCACTCAAGGAGTCTAACCTGTCCTGTATTCTAAGGATTGGATGGCGATCAGGCACTGACTTTCTGTTCAGTTCCCTGTAGTCACAGCAGAGCCTTAGACTTCCATCCTTCTTCATGACACAAACCACAGTGAAGAGTATGATGATCTTGACTGTGTTATCTATCCCTTGCTTAGCAAATCTCAGATGTACTCCTTCACTTCTTGATGGAGGGGTTTCTGAACCGACATGTATGTCTTCTGGACAGGTGTGGTATCTTTAAGAGTGATGTGCATGTTCAGAGATGCGATGCAACCAATATCATCATCATCAAAGGCGAAAGAATGATATTCTTCCCTCAACACTTGTCTTACTGCTTGTTGCTGAGTCTCACTTAAATGGTCCACATTTACTGGAGGATCCCACTTCTGGTTAGTTCTACCACTTCTGTTAACCCACTTCTTCACTTCAAACTCTGGTGGTTCAGCACATTGTTAGAGTGGGGGCTTATTTGTTCATGTTTTAACTCTTGGTCCCAGACTGGTTGCACTGCTGCTGGATACACTGTTTTTACAGTTTGGAGGTGACCCAGGAGACAACGTTGGTCTATTGTAATAGTAATATTTGCAATAGGGATGGGTACATAAATTGGACTTTCCTTGAGAACTGCTACTACCACTTCACTGATTGCCAAACTTTCTGGTAAAAGACACAGTTCGGATGGAACAAAGAGCATCTCTTGGCCTTTGGTTATGACTCCCACATGGGCACAAGCATGGATAGAGGTAATCTGGTCTGCGGGTAGATCTATTTTCTTCCGCCCTGTTCTCACAATGCCTTTATCATAGCTTGCAGCTGAAGTCTGCATAAGTTTCAGCATGGTTTCAGCTGTCTTTGTTGTTGCTGAAAATGCAGTGCTCATCATCTGTATAATCTTGACTAATGTTCCTGCTACCCTCTTCTCTTGACTGAGTAATTCTTCAATTGCATTGAACCCAATTATTGGATCTTCAGCCACTTTAGGGTCCCTTGCGACTAAAATAGGGACTGTCAGTGTCTCTGCTGATGTTGGTTCACAGTCCAATTGAAATCTCATCTCAATCCATCCAAGAAATTGTATTTCTGTCTGGTTAGCTGCTAGTTCCATCAGAGTTCCAGGCCCAAGCAGTTCTGCAATGGGTCGGATTGTGGTGTGTGGGAGATATTGTTTTCTCCAGATGTCATTCACAATGCTGGCTTGTGCCCCAGTGTCCCACAAAGTTTCAATAGTGACATCATCAAGCTGGCAACGGGAAGGCACCGTCTTCTAACCAAATCTAGCAGCTTGGCTTGATGTTGTGGTGGTAAATAATTTACTGTGTTTATAGGAGATGTTCCCAAAACTTCATTACTGGACACCGTACCCTGCTGTCTTGAAGTATTAGTAGGATGATGGTGACCTCGCTGTTTTGGAGTTCTGATGAGTGTGTGTTGATGTTGGTGGGACACGTGGTAAGGAGCTACTGTGGGTCCCGTCTCAGCAGCCCGTTCAAACTTTCAGGTGACTGTGTCTTTACTCTGCATCCCTGTGACAAGTGTCCTGTTTGACCACAGCGGAAACAGTGAGAATATGAGGCTCCTGCATTGACCTCCCGGCATTCCATAAAACCTCTCTGTCTTGCTTGTGACTGGATCATTTTAAACTCTCTTGGTTGTGGTCAACTGCTGGTCTCCATGGCTGTGAGAAACATTTTCTTTATTTCAAACACATCTGCCTTAAGATCTTCAATCAGCTTATAGGGATTTGGACTAGATTATTTGAGATTTACTGGCATCTTCTTCAAGTCTCTAGTAGTTTCACCCCTGTCTGCTGCACATATCTCTTTTAACTCTGTTGATACTCTAGACAAGGTTTGCTGTCATGGGAGTGTACTTCTGTGTGGAGTTCATTTAGTCGTGGACCTTTTCAATAAGCAGTTTTCTTTAACTTATGTTGTCTTTCCATCTCTAAATTAGCTGCTTCATTCACTCTTTCAATCAGTACTTCATGTGACAGCAATATCATTAAAGTAAGGTTTTACCTGAAACTTTATGGCATCACTCAGGAGTCCAGTTTCAATAGAATGAAGAAACTTCCATTGAATAAGGTCTGTACTGTACTGATCTTCAGTTTCTTTGTCACTTGACTTCCACCGTAGCTTTTCTTTCAACTCAATTGCTCTGAATAAGAAGTTCTGAGCTGACTCTTTGGGTTCTTGAGATATATTTATCAGCTTATAGAACAGATCAGAAGAGCTATCTTCCTTAAAGTGTCCCTTTAGGATAGTCTTCAACATGCTGAGAGTAAGTCCAATCTTAATCTCCAACATATCTCTGAGATGAAGTCAAGGGCTGACTGCACGTATCACTGTCTTAAATAATGTCCACTTCAGAATGTCCCTTCCAGATTCCTGCTTCAATCTGGTGGGCCAGGCTTGTGTAGGACAGTTTGTATTTCTGTCCCCCATCTTCAATCTGTCCACAGATTCTGAATTCACGCTGTAAGGTTACTTCTGGAACAGTGGCTGGCAACGGTACCGTCACTTCACCCCCTTTTCTCACACTTCTGCTACTCACACTGATTCTGTTCTCTAGTTTTCTCATCTCTTCTTCTAACGCTTTGTGAGCTCCCTCTTGAGATTGTTGCAGTTGTAGGTATGTATCTCTTAGATCTTTCAACTGAGTGAGCTCCGCTACCATTGGTTATGCATCTGCCACACCCTGCTTACTTTCTGTAATAACCGTCAAGAGGTCTTTTAAGTAAAGGCAAACCTCATCTTCCTCTTGACTGCCTTCAATCTCCTCCAAAATTCTCTCTGCTTTCCTGATAAGGGTTTGTCTGGACTTGGTGAGGACTTGCCCCGCTTTCGTCCGGGTACTTTAGAAATTGGCAAACTTCAACAAGACAAGCTTTCTTTAGCTGCAGTAGCATTTTGCTCACTTCATCTTGTAATTGCTCCATTTTCTAATGCTATTCTCAAAGGATTTTCTAGGGACTTCTAATGACTTCTAGATTCATCTCTGGTAAAAGAAATAATTTACTCCTCTTGGCTCTGGCTCGCCAACATATTTATTTTGTGATTCTCATCTGAAACAGATAAATAACTCTGCTTTACTCTGGGCACTCTGGTGCTATGTCTCTTAACTGCATTCAGTGCTTGCTTCAGGATTACTGAACCACTGAGGTGTTTCCATGATAATAATTAGTTACTGTGGCTGAGAACATAGTGATTGCCACCTGCTGGTAGGAGGTTAAAATAGGAGCACAAGAGCTATCGACAATGCAGTAATGAATTTGTCAATAATAACAAACAAACAAAAAGTTTAAATAAATTGCTTAATACTCAATTCTGCATACTGTATTCTTTTGGGGTTCAATGAGTTAATACCCCTTTAATACACAGAGTGCCACATATGCTCTGTCTGAATCATGAAAGAAAAACTTTGGGTTTTGTGGACCTTTAAGATATTATTGTAAGCCCTACAAATATAGGCAGTGAAATGAAATATAACTCATAATGAATAATGTGCTTATTTTGCTTTTAAAAGTTTTTTTTTTTTCACTCTGTGTTTCACAGAACAACCAACATACATAACCTATCTAGCAATTGGTTGCAATTTAACCCAACCTTTACCCTGCCTAAAAGATGTTTATTTGTATTTTCTGACAATAAGACAATTAACATAACACAGTTATATTAATACACTTTTTACCTCTGTGATTACCTTGTATCTAAGCCTCTGCAGACTGCTCCCTTATCTCAGTGCTTTTTACAGACTTGCATTGTAGCCAATCAGTGACTACTAGGTAACTCCACGGGCATGAGCACAAGGTTATCTATATGGCACACATGGACTAACGCCCTCTAGTTGTGAAAAAATGTCAAAATGCATTCAGACAAGAGGCGGCTATCAAGGGCTAAGAAATTATCATATGAGCCTACCTAGGTTTAGCTTTCAACAAAGAATATCATGAGAACAAAGTAAAATTGATGATAAAAGTAAATTGGAAAGTTGTTTAAAATTGCATGCCCTATCTGAATCATGAAAGTTTATTTTTGATTAAACTGTCCCTTTAAATAAGTGAAATGTTGTATTGTATTGATTTAAGTGCTTTTTCCACCCGTATGAATATATTGCTATGCATAATTATTAATATTATTATTAGATTGCTTCTCAATCTGGCCTTTTTTTCTAAAGCTTGAATGTTCACTAATTCTCTACTTTTCTGGAATTATTTGCTGCCAAAAATAATAGGATTAACAGTATTATAAAAGCTAGAAAGTCCAACAAAATTCTTCCAAGTCCTCTGCAGTTTTAACAGACCACACTGAATCGAAACCTTAGGGTGTTAATCCAACTGGAGCTGACTGTTTTACCTTTTGAGCGTAAAGAAAGGTCATGTTGGATTCTGCAAAGAAAAACTGTTTTCAGCTACATTTATGGAGTTGAAAATAGAGGAAAAACTAGTTTACTTTGTCACATTAAAACGTGTGTCAAATGGGTACAAATAATTACAACCTACTGAAGCATATTAGCTGCACAGTAAGGTAGTTATAAAAGCTGGCACCTTGATTAAAAAAAAAATCTGAAAATCCACACAAAGTAATAGATTTGCTTTAACAGCTATAACCCATATTTGTCTTGTGTATACCTTTGTGCTGCTGTTGATGTAGATCCAAGGGTCAAATATTCAATATAATTTGTTCTGTCTCCTAGAAAACAATGGGAAATTGCAAAAAAAATGTATTTAATGAATGTTTTCAATTACACTTTGTTACATTCCAGAACATTGTGATTATTATACTTTGACTAACAGTCCATGCCATCAGAATCCATGTGACAAATTTTAAATGGTGGTATTTAAAAAAAAAATTCTAAGCCATCCCAATCCATTACAATAGCCCATGTTAGAATTAGTGAAAGAGTTTAGTCAATGCTTATCCTAATCTATCTAGACTCCAACCTCTGCATTTACAAGGACTCACTGCTCCCCAAAAAATACTTTCTGCAACACATCTTTTACTTTAGTAATTAACTACAGTATGGGGTTCTTTGAGCTTCTCAGT
The DNA here is from genome assembly GCF_027579735.1 of Bombina bombina. Taxonomy (NCBI): domain Eukaryota; kingdom Metazoa; phylum Chordata; class Amphibia; order Anura; family Bombinatoridae; genus Bombina; species Bombina bombina. Next base: position 1,009,407,660 of record NC_069502.1, read on the forward strand.
ATTAAATAGATATGCTTCTTTAGTAAAAAAAAAATATATTAAATCAAAGTAAACATGAAAAAAAAAAGATTGTGTAAAAAGCCACACCTTGTCACTATGGTTATAGGATGGTGCAGGATTGAGTTTATTCATCTGCATAAGACTTGTATTGTTTTTGAACAGCCAGGAAAGCTAGATGAAGCAAATATAATTGGCGTTTAAAGTAATTGAGTCTTCAGGAAACATAAGGGACTTCAGCAAAGCATGGCAGATCTAGGAGTGCTGCTGGGTGGAATCCATAATTTACATAGATGGCGTGTGTTTGCTGGATTGGTTCACTTGGTTATTATATGGAAACTCAGGACTGGGTAGAAGAGAAAGCCAGTCATCTTGGAAGTAATATGTATATCGAAGATACTGTTTCAAAGTCTGATTGGTATGCTCTGCCCATTTTTCTGAGGATGGTAGGAAGAGGATAAACAGCATTTAATCCTGAGGTGGTGACAAAACGGTGTCTAGAACAGGGAGATAAACTGGGTTCCTCTGTCAGAGGTAATGGTTTGTGGAAGTCCATGAAGGCGGTAGATTTCTTTTAAGAACAGTCCAGCAGTTTTTACAGTATTTGGGAGGCCAATAGATGGTATGAAATGTGTCATCTTAGTGAAGTGGTCTACCACTAACATGATGGTGTTGTGTCATTAGATAGGTAGCTCCACGATAAAGTCCATCAGACCAAGGACAAATGGAAATGAGAAGAGGTTTAAAACCAGCAAGTCTGGTAGTGGAGGTCTTGGCTTTGGCACAGATGTCACATGATCTTATGTAGTCCCAGGTGTCTTGACATAAGGTTGAACACCAATAGTACCGCTGCACTGCTTTTGGGGTTTTGGTGATAACTCCACGACTGGCAGCTAGAATATCATCGAATTTACTCAAAATGTCTTATTTTTTTTAAAAAAGACCAACAGTGTATACAGCATACAAAAAAGTAGAAAGGAACAAAAATAACAATAAATTTGCTGCCACGCAGGGCGCATTAGAAAAATACAAAGCATGAAAGGATGCACCAAATTAATTTTCAATTGAACTAGGATACATATCATTTCCTTTTAACCTACATATTGTTTGGATTTTATATTTTACATAAAAAATAGAATACATAAGGATACCACATTATCAAATAATAATTACAATGCAAAGACCATTTTCCACTTCTAGAAATGTCCCCATTGTTATTTAAAGTATACAGTTACAAACAGAGCTTTGCCAGAAAAATGTGGTAGTATCACAAGACAAGACAAGACAAGACAAAACAAAACAAGACAAGCAAACAAACAAGCAAAACAAAAAAAAAGTATTGTTATAGGATCATATTAGTCCAATACTATTTAGTCCTCCCCTCTCTCTCCTCCTCAGAGTACCATCCATGAAACCTACCATATTCCCAGTAGGACTAGATCTGTGTTTCTAAATGGAAAAAAATCATAATGTCCTGTTCTTCCTTAGAAAGTGATTTAATGAAGCTTGACCATTTCCCAAAAAAAGAGCGTACTTATAAATCTACGTTAGTATCTGTATCTCTCTGTTCAAATATGCATTGCTTTTTAATAAAATTCATAATTTCTGTGAATTTAGGTATTGTCTTATCTTTCCACTTATGGAAAATGAGGCTTCTTATGCACAAAATACAAGAGTTGATAAGTTTGTTATTGAGCAGGGAAATATTGTAAGGAAAGAGGAGGACTATATTATGCTTGGAAAAAGTTAAAGGAGACACTTTGAGAACTGTGTTAATCCAATATTCTACCTTTAGCCACAATTGCTTTATTTTCAGACAATTCCATTACATATGAATTAAGTCAGCTCCTAATAATTGCCATTTGGGACATTTATTAAAATCTATGTTGTGCCACTTATAACCCTTATATATATATTTTTGGGCTTAAAGGAACAGTCTAGTCAAAATTAAGCTTTCATGATTCAGATAGTGCATGCAATTTTAAACAACTTTCCAATTTACTTCTATTATTTAATTTGCTCAATTCTTTAGATATCCTTTGTTGAAGAAATAGCAATGCACATGTGTGAGCCAATCACACAAGTCCTCTATGTGCAGCAACCAATCAGCAGCTTATGAGCATATCTACATATGCTTTTCAGCAAGTGATATCAAGAGACTGAAGCAAATTAGATAATAGAAGTAAATTGGAAAGTTGTTTAAAATGACATGCTCAGACAAGATTCAATCTGCTCAATTTTGGGGACAGTTGACACCCCCATCTCTAGCGAGGGAAGAGTTAGAAAATTTAAATGCTCCTATTAGTGAATCGGAAATAGAGAATGTCATAAAGAAACTCGCATTTGATAAAGCTCCTGGCCCAGACTCATTGCCTAATGAATTTTATAAAATTCTTTCACCATTAATAGTTCCAAATCTCTGCAATCTATATAACGCAATTTACATAGATGGGACTTCAATTCCTCCCTCTTTCTCGGCATCAAACACAATATTAATACCCAAACAAGGGAAAGATCCCACCTTAAAAGAGTCATATAGACCCATAGCGTTATTGAACATAGACTATAAGATCTTAACCTCCATTTTAGCAAACAGATTACAATCTATCCTACCTTCCATTATACACAGAGACCAAGCAGGCTTTCTCTACAAACGCAACTCATCAGCAAAGATAAGAGAAGTTCTGTTGACGGTAGATTATTTCAACACAGGGGAGAGCAGTGAGGGGAGGGAGGACATCCCTGACCAGGCAGTCATTTCAATAGATGCGGAAAAAGCATTTGACTCGGTTCATTATGACCATATAATAGAGACCTTAACTAAATTCGGGTTTAAAGGTAAATTTTGTCAATTGATAAAAAATCTATACAACAAACCATCTACGAGACTGCTGGTCAATGGCGCCCTTACTCCAGGGATTACTCTGGAGAGGGGAACTCGGCAGGAGTGTCCTCTCTCCCCCCTGCTTTTTGATATCTCAATAGAGCCCTTAGCTATGATGGTACGACACCAATTAGAAGGCATAAAAATACGAAATAAGGAGCTCAAAATTGCATTATACGCAGACGATATTCTTCTCTACATAGCAAATATAAAAGACAATTTGCCAAAGTTAATAATGATCATCAAACAATTTGGAGCTTTTTCAGGCTATAAAGTCAATAATTCGAAATCAGAAATGCTATGGTTGAGAAAAAATAAAGGATCACCATCAAACATACCCTTCAAAATAGTGTCAGAGGCTTTTAGATACCTAGGTGTCTTAATCCCATCTAACATAGATAAACTCTATGAATTTAATATCCCCCCAATACTTAAGGATATTAAACAGAGCTTAATAAACTGGCAAAGTCTCCCTCTGTCCATGTCTGGTAGGATAGCCTTGTTTAAGATGGTATTACTGCCAAAATTGTTATATATTCTCCAAAATGTTCCAATAATTCTTAAAGGGAAAGACATCCGGCAGCTGAATGCGGTATTGAGAAAATATATATGGCAGAATAAAAAACCAAGAATTGTGTTCTCCAGATTACAATTACCAAGAAACCAAGGGGGGCTTGCACTACCGGATGTGCGGTTGTATAATATGGTTTATCTAGCACGTATTGTGGCGGACTGGATTTTTGCCAAAGACTATGTAACAAACAATGATTTAGAAGTCAACATTTGCTATCCATTTCTACCAGTAGCCTTAATACACTGCAAATCCAAACTAATACCTCAGGAGCTGAAATCATTTAAAACAATCTATAATCCTATACAAAGTTGGTGGAAAATGGGTAAGCTCCTATCGTTAGATTGTAATGAATCTAAGTTTGTTCCATTTCGGGGCAACCCGAAGTTCCCGGCTGGCTTAGAATCAGCAACATTTCAAAGATGGCACAGGGTTGGACTGGATAGGGCTATTCAGCTTATGGATAGTGAGAATCAAGCGGTTAAAACATACGAATCACTTAGGCAGGAGTTTGACATCTACAATAGAGAATTCTTTGCCTATCTGCAGGCCAGACACTTCGTAACAGAGCTCAGGAGAGAGGCTAATGGGGGATGGAAGTGGGGGATGGCTCTATTTCTCCTTGCTATTATCTGCTTGTCTCCCTTAAAGGTACAGTAAATCTTGAAAAACTCTCAGATGAGTTGAACTTAATACCAGAGAGCAATGTAGATGTCCAGTTGGTACAGGGTTCTATTACAAGAATAGCTCAGACCACACTATCCTCAACCTGGAGGGAATCACAAGTCAAACTGTTATATAGGGCGTATTTCACCCCGGAGAAAGGCCTGAAATGCGGGAATAATGAATTTAATAAATGTCCAAAATGTTCAAAACACGCGGCGGACCTGGTTCATATGGTATGGAGCTGCCCGAGAGTGGGTCAATTCTGGAAAAAAGTAGAATATTGGTTAAAAAATACAGTGAAGATCCCTTCGTTTGAAATCTCCCTGAGTCATAGTGTTTTTTGAGAAAAGACAGGGAAAAATTACACCCTCAATATAAATTAATCAACATGACAGTGATTGCAGCTCGATATCTGATTTTTAAAAAGTGGAAATCGTCTGCAATCCCAACGGTTATGGAGATTAAAAACTGTTTAAAACAGCTGGACACTAACATGAATGATGAAGGGGACATTAGAAAGTTTTTCACAAAATGGTCTGCGTTTATTAAAATTTTCTCGGCAGTGGAAATAGACTATATGATTTTCCCATTTAGAAACTCGGAACTGGTACTGCTGGGGGTATGGTAGCCCCTAGTGGGGGGCTTTCCTTTTTTTTTTTTTTTTTTTCTCTCTCTTTCCTCTTCTCTCTTTCTTTTTCTTTTCTTTCTCGGCGGAGGGGGGGGGGGAGGGGGGTAGGGAAGGATATCAGGGCTCAAGTGACAAACAGGGCTTGTCCCGAAACTGGTCAGGCGGTGTGAAGCGATCAGAAACTGTGGGTAGTATATGTAAAATCAGTAGAGAAAATTGAGTTAATTTAGTTCATAGATGATAAGAACCGACCCCAGAGCTTGGGTCAGACTTTGTTAATATAATTACTGTGTTAGTAATTGTTAATTTTGTTTTGGTTCAGTTAAATGGTATTGTTAACACAGTCAAGTTCTGGTCGAATTTAATCTTATGTTGATGTTGGATATGGACCTTGCATGGTGCAAACAATATGTTGAAATTTACTCTGCTGAATAATAAAGACAAATTTAAAAAAAAATAATGACAAGCTCTTTCTAAATCACGAAAGAAAAAATGTGGGTTTCATGTCCCTTTAAAGGGCCCTGCAATCTGTTAGCAAGAATAGTAGTTAAAATGTTATATTCAGAGTTTAATAAGGCTATTGATCTATAGGAACCCATTTCCAGAGTATTTTGTCCTTTTTTTTAAGATCAGAGTGGTTCAGGATGCAGAGAAGGCGTCCAAACATGGTGATTTATTTATAAAATAATAAAACCACATTTTTAAGATAAGGGATAATATTCGGTTTCACCAATTTATAAAATTCATTGGGGAGTAGGTCTGGTCCTGGAGTTTTATGCAAAGATATAGAGTCTATGCTGTCCACAATTTCTTTGTCAGTAATAGGGGCATTAATCACATGTAATTAATGTTCTGGACATCTCGGCACCAAAATACTGTCCCCAAATTTTGCTTTATAGTCTAGATTAGGCTCTTTGTATGAATACAAATCTGAATAGTATAAGGTAAACGAAGATATAATTTGTTTAGAGTCTTTGTGAACCTTATTATTTACTTGAATCACTTCAATACCTTGAGAACTAGAGGGATTTTTAATGATCCTGGCAAAAAGTTTGCCCGACTTGTTACCGTATCTATAATATTTAGTCTGCAGTTTTAATTCAATCAATGATGTAGAGTGCAGAAGTAAAGTATCTTGTTCTTTCTTAGCATTCAGCTATTTGACCCAATTTTCAGTAGAGGAATTTAAAAGATAAGCATTATATGTATTAACTAAACAATTTATAGTTTCTTTCTCTCTCTTCCGAAGCCTCTTCTTCAAATTAATCATGAAAGAGATGATAGACTGCTATAGCAATCTGCCAGAAAAACTCGGGTTTATCTATATGTTCTTGATAGAAAAGGCAATAATCCTCCCATTTTTTAACAAAATAATTTCTAAATTTAAGGTCATTGAATAGATAGGTAGGAAAATGGAAACGGCGAAAAAAAGAATTGAACGAGAAAAGAGAGATTTCCAATATAATAGGTGCATGATCCAAAAGGCAGAAGGGGGAAATCAGTGTGTTTACTCCTGTATTTATTAAGCTATTACTGATCAAAAACATATCTATCCTGGAGAGAGAATTGTATTTATTTGACATACAAGTATAATTTTTATTGTTAGGATTCTGTTCTCTCCAAACATTGCTGACCCCCAGGTTACAGAAAAGTTTCCTAAATTGTTTATTCTCTTGTTTGTCTCTACTGTTAATAGAGCAGTTTTTACCTGTCTTATCCTATCTAAGGGAAACTGTGGGATCATATTGAAGTCTCCTCCTAAAATGAGATGACCATCAACCATTTTTAATATCCTAGTTTGTAGGAGATTCCAAAATAAAGGATTAAAATCGTTGGGTGCGGGGGGCGGAACCAACTGTCTAACTGAATGGACGCAGAAAGTTAGAGCTCTGCAACTGGAGTATCTTTATAGTATAATTTATGAGCAAATAAGCCCAGAAACTTGTATATTGACCTTAGCTTTATATAGCTAAACTCTTGGGCTCTACAGTGGGGTATCTACATCCTCCTCAATCGAAGAAACTAGAATGGAAGAAGTGCGACAAAGTTCTACGGCTCATCCAAGCATGCAGAACTTGGAAGCTATCCTGCTCGAGCTGCTCCTAGAATTGAGCGAAGCAATGGACGCACAATATGCCCAGCTCTCTAAAGATATCACTCAATGCTTTGGCACACGCCGAGATCCTTGCAATCCCCCAGATAACAACTCACATACTCCTGCCTCGTCTGAGAAGGCCATGGCACTTAGTCTCTCCTACAAACCGCAAGCTAACGTGCTTCAGTCACATCATGGAGCGGATGCATCGGAGATCTCCAGCCAGGACCTATATGTTGTTACTGCGATCGCAGTTTCTAACGAGGTGCAGAGAGATGGTGACGCAGGAGATTCCCAGAGCCCGCTATGGTACAGCCAAGAAACCCGGCATCAGATACCTCAGAAAGTGACTAGGCAATTTGCTGTCTCCACGCGCCTTCCCAAGCTACTGTCTGCGCAGTCATTATCGGTCCCCATGCTAGGCCTGAAAATCGCTGATATTGTAAAGACTGCTATATCCCAGTCCCAAAGTTCTGTTAGCAGGTCGCACAGAGATAACTGGCGTGCTATTGTTCTTGGCAGACCGACCAGAGTGGGGTAGATTGACTTGCTTTACCCAGGAGAGTCTGTGTAAGTCTGCACGATGAGTTCCTCTTCCAGACCTTCTATCAACCCCACACATTGCTGGACTTTGACATTGATATGGCGGTATAGTACTGTATGTAAAGTTGGTCATAAGCTGCTTGTTTTTAGATCCAGAGAAGGACAATTAACATAGGCTGATAGAACTTCCATATCATATTTTTCAGTTCCTGTCCACATATCTACGGGGAAGTGGGTAATGTCCCAGTGTCACATCCAGCTCCCCACATCGCACTGATAATCTACCAGCTTGATATTTTGATGTGACTTGGGGACACTTAACTCTCTATCTGCTATTTTAATGTGCACTGACAGTGGTTCCCTCTGATGGATACTCTACACTAACAGTTATATTGGAACCCGGTTTATGTGTTTTGCCTATATATCACAATTTCTTATGCTGTATGTCATTCAATGCTTTTGGCACTGGTCTTAATCCCTGAATACTAGTAGTCAATATTTTCCTTACAAGGCCCTTTTTTGTTAAAAATGTTATATAATATGTGATTAGTGATTGGCAGTTTATTTGTTACCACTGTTCGTGTTTTATGGTATATTGGAGTGTCCTTTTCAAACTTTACGCAACTGTAATGCGCTTTATCCTGCATTTGTTCATATATCAGATCTCATTAATTTACTTTTTAAAAATGAAAAGGACACTGGACACTGAATATCTGTTATACCTATGAGAGGCTTGTTGTTATGTTTTACGTTCCTCCATTTTTTCTTGTGACGCACTGTATAAAATATTGCTTTTGCTTACAGGCAGTGACACTACTTCCTATCATTTAGCACACAGCTCATAGCGCTATCACAACCTTGCTGCGGAGAAATGTATCTCTCTGTAAGCTACACAGTGTATTTTGAATTTTCTATTATACTGAGTTAAGTTGGGAGAATGTTGTTGTTAGACATTGATGTGCCCTCCCATACGTTTATACAAGTAAGTTGGAGTGTCTTGTTCTATCCATACTTATGTTCCTTTCTCTTTCATTCCTGCCCCCCTCAGGGTTAAGTCACTTAGGTTTATCACACATAATAATAAAAACAACTGAGTGAATCCTAATACAGTTAAACTATGCAGCCAGCAAAACAACATTAGTTCATTCCTTATATCAGAGGACCATTACTAGCTGAACTCTACAGGTTATTACTACCTATCTTAAGTATCTCATACTGACATATACTGTTCACCAGATTATAACGCAGCGCCACTCTTAATAGCTGTTTCCTAGATATATCTCTTTACTAATATGAGTTTAGGATAACTTTAAGATGACTCTTCATCTCAGAGACGCACTTTCAATCTACAGTTGTGTTTTATACACATATTTTAATGGGTGTGGTTGGGCTGTGTCAACTGGGAAGGCACGGTCCGACATATACACTTCTATTTTTATTTTTTATTTTTTTTATTAATTCACTACAGACATGTAGGTTTTAAGCGCGAGGCGTTGGACATATGTTCAGTCATAACTTAAGAGATAATTTAACTATATTGTTTTCGAGAGCAGGTGTAGTAACTGACTGACAGTATGTATGGGGATACACCGTTGCTTATATATTCTGTAATGACCTCTTTTTCTAGCTACATAGCCTGTTATAGTGTTTATTTCTCATCAGAACTCTACTGTGTTTGAACCTCCTGCTTCAAGACCTTAGGATCCCACACTTGTTGATATTGTATATCTGCTAGTTTTATAGGTATCCATACTAAACCATACTGCAGTCTTACTAGAATGAGCTCCGCCCCCCATGCTTTCTCCTCCCCTTTCCCTCCCCCCTCCCAATATTCGAGTGGCTCTTGTCCACTGTAATTCCTCTTCCTTCCACTGTTCTATGACCTACTCGTGGTCAAATTAAAAGCTAACTCCCCACATTATCACAGAAACACTCATCTTATACACCCTAGAGATGTGGAGATCAAAATACTATTATCAAAATATAAAATGAAGTTCCCTTTCAGTTTGCCCAACCATATATCTGACACCTCCCTTGACACAACATAGGTTTCTACTTGTTTGAGCTAGTCCTATTATACTATTATGGTTATATATATTTCTCTGAGCCCTTAAATTGTATGACTTAACTTGATATATAGGCCAGCTATTTCTTCACTAGCCTAACAGATATACTAGGTGTCACAACCTTGGTGCTGTATTCTTGTGTTACTATTATGATTGGGCAGATGCTGTATTTATACTCTTTGTACCTTTTGAAACTTCAATAAAAAATCTTTAAAAAAAAAAAAAAAATCATTGGGTGCATATAAATTACATAAAGTGAGTAAACCAATTATAGTTTTTATTTTTAGTATAATGATTTTCCCCTCATATTTAAAGAGTTTTCCAAGCGAAATAGCCACACCTCTTTTCCTAACTAGTGAAGGAGAAACAATTACCTCACCTACCCATTGAGACTTAAGTTTCAAACCTTCTTCTAATGATAAATAAGTTTCCTGAAAGAAAGCTATGTCAGTGTGTAATTTATTTCAATGATGAAGAATGGCCTTCCTTTTAATGGGGGAGGTGATACCCTCTATGTTCCAAAATGATATAATAAGTTTCCTATTTCTATCCAACTCTTAGTATATAAAGCCAAGAGCTATGCCAAAGAGAGAGAGAGAGAGAGAGAGAGAGAGAGAGAGAGAGAGAGAGAGAAAGGGGAGAGAGAGAAAAAAACCCACACAAAGAAAATACACACAAGCCCAGTTGAACCCCATTGGAACAAGTCTGGAGGCAATTAACATGATTCTCTTTTGGATTTAAAAAACTGTTCAGCTTCAGTTGCGTTGTCAAAAAAAATATATTGTTTTACCATCAGAAACTTTAAGCTTGGCAGGATAAATAACTGTAGCCCTAATTCCTTCTTTTAAAATTTTACTGCAAATAGGAGAGAGCTTTTTTTTTTTTTTATTAAGGGTTTCATACGAGAAATCTTGAAATATTTTAATCTGAGCATTTTCTAATTGAACAATTTGTTTTTTGCGAAAATATTGAAGAATTTTAGCAACAACTCTCCTGGGTCTGTTACTCCCATCACTGTTAAAAAATGTTCTGCCCACTCTGTGTGCTCTTTCCACAGCTACGATTACGGCCAGAAGGGCTGAAACATGTCAGCATTTAGTTCATTGAGTGTATTCCTTAAGCACATTTTGTCACCAAAGATACCGCTTTGTATTGAAGTTTTACCAACTGTCAAATAAAGCCGTTTTTAATTGCTACAAGTCCGCTGGTGCAGCTTATTACACTATTACTATTGTTGATCCGGGGATCGAGCAAGCACAGAGGACTATACAGCCCAGCCTAACAACCATTTTCACCTGCACTTGCTATCACCCAGTCGTGGAGAAGAGAGGAGCGATTCAAGGAGGTGTGGCCAGCTGGAGGACGAGTTCCGGGTACGTCAGACGCCAAACAGCTGATCGAATAGAGGGCCCAGGAGGGGAGAGGTACATCAACGGAGGCGTGAAGAGGTCTTAGTTTGACCGCCAAACATTGGTTGCTTCCATTTGTAGGTACCCCCTGTGGACGGGCTGACTCCGACGCTGTAACATTCTCAGAAGTGACACCGGGAGAGACCGAGCAGCTGGGGTGAATGAGTAGGGAAATACCCTGCCTGTTTTATCTTTACAACTTTGAACAGGAGTACACGATTCCCTTACTATATGGACATCAAACTGGTGCTCACACGATAAGTGACTTTTGATATTATTCCTTCTACTATGGTTTTTGAGGTCTTCACATTTTGGTTGCAATTAAAGGGTCAAAGTTTGATTATCTACCAGGTGAGTTTTCTGTAAGATATTAGTATCCTCCAGGTCACACACTTGTTGTTCTAATTCTGATACTCAAGTAGTGTATTCTCTAACCTCCTGCCTAAGGGAGGATATCTCTGATTTGAATTCTGTTTTTAAAGATTCAAAGTAAGGTGATAAGGATTCAATAATATATTTAACTAAGAGTTGTCTAGATAAGCGGTCATTTGATGTGGATAGAGTAGTGTCAGAATGAACTTCAACCAAGGTCTCTACTAGTTGTTTATTTTTCTTATCTCTTTTAGTAGCCATTATTGGATATTTTACTCTAGCCTGTAAGCTAGGGGAAAGAAATGTCTCTATAGAAAAAATAATTTAAATACTAGAGAATGATAAGTCCCTTTGTAAGTAAAGTCGATTAATGTGGGAAAAAAACAATGTTTAGTTTAATATCTACTGGAAGACAGAACTGAAATATGCTTCTAAATTAAATAAATATTAATTCTACCCAGAATTCCACATTGCTGAAAATTGTCTCAGAAACTTTGCTCAGTTCTCTACCTAAATAGACTTATAGGTTGCTTAAAAATATTAGAGCCACAATAGATATTACAAGAAACTTCTAACCTTATATAAGATGAATAGTAACTATCAATCCGCTAGATTACGAGTTTTGCGTTATGAGGGGTGCGGTGTTAACTTGCAAGTTATTGTCACCGCTCAATTCCCTACAGCGCTGGTATTACAGGTTTTCATAAACCCGGAGTTATCAGGCAAGAAGTGAGCATAGAGCAAAATTGTGCTCTATACCGCACTCCAATACCAGCGCTGCTGAAAGCTGCGGTGAGCTGGTTTTACGTGCTCGTGCACGATTTTTCCATAGACATCAATGGGGAGAGCTGACTGAAAAAAAGCCTAACACCTGCAATAAAGCAGCGTAAAGCTCTGTAATGCAGCCGCATTGATTCCTATGGGGAAACTAAATTTATGTTTACACCTAACACCCTAACATAAACCCTGAGTCTAAACACCCCTAATCTTACACTTATTAACTCCTAATCTGCCTCCCCTGACATCGCCGACACCTACATTATATTTATTAACCCCTAATCTGCCGCCCCGACATCGCCGACACCTACATTATACTTATTAACCCCTAATATGCTGCCCCCAACATCGCCGACACCTACATTATATTTATTAACCCCTAATCTTCCGTCCCCAATGTTGCCGCAACCTACCTACACTTATTAACCTCTAATCTGCCGCCCCCAATGTCGCCACCACTATAATAAACATATTAACTCCTAAAACCGCTGTACTCCCGCATCACAAACACTAGTTAAATATTATTAACCCCTAATCTGCCGCCCCCAATGTCACCACTACTATACTAAATTTGTTAACCCCTAAACCTAAGTCTAAACCTAACCCTAACACCCCCTAACTTAAATATAATTAAAATAAATCTAAATAAAAAATCCTATCATTAACTAAATAAATCCTATTTAAAACATAAATACTTACCTATAAAATAAACCCTAAGCTAGCTACAATATAACTAATAGTTACATTGTATCTAGCTTAGGGTTTATTTTTATTTTACAGGCAAGTTTGTATTTATTTTAACTAGGTAGAATAGTTAGTAAATAGTCATTAACTATTTACTAACTACCTAGCTAAAATAAATACAAATTTACTTGTAAAATAAAACCTAACCTGTCTTACACTAACACCTAACCTTACACTACAATTAAATACATTACATTTATTAAATACAATTACCTAAATAAAAAAAAACCCCACTAAATTACACAAAATAAAAAACAAATGATCAGATATTTAAACTAATTACCCCTAATCTAAAAGCCCTATCAAAATAAAAAAGCCCCCCCCAAAATAAAAAAAAACCCTAGCCTAAACTACCAATAGCCCTTAAAAGGGCCCTTTGCAGGGCATTGCCCCAAAGAAATCAGCTCTTTTACCTGTAAAAAAAAATACAAACAACCCCCAACAGTAAAATCCACCACCCACATAACCAACCCCCCAAATAAAATCCTAACTAAAAAAACCTAAGCTCCCCATTGCCCTGAAAAGGGCATTTGGATGGGCATTGCCCTTAAAATGGCATTCAGCTCTTTTTCTGCCCAAACCCTAACCTAAAAATAAAACCCACCCAATAAACCCTTAAAAAAACCTAACACTAACCCCGGAAGATCCACTTATAGTTTTGAAGATCGGACATCCATCCTCAATGAAGCCGGGAGAAGTCTTCATCCAAGCGGCAAGAAGTCCTCAGCGAAGCTGGCTGGCAAATATATATGAAGAGGCAAATATATATCAGGAGACACAAATATAATGAGGTTTTGAAGTTAAGGGTTCACCCACTCCTCTGTATAAATTCTTATTAAAGTGTAAGTTAATCTTTTCAACAGAGTTCGGTCATGCTAATGTGGGTTTTCATAATTCAGTTGGTTTCTTCACTGGGGTGACACAACTGGGGTAAAGAGAAAAATATAGAAACTTTAACAAATCATATTCGAGTAAACCAGACAGCAGGAACTGTTGCAGGTATCACACCCAGTCTCTTTTACCTAGCATGTATAAAAATCACAAGGGGAAGTAAAAAAAAAAATTTCAATTACATATTTTCGCTCAAAATGAATGTAAAGTCACATTAAGTGTATGGGTAACTTCACTGGGGTAGCAGGCCTGATGAAAAAAAAGTTCCTTTACTTGTATAAGGTGAACAACAGAGGACTTTATAGCTCCTACACCCAGACTATTTTACCAACCACACATAAAAGTCACTCTTTAGGGGGGCGGAGCTAGCCAGCCAAGGAAATGGCCGCGGCTTGAAACTGCTCCTGTGCCCTATCTGGCTGAGAAGTGTAAATCTGCCATAATCGGAAATATAATTTAGCCCAAAGTTGTTATATAGCCCAAGAGAAGAGAGGGCTATCAGATGTGAGTCGGGGGCGCACTCGGTAACCCGGCTACAACAGCAGTTTATGTGTGTGATTTGCTGGGCCTACACCCACCGGAACCCCATGCTAAGCACAGACGCGACTTACACCCATAGCGGCAGCTGAAAACAAGGTAATCTGAGTGTATGGGACATCACCTAGAATAAGAGCTGTCGGCTAGCACACATAATACAGGTCCGAGCGCAATTATTCTGAGACACCTGCAAGTTTAAAACGCTGCGCAGTAATGGGCCACTACTGAGTGAGAGTATAGCTTAGACGCACGTGGATGTGTGAGACATGGATGGTCGAGATTAACATCGGTGAAACCTGTTTATGCAGACCTGCAATATTTGTGACATGCCTATATGTCAGAGAGGCACTATAGGAAGCAACATTTAAGGGAAAATGCTATGCTCAAGACAAGTATGACCGAGTTTAAGGGACTTTACATATCCTCATAATATGCCTCTGAATGAAGGGAACATCTATCTGTGACTACACATATCTGCATGCAAATTGAAGGCGATAATCCTTACAGCACAAGGGGTAAAGATTTCCACTTTCTTTTATATTCCATTGAAGATAAAGCCTACTTCACAGCCTGACGTTTAAAAAGGAACTTACACATGTCTATCATTTGCAAAGCAGCAATACTCAGGTACTAGGCCCAATCCACAAGAAATACACAGTGGACAGTGATTTATATTGCAGCTCCTAAGCCATAATGAGTAACATAGCTCTGTAAACGTCTGATCAAAATACCTTCATTAGGCACAAACCTTACTGTACAACCCATTAATGTGCTGAGTCCTGACTTGATTTTAACCTGTGCAAAGAGTATCTTTTAAAACACAGACTGGGACATTGAACAAGGCAAGCATGTCTCCTAAAAAATCAACAAAAAAGGGTCTATACCGAAACAAAGCAGTCAGACTACTCCCTCAGTTAATAACTTTTTCAAATCGGTAGAGGTCAAATCTACAAGCTTAAACCCCAATGAAGATCAAGACTCTGCTGCAGCATATTCATCTTCAGAATCGGACTCTGAAACTATAACAGATACCATCACAGTGCCTAAAGCTTTATTTGCATCACTTCCCTCAAAAAAAGATTTCTCGACCTTAGCCCTGCAAGTTAAACAATGCATTAAAGAGGAAATCAATGACCTAAAGAAAGAAATGTCAGAAATAGGGCATAGAGTGGAAGCGGTGGAAACCACACTGGATACTCATAATACGGCAATATCTGACCTACATACCACTATCCACAAACAAAATGAAGTCATACTGGGCCTGGAAGAAAAAATTGATGATGCCGAAAATAGAAGCAGAAGGCATAATATCAGAATCAGAGGTGTCCCTGAATCTATACCGTCTCCAGGCCTGGAGCAATACCTACAAGATCTCTTTAACTTTTTGAAACAAACAGAGTCCCCAGTAAAGATTGAGATAGACAGAGCCCATAGGGCACTCCGCCCTAAACCATTAGATACACAACCACCCAGAGACATAATTGTACGATTAACAAATTACCAGGTTAAAGAAGAGCTTATGAAGCTGGCTCGTGAAAAACAACCTATCAAGTATGAAAATGCTGATCTTCAATTTTACACCGACCTGTCACAGAGGACTCTTTTCAAGAGAAAAGAACTTAAACCTTTTACTATGCTTCTCAGAAAACAAAATATCCCCTACAGGTGGGGGTTTCCGTTCCAGTTAATTATCCCCTGGCAAGGAAAGAGATTCATATGCACTACACCAGGAGACATCAAACAGATCTGCAAGGCCCTAGATATCATACCACCCGTGATTGAAGAGAGAGAAGAAGCACAAAATCAACACAAATCGGGTCCTAGTACTAACCCGCTACCTCAGAGGCGGGAATGGCAGCAGGTACAACAGAGAAGAACACGCAGACTGAACGCAGGCAACCAAAATAACCTGCAGGAGAATGGAGACCCCTGAACCGGATAAGCTATATCCTTTTAAATATGTTCAATGGAACAATAATATTGTCACACTACCTTGCATGTTTTCTTTTTCTTTTCTAGGAAATTTCTGTGAAAGACTCCCTTGTGATAAAGGACAACTCTTACATAGGTAGTCCTGGTAATGTTAAAAATAGGAGTTTGAACACCCAGAGACTTTTACTTGCTAGCAATATATTATGCTAATAGCTATGTTATACAGGTCCTATGTTAACCCTTTATCTTCTTTTCAGAGGCCGTCAGGCTGGTACAAATCAGTTTAGTATTTCAATTCAGAATTGTTTACTGCATTGTTATTGCTTTCTCCTCTCCCTGTTACAATGGGACAACTGTCTTACTTTTACTCTCAGCCAGTTGGGAGATATACTCTCCTACAGTTAGGATAATGTATTGTACCCTTTCAGTTAAGAAAGGGGTAGAATGTTTTGTCACTTACTTTTTTATAATTTTTTCTCTTTTTTTTAAGGTTACTACTATGTTACTTATGTATAATCAGCTGTGCTCGGAGTACTTCAGAGGGAGGTATGTGAGGGCATCATCCAAACACCGGGTCATATAGTACAAAAACAGGCACAATGAATAGAAACACCCCACAGGCTTTTACAATCATATCTCAAAATACAAAAGGGCTAAACTGTCCGAATAAGCGTAGGATGGCACTGTTGGATCTCCATAAGAAAGGGGGCCAGATCCTCATGCTACAGGAGACACACTTTAAAACCAAACACATACCCAAATTCTTTTCATCTAATTATCCACAGCACTTTCACAGTTCGCACCCAGCCAAGAAAATTAATGGTGTCAGTATACTAATCCACAAATCACTTGCCTTTAGCAAAATACATGTAGATCAGGACAAAGAGGGCAGATACCTATGTGTCACTGGCCTCCTTTTTGGCAAACCCATCACGTTGGTGAACCTGTATGCACCCAATAGACGTCAGAGCAAATTTATTAATGCAACCACTAACTCAATATTAGCTCAGACCAAAGGCTCCTTGATCATAGCAGGCGACCTTAATGTCCCTTTAGACCCCCAGATTGATTGCTCCAACCCCAAAACCAGACAAAAAATCCCAAACATGCAAAACATCTGGAAAAATCTTAAATTGCTAGGGGTACACGACACATGGAGATATTCCAATCCTCAAAAAAAAGACTTCACATTTTTCTCGATCCCCAATCGTTGCTATTCTAGATTAGATTACATTTTTGTGGATCACTTGACTCTTTCATACCTGAAAACAGCTGAAATCAGACACACCACCTGGTCAGATCACTCGCTGGCATCATGTGAGATAGCGTGGCCCTCAGCTCCGCTGAGACAATACCAATGGAGACTAGATGAATCACTCCTCAAGGGGAAGCAGCAAGTGAAGAAACTAGTCAAACATATTAAATCATATTTCACAACCAACAATACCCCAGATGTACATTTTACAACAATATGGGAGGCACACAAAAGTACAATCAGAGGCGAACTCATTAAACTTAAAGCATATATAACGAGAAAGAGGAGAGAAGAATATACCACCCTAGCTAAAGAAATGGCAGATTTAGATTATCTACACAAACAATCCCCTGACAACAATCTTGTTTTAGATAACCTTAATTCAAAACGTGCACAACTAGACAACCTTCTCCAGATAGATGCCCAAAGACAACTATTGTCCTTCCAACAGACATTCTATAGGGAGGGTAACAAAGCAGGGAAATGGCTAGCAAGAGCTTTAAAACACAGACAACAAAAAACATACATTCACTCAATTAAAAATGAGTCAGGAAAAAGACTAGAAGACACGCATAAAATAGCTGAAGTATTTAAATCTTTTTATCATAAACTTTATAATCTATTCCCGGATAGAGAAGACACAGCCCACAGTCGCGCATGCCACCAATACCTTTCTAGCATACAAATACCACAACTAAGCAGCGAGCAAAGAGAGTCTTTGAACCAACCCTTCTCCATTAAAGAAGTATTAGACGCTATACGTACCCTAAAATCTAACAAAGCGCCGGGACCAGATGGTTTCTCAGGCCTGTACTATAAAACCTTTTCAAAATATCTTGCCCCACATTTAACCTCCTTATTTAATCACATAGCGGAAGACTATAGATTTCCCGATACCATGTTACAAGCTCATATCTCAGTACTGGAAAAACCGGGCAGGGTGCCTGATGTCCCTGCTAACTTTAGACCAATATCCCTTCTTAACACAGACTTGAAACTATATGCAAAAATTTTGGCCTCCCGAATAAATAAATTTCTCCCAGAACTAATTCATCAGGACCAAGCAGGTTTCGTACCTAATAGGGAAGCGAAAGATAACACCGTGAAAGTACTTAATCTTATAGACCTTGTTTCCAAGACTAATACCCCAGCCCTTTTCCTATCCACTGACGCCGAAAAGGCATTTGACAGACTTGACTGGACTTATTTACAAGCAACTCTTAGTAGATTTAATTTCCCCGACCAGTTTATCCAAAAAATTATGGCCCTATATTCTAACCCAACAACACAGGTGAGAGTGAACGGGACGCTCTCTGAACCCTTTGAAATCAGAAACGGGTCGAGACAGGGTTGCCCTCTTTCCCCATTGTTATTTATTTTATCACTAGAACCACTAGCAATTAGAATCAGAGAGAACCCGCACATTACAGGAATTACAGCAGGGACTAGACAGCATAAAATGGCAATATACGCGGACGACCTCCTTCTGACAATAACCGACCCACTTAGATCTATCACACATGCAATGACTGAGCTCTCCTCTTTCGGCAGGGTATCTAATTTTCTAGTTAACATGACAAAGTCGGAATTCTTACCGTTAGGGATCCCCCAACAGACGCTAGAGGACATCAGAGCACTCTGCCCGTTAAAAGTACAAACCAACCGTCTTAAATATTTGGGAGTCTTTTTGACTACAAACAGTCAATCAACACGCAAATACAACTATGGGGAACTAATTAATGAGTTTCAGTCCCTGACCTCCTCCTGGCTTCTAAAAAATATTACGTGGTTGGGTAGAATCCAAGCAGCTAAGATGGTACTACTACCTAAAGCATTATATATCTTACAGACCGTACTGGTCCAGCACATTTCCAGGGAAGTAGATATCTTGCAAAAAATTCTGAATGATTATATATGGAGACGCAGGCCACCACGTATTAATAAAAGCACGATTTATAAAGTTCCTGAGCAAGGAGGCCTGGGAGTTCCCCACCTTAACTCATATAAACTTGCGATCTCTCTTCAGCGTGTCCTGGAGTGGTGCAATCATGAGGGAGATAGATCTAAGGGTTGGGTACAAATAGAAACAAACATGGCAGACACATCCCACTTAGGAAACAAATGCTGGAATATCCAGGCACTAGGAATCCCCACTATATCCCAGTCCTCCACGTCTAATGAGACCTGGAGAGACTGGCTATATGTCCTCAAAACATATCCAAAAATCTCTTCAAAATATTCCCCACTTACAAGCTTGATACTTAATCCAGAGTTTCCCCCGGGGCTGATTCAAGAGAGGAACACAGGTGCCACCCAAATCCCCCCAATTCAGATACACACCTTATTAGAAAACAACAAGGTAAAATCCAAGCAACAAATAGACTCACTATCAATTCCCTTTTTTGCCTCCTGGTTCAATTACCATCAGGCGAGACATTTTCTACTCACACACAAAAGTAAAGCGGATTTTATGAGACCTCTGACAAAATTTGAGCAAGCATACTTGAGTGACTTGAAAGGTCCCAGATCGATTTCTACACTATACAAACTGGTTTTGGAAAATAGATTCCCGAACCTGCCTTCATACACTGCAGGGTGGGATAGAGAGCTTGAAACGAATACACTCACTAAAGACTGGCAGTTAAGATTTGAGAATTTATCACATTCAGCCCATTCGGCAAGAGCGAAAGAAACAAACATTAAAGTCTGTATGCGATGGTACATGACCCCAGCCAAAATAAAGCGCATTTTTAAGGGGAGCTCAGGCCACTGCTGGAGGGGTTGCGACCTACCAGGACATATGACACATATATGGTGGGATTGTGAACCTATTAGAAATTTTTGGTCAGCAATTTTCCAAGAAATTAATGCAGTTCTACACACGCAAATTAACCCGAGCATAGAGTTAGCACTTCTCCATAATGATCCCCCCATAACATGCAAAATACGCAAACAACTGTTCTATATTATGCTAAATACGGCAAAACAAATGATACCCAGATGCTGGAAAACAACCAAAATACCTACCGTTAGTGAATGGGTGAAATTAGTTAACTCAGATATGATATTAGAAAGATTCCATTATCTCCAAATAGGAGGTTTGACCTTTTTTGAAGACATGCTACTCCTATGGGAGTCATATAAATATAAGCCCAAGTAGGACTGACATAAAAGATCAAAGTCACATATGCTATTTAATAGCCTCTCATAGAAGGATCACATTACTTCCCTACAAGCGCTAACCTAGATGTAATGTAGCATTTTCTCTGATACCCGAGCACATGCAACTCCATCTTTAATATTGTAACCTATCATGTTAGTTGTTTTTATTTTTGTTTTGTTTTCTTGTTTTTTGTTCTTTCTTTTTTTCTGTTCTCTTTCTTTCCATTCGCTACCGATGAAGTTTAGTATTGATGCGTAGTGGTTTTGTTAATTTGAGGTTTCATCATATGCACTAAGATTTTTGTAATACTCTTATGTAACAGTCCTGTATTCAAGATCGTAAGCAAACAAAAAATAAGTGAACTAATGGAGTTATATTTCTTTGGTTTGCCAAAGACATTAGCCCGGATGAATAGACTCAAACTCACATGGACTGGCTACTTGAATATGGATGCCTAGGAGGTTTACCTTCTGCCTCTCTAGCCTAAGTACTGTACAACTGCACCATGCTGATCTTTATTGTTGGAATAATATCTTTGTTATAATTATGCATATAATTTAATAAAAAATAAATATATAAAAAAAAAAAAAAGTCACTCTTTAATGTAGATAATTTTCTGTATCAAATAACAGGGTTTTTCCAAATCAACATGAAAATAAGACTTCACCTGGGTAGGTGTCTTGACTGGGGTTAGGGTGACAACGGTGAATGCCTGGCTACAGAATATAAATTCAAGGAGTAAAAACCAAAATTAATATGCCCCAAATAGACCTCAAACTCCCAGACTCACATACCTAACCACAGAGCTTACCTCCTCAACAGGCGTAAAGTCACTGTAAATGTATGGGTATCTTCACTGGGGTAAAAGGCTCAATAAAAAGCAGAGAATAAGAACTTATGCAGTTCTGAAAAAATGTTCTATTACACGTATGGAATGAGCAATAGAGGGTGTTATAACTCCTACACCCAGACTATTTTACAAAGCTTAAACAAAATTCACTGTTTAATGTAGGTAGCTTTCCATATCAGATAACAGAGTTTTCCAAAACAACACAAAATTGAGAGTTCATCTAGGATGGTGTCTTCACTGGGGTTAGGGTGACAATGGCAAGTGTGTGGCTACAAATTATTAATTTAAAAAAGTCAAGAAACAATCACCTAGATTACGAGTTTTGCATTAGAGGCTATGTGGTGCTAACGAGCAGTTTATGCTCACCGCTCACTTACAGACAGCGCTGGTATTACTGGTTTTTACAAACCCGGCGTTAACAGACAAAAAGTGAGCGTTGAGCAAAATTTTGCTCCACATCTCACTCCAATACCAGCGCTGCTTACGTTAGTGGTGAGCTGGTTGTGCGTGGTCGTGCACAATTTCCCTATAGGAGTCAATGGGGAGAGCCAGCTGAAAAAAAGCATAACACCTGCAATAAAGCAGCGTAAAGCTCTGTAATGCAGCCACATTGATTCCTATGGGGAAACTAAATTTATGTTTACACCTAACACCCTAACATAAACCCTAAACACACCTAATCTTACACTTATTAACCACTTATTTTAACCACTTATTAACCACTAATCTTCCTCCCCCAAAATAACTTTAGTATAATGGCGGCAACGTTAGGGGCGGCAGATTAGGGGTTAATAAATGTAGGTAGGTGTTGGCGATGTTAGGGACGGCAGATTAGGGGTTAATAATATTTAACTAATGTTTGCGAGGCGGGAGTGCGGCGGTTTAGGGGTTAATATATTTATTATAGTGGCGGCGATGTCTGATTCAGCAGATTAGGGGTTAAAAAATTTATTTTAGTGTTTGTGATGCGGGAGGGCCTCGGTTTAGGGGTTAATAGGTAGTTTATGGGTGTTTGTGTACTTTTTAGCACTTTAGTTAAGAGTTTTATGCTATGGCTTTGTAGTGTAAAACTCTTACTTTAAAATGCGGTACCAATCTTGACAGGAGAGGGTCTACCGCTCCCTTTTTGGATTTGCGGTATTGCTAAGTCTAGCCAAAAAAGTGAGCGGTACACCTGTACCTGCAAGACTCGTAATACCAGCGGGCGTTAAAAAGCAGCGTTAGGACTGGCCAATGCTGCTTTTTAAGCCTAACGCAAAACTCGTAATCTAGGTGAATGAGCCCAAGTACACCTCAAACTCCCAGACTCAAATACCTAACCGCAGGGCTTACCTCCTCTTTCAACCTCATGAACCTTGTTGTGACTTCAGAAACCCAGATTGGAAGCAAGCCCAGAGAACAAACCCTCCCCTTGTGCCATAGTGGTATCAGCAAACGCTGTTCACCAGCGTATTCAGCGCGAGTGGAAGACTCTTCAGAGGTGGAGCGGGTAAATGCGTGTCCGGTCGGCCTTTCTCTCTTGCCACAGCAGGCACCAGGCGTTAGGCCCCACGCCAAAGGTATGACCGCCTTTAGGGAGCTGGTCCTATTTGCAGCGCATACAGAAACACACAATGCGTGCATGCGTGCGTGCTTGCTCCTTAACTCCTCCCCCCAGCTCAAAACTTCTTGATAAAATGAAGGAATGTATGCTTGGGAGCCATAGTATGATAGATCTTGCTTCTTTTGAAGAGGTGGTTTGGTTTCTGGAGGAGTGATTTTCATATTGTGTAGATGGTCTAGTAAAGTGGGTTGCAATGCAAGGAAGTGACTGGGTTGCAGGATAGTGTCTATTGGTATTTACTTTGTAGAAAATTCTTCATAGGCCCCTCTCCCCAGGGCTACCATCTGTATAGATGTTAACTTAATACATAGCTCGTAGGTGATGCCACTCTTCCAGGGCACATTTGATGGCCAACAGCTGAAATGTGTTTAAATGTGGCTGGGACATTGCATAAACCAAAAGGCATGACCAAGTATTCAAAGTGTCCATAACAAGATCTAAAAGCCATCTTCCATTCATGACCCTCACTAACGCAGACAAAATTGTAGACCCCCGCATAGGTCAATTTTAGTGAAGCTGGTAGCATTTCGAAGGCATTCTAACATCTCAGGAATCAACAGAAGTGGATATCTGTTCATTATTATTATATTTTTCAGGGCGCTGTAGTCCATGCAGTGACATAGTCCTCCATCCTTTTCGGCCACAAAGAAGATCCCTGCCCTTTGCAGGTAGAGGGGCAAATAAATCCCTTGGCTAGGTTTTCTTCAATATAGTTTTTTAAATGTTAGAGCTCAAATTCAGCCAGGGGATAGATATGGCCATAAGGGATTGGGGCCCCAGGTAACAGTCCAATTGGATAAGCATATGGTCATCAGGGTGGTAACTTGTCGGCATTCTTCTTCTTGAACACATCTTTAACGTCCTGGTATTTCTTAGGTAATGTGACAGGGTTATCAGCAGCTAGGGAAATAATTGGAGCAGAATGAACCAGGAAACAGGTCTTCTGTCAATAGGAGAAGGAGAAAGGCACATAACAGGTAGCCCAGTTGATCACAGGGTTGTGGGTACAGAGCCATAGGAGACCTTATATCAATGGTAACTGAAATGAGGGAACTAGATCTAGTCTGATGTTCTTTGATGTGTTGAGTGCCAATGCTGAGAAAAATAAACTATGTTTCATTTATCACAGGGTCAGTTTTGATGGGTTTAAATCTACTACAAATAGTAGAAGGTGTGTCTTGGGTTGTTGTGGTATCTATATAGATGCAGCCAGGGATTGATACAAAAAACACCATTGAACCAAGAGTCAATGATGGTTGTAATCCAGTGTAGTTTATCAGCCCACTAGGGAGATACGGAAATGCAGAGGTAAGAGGCTAGATGAGTAGGTACAGTATTCAGGGAGAGAAGAAAGATAAATCCCTTACCAGGTGATGGTGTAGGACAGCAGGACAGGTCCTCAGCATATGACCAACCTCTTCACAATAAAGACAAAGTCCTTGGGTCTTTCTGTGTCTGCACTCCTCCAAAGAAAGTGGACGGTGGACCTGTCAGATCTGCATTGGTTCCTCTACATCAGTAGAAGGACCTGAAGGGTAGTTGACATGACAGAAGGTTAAAAGTCATCCTTTCTTGCTTTCTTTCTCAGAATTGTCCATCAAGCTGAGTGACTAGCAAGATCAACTTTTCCAGGGTGGCCATGAATCCTAACAAACGTGAGCTCATCTTTAAGGGCTTCGGCTAACCCAATTCGGAACTGGTCAATAAGTCCAACAACATTGAACTCTTTGTCAGGTGCCATTTCTCAGAATTCAGCGATGTATTCGTCCACAGGGAGACAACCTTGCTTCAGGGAGCTGAGGATGGCAAGAGCCACAGAGGAGCAGAGTGGGTCATTATAAATGGTGTTCATAGCCTGGAAAAAGGACTACCAAAAGCTCAGGACAGGACTGTTGGCATTAAGAAATTATTGAAGCCAGGTATTAGATTCAAATGATAGCAGAGAGATGGCTGTTCTAACTTTCATAAAGTCTGTGGAGTATATATGTGGTTTAAAAAAAATATCAGTTCACAGTCCAGGGTAAAAAAAAATCAGGCAAAAAAAATGGTGAGTTGTGGTTTGGTGGCTGGCAGGAAAGGAAGGAGTTGGTACTGTGTCTGGTACTAGAGCCAAAGGTGGCAAAGAAAGTGCTTCAGCACATTGTCGTTCACGTTGCAGTATAGCAGCTTGCCTGTCTTGAAGTTCCTGCACGGATTGTGCCAAGGCTGGCACTTGCTGGGTAAGGGCTTTGAGCAATTCAGCTGTCTTTGGGGGTTCCATAGTAGCTCAGTTATTATGTCACTGACCTGGTAGCCAATCAGGAACTGAAACCCAATAGCAGCGACACACGTGCAGACACAACCTCTAGGGGAACCGGAGGTGAGGACAGGATTCTAGAAGAACTATGGTGGCACCAGATCTTTATTAATAAAATAAAAGTCCAAGAGATAAGTGTAAGAGGAGCAGTCAAAAAGGTCAGACATTCCAAGGTCAGGGCAGGCAGCAAAGGTTCATAAGTGGATAAACGCAGCCAAGTCCAAGTAGCCAGGAAATCCAATGATGCTTGGAGCAGGGAATGGCCAAGGAGCAGGTATACAGGGCTGAAACAGGTGCAGGACGAGGAACAGGAGCAACAGCAGTGTCAGAGGTCCAGAACAGGAGGAAAATGCCAGGTAACCTTAGCCAAAGCTTCAGCACTGGACTGAGCATGCTCAGGGATTTTATAGTGATTTCATTCTTCATGGGGACAGCCATTTTCTGGAGGCGGAGTGTTACCTAACTCCATAAATTAAGCCAGGTGTGATGATGCCTTCCAAGCACATACTTGCAGCAACAGAGAGGGAGGCCAAAACTTCAACCCCAGAAGCGTAGACAGCAGCAGCATGGCATGGAGGACACCAAGGGGCCAATTTATCAAAGTCTGGTGGACATGATATGCTGTAGCATGATACGCTGAATGAAAAGTATTTTTTAATTGCATTAAAAATCATAACATCATTTTTGTTGTAAAATGGTATTTTATGAAATAATTATTTTTGTATTAAAATTGTGCATGAACTAAATGATTTAAGGTGCATACTACAAATTATAACAAAACTACACTGCACATGCAAAAAATGCTAAGAAATTCATATTTATAATATTTATAATATGACATTTTAAAGTGTATTTTACGTATTGTAAAATTAGTTTCTCCTCCTCTGCTAGTGGGCTGAACAGGGGGCATTCAATGGGTGTAGCTGAAATTTCTCCTCTAGGTCTGGCGTATTTTGAAAACATTTTTCCCCTGCAGAACTCGCCCTTTTTTTCTTGCAAACCAAAATATGCTAAACACTTATTATCCTAATAGGAAAACAGGTGCATACAAAAATAGAAGCAATAGAGTAATCTGATTTGTATTTATTGCAAATATTTCATTTTTAAGGTGTGCCCCCTGCTAACTTTGCTCTTCCCAGAGAAGTTTCCCTTTTCATTGAGTACATTACTTTGTATGGGAGACATTTTGTAACTCGCAGAGACAGTCCCTTGTTTACAGAATTCCCTGAGGGCAGCCACTGCAAGTGTTGGAGTGGAAAATCACATCTGACCCAGCAAAGTTTTTAGAATTAGGCCCTAAGGGCACAAAGATCTAAAGCACTGTGATATCCTTCACTTCTCTAAGAGGCATAACCTGCATTTCTGAATGTGATGGAGAGACAAGCCCAGTACAATATAGCACTGTCCAGCATGAGACTTTTGTTACATTTACACTTTGTGCTTTGCATTTTATATTATTTTCGATTTCAGATTTAGGCCCAGATTAAGCAGTATTTCTATACTGCGGTAAAATTAGCGCACAACTTAATATTACAAGTCCATGGTGAAACAGATTTACCAGAGAAAGTTTAGCTTCTCCAGCATCACTTTAGCGCACCCATTACCTTCAATAGATATCTCGAACATGCTAAATAGTGCTTGATATTACAACTTAAACGTTATGGGATGCACTCAAGCAAAAACCAAAATAGTGCTAGAAGAATTAGCAGGACCTGAAGTAAAGTGTAAGGGTTAAAAAAAAAATCACAAAAAAAATGTAAAACACATTAACGGCCAGATTACACATGGAGCACTAACAGTTACACGCGAGCGAGAAGGGGTTTATTGAGGGTGTTTGCGTGCATCAGGTTTATGACTCATATTAAAGTTGAAAGTAAACGTGATCAAATGAGTGCAATCGTGATTTACGCTAGAATGATTACTGTGTCCTCAGGTTAACTGTTCAGCATGAAATTCTGAAATTAACCTGATATTATACTCTAAAAGGACATGTGCACGGGCAAAAAAATTGTCTCTTCCTAAAACAAATATTCGTATTTCCTCAAATATTTCTTGCCTGTGCCATTCAATATTTGTTTTGTTTAAAACGAAACAAATACTGAATAGTAGCTAAATATTTACATTCGTTTTTGCTAAACAAATGTAAAAGTCCACTCCTCTGCATATACTTATCAAGCCGTCAACTTACTTGCATTCGACGGCACCAATACGTTCGCCTAAGATCGCCTAACATCACGGCCGCGGACCTGAATACGTTCTCCAAATTTACCAAAAAAGCTGTCAAAAAGCTGCGCACCAAGTATGGGGCGATGAGCAGCGGACTGTTGTTAACTAACAGTCATCGATCTCACTGCTCTTTGGCTTTTTCCCAGCTTTTTGGTATACTGTCACTAAACACCCACACTATACTATACTGTTTACCCCTATACCGCCGCTCCCGGAGCCCACTGCAACTCTAATAAATGTATTAACCCTTAAACCGCTGCTCACGGACCCCGCTGCAACTAAATAAAGTGTTTAACCCCTAAACCGCTGCTCCCGGAGCCCACCGCCACCTACATTATACTTATTAACCCCTTATCTGCTGCCCCCTACAGCGCCGCCACCTACATTATACTTATTAACCCCTAATCTGCCACCCCCTACACCACTGCCACCTACATTATATTTATTAACCCCTAATCTGCTGCCCCCTACACCACCGCCACCTACATTATACTTATAAACCCCTAATCTGCCGCCCCCTACACCGCCGCCACCTACATTATATTTATTAACCCCTAATCTGCTCCCCCCCTACACTGCCGCTGCTATATTAAATTTATTAACCCCTAAACCTGTCTAACCCTAACCTCTAACCCTAACCCTAACACCCCTTAACTTAAATATAATGTAAATAAATCTAAATAAATATTTCTATCATTAAATAAATTATTCCTATTTAAAATTAAATACTTAACTATAAAATAAATCCTAAGCTAGCTACAATATAACTAAAAGTTACATTGTAGCTAGCTTAGGATTTATTTTTATTTGACAGGCAAGTTTGTATTTATTTTAACTAGATAGAATAGTTATTAAATAGTTATTAACTATTTAATAACTACCTAGCTAAAATAAATACAAATATACCTGTAAAATAAAACCTAACCTATGTTACACAAACACCTAACACTACACTATAATTAAATTATTTCCCTAAATTAAATACAATTAAATACAATTAAATAAAATTATCTAAAGTACAAACAAAAACAAACACTAAATTGCAGAAAATAATAAACAAATTACAAGATTTTTAAACTAATTACACCTAATCTAATCCCCCTAACAAAATAAAAAAGGAACTTTTGTGGGGCATTGCCCCAAAATAATCAGTTCTTTTACCTGTAAACAAAATTACAAATCCCCCCCAACATTAAAACCCACCACCCACACAACCAACCCTACTCTAAAACCCACCCAATACCCCCTTAAAAAAACCTAACACTAACCCCTTGAAGATCACCTTACCGGGAGAAGTCTTCTCTTCACACAACCGGGCCGAAGTCCTCAACGAATCCGGCAGAAGTGGTCCTCCAGACAGGCAGAAGTGGTCCTCCAGATGGGCAGAAGTCTACATCCAGACGGCATCTTCTATCTTCATCCATCCGACGCGGAGCAGCTCCATCTTCAAGACATCCGGCGCGGGGGAAACTCTTCAAACGACCTCTTCTTCCAAATGAATATCTCTTTAAGTGACGTCATCCAAGATGGTGTCCCTTAGATTCCGATTGGCAGGTTAGAATTCTATCAGCCAATCGGAATTAAGGTAGAAAAAATCCTATTGGCTGATGCAATCAGCCAATAGGATATAAGTTCAATCCTATCCTATCCTGATTGGAACAGCCAATAGAATGCGAGCTCAATCCTATTGGCTGATTGGATCAGCCAATAGGATTCAACTTAAATCCTATTGGCTGATTGCATCAGCCAATAGGATTTTTTCTACCTTAATTCTGATTGGCTGATAGAATTCTATCAGCCAATCGGAATCTAAGGGACACCATCTTGGATGACGTCACTTAAAGGTACCTTCATTCAGCAAGAAGACGTTGGCCGAAGAGGATGCTCTGCATTGGTTGTCTTGAAAATGGAGCTGCTCCACGCCGGATGGATGAAGATAGAAGATGCCATCTGGATGAAGACTTCTGCCCGTCTGGAGGACCACTTCTGCCCGTCTGGAGGACCACTTCTGCCAGATTCGTTGAGGACTTCGGCCCGGTTGGGTGAAGACTTTTCCTGGTAAGTTGATCTTCAAGGAGTTAGTGTTAGGTTTTTTTAAGGGGGTATTGGGTGGGTTTTAGAGTAGGGTTGGTTGTGTGGGTAGTGGGTTTTAATGTTGGGGGGGATTTGTAATTTTTTTTTACAGGTAAAAGAGCTGATTACTTTGGGCCAATGCCCCGCAAAAGGCCCTTTTAAGGGCTATTTGTAATTTAGTGTAGGGTAGGGCTTTTTTATTTAGGGGGGCTTTTTTATTTTGTTAGGGGGATTAGATTAGGTGTAATTAGTTTAAAAATCTAGTAATTTGTTTATTATTTTCTGTAATTTAGTGGGGGGGTTGTACTTTAGATAATTTTATTTAATTGTATTGAATTGTATTTCATTTAGGGAATTAATTTAATTATAGTGTAGTGTTAAGTGTTAGTGTCATAGGTTAGGTTTGATTTTACAGGTATATTTGTATTTATTTTAGCTAGGTAGTTATTAAATAGTTAATAACTATTTAGTAACTATTCTACCTAGTTAAAATAAATACAAACTTGCCTGTAAAATAAAAATAAATCCTAAGCTAGCTACAATGTAACTATTAGTTATATTGTAGCTAACAGGGTTTATTTTATAGGTAAGTATTTAGTTTTAAATAGGAATAATTTATTTAATGATAGGAATATTTATTTAGATTTATTTAAATTATATTTAAGTTAGGGGGTGTTAGAGTTAGACTTAGGTTTAGGGGTTAATAAATTTAATATAGTGGCAGCGGTGTAGGGGGTCACAGATTAGGGGTTAATAAGTATAATGTAGGTGACGGCGGTGTAGGGGGGCAGATTAGGGGTTAATAACTTTATGTAGATGGCGGCAGTGTCGAGGCGGCAGATTAGGGGTTAATAAGTATAATGTATGTGGCGGCAGTGATGGGACGGCAGAATAGGGGTTAATAAATATAATGTAGGTGGCTCCAGTGTCGGGGGTGGCAGATTAGGGGTTAATAAGTATAATATAGGTGGCGGCGGTGTAGGTGGCCGCAGATTAATGGTGTTTAGACTCGGGGTACATGTTAGGGTGTTAGGTGTATACATTACCATAGGAATCAATGGGATATCGGGAAGCAGCGAACATGAGCTTTCGCTACTTTCAGACTCCCATTGATTCCTATGGTATCCACCGCCTCCAGGGCGGGGGATTGAAAACCAGGTACGCTGGGCCTGAATAGTGCCGAGCGTACCTGGTAGAAATTTGTTAACTAGCAAAAGTAGTCAGATAGTGCCGAATGTGCATTTGGAACATCTGTAATGACGTAAGCATCGATCTGTGTTGGACTTTGCCTGGTGGATCGTATGTTACTTCACAAAATTCTACTTTTGCCGGTCTGTAGAGTTTGATAACTAAGAGGAATCAGGCTCGCCACAAATATGCTGCGGAATTCCAGCGTATTTGCGGTTGACGGCTTGATAAGTAGATGCCCTCTTCTTCACAGAACCCTGTCTGTGCTAACAGGAGGCTTAGCGTGGTGGCTCCCAGGGCCTGCACTAAAGGAATTCATAATTATTCCTTCATTTTCTTTCAATTTGGGGGGGGGGCATTCTTTTGGATATTCGTTTTTTGGAAACGAATATCCATGTTTTGAAAATGAACTAACATTAGTTCTGAAACGAATGCACATGCCAATATTTTACTATATTATATTATACAGTGGATATAAAAAGTCTCCACAGCCTTATGAAATTGCAAGTTTTTGAAATTTAAAGGCAAAAATAACAAAAATGTAAATTTTAGACTTTTCCATTTGTAATGTGATCTTCCAATGAACAAAAATCCAGAGAAAATAGTTAATTATTAAAAACGTTTAACATTTTAAAAATATACAACACCCAGATTGCATAAGTCTACACACTCCCAACCAATACTTTGTGGAAGCATCTTTTGCATTTATTGCAGCAGCAAGTTTTTGTGAATAAGTCTTTTTTAACTTTACATATCTAGACTTTGGAATTGTATCCCACTCTTCTTTGCAAAAAAGTTATTTCAAATTGTGAGGGATCACCTGTGTACAGCTTTCTATAGGTCATTCCATAGAATTTTGATGGGATTGTCTTGGTGACTTGGATGTGTACTTTTTTGTCAATGTCTTATTGGAATGTCTAATTCCTCTGACAAAGATATTCATTATCCCATCTATTTTGACAAAAGTCCCTGACCCAGCAGACAAAAAGCAGCCCCAAAGTAATATGTTACCACCACCATTCTTCAAAGTTGGATTGATGTTCCTTGGATGATGAACTTTATTGGCTTTGCACCAGACATATCCTTTAAATTTTAGGCTAAAAACGTCAACCTTTGTCTATAGCAAATTTTTCTCATGGTTTGGGATCACTGAATTAATGTTTTGGCAAAAATTAGATGAGCTTGGATGTTACTTTTTGAAAGAAAGAGAATCTGTCTTGCCACCCTACACTATAGCCCAGACTCGAAGAATACGAGAAATTACTGTAACTCCTTCAGGGTTACTGTTGGCCTCTTGATAGCCTTCCTTGAAGGTTTGCTCCTCATCCTCTAACCAGATTTGGAGTATTGATCATTACAATGGCTCTGTGGTGCCACCTTTTCTCCACTTATTGATGATGGTTTTAAAAGTGCTCCTGTCAGGGGTTTTTCCCTGTTTTGTTTGCCATCATGTGCTACTGGCAGACATTTTACTCACCTCTCTTGCTGACTCTGGTGCATACTGTGTGATGCTGCTCATTTCCTGCACTTCCTTTTATGGCCAAACTGGTGTACATCAACCGTGTGAGACAGGATGCAGTCTCAAAATTGTGATGTCATCACTTATTATTTAAAGGGCCTCTGTTCAGTATGCTTTGCCCTTGCGTTGTGTCAGACCTGTTTGTGAGAGCTCCTGTGTATTACCTGGCTGTCTGACGTCCCTCTTGGTTCCTGATCCCTGGCTTGTTCCTGACTCTGCTGTTCTCCTTGTTCCTGATTCCGGCTCGTCTGACTATTCGCTTTGGCTCCTGACTCGGCTCGTCTGACTACCAGCTCTGGTTTTGATTCCTGGCTTGTTATTTGACTTGTAGACTTTTTATTATTTTTTGCTATTAATAAAGGTGTGATTATTTTTGCACTTCTCGTCTCAGTCTGATTCCTGGCACCCTGACATTACGCAAGGGCCATGAATCCTGATGGTGCTAATAATCCACCTTTACCTGCCATAATTTCCAGGATGGATAAACAGGATCACTTCTTGGATCAATTTGCACTAGCCCTGCAAACCCTGCTGACTCGCACTGCACATTTGGACCAAAGTGTACTGCAAGTTATGGCCGCTCCTTTTTCCGCTGCTGCACCTAGTCCTACCAGGAACATGTACAGTTCTGCACCTCTACCTCAGCGTTATGGAGGCGATCCTAATCAGTGCAGAGAGTTTTTGAACCAGGCGGGCATTTACTTTGAGATGTTACCTCTGACAGAGCTAAGGTGAGATTTCTCATCTCGTTACTCTCTGACACAGCTCTTGCCTGGGCTAATCCCTTGTGGGAGACTAATAAACCTGTGATTTCAAATTACCCTGAATTTGTAACCTCCTTTCGAAGGGTATTTGATGTTCCGGCTCACTCCTCTTCTGCTGCTAAACGACTCATTCAGCAAGGTACAAGATCTGTTGCTCAGTATGCCATTGAGTTCTGTACGTTTGCAGCAGAGGTAGGTTGGAACAATGAAGCCCTTGTTGCCTCCTTCTTTCATGGGCTCTCTGATGCGATTAAAGATGAAATTGCTGCCAGAGATTTACCAGAAGATCTCGAGGCATTGGTGTCTTTTTTTATCCTAATTGACATCAGACTAAGTGAGAGGCCCTCTTTTTTTAAGGAGCGCTTGTGGAAGCCTCCTGTTCCGTTGTCTCCTACGTGTTCGTTCCCACCCATGCCTTCCTCTCCTCCCATGCCTCTTGGTCCTGAGTCACCAGGTACTGCTGAGCCGATGCAGTTGGGATTCACGTATCTCTCCGCGGCGGAGAGGGCCTATAGGATGAGGGAGGGGCTATGCCTCTATTGTGGGTTACAGGGCCAACTTTTGAAGTCTTGTCCTACACATCCAGGAAACGCTCACACCTAAGGTCCTGTCCGGGGCAGACCTTGGGTGGTTTATCCTCGTCCCCGGAACCACTAAAGGAGAAACCTTTGGTCATGGTTGTCTTTTCCTGGGTGGACTCCTCCATAGTCACCCAGGCTCTTGTTGACTCCGGTGCTTCAGGATATTTCATTTACAGTGCTTTTGTATCAAAGCACTCCATTTCTGTTTTGCCTCGGTCCATTCTGCTTTCTATTGAGGCCATTGATGGCAGGCCCCTTCAGCCCGCACTCATTGCTCACAAAACTGCTCCTTTATCCATGGTTGTTGGGGCTCTCCATTTTGAAACCCTCCAGTTCCAGGTGATAAACTCTCCGCATTTTCCAGTTGTTCTGGGTTATCCCTGGCTCTAAAAGCACAATCCCAGTCTCGACTGGCGCAGGTCCGAAATGTTGTTGTGGTCTCTGCAATGTATTTCCACTTGTCATCGGAAACCAGTTAAAGTCTTGTGAACTTCTTCGGTATCTCAATTGCCAGAGGAGTACCGAGAGTTCCTAGACGTTTTTGACAAGGTGTGTGCCGGTACATTGCCTCCTCACTGGTCTTACGATTGTGCCATAGACCTGCAACCTGGAGCCATTCCTCCTCGGGCTGAGTTTACCCTCTGTCTGTTGCGGAGAATTGTGCTATGGAGGAGTATGTTGCTGATGCTCTGTCACGAGGGATCATCCACAAATCCTGCTCTCCTGCAAGGGCTGGCTTCTTCTTTGTGAAGAAAAAGGGTGGCGAGTTAAGACCATGCATCGATTATAGGGGTCTTAATCATCTTACCATTAAGAATGCTAACCCTATTCCGCTAATTACGGAACTCTTTGACCACCTCAAGGGAGCTACGGTCTTTACTAAACTTGATTTGAGAGGAGCGTACAATCTCATTAGAATCAAGGAGGGCCACAAATGAAAAACAGCATTTAACACCATGAGCGGGCATTATGAGTATCTTGTAATGCCCTTTGGCCTATGTAATGCTCCTGCTGTTTTCCAGGAATTTATTAATGATGTCCTACGAGATATGTTGCAACAGTGTGTTGTGGTGTACTTCCTCATACACTCACTCACACTTGAGGCTTATCGTTCTGATGTTACATGGGTTCTTCAGAGACTACATGAGAACGGCCTGTTTTGTAAACTCAAGAAATGTGAGTTCCATCAGACTCAAGTAACCTTCCTAGGTTATGTTATCTCTGTTGCAGGGTTCTCCATGGATCCTGACAAGTTATCTGCAGTTCTGCAGTGGCCTCGCCCAATTGGTCTTTGATCTATTGAACGTTTTTTGGGGTTCGCCAATTACTATAGAAAGTTTTTTAAAAACATTTCTTCCTTGGTCAAACCTATCACAGACATGACCCGTAAAGAGAATGATCCACTCCATTGGTCACCTACTGCCATTAAAACCTTTGATAGTCTTAAGACTGCCTTTGCTGCCGCTCCAGTTTTGGCTCATCCTAACCCTGTCCTCCCGCAACTTGAATCTTCATGTGCCTTCCAATAAACTGGCTCCCCGTTATGTTGGTCCTTTTCGAATTCAATCCTGTGGCCTACGCTCTTGACCTTCCTCCTGCAATGCGCATCTCCAATGTTTTTCATGTCTCCCTCTTGAAACCATTGGTTTGTAATAGGTTTACCGCTGTGTTGCCTCATCCCCATCATATCTTTGTTGACAACCATGAGGAGTATGAGGTCAGCAGCATTATTGACTCTCGTATGTCCAGGGGCGCGTACAGTATTTGGTTCACTGGAGGGGCTACGGTCTGGAGGAGCATTCATGGGTTCTCTCCTCTGATGTTCAAGCTCCAGCCCTCCTCCGTACCTTCCATGACCGTTTCCCCAATAAGCCTTTTGTCCTCCCATGGGGGATGGGTCGTTGAGGGGAGGGTACTGTCAGGGTTTTTTCCCTGTTTTGTTTGCCATGTGCTGCTGGCAGCCATTTTACTCACCTCTCTTGCTGACTCTGGTGCATACTGTGTAATGCTGCTCATTTCCTGCATTTCCTGATGGTGTACATCATCCTTGTGAGACAGGATGCAGTCTCAGAATTGTGATGTCATCACTTATTATTTAAAGGGCCTCTGTTCAGTATGCTTTGCCCTTGTGTTGTCTCAGACCTGTTTGTGAGAGCTCCTGTGCATTACCTGGCTGTCTGATGTCCCTCCTGGTTCCTGATCCCTGGCTTGTTCCTGACTCTGCTGTTCTCCTTGTTCCTGATTCCGGCTCGTTTGACTACTCGCTTTGGCTCTTGACTCAGCTCATCTAACTACCAGCTCTGGTTTTGATTCCTGGCTTGTTATTTGACTTGTGGACTTTTTATTATTTTTTGCTATTAATAAAGGTGTGATTATTTTTGCACTTCTCGTCTCAGTCTGATTCCTGGCACCCTGACAGCTCCATAGTACATCCTGTGCCTTCAATATTATTTTATATCCCTCTACAAAATGGTACTTTGAAAAATTAGCTCTCAAAGTTTCTTTGGCAACTCTTAGCAGACCATGGCTCTCCCAGTAGGATGCAACCACAAACATTAAAGCAAATCCTACAACAGCAGTTGACTGATCTGGGTTTAATTTGATTCTCTTTAATTAATGGCAGGTGTATACAATTTATCTACAGGCTTAATTTAATGTGATTTTGTTAACTGTGAACACAGCTAGAGTTTCCATTATGCAGACTTATGCAATCAGGGTGTTGCCGGGTTTTTTTCTTCTTTTATTTAAAATGGTCCTAATAAAGAACTATTTTTGTAACTGGATATTTGTTTGTTGGCAGATCACATTACAGATAAAAAAAAGTCGGACTTTTACATTTTTATTTCTGTCTTTTCATTTCAAAAATCAGGGAGACATTAATAGTCCTACTTTTGTTTTATTTTATTTTATCTATTCATAAAAATCTAAAAAATTGAGGGTGAAGGTATGGAATCTTTACATCAAACAAAACTTATAAATAATATTATAATATCTATGATATTCTTCATCAGTTTTGTTTGATGTAATATCTACTTAGATAAGTTTCCATATACTGTAGGTGACGGTTTTGGGATTGAGATGCATTTTTAGAGGATCCTTGCAGTGGGTAGGGGTGTTTCCTTGTATCTCAAAGTCTGCAATACAGGTAGTCCTCAGGTTACAAACAAGATAGGTTCTGTAAGTTTGTTCTTAAGTTGAATTTGTATGTAAGTTTAAGCAGGCACAATTTTTAGTTGAAACGCTAACCAAACATTTGTTTAATTTTGGATAGCATAGGGAAAAGTTTGTTTTGCTATCTGTGCCCCTGTTCAGAAAATTTCACATCACTTTCTGTCCTTGTGACAATTGGATTTTGAGTATTTTGGGTTATCCTGGAAAGGATTGGGGATAAAGCTCTATTTTCTCAGTTTGTAAGTACGAGTTGTACGTAAAGGGATACTAAACCCACATTTTTTTTCTTTAATGGTTCAGATAGAGCATGCAAGTTTAAGCAACTTTCTAATTTACTCCTACTATTAATGTTTCTTCATTCTTTTGTTATCTTTATTTAAAAAGCAGGAATTTAAAGCTTAGGAGGCAGCCTATTTTAGGTACAGCACTCTAGATAGCGCTTGCTTATTGGTGGATATATTTAGCAAACCAATAAGCAAGTATAACCCAGGTTCTCAACCAAAAATGGGCCGGCTCTCAAGTTTTACATTCCTGATTTTTAAATAAAGATAGCAAGAGTTTGAATAAAAATTGATAATAGGAGTAAATTAGAAAGTTGCTTAAAATTGCATGCTCTATCTGATTCATTAAAGAAAAAACTTGGGTTTAGTGTCCCTTGAAGTCGGATGTCTGTAATCCGGGGACTGCCTGTTAGGAAGGAGCAGGTATTATTTATAGGGACATTAGACTGGATGGGTCTGGCATCAAAGTAAATAGTTTTATCCAAGATTGAAGCAATTTAGTTGACTGATTCCACTCGGTGTTGGTCGGTAAGGATTAACTACCAGAATGTGGCAATTAGCTGCTGATATGTAAATTTAAGTACCACTATTCTTTTTTTGGCATATAACAGGTTAACATTTGTGTTAAATTTATCTAAAAACATAATATTAACATTGCTTGCTTCACCTGATAGACGCTAAAGACATTGATCAACTTAAACATTTTAAAGGGCCACTAAACCCAAAATCTTTCTTTCATGATTCAGATAGAGAATATAAATTTAAACAACATTACAATTTACTTCCATTATTTATTTTGCTTCATTTTTAGATATCCCTAGTTGAAGAAAAAGCAATGTACATGGTGAGCCAATCACACAAGGCTTCTATGTGCAGCAACCAATCAGCAGCTAGTGAGCATATCTAGATATGCTTTTCATCAAAGAATATCAAGAGAATAAAACAAATGAGATAATATAAGTAAATTAGAAAGATGTTTAAAATTGCATTCTCTTTCTAAATCATAAAAGAAAAAATGTGGGTGTCATGTCCCTTTAAGGACTAGATTAGTGAAGCGCTATTAAGTGATAACATTAATTGAGTGAAATCAATAGTGCTTCAATGTTTGCACACAAAGTTATTTTTTATTTCTCAAACAATAGTCTAGGGCATGTGTGCTAAATCATTTACATAATACACTTCTAGGGGGCTTGCAGTAAAATTCATGTCATATATTGCTTTAGCGGTATAGCAATGGTGCTCTAAGCCAACGGTGCACATAAAGTAAAGTTCGTCATGTAGTTGTGTGCTTTACTATGAATAATAATGGTTTACTTAATTGTGCAGCAGTATTTTGGATTGCGCTCGAACACCACTTGTAATTTGAGCACAATGTGTGAACTAAAAGATGTTTTGATTCAAATATCCATTCACTTGTTATAGTAGATTGTGTGCTATTCTTTGTGCAAGGTTGTACAAAAGATAACACACCTGCAATGTTGATTGCGCTCCATTTGAACCTAGCCCAAAATGTATTGATATAAAGGGAGGGGTAATTGGCCCAACAATTTACCAAATAGTAATAGATAGGGGATAAAAGATTGTAATGGCTCTTCTATCAAGACATAGGAACCCATTTAACAAAGCCTGAAAACACAGAGTTCACTTCTGCAAACTTTTTTGCCCAGGATAGTAGAAATATATTGCACAAGCATCTGCTGCCCTCTACTCACACTAAAACAATGGCGTGCAAGTGGGGGCTGTCAATCACCCAGGGCGAATGTGTCTGGGGGTCATTTTAATCTGTAAGTAAAAGCTGGCGTAAAGGTTCAGAAGCACCGGTCATACAACTCTGCAGCAAAGGGCCTCCCAAGCTGCAGATGCAGCTTGATAAATGGAGTCCATAATGTTAAGCATCAGTGGTTGTATGAAAACCCAATTACAGCTGAGAAACATTGAAATAAAAGTCAACAAAAAGGTATAACTGAGACTATTGTAACCAAAATAATGCACCAACTGTAATCTAGAGCTTGTTAAAAATGCAATCAATTATTTGTGTTGTTCTCCATGCTCCCTTTAAAATGTATGTGTGCATGTGTATTGGCTTCATGACACAAGCTTTCAAAATATTCTTATTATGTATTTGTAACTCTGTTATTGATATATACTACTTTAAAGACATGGATAGTAGAACAGGAATGGGGTATGGTGCTCGTATGCATGTACAACTGTTAGGCTGCATACAAGTATTATATGAACATTTCGTAATTAGTTTGCTAATATAATAATCAATGCTTTGGAGATTTTATTATTGTACAATAGAATATTTTAAAACAAGTTGCGTAATTTCCAACTAGAAGAATCAAAGTTGGATTATGAATAGCGACATCTGATATGAGATCAGAGAGTTGCCAAACATATTTAGCTCTCACAGTTGGCGATGAAATGAGTTTATACTCAAATCTCTAAGGGAAACTTATATCATTTTAAGTTATGTGTGTTCCTAAATAATATTTTATTACACACCAACATAAAGCATGTGTTACATAATATAGCTGGGGTTTCCACAAATATATTACTATGATAAAATATTATTTAAATAAAGTATTTTAACTTTAACTAAATTAAAACAAGGACTGCTCAGATGCAATTATTTGTTCAAACGGTTCTCTATGGAAATATGTATTCTTAATTTTAATTTTTAACTTAAGAAAATAATTAGATGACATGGTACTAAGCAGATGGTTCCGTGCAGTTGATTATAGTAAATTAATTTGAAAATGATTTTAAGGAAAACTACAGAACATTTATTAAATCTATGTAGAAGGATATAATAGCTCTGCCTTTTCATTATTTTAAAAATGTTACAGTGTTTTTGTTGCACATAGGCATGATTGTATAATTAAATTGACGAGCAGCTGAAGATACTTTAGTTTTAAAGTGGCATTATATTAAAAATATTAGTACAGAGTACCCATGGTCTGCAGCAGTGTTTCTTAACTCCGGTCCTCAAGAAAGCATAACAGGCCAGATTGTCATAATATCTGAACTAGAGGACAGGTGAAATAATCATCTGATCAGTAGCCATGGTTACTAACCTGCTCCAACCCATCAGCTGATTATTCCACCTGTGCTCTAGTTAAGATATCATGAAAATCTGGATTGTTAGGTGTACTTGAGAACCGGAGTTGAGAAACACTGGTCTAAAGCAAAATCTCACTGTTCCATATTGTCTTTTTACAGCCATGAGTAAATTGGGGATGTCACAACAATGTCACAATTAAAAAATTATGACACCAGTGTCTAGTTAATAAGACAAAAAAAGTGCAAAAAGAAAATACTCCCCTGTGTTAGAATATTTTATTATTGCACTATGACTTGCATATACCTATGTGTTTAACCCTTGTAAAAAGTCACATACACTTGCACATGCATACATACATACACACACACACATATATACACGAGTCTACATACATACAGAAAAATCTATACACGTATATATAAAGACCCTTCTGCATTTCCCTGTCAAACACCTTTTATAACATATTCTTTTATAACAATTTCTATACATTTATTTCAATAATAAACATCAATGTAAATATAATATGCATATATATGAGTGTAGTACTTGATTTTAATATGTTTAATATGCGTTTATTATACTTTTCTTCTAGTCCTAACACTTTATTTCAGGTCTCAAGTCTCCTTTTTGTAGCGCTACTATGTGTTGCAATCAGGCTCAAAACATAACTCAAAACTTATAATTTGAGAGATGTTTATAGTGGCTGCACGCTCCATTGAACACAAAGGGTCCTCAATGATGAGATGTCGGCCTTGCTAAACATTCTCTGGAAATTCTGTTTTACCATGGACTCAAAAGTGCTGCACTTGTAATCTGGGCCTATATGTTTAACCCATTTGGAGGGTCTGCTGAAAAAAACAAAGTATGATTTGTGTGGGTAACTTGCAAAACATGCACTGAAATTAATGTTTAAATGTGATTAATGCAAATAGCTTTAAACAAAAGCACATAGTTTGCAACAAATGTATCATAGTTTAGAAGCATGATATGTTCCCTATTTTAAATCTTTTATAAACTAGAAAAAACCTTCACGTAGATTACGAGTTGTGCGTTTGTGTTTTAATGCTGAAAAAATGTCCATTTCCGCATTATCACAGCACCGCAGCCGTTACAAGTCTTGTTGGTATAGCTGTACCGCAAGCCTTTTAGCCTGTAACGCAACGTCAGTCCTGCACACATAAAAATTATGTTTTTTCATGGGA
Organism: Bombina bombina; assembly: GCF_027579735.1. Classification (NCBI taxonomy): domain Eukaryota; kingdom Metazoa; phylum Chordata; class Amphibia; order Anura; family Bombinatoridae; genus Bombina; species Bombina bombina. The sequence continues at coordinate 1,009,449,008 of NC_069502.1, forward strand.
CTTCGATAGCGCTGTCATTACGAGTTTTGCGGTCAGGCTAAAAAGCTATCGTTGCAGCCTATACCGACAAAATCAGTAGTTTTACTCTACAAAATTGTAACATAAAACTCATAACTAAACTGCTACAAAGTACACTAAACACCCATAAACTACCTATTAACCCCTAAACCGAGGCCCGACCGCATCGCAAATACTATATTAAAGTTATTAACCCCTAATCTACCGCTCCCGACATCGTCGCCACTAAAAATAATTAACCCCTATTTCGTCGCTACTCGACATCGTCACCCCTATAATAAAGTTATTAACCCCTAAACTGCCACCCTCCCATATCGCAAACACTATTTAAATATTATTTACCCCTAATCTGCTGTCCACCCACATCGCCCCCACTGTACTAAAGTTATTAAGCCCTACACCGCCACCACTATAATAAACCTATTAACCCCTAAACCGCAAGCCGCCCACAATGAAATATACTAAAGTAAACTATTAACCCCTAAACCGAAAGCCCCCCACATCGCAATAAATTAAATTAAACTGGTAACCACTAAACCTAACGCCCCCCTAACTTTATATTAAAATTACAATTTCCCTATCTTGAATTAAATTAAAACTTACCTGTCAAATTAAAAGAACTAAGTTTAAACTAACATAATTATTAAACTAAAATTAAACTAACTACCAATTAAATAAAACTAAACTACACATTAATAAAATCCTAACACTACTCTAAAAATTACAAAGTATCTAATTACAAAAAATAAAAAAGACTAAATTACAAAAAATAACAAACACTAAATTACGAAAAAATAACAAACAAAATTATCCAAAAGAAGTATACCTAATCTAATAGCCCTATAAAAATAAAAAAGCCATCCAAAATAAAAACAAACCTAGCCTACAATAAACTACCAATAGCCCTTAAAAAAAAAACCACCAGTAAAACCCACCACCCAACCAACCCAACGATCCACTTACAGTTTTTGAAGTCCCGCTTGAACGATATTCATCCAGGCGGTGAGAAGTCTTCATCCATACGGCCTTTTCTATCTTTATCCAGGTGGCGAAGTCCTCATCCAGGCAGCGAGAAGTCTTCATCCAGGCAAATTCTTCTATCTTCATCCAGGCGGCATCTTCTATCTTTATCCTGGCGGCGCGGAGCGGGTCCATCCTGAAGACATCCGACGCGGAGCATCCTTATCATACAGTCACCACCGTACACTGAATCTTCAATGCAAGAGAGCCGTTTCAAAATGGTGTCCCTTGCATTCCTATTGGCTGGAAAATATGAATCAGCCAATAAGAATTAGAGCTGCTAAAATTCTATTGGCTGTTTAAATCAGCCAATAGGATGTAAGCAGCTCTCATTCTATTGGATGATATATTGTTGAATTGTTGCGATGTGGGGGGCTGGTGGTTTAGGGGTTAATAGGTTTATTTAGTGGTAGTGATGTCGGGGAGCAGCAGAATAGGGGTTAATAACTTTAATATAATGGTGGCGATGTTGGGGTGCAGCGGAATAGGGGTTAATAACTTTAATATAGCAGTGGCAATATCGGGAGCAGCAGATTAGGGGTTAATAACTTTATTTAGGTGGCGGTGATATCGGGAGTGGCAGATTAAGGGTTAATAACTGTAGGTAGGTGGCGGCAATGTCGGGGGCAGCAGATTAGGGGTGTTTAGACGTGGGGTTTATGTTAGGGTGTTAGGTTTAAATGTAACTTTTATTTTCCCCATAGACATCAATGGGGCTGCGTTACGGAGCTTTTCATTCTGCGATCGCAGGTTTTAGGTTTTTTTCTGACCCGCTCTCCCCATTGATGCCTATGGGGAAAGCGGGCACAAGCGCCTCAAAACAGCACTATTATTTTGTGCGGTATGGAGCTCAACGCAACCATATCCCACGCACAAGCCGGCTGTTTGTAAACTTGTAATGGCTGCGCTATATGGGGTTAAATAACACAACTTTTGTTGCCTTCTTTAATTTCCCTATAGCGTGCATAACTCGTAATCTAGCTGCTTGTTAGTTAAAGTGAGTTAACACAGTGCAAAGTCATTTGAAAAATTATTGAAAATCTGTTTTTCTAATAAATTAGTATGGCATCAAAATAAAAAATTGCTTATTGGACTGCATTAACCTATGTGAAATTAATGCAATACACCTCCTGTTCAGAAAGGCCAGTATATAATTAGCATGCAGAAGAAAGTGAGTTGAGTAACTTTAACCCCTTAAGGACCATGGCGTACATTGTACGTCGATGGTCATTAAGAGTTTCCTCCTTCCTTCTGGTCACCAGAAATAGTGCGGTCTCACCGCTACAGGGTAAGTCGCAGGTCCTTAAGGGGTTAAAATGAAAAAATAGATACATTTCTGTAGTCATTGAGTAATGCATACTGGAGACTGATATACACACATACGCACAATGTAAATATATATATATATAAAGAACTAAAATTGATATTTTGAAGGCCCATATGAAAAATGTTATCAATAAATATTCATCTCTATAATTTATAATTATATTATATATCATATATATTAATATAGATATATAAGTATGGCACACCTGCTAGTTCAATTTTTTTGTGCGGTTCGGGTACATGAAAGTTGTTGTAAAAACAGGAGTTTTTTTTTTCTTTAAAAATTATGCTAACTCTTCTGTCATAGACCTGAGCAAGAATAAAGCAAGTGCTAATTTTGTTTTAAAATTCATTTTCCAAAGAGAGCAAGGATTTACATTCCATTGTACTGCAAAAAAAGACAGAAAAAACAGTAAAAAAAAATATGTTATGTTTGTAAGAACAATACTTAGTTTTTCACAATATAAAAAGAGTTCTTAGCAAGTTATACATTTTATAATTTTAGTGTAAATTGCATAAAATATTTGAATGATGAATTATTTCAGTCTTTGATTTCTCTAGCATGTTAAGATGCATTTCTAAACCATGTTGCTTTTTTGTAAAATTGTAAATACAGAGGTATGCATGCATTTCTAGTCTTTTTCTACTTGAGATTTAGAAGCTGAAAAGAATTCTGGAAGTCACCAAAGTTATGGATAGAATATAGAGTGTTAATTCTTCCATATCTAAGCCTCTTTGTAGAATTTTCTTTGTCTTTTACCCCAAGTCATTAAACACTAATCCTATCACTCTTCCTAATCCTCCGTAGTTGAGCCAGAGTCGAGTATCCTAAACTGTCTTTGTTACTATTGTAATAGACAGCTTGCTCTGGATTTTAGTAGCTAGAGATGCATTTATTTTTTCCTTTGCTTTTATTTAATGAAGTGCCATAAATAAATCCTTTCCTTTTTGGGCAGTAGGCATGGTTATCAATTGGTTTAGCACTAAGTAGCATAAAACCAGGATAATATGGCTGTCAAAGGTAGAACCAAGGGAAAAGAACTTAGAGGTCAACACTGAGGTAGTCATAGGTTTTAATTATTTAAGATCTACAATAGAAGACCATCCTTTTGTCCTGGATAATTGTATAGTAAAAATACTTATTGTTTTGAAAGTCCTGAAGAATAAAAGAAAAGGAACAAAAGTAAACAAACAAAAAAGAGATAACATAATTGTTTCTTTTACAAAAACATTTTGCACAAAGATATAGCTGAATGAAGTGATCATATATTTTTAAGCTTACCTTATATTTGAAGAATTACGATCAATATAGTGCAAATTCCTTGATATATAACTTTATATTGTCCTCATAAAATATATTATAGTCAGCAAGAATCTTATTAACTAGCAACATAGGCGCTGAGTTACTGCGTTTAAAGAACTTCATTCATGGCTATTTGCTGTTAGTCCTGCCAAGCAAAATGTGCTAGTTATTATAGATTTCTCGCTTTTGTACCTCATTAATGTGACTTTGTTGTGAATGGCATTGAAGAATATGAAGTGTTATTCTTAACACTGGTATATTTCTGGCAGTCTTTAAATTATAGGATATCATAAAAATTTACTTCACATCGGTGGGTAACATTTTTTTATGAACTGCTTTTCAAATATTCATCACTAAGCATTTAAATACATGCACTGAATCCCACAGATTTTGGGTAATGTTTATAAAAAAACATTACTTAAATATGTAAGAGAATTTCTTCAGATTTCATTGTTTATATAAAATTGAATCTAGTGTTTTATTTTCATGTAGTATGAATTCATAGAACTGAAATAATATTATCCTTAGGAATTTACTAAAAAATTTGAAAATAAAGTCCAAGATTGTCTATTTCGAGGTCAGTGAGATCAATGTAGTAGTAGACTATGACTTTCAACTATAACTGCAAATAATCGGCTAGATTACGAGTTTTGCGTTAGAGGCTGTGCGGTGCTAACGAGCAGTTTATGCTCACCGCTCACTTACAGACAGCGCTGGTATTACTGGTTTTTACAACCCAGACAAGAAGTGAGCGTTGAGCAAAATTTTGCTCCTTACCACACTCCAATACCAACACTGCTTACGTTAGCGGTGAGCTGGTGTAACATGCTCATGCATTTTCAAGGGGTTAGTGTTAGGGTTTTTTAAGGGGGTATTGGGTGGGTTTTAGAGTAGGGTTGGTTGTGTGGGTGGTGGGTTTCAATGTTGGGGGGATTTGTAATTTTTTTTACAGGTAAAAGAGCTGATTACTTTGGGGCAATGCCCCGCAAAAGGCCCTTTTAAGGGCTATTTGTAATTTAGTGTAGGGTAGGGCTTTTTTTATTTGGGGGGGGGGGCTTTTTTATTTTGTTAGGGGGATTAGATTAGGTGTAATTAGTTTAAAAATCATGTAATTTGTTTATTATTTTCTGTAATTTAGTGGGGGGGGTTTTGTACTTTAGATCATTTTATTTAATTGTATTTAATTTAGGGAATGAATTTAATTATAGTGTAGTGTTAGGTGTAATTGTAACTTAGGTTAGGTTTTATTTTACAGGTACTTTTGTATTTATTTTATCTAGGTCGTTATTAAATAGTTAATAACTATTTAATAACTATTCTACCTAGTTAAAATAAATACAAACTTGCCTGTAAAATAAAAATAAACCCTAAGCTAGCTACAATGTAGCTATTAGTTATATTGTAGCTAGCTTAGGGTTTATTTTACAGGTAAGTATTTAGTTTTAAATAGGAATAATTTAGTTAATGATAGGAATTTTATTTAGATTTATTTAAATTATTTTTAAGTTAGGGGGGGTTAGGTTTAGGGTTAGACTTAGATTTAGGGGTTAATAACTTTAGTATAGTGGAGATGACATTGGGGCGGCAGATTAGGGGTTAATAAACGTAGGTAGGTGTCGGCGATGTTAGGGACGGCAGATTAGGGGTTAATAATATTTAACTAATGTTTGTGAGGCGGGAGTGCGGCAGTTTAGGGGTTAATATATTTATTATCGTGGCGGCGATGTACGGTTCGGCAGATTAGGGGTTAAAAATGTAATTTTAGTGTTTGCGATGTGTGGGGGCCTCGGTTTAGGGGTTTATAGGTAGTTTATGGGTGTTAGTGTGCTTCTTAGCACTTTAGTTAAGAGTTTTATGCTACAGCGTTGTAGTGTAAAACTCTTAACTACTGCGGTACCAGGCTTGACAGGAGAGGGTCTACCGCTTACTTTTTGTCAGACTCGTAATACCGGCGCTATGCAAGTCCCATTGAAAAAAGAGGATACGCAATTTATGTAAGTGGATTTGCGGTATTTCCAAGTCTGGACAAAAAAGGGAGCGGTATACCTGTACCTGCAAGACTTGTAATACAAGCGGGTGTTAAAAAGCAGCGTTAGAACCAGCCAACGCTGCTTTTTAAGCCTAACGCAAGACTCGTAATCTAGCCAAATATATTTTTTATAAAATTACTATTTAATATTAATAAATAAATAGGAAAGACCATTTATTTTTCACTTCCAATTTTTGGTATATTCAATAATTGAAGTAAATGTGTTCCTCAAAACCTTTTAAATTTAATTCTGTGCTTCTCCAATAAAAGCTTTTCTTTTTTACTACACAAATAATTTTCCAACTTATTATAACACATTTTTTTAAGTTCTGCAACTGGTCCAGAAAGATAAAAACAGTATAACCTATTGCAGAATATGCATATAGTTATATTGGTTCTAAGTCTAACTAAATATTTGACCTAAAAGCCATTTGACCTTCAAGACCCTTGAAGTAATGTCCCTCCTGTCAACAACCATTATGTCTAATCCACATCTTTTCAAATTGCAAAATGTTTAGCACAATAGCCCCCATTCAATTACATGGGGTTGTTGTGTGAAAACATCATATATGTTTAATAAACCATTCCAATCCATTTGATTAGACACCATTTACATTTAAAAATACAAATTGATGAGTTATGTATAAAATGTTGCCAAGAGTTTTTTCTTTACAATGATGTGAAGGCACAACTGTGCTAATGGCATTACCTCCCTTGTGCTTTGCATTGACCTCCAAGGTCAATTAAAGGAAGTTTTAACCAGCCAAGGAAAACAGTGGCATCATCATCAAAAAAAAAAAAGATACGTTATTGTACCCTATGTAAACTCATGTTAATCAATTTTACCAGCATATTTGGAATTGGAATGACACGTGGGCTAGAGTAAAAAACAAACAAATATCTGGTGTGCATATATATGTGTGTTTGTGTGTGAGGTTATCTTAAACAATAATTTTACATACAGTAAATAGACATATTATGCACACTTCTAAAACTTGTATAACATTATTAAACACACACATTTTGTTCATTCACATCAATTTTATATATATATATATATATATTATATTAAACTTTTAAAGTAAAATAGAAGTTGTTTTATAAACAACACTCAAGATGAAAATTACATTTCAATACCATGGGGTATGTTTATCATAGTGCGAGCGGACATGAAACTATGTAGCGTATCATGTCTGTTGCACATCGATAAATGCCAACAGCATACAATGTCAGCATTTATCATTGCACAAGCAGTTCTTGTGAACTGCTGGTGCAATGCCGACCCTGCAGATTCGCGGCCAATCGGTCGCAAGCAGGGGGTGTTAATCAACCTGATCGTATTCAATCAGGTTGATTTCTGTCCGCGGCCTCAGAGCAGGCGGACAAGTTATGGAGCAGCGGTCTTTAGACTGCTGTTTCATAACCTTTGTTTCCTGCGAGCCTAACGGCTCGCCGGATAAAGGGTCATCAAGCTCCATATGAAGCTTTATAAATCGGCCCCCATACCTGTGAAAGCAAACATAAAAGCTAATAAATAAGAATCACTAAATTATCTAGCAAAATTCCATAATGTCATGAGTATTATGTAAGGCATAAACAATGTTAGATAACAAATGACCACTAATAATAAGATATTATAATTATTCGTTATACAGTAAACAAATACAGCTCCAGTGGTCACTAATTACAAAAAGTAATATATAAGACCATTCACAATCAAATTTTATAGTGTTCAGAATAAATGTGTCCCAACTGCATTTTCGGAATGTTGAGCCTACAAAGTGAAATTAAGATGACCCAGCAAAAGTGAATAACAAGAGGACGAATATTGTAGAAAGAAATGTGCTGAGTGTTGTAGTTACATTTAAATATCCAGTATGTTTACAATTTCAAAAAAAGGGACAGTTTGGTCAGTCAAATAGAAGTGTAGCTTTTCCATAAGAAAGAGTGTGCAAATGTGTAGTTGCCATTCAGCAAATTATGGAATTTTGGTGAGCTTCCAAAATCTAGGTAAAACCTCTTTAGCACCTTTCAGGAGGATCTGTAACACACATTCCTGTGCTCTGTTTAACAAAGTGTAGGGTTTTTTAAACAATATCATCAATGGTTCAAATTGGAGTTGTAGTTCAGGGAGTAAATTAATTCTTCCTACTATTGCTATTCAAAAAAGTGCCACACAAGACAAATTCTCCACACGTGTGTAAAAAAGTTATCCATTTCTCACACTCTCACCAGAATGTATCTGTACATTCCTAATTCTCGGCTAGATTACAAGTTTTTGTCAGTAAGGCTGTGCGGTGCTAACAAGTCTTTTTTTCTCACCGCTCACTTAAGACAACGCTGGTATTACAGGTTTTCTTCAAGCCGGCGTTAGCCTCAGAAAAGTGAGCGTTGAGCAAAATTTAGCTCCACATCTCACTATAATACCAGTGCTGCTTACGGTAGAGATAAGCTGGCTAAACGTGCTCGTGCACGATTTCCCCATGGGAAACAATGGGGCTGAGCTGGCTGAAAAAAAACCTAACACCTGCAAAAAAGCAGCGTTCAGCTTCTTAAGCAGCCCCATTGTTTCCTATGGGGAAATAAAAGTTGTGTCTGCACCTAACACCCTAACATGAACCCGAGTCTAAACACCCCTAATCTTACACTTATTAACCCCTAATCTGCCGTCACCGACATCGCCGACACCTACATTATATTATTAACCCCTAATCTGCCGCTCCAGACACCGCCGCCACCTACATTATAATTATGAATCCCTAATCTGCTGCCCCCAACATCGCCGAATCCCTACATTATATTTATTAACCCCTAATCTGCCCCCCCAACGTCGCCACAACTATATTAAATTTATTAACCCCTAATCTAACGCCGCCAACGTCGCCGCCACTATAATAAATTTATTAACCCCTAAACATAAGTCTAACCCTAACCCTAACACCCCCCTAAATTAAATATAAAATTAAATACATCTAAATAAATTTATTACAATAAATAAATTAATCCTATTTAAAACTAAATACTTACCTATAAAATAAACCCTAAGCTAGCTACAATATAACTAATAGATACATTGGCCCATAGTTATCAAAGCTGAATACAGCGAGCAATACGAGAGCTGCTGGTGCAACGCCGCCCCCTGCAGACTCGCGGCCAATAGGCCGCCAGCAGGGGGGTGTCAATCAACCCAATTGTACTCGATCGGGTTGATTTCCGGCGATGTCTGTCCGCCTGCTCAGAGCAGGCGGACAGGTTATGGAGCAGCGGTCTTTGTGACTGCTGCTTCATAACTGCTGTTTCTGGCGAGTCTGAAGACTCGCCAGAAACAGAGGCCATCAAGCTCCATACGGAGCTTGTTAAATAGAGCCCATTGTAGCTAGTTTAGGATTAATATTTATTTTACAGGCAACTTTGTATTTATTTTAACTAGGTAGAATAGTTACTAAATAGTTATTAACTATTTAATAACTTCCTAGTTAAAATAAGTACAAATTTACCTGTAAAATAAATCCTAACCTAAGTTACAATTACACCTAACACTACACTATCATTAAATTAATTACATAAACTACCTACAATTAACTACAATTAAATTAAATAAACTGAAGTACCAAAAAAACAAACACTAAATTACAGAAAATAAAAAAGAATTAAATTTTTTTTAAACTAATTACACCTAATCTAATCCCCCTAATAAAATAAAAAATCCCCCCAAAATAATAGAATTCCCTACCCTATACTAAATTACAAATAGCCCTTAAAGGGCCTTTTGTGGGGCATTGCCCCAAAGTAATCAGCTCTTTTACCTGTAAAAAAAAATACAATATCCCCCCAACATTAAAACCCACCACCCAACCCTACTCTAAAACCCACCCAATCCCCCCTTAAAAAAAACCTAACACTACCCCCTTGAAGTTCACCCTACCTTGAGCCGTCTTCACCCAGCCGGGCACAATTGGACGTCCAGAGGGGAAGAAGTCTTCATCTGATCCGGGCAGAAGAGGACATCCAGACCGGCTGAAGTCTTCATCCAGACGGCATCTTCCATTTTCTTCCATCCGGAGCGGAGTGGGTCCATCTTGAAGACATACGACGTGGAGCATCCTCTTCCATCCGACGATGACTAAAGAATGTAGGTTCCTTTAAGTGACATCATCCAAGATGGCGTCCCTTCAATTCCGTTTGGCTGATAGAATCCTATCAGCCAATCAGAATTAAGGTAGGAAAAATCCTATTGGCTGATGCAATCAGCCAATAGAATTGAGCTTGCATTCTATTGGCTGATTAGAACAGATAATAGAATGTGAGCTCAATCCTATTGGCTGATTGGATCAGCCAATAGGATTGAACTTCAATCCTATTGGCTGATTGCATCAGCCAATAGGATTTTTCCTACCTTAATTCAGATTGGCTGATAGGATTCTAACAGCCAATTGGAATTGAAGGGATGCCATCTTGGATGATGTCACTTAAAGGAACCTTCATTCTTCAGTCGCCGTTGGATGGAAGAGGATGCTATGCGTTGGATGTCTTCAAGATGGACCCGCTCCACTCTGGATGGAAGAAGATAGAAGATGCCGTCTGGATGAAGGCTTCTGCTGGTCTGGATGTCCTCTTCTGCCCGGATCGGATGAAGACTTCTGCCCCTTTGGACGTCTACTTGTGCCTGACTGGGTGAAGACGGCTCAAGGTAGGGTGATCTTCAAGGGGTTAGTGTCAGCCTCTTTTAAAAGCTTCTCAGGCCTAATGTGCATTGCATTAGCTTTAAAGTTTTGTTCCAGAACAGAAGTCTGTGACTGTTCCAGCATGGATTTTACAGTCTTTCCTTTTAGCTATGCATAAAATCATCTAATCACAAGTATCCATATAAATCCATTTTGTTTCCTGGACACTGCTACTTAACAAACTTTGAACTTATTCTGAATTACAAGTATGCATTTGGTTACAATCACACTCTAATTACTACAACAGCCTCTTACTCAGAACTTTATAACTATTCTCTTCTACAAGTTGTCATAGCTGAAATATCCTCCTCCAAATATGTTAATATATTCAGAACTCTACATCTATGTGTTCAGTTAAACAGCTTTCCTGTGATTCTCCATTATATGCGCAAACAGTATTTAATACCTTAAACTTGCAACTTGTCTATCACCTGTGCTGCTCTGCCTATTACATACTGAACCTACAACAAACCTTAGTTTGCATCTATGAGTCAATCTTCTACCAGTTTACTCTGAAGCCTGAACATCTTACATTGCTATATTTTTCACTCATGAATCCTGCAACTACTCCTTTTAACTAAAAGTCACAGTATCAATTTATGTTTCCATTGAAGCCAGAATATATTGTATACATATGTTTCACTCTCCATGAATTCTACAATAATTTCTTGCAACTATAAATCACAGAATATCATCTATCCACGTCCAGGATACTCTTCCCCATGTCAGGGGTCGGTGTCTCCAATTCTCTACCACTGCCCCGAGGGTCTGTGTCCTGAGAGCATATACACCGGAACATGACAGAAAGCTAATGCCTAAAAAAGGACTCTGCAGTGGTAGTGGATGTACCGACCTGGGAAGAAAAATAAAAATTACAAGCTATCTCAGACCCAAGCTATCCCTAAAGGAAAAACAGAAAATTTTCATACTTTTAAAAATTCAAAGTCACAGTACTCCCATTCTAGAGTATCCTCTACTCCTCATGTTTGTGATTTCCATTTTGGTGAAACTGATTGTGAATCTGACTATGAAAATGAAGAGAATGTATCCAAAGATTCAGCAGAAAAAAAATCAGATCTTTAAAGATTTAAAAAGACAGAACCACTTTTCTCGAATTCCATCTACTCCTCATGTTCGTGATTTCCATTTTGGTGAAACTGAGTCTGACTATATAACTGAAGAAAATGTATTCATAGATTCGGCAGAAAAAAATCAGATCTTTACATATTTAAAAAACAGGACTACTGTTCCAGAATACCATCTACTCCTCCTGTCTGTGATTCCCATCCTGGTGATACGGACTCTGAGTCTCAATATGTCAATGAGGAGGATGACTTCATAGATCCAGTTGAACTGACATTAGACTGGTATGAGCGCAACTTTAATTCACCACACAATCAGATAAAACCTTAAACTATTGGCTATAATGACATCCTAAGATGTTATATTTACAATATAGATGCTGCTGAACCCCAGAAAACTTCTCAGTCAGAATCTTGCGTAACAATTCCTCCGTATCTACCTGAGAGTGGCATATTTCAGTGCACTCCACCTTCTCAAAGTTCTTTTATTACTGCATCTAAGAAAACATTTTCATTGGGAGATACTTCGCATCAACCTACATTTTCTACTATATCTGTTCCTTGTACAGGAATTCCTGATACTGAACCCTGTGAGGATATTATTGAAGCTAGTTCCCAAGTGGACGTTTTTGACCCTGAATCATGTACTAAAGTTATTGAACCTAGTCCCAAAAACTCTGAACTTATTCTAAATTACAAGTATGCATTTGGTTATAATCACTCTCTAATTACTACAACAGCATCTTACTCAGAACTTTATAAGTTTTCTCTGCTACAAGTTGTCATAGCTGAAATATCCTCCTCCAAATATGTTAATATATTCAGAACTCTGCATCTATGTGTTCAGTTAAACAGCCTTACTGTGATTCTCCCATATATGCACAAACAGTATTTAATGCCTTAAACTTGCAACTTGTCTATCACCTGTGCTGCTCTGCTTATTACTGACATACAGCTCTATATAATATTATGTACTGTGAACCTGCAACAAACCTTAGTTTGCATCTATTAGTCAATCTTCTACCAGTTTACTTTAAAGCCTGAACATCTTACATTGCTATAGTTTTCACTCATGAATCCTGCAGCTACTCCTATTAACTATAAGTCACAGTATCAATTTATGTTTCCATTGAAGCCAGAATATATTGTATACATATGTTTCACTCTCCATGAATTCTACAATAACTTCTTTCAACTATGAATCACAGAATATCATCTATCCACTCTTCCCTGGGGCAGGGGTCGGTGTCTCCAATTCCCTATCACTGCCCCGAGGGTCTGTGTCCTGAGGGCATATACATCGGAACATGACAGTATGCATGCTTAAACATAAATATGCATAAAACATACACAAATATATACAAACGTATCATATACCATATCTATATGTATACATTTATTTAAAAAATAAACTTAAATATTTTATATTTATCCCCTTAACGACCACAACATACCATGTACATCGCTGGTCGTTAAGGGTTTGTCTGCTAATAATAGCCTGGGTCTTGCAGCAAGTGGTATGATTGCGCTATTAGATCTTTCCTCCCTCCTGCAGGCTTCCTAAAAAAGTGCGGTCTTGCCGAAAGGGGTTAAAATGTGTGTATATATATATATATATATCAAAACGGTGAATCCCCCCTCCTATTGTCATTCACCTGATTAGCTCAGCTAGCTCTATACAACAACAACAAATAGCTACCTACCAGAATTTTCATCAAAAATTGATGTTTCAGGGAATGTAAAAATCCCCTTCTTCAGAACACAATGGTGTCAATACAGTGCTTATAGAGTGAATAAATTAATACAAATTTACCTCCTCCCCTAAATTCCTGTGAAAAAAGTGATAAACACTACCTCATAACCAGAACTTGCCTTAGCGTATGGTACCGTGCAACCGGAAGTAGACCTCTATCTCACATCCGGTATACGGATCCTGTATATATCCCATTATATGTCAACAAAATAAAACAATAAACTAAAATTATACATCCTCTCTTGTAGTATCAAGTATCTCTTAGTAAAATACAAAATATTTGTGATATATATGTTTGATGAAAATCCAGGTAAGCAGCTGATTGTTGTTGTTTTATATATATATATATATATATATATATATATATATATATATATATATATATATATATATATACTGTATATATATATATATACTGTATATATATATATATATATATATATATACATATACATATATATACACATATACACTATATATATAGTCTCTCACAAAAGTGAGTACACCCCTCACATTTATGTAAATATTTTATTAAAACTTTTCATGTGACAACACTGAAGAAATGACACTTTGCTGCAATGTAAAGTAGTGAGTGTACAGCCTGTATAACAGTATAAATTTGCTGTCCCCTCAAAATAACTTAACACACAGCCATTAAAAGTAAGTACACTCCTAAGTGGAAATGTCTAAATTGGGCCCAATTAGCCATTTTCCCTCCCTGGTGTCATGTGACTCGTTAGTGTTACAAGGTCTCAGGTGTGAATGGGGGGCAGGTGTGTTAAAGTTGGTGTTATAGCTCTCACACTCTCTCATACTGGTCACTGGAAGTTCAACATGGCACCTCATGGCAAAGAACTCTCTGAGGATCTGAAAAAAAGAATTGCTGCTCTACATAAAGATGGCCTAGGCTATAAGAAGATTTCCAAGACCCTGAAACTGAGCTGCAGCACGGTGGGCAAGACCATACAAAGGATTCACAGGAGGTTCCACACAGAACAGGCCTCACCATGGTCGATCAAAGAAGTTGATTGCACGTCCATTGTTACAACATCCTTGAATGCAAACTATAATAATAGCTAATTCCAGGCTAGATTATGAGTGGCACGCTAACTGTTGTACCTAAGCAATATGGGGTATTTCTCAACTCTTTACGAGTTGAAAGTAAACGTGTTCACTTGAGCACAATCAAATTTACCATGCGTCATGTTAGCGCGACTTCAGAGCTCTGCTTAAAGGGACACTGTACCCAAAATGTTTCCTTTGTGATTCAGATTGAGCATGACATTTTAAACAACTTTCTAATTTACTCCTATTATCAAATTTTCTTCATTCTCTTGGTATCTTTATTTGAAATGCAAGAATGTAAGTTTAGATGCCGGCCCATTTTTGGTGAACAACCTGGGTTGTCCTTGCTGATTGGTGGATAAATTCATCCACCAATAAAAAAGTGCTGTCCAGAGTACTGAAACCCCAAAAAAAAGCTTAGATGCCTTCTTTTTCAAATAATGATAGCAAGAGAACGAAGAAAAATTTATAATAGGAGTAAATTAGAAAGTTGCTTAAAATTGCATGCTCTTTCTGAATTACAAAAGAAAAAATTTGGGTTCAGTGTCCCTTTAATTGTTATGCAAGACAAAGAAGTTGCTAAAAAAATCAAAAGTACATTTAACAGTACAGTTACACTCATATTAATTCTGACTGATAACAATTATTTTAAAAAAATATTGCATTAAAAAGTTATAAAGGCTCAAAGATATGAGGTCTCAGCTGTTTGAAAAAAAAGACGGTAACCAAGCCCTTCAACATCAGACATGTTTCTTGCTGGATAAGCACTTGATCACTGATAATCAGAAGGGTCAGGGTGTAAACCTTATAAAGAAAGTTAAACCAATAAGTATTAAGCCTAAAATTAACCCCCAATCAAGATTTTTAGGATGCCTTAAAGGGAAATACCCTGGAACATAAACACCAAAGCATTAATTTAGTTAATTAATGAAGTAAGAACATTGATGTAAGAACATTGATTAATAAAAGTATTATACAAAACATATTTCTAAAGGTTTGTCAATGTCAAATAAATATATCTGGATTAAATAGAAAAAGTATGAAATCTGAATTATTTTATGAATAGATCCACATCCATACAGGAATTTAGCCCATTGGGTACTCTAGTGCCCAAGGTCAAAATCTAAAAAAACTCCTTTTCATTGAGTTTGTCCACCCTTTAACCACCTCTTCTCCCCACAGGGACAAAGTCAATACCTTGAACTTTTAATAGTATACTGTCTGAGTTGTGATGTGTTCTAAAGTGTCTGGCTATGGGAGTGTTAGACTCAGGATCCTCAATGGATCTCAGATGTTGCAGAAATCTATCTCTGAGAGCTCTTTTAGTCTTTCCTGTGTACTGGATATTGAAGCCTGTACATGTGAGAAGATATACCACATGTGTTGTGTTACAAATAAGGAAATATCGAATTTCAAATGATTTGTCGTCGTTTTGGACAGGGAAGACTATATTAAGGAGGTCTTACGCCAACTTAATTCAGACACGTATGTTATGCTTAAAGCCAATCCCACCAAGGTATATATACTTATTCTCACAGACCTAATTGGGCAGGCTAGCAGATCAGGTGTATTTAAAATCAGCATGGTTAAGTATCTACTAAATGAGCTTCCTGTCAAAGCCATCTTTCATTACTTCCCTAAGGTGCACAAAAGTCTACAACTTCCCCCTGACCATCCCATTGTAGCGGGTATAGGGTCCCTATAGTAGACAACCCCTTGTCACATCCTTACCGGGGTACATTAAAGACACCACTAGTCTTATACATGATTTACAGCAAATTATCTGGAAAGACTCTTGCACATTGGTATCCTTTGATGTTGCCTCTCTGTACACTACCATCCCTCATGAGAAGGGACTAGTGGCTGTGCAATATTTTTTGCAGAAATGTTCACAATTCTTGGAGGCAACTGTACAATTTCTCATGATGGCTATTGGATATCTTGGATTGGCTATTGGATATCTTCTAACTCATATTTGTTTTACTTTTGAGGGTAAATACTATCTCCAGAAATGTGGAACGGTTATGGGTGCAAAATTTGCCCCATCCTATTCCAACCTCTACTTGGGTTGGTGGGTGCTGCTCCACATCTTTGGAGATAGGAACCCTTTTAGGGAACACATTGTATTTTTTGGTCGCTATATTGAAGACCTAGTACTCATTTGGGATGGACCAGAGGATACTATCAATGCCTTTCATGATTACGTTCTACACAACGATTTGAATCTAACATTTAAACTATAATACAGAAAAATTCCCCTCAATTTTCTTGATTTAACAGTTTGCCCTAATTTGGAATCCAGGGGTGTCACAACCAAACTATATTGAAAACCCACAGCGGGTTACACCAATCTCAATTTTAAATCCTGTCATTCTCCTAAATTTCAAAATTCAATACCTAAGGGACAATTTATACGTGTAAAGAAAAATTGCTTACTTCCTGAAGTATATGAGCAGGAGTTTTCAGCCACTATGAAAAGACTTGAAGACAGATATGATAGGGATCTCCTTATAAAAACAAAAAATGAGGTTGACTCAATCCCTCATAATAAATTATTAGGGACTAAAACCATGGTCAAAAAGTTTGATACTGACAAAGAATCTACACCTTTATTTATTACAGCATACAGCAAGGAATACCATCAAATATGTGGGCTGATTAAACAAAATCTATCAAATTTTCATAGTGACCCCTTATTGTCGGACATTATAGACAAATAAGTCAACTTTTTACCAAAAAAAGCCAAGGCCTTCAGGAATATTCTTTCCCCTTCTATGCTTCCCACACGTAAACACAGTACAGGTGAAACTCGAAAAATTAGATTAATTTATTTAACTAATGCAACTTAAAAGGTGAAACTAATATATGAGATAGACTCATTGCATGCAAAGCAAGATAGTCCAAGCCGTGATTTGTCATAATTGTGATGATTATGGCTTACAGCTCATGAAAACCCCAAATCCACAATCTCAGAAAATTAGAATATTACATGCAATCAATAAAACAAGGATTGTACATACCTGTAGAACAATATTGGACCTCTGAAAAGTATAAGCATGCATATCTGGTGTAACAGTAGTGTAAATTTAAAAAAAAAAAAAAAAAATTTGACTGTGAAACATCAGTCTGCTAGTGTAATCTAATTGCAGTTGCCTGCCTGCCAGCGTGTGTGCCAGGCTCACAGCGTATACTGTGCCCACTTGCCCAGTGCCACCACTCATATCTGGTGTAACAGTAGTGTAAATTTAAAAAAAAAAAACTTTTTTGACTGTGAAACATCAGTCTGCTTGTGTAAACTAATTGCAGTTGCCTGCCTGCCAGCGTGTGTGCCAGGCCCACTTGCCCAGTGCCACCACTCATATCTGGTGTAACAGTAGTGTAAATTTAAAAAAAAAAAACACTTTTTGACTGGGAAACATCAGTCTGCTAGTGTAATCTAATTGCAGTTGCCTGCCTGCCAGCGTGTGTGCCAGGCCCACTTGCCCAGTGCCACCACTCATATCTGGTGTAACAGTAGTGTAAATTTAAAAAAAAAAAAAAATTTGACTGTGAAACATCAGTCTGCTTGTGTAATCTAATTGCAGATGCCTGCCAGCGTGTGTGCCAGGCCCACTTGCCCAGTGCCACCACTCATATCTGGTGTAACAGTAGTGTAAATTAAAAAAAAAAACTTTTTTGACTGTGAAAAATCAGTCTGCTTGTGTAATCTAATTGCAGATGCCTGCCAGCGTGTGTGCCAGGCCCACTTGCCCAGTGCCACCACTCATATCTGGTGTAACAGTAGTGTAAATTTTTAAAAAAAAAACATCAGTCTGCTAGTGTAATCTAATTGCAGTTGCCTGCCTGTCAGCGTGTGTGCCAGGCTCACAGCGTATACTGTGCCCACTTGCCCAGTGCCACCACTCATATCTGGTGTAACAGTAGTGTAAATTTAAAAAAAAAAACTTTTTTGACTGTGAAACATCAGTCTGCTTGTGTAAACTAATTGCAGTTGCCTGCCTGCCAGCGTGTGTGCCAGGCCCACTTGCCCAGTGCCACCACTCATATCTGGTGTAACAGTAGTGTAAATTTAAAAAAAAAAACACTTTTTGACTGTGAAACATCAGTCTGCTAGTGTAATCTAATTGCAGTTGCCTGCCTGCCAGCGTGTGTGCCAGGCCCACTTGCCCAGTGCCACCACTCATATCTGGTGTAACAGTAGTGTAAATTAAAAAAAAAAACTTTTTTGACTGTGAAAAATCAGTCTGCTTGTGTAATCTAATTGCAGATGCCTGCCAGCGTGTGTGCCAGGCCCACTTGCCCAGTGCCACCACTCATATCTGGTGTAACAGTAGTGTAAATTTAAAAAAAAAAAACATCAGTCTGCTAGTGTAATCTAATTGCAGTTGCCTGCCTGTCAGCGTGTGTGCCAGGCTCACAGCGTATACTGTGCCCACTTGCCCAGTGCCACCACTCATATCTGGTGTAACAGTAGTGTAAATTTAAAAAAAAAAACTTTTTTGACTGTGAAACATCAGTCTGCTTGTGTAAACTAATTGCAGTTGCCTGCCTGCCAGCGTGT
Source organism: Bombina bombina (assembly GCF_027579735.1). Taxonomy (NCBI): domain Eukaryota; kingdom Metazoa; phylum Chordata; class Amphibia; order Anura; family Bombinatoridae; genus Bombina; species Bombina bombina. Next base: position 1,009,467,889 of record NC_069502.1, read on the forward strand.
GTGCCAGGCCCACTTGCCCAGTGCCACCACTCATATCTGGTGTAACAGTAGTGTAAATTTAAAAAAAAAAACACTTTTTGACTGTGAAACATCAGTCTGCTAGTGTAATCTAATTGCAGTTGCCTGCCTGCCAGCGTGTGTGCCAGGCCCACTTGCCCAGTGCCACCACTCATATCTGGTGTAACAGTAGTGTAAATTTAAAAAAAAAAAATTTTGACTGTGAAAAATCAGTCTGCTTGTGTAATCTAATTGCAGATGCCTGCCAGCGTGTGTGCCAGGCCCACTTGCCCAGTGCCACCACTCATATCTGGTGTAACAGTAGTGTAAATTTTAAAAAAAAAAACATCAGTCTGCTAGTGTAATCTAATTGCAGTTGCCTGCCTGTCAGCGTGTGTGCCAGGCTCACAGCGTATACTGTGCCCACTTTCCCAGTGCCACCACTCATATCTGGTGTAACAGTAGTGTAAATTTAAAAAAAAAACTTTTTTGACTGTGAAACATCAGTCTGCTTGTGTAATCTAATTGCAGTTGTCTGCCTTCCTGCGTGTGTGCCAGGCTCACAGCGTATACTGTGCCCACTTGCCCAGTGCCACCACTCATATCTGGTGTAACAGTAGTGTAAATTTAAAAAAAAAAAAACTTTTTTGACTGTGAAACATCAGTCTGCTTGTGTAAACTAATTGCAGTTGCCTGCCTGCCAGCGTGTGTGCCAGGCCCACTTGCCCAGTGCCACCACTCATATCTGGTGTAACAGTAGTGTAAATTTAAAAAAAAAAAAACACTTTTTGACTGTGAAACATCAGTCTGCTAGTGTAATCTAATTGCAGTTGCCTGCCTGCCAGCGTTTGTGCCAGGCCCACTTGCCCAGTGCCACCACTCATATCTGGTGTAACAGTAGTGTAAATTAAAAAAAAAAACTTTTTTGACTGTGAAAAATCAGTCTGCTTGTGTAATCTAATTGCAGATGCCTGCCAGCGTGTGTGCCAGGCCCACTTGCCCAGTGCCACCACTCATATCTGGTGTAACAGTAGTGTAAATTTAAAAAAAAAAAACATCAGTCTGCTAGTGTAATCTAATTGCAGTTGCCTGCCTGTCAGCGTGTGTGCCAGGCTCACAGCGTATACTGTGCCCACTTGCCCAGTGCCACCACTCATATCTGGTGTAACAGTAGTGTAAATTTAAAAAAAAAAACTTTTTTGACTGTGAAACATCAGTCTGCTTGTGTAAACTAATTGCAGTTGCCTGCCTGCCAGCGTGTGTGCCAGGCCCACTTGCCCAGTGCCACCACTCATATCTGGTGTAACAGTAGTGTAAATTTAAAAAAAAAAACACTTTTTGACTGTGAAACATCAGTCTGCTAGTGTAATCTAATTGCAGTTGCCTGCCTGCCAGCGTGTGTGCCAGGCCCACTTGCCCAGTGCCACCACTCATATCTGGTGTAACAGTAGTGTAAATTAAAAAAAAAAACTTTTTTGACTGTGAAAAATCAGTCTGCTTGTGTAATCTAATTGCAGATGCCTGCCAGCGTGTGTGCCAGGCCCACTTGCCCAGTGCCACCACTCATATCTGGTGTAACAGTAGTGTAAATTTTAAAAAAAAAACATCAGTCTGCTAGTGTAATCTAATTGCAGTTGCCTGCCTGTCAGCGTGTGTGCCAGGCTCACAGCGTATACTGTGCCCACTTGCCCAGTGCCACCACTCATATCTGGTGTAACAGTAGTGTAAATTTAAAAAAAAAAACTTTTTTGACTGTGAAACATCAGTCTGCTTGTGTAAACTAATTGCAGTTGCCTGCCTGCCAGCGTGTGTGCCAGGCCCACTTGCCCAGTGCCACCACTCATATCTGGTGTAACAGTAGTGTAAATTTAAAAAAAAAAACACTTTTTGACTGTGAAACATCAGTCTGCTAGTGTAATCTAATTGCAGTTGCCTGCCTGCCAGCGTGTGTGCCAGGCCCACTTGCCCAGTGCCACCACTCATATCTGGTGTAACAGTAGTGTAAATTTTAAAAAAAAAAACATCAGTCTGCTAGTGTAATCTAATTGCAGTTGCCTGCCTGTCAGCGTGTGTGCCAGGCTCACAGCGTATACTGTGCCCACTTTCCCAGTGCCACCACTCATATCTGGTGTAACAGTAGTGTAAATTTAAAAAAAAAACTTTTTTGACTGTGAAACATCAGTCTGCTTGTGTAATCTAATTGCAGTTGTCTGCCTTCCTGCGTGTGTGCCAGGCTCACAGCGTATACTGTGCCCACTTGCCCAGTGCCACCACTCATATCTGGTGTAACAGTAGTGTAAATTTAAAAAAAAAAAAACTTTTTTGACTGTGAAACATCAGTCTGCTTGTGTAAACTAATTGCAGTTGCCTGCCTGCCAGCGTGTGTGCCAGGCCCACTTGCCCAGTGCCACCACTCATATCTGGTGTAACAGTAGTGTAAATTTAAAAAAAAAAACACTTTTTGACTGTGAAACATCAGTCTGCTAGTGTAATCTAATTGCAGTTGCCTGCCTGCCAGCGTGTGTGCCAGGCCCACTTGCCCAGTGCCACCACTCATATCTGGTGTAACAGTAGTGTAAATTTAAAAAAAAAAAAAAATTTTGACTGTGAAACATCAGTCTGCTTGTGTAATCTAATTGCAGATGCCTGCCAGCGTGTGTGCCAGGCCCACTTGCCCAGTGCCACCACTCATATCTGGTGTAACAGTAGTGTAAATTAAAAAAAAAACTTTTTTGACTGTGAAAAATCAGTCTGCTTGTGTAATCTAATTGCAGATGCCTGCCAGCGTGTGTGCCAGGCCCACTTGCCCAGTGCCACCACTCATATCTGGTGTAACAGTAGTGTAAATTTAAAAAAAAAAAACATCAGTCTGCTAGTGTAATCTAATTGCAGTTGCCTGCCTGTCAGCGTGTGTGCCAGGCTCACAGCGTATACTGTGCCCACTTGCCCAGTGCCACCACTCATATCTGGTGTAACAGTAGTGTAAATTTAAAAAAAAAAAAACTTTTTTGACTGTGAAACATCAGTCTGCTTGTGTAATCTAATTGCAGTTGTCTGCCTGCCTGCGTGTGTGCCAGGCTCACAGCGTTTACTGTGCCCACTTGCCCAGTGCCACCACTCATATCTGGTGTATCAGTAGTGTAAATTTAAAAAAAAAAAATGTTGGACTGTGAAACATCAGTCTGCTTTTTTGTGTCAGGCTCACAGCGTATACTGTGCCCACTTGCCCAGTGGCACCACTCATATCTTGTTTAATAGTAGTGTAAGTGTACATTTAGAAAATAAAAACATTTTGGACTGTGAAACATCAGTCTGCTTTTTTGTGTCAGGCTCACAGTGTATACTGTGCCCACTTGCCCAGTGGCACCACTCATACTTGTTTAATAGTAGTGTAAGTGTACATTTAAAAACAAAAAACTTTTTGGACTGTGAAACATCAGTCTGCTTTTTTGTGTCAGGCTCACAGCGTATACTGTGCCCACTTGCCCAGTGCCACCACTCATATCTTGTTTAATAGTAGTGTAAGTGTACATTTAAAAACAAAAAAACTTTTTGGACTGTGAAACATCAGTCTGCTTTTTTGTGTCAGGCTCACAGCGTATACTGTGCCCACTTGCCCAGTGCCACCACTCATATCTTGTTTAATAGTAGTGTAAGTGTACATTTAAAAAAATAAAAACTTTTCGGACTGTGAAACATCAGTCTGCTTTTTTGTGTCAGGCTCACAGCGTATACTGTGCCCACTTGCCCAGTGGCACCACTCATATCTTGTTTAATAGTAGTGTAAGTGTACATTAAAAAAATAAAAACTTTTTGGACTGTGAAACATCAGTCTGCTTTTTTCTGTCAGGCTCACAGCGTATACTGTGCCCACTTGCCCAGTGGCACCACTCATATCTTGTTTAATAGTAGTGTAAGTGTACATTAAAAAAATAAAAACTTTTTGGACTGTGAAACATCAGTCTGCTTTTTTGTGTCAGGCTCACAGCGTATACTGTGCCCGCTTGCCCAGTGCCACCACTCATATCTTGTTTAATAGTAGTGTAAGTGTACATTTAAAAAAAAATGACAGACAGAGGCAGGCCACCCCGCAGGTGCCGTCGTGGTCATGGTGCTGTGATTCCTTTGGCCCTAGAATAATGCCCAGTGTTCAGAGGCCACGTCCCATGAACTCGAAAAGTTCTGAGGAAATAGTTGACTTTTTAACACAGGACACCCAATCTTCTATAGCTTCCACTCCGAACCTTGACGCACCATCCTCCTCCAGCTTATCTTTGGGCACCTCTCAAGTTACCACTCGCCCGCCTGCTGCCACCACCAACACTAGCAACACAGCCACTTCCCTTGATCTGTCAGAGGAGTTTTTTACACATAATTTGGAAGAAATGAGTGATGCGCAACCATCATTGACAGAGGATGTAGATAACAGTGATATGTCTCAGTCAGGCAGCATTACAGACATGGACGTACGGTGTGATGATGATGATGTTGTACCCACTGCTGCTTCCTTTGTTGATTTGTCAGATACAAGTGAAGCGGTTGATGATGACAATGCGTCCGTGGATGTCACGTGGGTGCCCGCTAGAAGAGAAGAAGAACAGGGGGAAAGTTCAGATTGGGAGACAGAGAGGAGGAGGAGGAGATGAGTTGGAATTAGGGGGAGGTCGTCGCAAGGAGCTAGTGGCACAGTCAGACAGCATGCATCGGCAGCCGGGGTCAGCCAGACAGCACGCCAATCAACGCATGCTGTTGCCACCACCAGAATGCCGTCATCGCAGAGCTCAGCAGTGTGGCATTTTTTGTGTGTGTCTGCCTCTGACAACAGCAATGCCATTTGCAACCTGTGCCAAAAGAAACTGAGTCGTAGGAAGTCCAACACCCACCTAGGTACAACTGCTTTGCTAAGGCACATGATCGCACATCACAAACGCCTATGGGATCAACATATGAGTAGAAGCAGCACACAAACTCGCCATACTCCTCCTGGTCCAGCATCTTCAGCCACGTCAACCACTGCTGTCCTCCTTGCCCCCTCTCAACCATCCGCCACTCCGTCTCTCTTCCGGAGCAGTTCCTGCTCATCTGCCCACAGTCAGGTGTCTGTCAAGGACATGTTTGAGTGTAAGAAGCCAATGTCACAAAGTCACCCCCTTGCCCGGCGTCTGACAGCTGGCTTGTCTGAACTCTTAGCCCACCAGCTTTTACCATACAAGCTGGTGGAGTCTGAGGCATTCAAAAAATTTGTAGCTATTGGGACACCGCAGTGGAAGGTACCCGGCCAAAATTTCTTTGCACAAAAGGCAATCCCCAACCTGTACTCGATTGTGCAAAAGGAAGTAATGGCATGTCTGGCACACAGTGTTGGGGCAAGGGTCCATATGACCACTGATAGCTGGTCTGAAAAGCATGGTCAGGGCAGGTATATCACCTACAATGAGCATTGGGTAAACCTGCTGATGGCTGCCAGGCATGGAATGCCTGGCTCTGCAGAGGAGTTGGTGACACCCCCACGACTTGCAGGCAGGCCTGCTGCCACCTCCTCTACTCCTCCTACTCCATTCTCTTCCATAACCTCTTCCTCGGCTGAGTCCTCTTCTGCTGCTGCATCTTGCTCCACATCAATGGCACCCCCCCAGCTCCCCAGGTACTATTCCACATCCCGGATACGACAGTGTCACGCCGTCTTGGGGTTGACTTGCCTGAAAGCAGAGTCACACCGGACCAGCACTCCTGTCCGCCCTGAACGCACAGGTGGATCAGTGGCTGACTCCGCACCAACTGGAGATTGGCAAAGTGGTTTCTGACAGCGGAAGTAATTTGGTGGCGGCATTGAAATTGGGCAAGTTGACACATGTGCCGTGCATGGCACATGTGTGTAATCTGATTGTACAACGCTTTGCGCATAAGTACCCAGGCTTACAGGACGTCCTGAAGCAGGCCAGGAAGGTGTGTGGCCATTTCAGGCGTTCCTACACGGCCATGGCGCACTTTTCCGATATCCAGCGGCGAAACAACATGCCAGTGAGGCGCTTGATTTGCGACAGCCCGACACGTTGGAATTCAACACTCCTAATGTTTGACCACCTGCTCCAACAAGAAAAAGCCGTTAACGAGTATTTTTATGACCGGGGTGCTAGGACAGCCTCTGCGGAGCTGGGAATTTTTTTGCCACGTTACTGGACGCTCATGCGCAATGCCTGTAGGCTCATGCGTCCTTTTGAGGAGTTGACAAACCTAGTCAGTCGCACCGAAGGCACCATCAGCGACATTATACCATTTGTTTTCTTCCTGGAGCGTGCCCTGCGAAGAGTGCTGGATCAGGCCGTAGATGAGCGTGAAGAGGAAGAGGAAGAGTTGTGGTCACCATCACCACCAGAAACAGCCTTATCAGCATCGCTTGCTGGACCAGCGGCAACGCTGGAAGAAGATTGTGAGGAAGAGGAGTCAGAGAAGGAATGTGGCTTTGAGGAGGAGGAAGAAGACCAACCACAACAGGCATCCCAGGGTGCTCGTTGTCATCTATCTGGTACCCATGGTGTTGTACGTGGCTGGGGGAAGAAGATATCTTCAGTGAGATCACTGAGGACGAGGAACGGGACATGAGTAGCTCGGCATCCAACCTTGTGCAAATGGGGTCTTTCATGCTGTCATGCCTGTTGAGTGACCCTCGTATAAAAAAGCTGAAGGAGAACGAACTGTACTGGGTGTCCACGCTACTAGACCCTCGGTATAAGCATAAAGTGCCTGAAATGTTACTGAATTACCGCAAGTCGGAAAGGATGCAACAGTTCCAAAATAAATTTAAAAGTATGCTTTACACAGCGTATAAGGGTGATGTCACAGCACAACGGGAATCTAACAGGGGAAGAGATGAAAGTAATACTCCGACTCCCACGACCACGCCGGCAAGGACAGGACGCTTTACAGACGTGTTGTTGATGGAGGACATGCAGAGCTTTTTAACTCCTATGCATCGCCACAGCCCTTCGGGGTCCACCCTCAGAAAACGACTCGACCGACAGGTAGCAGACTACCTCGCCTTAACTGCAGATCTCGACACTCTGAGGAGCGATGAACCCCTTGACTACTGGGTGTGCAGGCTTGACCTGTGGCCTGAGCTATCCCAATTTGCGATTCTGGCCTGCCCTGCTTCAAGTGTACTGTCAGAAAGGACCTTCAGTGCAGCAGGAGGTATTGTCACTGAGAAGAGAAGTCGCCTAGGTCAAAAAAGTCTAGATTACCTCACCTTTATTAAGATTAATGAGGGATGGATCCCGAAGGGACTGACATTGGGCGATACATTCAAGTAAAAAAGGCCTGATGAGATGAGCTGCCTTGGGCTAAAAATGGTCCACACGCTGCTGTATTTTATCTTCGAATGCTGGATGACTTGCATGACTTATCCGCCACCAACTAGGGTTCAAGCCGCAATGTTTTAGGGCACTTTCTGCCTGGGAAACAAACAGCAGCGGCTGCAACAATACCTAATTTTTCAGGCATGTGTACATGCCAAATTTTTCTGGCCTCTGGTGCTGCACTGTGGCTTCAAAAACCATACAAAAAAAAAGGCACGTAACAGGGATTAAACTGATAGGAATAGTACTACTTAACACACATAACTCCTATCTGGTGGCACATTAGATTGCACGCGCAGTGCCCCAAATTTGAAGTAGGAGGACCGACCAAGCATCTTTTTCCATCTCCCGGTTCCTAAAATCCATGCCATATACACGTCCCCTGGCGCCGCAACTGCCTCTGGGAACCTTACCATGGGTCACAGGCCGCACGTCTTGTAATTCTCTGTCTGGGAAATTATCTATCTATCAAATCTATCTATTTATCTATCTAACATATGTATCTATCTATCTATCAAATCTATCTATCTTGTGGCCGGACTGTTATATGACATCCACTTGTGTTTCGTCCAAATGTCCGTCGGCCAAATGTCCGTCGGCCAAATGTCTGTCTGCCAAATGTCCGTCGGCTAAAAGTCCGGCCACAATTGCACGCGCAGTGCCCCAAATTTGAAGTAGGAGGACCGACCAAGCATCTTTTTCCATCTCCCGGTTCCTAAAATCTATGCCATGTACACGTCCCCTGATAGGGGACGTAACAGGGATTAAACTGATAGGAATAGTACTACTTGACACACCTTATAATAACGCAGAGAGAGGCAACGCAGAGAGAGGAGTCTGAAGAAGAGGAGTCAGAGGAGGAAGGTGGCTTTGAGGAGGTGGAAGAACAAACACAGCAGGCGTCCCAGGGGGCTTGTTGTCACCTTTTGGGACCCTTGGTGTTGTACGTGGCTGGGTGGAGGAAGAGACCATCAGTGAGGACAAGGAACGGGACATGGCTAGCTTGGTATCCAACCATGTGCAAATGGGGAGTTTGCGGTTGTGCAAATGGACTGTTTTCGGTTGTTTGCGGTGCGTTAAACGTGGAGTTTGGTCTGTCACTGTGAAGCGGGCGTAACCCTTACACTACCTGATCGATACAACATCAGACCTGATGTTTTAAAGCACGTTATTCAAAACAATTTAGGAATGTTAGGTGATTTATGCCCTTTATGGATTAAAACCAGACTCTGCATCAACTATGTAATTTTCCGTGGGAGTTTTGCCATGGATCCCCCTCCGGCATGCCACAGTCCAGTTGTTAGTACCCTTGAAACAACTTTTCCATCACTATTGTGGCCAGAAAGAGTCCCTGTGGGTTTTAAAGTTTGCCTGCCTATTGAAGTCAATGGCGGTTCGCCCGGTTCGCCCGTTCGCAAACATTTGCGGACGTTCGCGTTCGCCGTTTGTGAACAGAAAATTTAAAGTTTGCGACATCACTAATTAAAATACATTAAACTACATATTAAGTATCTGATTCTCCAGAAATTGTTGGCAAAATAGGTGACTGCACACTATTATAAAAGCAGCTATGCACTTTAAACTAGTAATACCATGTGTACTAATTATTTAAGCTTTGCTAGTGCCCAGAAGATCACAAAATAGTAACCAAGAAAAGAAATACTGAAGCCTCTGTAATATGTTAGACTTATAAACCATGCACAAAAGAGTAAATAGGAATATTATGAACTACATAATATACAAAACATATGCAAAACCAAATAATTTAAAGAATACTGGAGATAAGTGTCCACACCTAACCACATACACAGATTGGAACAGCCAATAGGATTTTAGCAGCTCTGTGTAACACCGTCCGTTATAAACCATCCGATTTAAGGGGAGATTCAATGGTTAAAAGTAATAGGTAAATATTACCGTTTACAAAAGTCCCTCGGAGCCCGCTTTCCTGCTCAGTTCACACAGCAGTGAAAGTATGGATGCCTCCTGGGGACAAAAAGTCTCTTAGACTACTATAAAATAAGAAAATCCAATATAAAGGAAGACATCTAGCTGTGAGTATATAGTATAACCTCCAGCAATAAAGATAAACCGTATATGGATCTGTATACATAACATGTATTTAGCTTATCAGGAGGCAAGATATGTGAATAAACTAGGCTATTTATAATGCAAACTAAAAGTATATAGAGAAGAGCAATGAAGGTCTGGCAGCACATAGTAGTAATAAAATTTAAGGTTTTATTTTGCAATACTTCAAGCATACAGGTACATCATAGACTGAACGTCTGATGTGTTTCACGCCCCCTAGTGGCGTTTCATCAGAGACAATAGGTGTTCTAACCACAGCCTTCTTATAGGCAGGCCGTGGACAGGTACATATTTTAACCCTTCAATGTCACAATCATTACACACATTAAACATTAAAAGGATGCTTAATCATAAAATATGCTACAGTTTACACTGTCTTAAGCTCTCATGTTGGAAGGAATAAATATTTATGAAATGTTTACTCTATATAATTATACAATTCATATTTCTTTAAACGGTTGAGTCATGTCATCATAATTGCATTACCACTGATACATGGAAAATATATAAGGATATGTATATATGCATACACTTCTGACCCTCAAATACATATACTTGTCAAAATGTGTTAAACAATAAATATATGTATACATATGTATATATATAACCAGGTATTCTATTATCTGCTGGATCTTATTTTAGCTTAATGGTTAACACAATTTCACCTATACAGGAAGTATTAATAGTATTCAGTATTAATAGATTTCAACTATTTCTATATGTATCTTTAATAGTTATACAAAGTAGCTAATATCCCATTCCAGGTTAAGACCATTAGGAATTCTAGTCTTCAACTGGTAAATACAGTATAGCTCTTTTTTATCCAAAATCTTATACTTATTGGTTGGTATACTCTGTTGTAAATACAATAGTACCATCATTAAATTGCACAGGATTTGCTTTCTCATTTCTGTTTCTTATTTTTAACTTACTAATTTCTAACTTGGTCTTCTCCAATTTCTTTGGATCATATCCCCTTGCTGTTAATCTTTTTGTTAATTCATCAGCCTGTTGGTGATATATTGCCTCATCTTCAGTATTTCTTCTCAATCTGATGTATTGGCCTCTTGGAATAGCATGAACCAAATGGGGGGGATGGCAAGAGCTTGCATGTAGGATGGTGTTTCCTGCAGTACTTTTGCGGAAAATTTTAGACACAATCCTTCTCTTTTCCACATTCCCCTCCAGGGTTATATCCAAAAAGTCAATACATTTATGATCATATCCTCCCACAAATTTCAAAAATAATTCATTGTTATTCAGAAAGGTACAAAACCTTTCAAATCCAATGTCATCCAAGTGTTCATCAACGATAATAATCAGATCGTCAATGAATCTTCTGTAATAAAGTATTTTTTAAGTATGTGCTTTAAATACATAATTGTATAAATACTTTATTTCCCAGAAGCCAACATACAAATTGGCGAAGCAAGGGGCAAATTTTGCCCCCATTGCTGTGCCGCAACATTGCAGATAATATCTGCCATCAAAAACTAGGAAATTGTGGGTAAGGACAAATTCCAAGATTGTACAACTATACACCTTAATGTTATCCTCATATGCAGAGAATTTATCAAGGTCCCTTTAAGAGGGGGCAATAAGTATAAGATTTTGGATAAAAAAGAGCTATACTGGATTTACCAGTTGAAGACTAGAATTCCTAATGGTCTTAACCTGGAATGGGATATTAGCTACTTTGTATAACTATTAAAGATACATATAGAAATAGTTGAAATCTATTAATACTGAATCCTATTAATACTTCCTGTATAGGTGAAATTGTGTTAACCATTAAGCTAAAATAAGATCCAGCAGATAATAGAATGCCTGGTTATATATATACATATGTATATATATATATTTATTGTTTAACACATTTTGACAAGTATATGTATTTGAGGGTCAGAAGTGTATGCATATATACATATCCTTATATATTTTCCATGTATCAGTGGTAATGCAATTATGATGACATGACTCAACCGTCTAAAGAAATATGAATTGTATTACATTTTTATGTTTACTTAGCCAGTTGTAATAGGCATATTCACAAATGTTTGTAATAATTATATAGAGTAAACATTTCATAAATATTTATTCCTTCCTTGATAAGGGCAACATGAGAGCTTAAGACAGTGTAAACTGTAGCATATTTTATGATTAAGCATCCTTTTAATGTTTAATGTGTGTAATGATTGTGACATTGAAGGGTTAAAATATGTACTTGTCCACGGCCTGCCTATAAGAAGGCTGTGGTTAGAACACCTGTTGTCTCTGATGAAACGCCACTAGGGGGCGTGAAACGCATCAGACGTTCAGTCTATGATGTACCTGTATGCCTGAAGTATTGCAAAATAAAGCATTACATTTTATTACTACTATGTGCTGCCAGACCTTCATTGCTCTTCTGGATATTGTTGGCAAGTGATCCGCTGCCTTTTCGGCCATTGCACCCTATCACCGCAAGCATCAGTGTGCGAAGCTGGATACGGAAGCGTCAGTGACGTCATCCATAGGAGCCTGCACTCGGAGAACGGCATGTGAGCTGGAAGCGGCCTCTCCTGTTATTTGGTGCGCCTGTTGTGGATTCATTCTGAGGCTTGACTCACTCCCTGGACCCACTATACCGTTCCTCCACAGGGGATCTCAGAGGAAAGAAATATTGATATTGGAACACAGCTGAGAGGTAATCCCTTTGTCTTTTTTCTTCCGTGTATGGAATACAATTGCGTGATTGAGGAATTAATTATCAAGTGAAAGAGCTAGTGGTCGGAACGGCCTGTATGCCTGCTTGTAACCTTTGTCTCAAAGCTATTTGATAACGCTATTGTAACAAAACAACACTAGGAAGAATTAGTGTGTTAATGGGAGAACCTGTGATTTGATATAAGTTGTGTATATGTATACATAAGATGATGAGGATTAAGGATAAAGACTGCAGCTCAAATACAGCAGTGAAAACTTACTTATACGTTTACTGATAACGAGTATTAAGGATTTATTATCACATTGTGTAGCACACGCTTGCTTGGTGATTTGGTATATAGTAGTAATTGCATTGATATATGTAAAAGGGCACGGTACAATCATGGAAATGGATAATACAGTTTTGTCTAGCTCTCTGTATAACACTGAATCAAGGAAGGAACTTGTTTCTTCAGCTGATAAGCATGAAGGATTTAGTCCCTGTATGGAGTCACAGTTTAAAGCTCTGGTAAAGCTGTTGGTGACTGATCTACGATTAACCTGGGATATAGAAGCCTTTGAGCACTACGTGGAGCTCTGTAGGATCCCACAGGGATTGAGGCTCAATAAATTTCCTACCTTTGAGGTAGAGAATCCGGATATAGTACAAGAGTGGAATGATGCACTCACTGAGTGCTCATTGAAACTAATAAACATCTTAATAAAATGCAAAGTGCATAAAAGAGTGAATTTGAAGGAGAGGATGTTGGAAATTGAAAAAGAACTTTTAAAATTTGAAGAACATGAAGATTTTTTAGAACAAAAGAAACAGATGAAGGAGAGTGTTGACAAGCTAGATACCATCTTGGCTGAACGCAAGGGAGAGAAATTTCATCGTGACAGACTGGACTATGAGACCAATAAAGTGTGTATTTGGCCACAGCCCCAAAAGAATGCTTGGAAGTCCTTCTCTGGTAAAGGAAGAAGATGGAATAATAAGAATAATAAAAACAAGGCCAAGAAGGATGAGAATAAAAATCCAAAGCCTATATTGAAAAACAAGCAATCAAAGAAAGTGGTTTTCTCTTCAACAGAAGCTGAGTCTTCAGACCAGGAATCAGTAGATTCAGTTGAATCTCTATCTCCCTCCACTTCCTCTCCCTCTTCTGTCTCTTCCTCTATTTCCTCCTCTATTTCTTCCCATTCTCTGCAGGTGAACAGCAATGAAGATATGGAGAGCGAAGGGCCATCTACAAGGGCCAAAGAGTCAAGAAAAGAGCGTAACAGAGAGTCCAAAAAGGAATCCAAAGTCCCTTTAGACGGGTCAGGAGATCCAAAGGCAAAAAGAAAAAAGAAATGAGACAACAATGTTTAGGACAATTAGACCTAAATGTTATCAATCTATCCTCATATGTTCTTAATAGAGATCAAATAAGTTTGCTTAGCAGAGGGTTAGGATTTGCTCCTACTAGAGATTTCTCTCCTTTCAACACATTATTAGATATCAATAGGTTCATACGCAAGTTAACACTAAAGAGGTTTTTTGCTTTACAACCTAATGCTGACATTAACAGTGATATGAGACCTATTGATATCAATAAAACATCATATATACAAGATGTTTCTTTTCAAGATGCTTGTACATTAAGCACAATGATAGATTTGCAAACAGGTCATCATGACACACTGTGTGAACATGCCATACCACAAGGGCCTAAGAAATATGGTTCAGACTTCTACCCCATACAATTTAGACCAGCTATTAACATGATCCAAAAAACAGTAGAAAGGGATATTCTAAATTTATCTTTAAATAAAAAACCAGTTAGAAGTAATCTAAAGAAAACTGAGAAATTGGCGTTGGAATCACTCAAAAGTAATCAAGAAATTGTAATCAGAAACTCCGATAAGGGAGGCAACATTGTTGTTTTAAATAAAAAAGATTACTTTGATGAAGCCCTTCGCCAATTGAATGATACAACCACTTATACTTTACTCAGTGGAAATTCCACATATATCTTTAAGAGAGAATTGCTGTCATTGCTTGATGATGGTGTTCATTTAGGGTTATTCAGACAGGAGGACATTGAGTTGCTTGTTCCAGAGTTTTCAATAGTGCCATTATTTTACTATTTGCCCAAGGTCCATAAAAATCCTTTACGACCACCGGGAAGGCCTATTGTGTCTGGCATTGGGTCATTACTTGAGCCCCTCTCAGAGTAGTTGGACCAAATATTGCAGCCAATAGTGAAAAGCTTATTTAGCTACTTGAGAGATTCTGCACATTTGCTTGAGAGCTTGAAATGTTTTGAGTGGAAGGATGAACATTCATGGTTAGTAGTAGATATAGTATCATTGTATACTGTTATCCCACATACATCAGGGATTATGGCTGTGAGATATTTCCTTGATAAATTCTCTGCATATGAGGATAACATTAAGGTGTATATTTGTGCAATCTTGGAATTTGTCCTTACCCGCAATTTCCTAGTTTTTGATGGCAGATATTTTCTGCAATGTTGCGGCACGGCAATGGGGGCAAAATTTGCCCCTTGCTTCGCCAATTTGTATGTTGGCTTCTGGGAAATAAAGTATTTATACAATGATGTATTTAAAGCACATACTGAAAAAATACTTTATTACAGAAGATTCATTGACGATCTGATTATGATCGTTGATGAACATTTGGATGACATTGGAGTTGAAAGGTTTTGTACCTTTCTGAATAACAATGAATTATTTTTGAAATTTGTGGGAGGATATGATCATAAATGTATTGACTTTTTGGATATAACCCTGGAGGGGAATGTGGAAAAGAGAAGGATTGTGTCTAAAACTTTCCACAAAAGTACTGCAGGAAACACCATCCTACATGCAAGCTCTTGCCATCCCCCCATTTGGTTTGTGCTATTCCAAGAGGCCAATTCATCAGATTGAGAAGAAATACTGAAGATGAGGCAATATATCACCAACAGGCTGATGAATTAACAAAAAGATTAACAGCAAGGGGATATGATCCAAAGAAATTAGAGAAGACCAAGTTAGAAATTAGTAAGTTAAAAATAAGAAACAGAAATGAGAAAGCACATCCTGTGCAATTTAATGATGGTACTATTGTATTTACAGCAGAGTATACCAACCAATTTCCTGATATAGTCAAAATATTGAAGAGACATATGCCTATATTGGGAGGGAATTGAATACTGCAGAATTATACATCAGGTTGCAGATTTGTATCCAAGAAACCAGTAACATTGGCGGCTCAGCTGGCTCCCAGTTTGGTTCCGAATATGAGGGCTAACAGGAAGAGGAGGAGATAACTGGTTGAGAAAGATAGGGTGCTTTAAATGTGGAGCAAGAACATGTCTAACTTGTCATTTGATTGATGGGACAAATATTTTCAAATCCTCGGTGGATGACAATGTATATCCTATAACCTTCTATGCAAACTGCAAGTCTACGTTCGCTGTCTACTTATTGGAGTGCAGTTTGTGCAAGATCCAATATGTTGGTAAAACGACCAGAGAGGTCAATGTGAGGGTTAGGGAACATGTCAATGATGTGAAAAATTACTGCAAGGATTCTACTGTAGCTAGGCATTTTAATCTTATACATTTTACCAATGAAAGTAAGTTCAAGGTAAAAATTATTGATGTAGCAAAGGTCCCTTTAAGAGGGGGCAATAAGTATAAGATTTTGGATAAAAAAAGAGCTATACTGGATTTACCAGTTGAAGACTAGAATTCCTAATGGTCTTAACCTGGAATGGGATATTAGCTACTTTGTATAACTATTAAAGATACATATAGAAATAGTTGAAATCTATTAATACTGAATCCTATTAATACTTCCTGTATAGGTGAAATTGTGTTAACCATTAAGCTAAAATAAGATCCAGCAGATAATAGAATGCCTGGTTATATATATACATATGTATACATATATTTATTGTTTAACACATTTTGACAAGTATATGTATTTGAGGGTCAGAAGTGTATGCATATATACATATCCTTATATATTTTCCATGTATCAGTGGTAATGCAATTATGATGACATGACTCAACCATTTAAAGAAATATGAATTGTATTACATTGTTATGTTTACTTAGCCAGCTGTAATAGGCATATTCACAAATTTTTGTAATAATTATATAGAGTAAACATTTCATAAATATTTATTCCTTCCTTGATAAGGGCAACATGAGAGCTTAAGATAGTGTAAACTGTAGAATATTTTATGATTAAGCATCCTTTTAATGTTTAATGTGTGTAATGATTGTGACATTGAAGGGTTAAAATATGTACCTGTCCACGGCCTGCCTATAAGAAGGCTGTGGTTAGAACACCTATTGTCTCTGATGAAACGCCACTAGGGGGGGTGAAACGCGTCAGACGTTCAGTCTATGATGTACCTGTATGCCTGAAGTATTGCAAAATAAAGCCTTAAATTTTATTACTACTATGTGCTGCCAGACCTTCATTGCTCTTCTGGATATTGTTGGCAAGTGATCCGCAGCCTTTTCGGGCATTGCACCCTATCACCGCAAGCATCAGTGTGCGAAGCTGGATACGGAAGCGTCAGTGATGTCATCCATAGGAGCCTGCACCCGGAGAACGGCGTGTGAGCTGGAAGCGGCCTTATTTCTAAGTGGTAGTTCTAAATAATAAAGAAGCCAAAATAAAGTATGACACTTCACCTAAACACCCCAGTCATCTTATCCCACTCCGGCACTTTGCTTAGCACAAGAACAACGCTGCAGTCCAAGATATAGGGGATTATTCATCATATTGCTGGGGAAGTTGTCTGAAGATTGAAAGGTCTTACCCAAATCACAAATTTTAAGATCAAGACTCACATCCATGCCTCCATCATGACGAAGCAACATAATCTCAGACCGCTGCTTCAGTTCACACATGCCGCAATCCTATTGATGAGCTAACTCCCGGGATTGAGATGGGCGCAAACCCCACCCCGGGGGGGCTTGCTGGGTATTCGAGTACCAGAGAGGTCAAATATGTTACAGAATATGTTCCCTTGAGTGAGCTGGATATCGTTGGGGTATTGATTCCAGTTGTGATGAATGAGAAAGCGTCTCCGCTTCCACTATGTTCACATATTGGAGTAAAGATAGTAGAAAGAAAAGGGCAATTAAAAGTGACTTTGCATTGCAGTCTATGGGAACTGTGTGTTACTATATATGTATGTGCTTATATACATACACATGTATATACACATCTTAGCACATAAATATATATGTATATATTCATATATATATATATTTAAAAAAGATGCTCATCGTTGAGCTACTTACCCCTTTGCTTGCAAGGTTCTGATGCCGTCCCTGACGCCATCAGAAAGAGGCTCCCATAGGAGTCTATAGAAGCGCAAGCTCATGTTCGCATTGCTTTTTACTTGTAATACCAGCGCACATAATTGTGCGTTGGTATTACAACGTGGGACGCTAATATTGCTTGCAAGCAAGCGATATTTAGCACTCCACTTGTAATCTAGCCCTTTATTTTTGTACCTTAGAATAAGTTTGTGTATGGTGATTCTTTAAATGTGTAATATAACTAAACAAAAACAATTATCAGAAAGATTCATTGCATAAATAATAGTTTAGAGATCATCATATAAATCAAATACATACGATTTAGTAAATTATTGTGCTGACCTTTAAATTTTAATGAATGAAACATAAAATAAAATAGTGAAAATCCATAGCAACAGATATTTGTTTTAATTTGTATAAAATTCATATTTTTTATAATAATGTTTGCCTTCTCGCATTTTATTTGCAAATGGACATAGCAGATCTCTGTCTTCAGGTGACTGAAAACTGCCAGAGACAATATCATTGTCAATCATGATCTCCCCTGTTGACCTAAGATGTAATGCACTATAGCACAGTGATGGCAAACCTTGGCACTCCAGATGTTTCAGAACTACATTTCCCATGATGCTCGACTGGACTTGAGTGCCTAAGCATCATGGGAAATGTAGTTCTAAAACATGAGTGCCAAGGTTCACCATCACTGCTATAGCAGCTTATATAGACAAAGGAAACAGATGTCAACCAACAACTTTCCACTATTTTTAAATCTCTCGTTTTGGAGACGATAACATGGTGTGATAAATTCATGAGATATCTAAGTTTTTATTTGATTGCAATGGGTTTTGATTTAAAAAAAATAAAAGTAAGATGCGAAATGTGGTTCTTTTGCAGGGATTGTCCCTAATGTTAGAATAAAAAGTTGCATATCAGAGGCTACCAATAAATGTATAATACTTGATTTTCCTCTTATTCACAAAACCATCATGTACAATAGCAAAATCAACAACCAATGTATATGTATAAAGTGAGTGATGGAATACTTTTGAAGATATTTGATAGATTGAGGAAACACATTCAGCCACCATGCTTATCTCAACATTGAGATGAGCTCGTAGAATGCCCTCCACAATACTATAAAGTAGTAATTAGAGCAGTGAAGGGACATTAAATTAATTTTGTTACTGATGATGTTATTGGAAATACATTTACAGGAAAGGTGGTTTTCTGGTGGGAGGAGTTTTTCAGTGTGAACACGCTGTGTCTGCGTCGGTAGCCGAAGGTCGGACAGCTCAACACTACTCTCTCCTATTGCCTATCTCCCGTTGTCGGTGCGTCTAGCATCCTAGGGAGTCGGGCTAGTGCTATCTAAGCCCAGGCAGGAAACTCACAAAAGACTTAGTATCGGCTTTTATGTCAGAGCCGCAACTTCGTTCCACTGCTGGGGTCCGGTAACCTGAATATCCTGACGAGGGGTTCCTATTGACTTGGTTCGCTGCCGCCTGCATAATATGTCTCTACCATACGAGACAGTTTACCCCTTTAAAAACGTGCACAAGCAGCAGTACAGCATCTTGTAAGGTTGGTGGGGGACAGTGAAAGAGCCTTACCTTCATAAGACAAACCCTGAGGACCAGCCGTACCCGTTGTGGGGTAGTGTTACCCCCTAGGGTACTTCCAGGGTGATAACCTCTCCGGAATTACTGCAAGTAATAAAAGTCAAGCTACCGGCAGCTTGCTGTTTGGGGACGTAACAGCTGAAGATTCTTGGCCAATCTGAAAACGGAGCATTGTGCGAGCCCCCCCACCAACCCAATAGGAAACGGAGGTGTGCCAGGAAGCAGACAACACTCACCATTCTCGCATGAGCTCACACAGATACTGTTCAGCTTGAAGAGGGGAGCAGTTTGCTGACTGTGAATTGTTAGGAGAGCTTTAGAATAACTCCCTTAGGACTGAGCTAACGGACTGGGCGACATATATGTGAGTTACAAACATTTTAACATTCTATCTACTAATTTCTGTGTGGGTATTAATACTCAGCTATTGCAGTGGGTGGAAGGACTGATAATTCACCTTCACAAGAAAAGGAGGATCTTCTGTTTGTAAATACAGCAAACGGCTGTTCACTAGGACTGCCTAGAAGGGGAAAAAAAAAGAAAGTAATTGGATACATCTTGTATTATATTTTTCTCCCTGAGAACATTACACAGGACGCTCTCAATCAGGCCTGAAGTGTACAGCCTGAGCCTAAAATTTCCCTGGTCGCTATTCCTTTGGGAAAAGAAGGGGGAAAGGAAAAAAAAGTATATTTATTTGTGACTTTGGTGATTCTTTGTCAAAATTTTCTCTTTTCTTCTTGTTTCCATAATAGAAATATTTTTCCCATCTTTGTAAAAAAGGAAATGGTGTAAGTACTCTATAGTATGTAACAGAAAAAAGCCAAGAAACTGGACGTTTTTTGTTTTGTTATCAGATTTAGGTAACTTTCATCTTTGCAGAGTTCCCTTCTATTCCCGTTTGTAAACGTGGGTACTATAAGGATAAGATTATGCTGACCCATTAAATAGCCCACACAAGTAGTCTATACAAATAGGTAATGCTAGTGGTCTTTGGCATTTTTTGTATGAAGGAGATTCTTAGTTATATGTCCTTTTAACACTATTGATTCCTTCTATCTCACTATAAAGAATCTGGTTGATAGTTGGTGACCACGATAAAGAAAGGGAAAAGCTTCCCCTCATATGTGATCTGTTTAAATATTTCTTCTTCTAAAGGAGACCAGGCTCTTTAGGAACGTAGATAATTTTATTGCAAGACATTTCTAAGAAACTACAATAGATATAACATTGACCAACTTTATACGCTATAAGTAGCCTGTTTTTTTTTCTACATTATCTGGGGAATTTACCTGTATTATATGTTCCCGCTTTCTAGATATCTATCTAACTGGTTATTAGACTTTGGAAAAGTTTATCTGTCTTAGAGATTGCAGGCCCTATTTGTTTTTCACTGTTGGATTTTTTATTTTCTGCACTGGGTAATAAAGAAAGGTAAAAGAGGGAAAAAAATAAAACGAAAGGAAGAAATACCAAAGAGACACATAAGTAAAGGATAAGATACAAGGTACACGCACCTATAAGAAAGGAGCAGTAGGAGTCAATACACACACTTAATATATTTTTTTATTTATTTAAGCTATATATCTTTTTTTTTTTTTTTTTTTTTTTTTACACGTCCACTTCCCAGGCTTTCCCTGGCACTATATGTGGGGTAAGGGGTGTTTTTTTTTTTTTTTTTCTCACTCACGTTTTGAATGGAAAAAATTATCATGCAGGGGAAATCTAATTCTCCTAAAATGCCTGTGAAAACGAAAGATAAGAAAAATAAGACAATCGACACCAGTTTAGATAGTACAATGGAACCTAGCAGGTCCCCATTTGATTCACAAGCCCTTATAGCTAAAATATCAGAAGTATTTTCACCGCAATTTGAAGCTATTAAAAAAGAGCTGGGCTCAATTGCGGTTGAAATTGGCTCATTGTCAGTTGAAGTAAGACAGTTCTCCGCAAGGTTAACTGAAGCAGAGGCCAGGATCTCTGATATAGAAGATCAGACGCATATCCAGGCTGATACTTTACGAAAACAAGAATCCAAAATTAAAAATATGAAGTTACGCCTGGAGGATCTTGAGGATCGCTCCAGGCGCAACAATATTAGATTAGTAGGGCTTCCCGAACAGTCAGAATTTGAGGATTTAATAAAATTTACGTCCACTACACTACCCCTCTCTCTTGGTATGCCATCCTACTTGCTACCACTCACGATTGAGCATGCACATAGATTGGGCCCTAAGAAGTCATCCTTAGATGGAGTCACAAGGAGTAGGGTCTGTCTATTCAAACTTCTTAAATTTCAAGATAAAGTTGATTTATTGAAACTGTTTAAAAAATCTGATCCTCCAGTATTTGGAGGCAGTAGGATACTATTGTTCCAGGACTTCTCTTTTGAGACCTCATCTAAAAGAAGACTCATGGCCCCCCATTGCACACAATTAATAAATAAGGGGTTAAAGGCTCGTATGGTTTACCCCACCAGAATTATAGTTGAGGATCTCTCTGGTACTAGGCATGTATTCGATGAGGTTACAGAAGTTAAAAAATACATTGAGAGCAGTTAATCGTAGAAATGTTACCAACTAGAGTCTGTAACGTTATTAGCAATGTTGAAGACTATACTCTCAATGCTAGACATGCGTAGCGAAGTTGTTATTTTTTTTAATTGTTTTTTATGGCTGTGTTGTCTGTGTGTGTTTTTTTTCCTTCTCTCTTTTTTTTTTTTTTTTTTTTTTCCTCTCTCTCCTTGCCGTCGCCGCCGCTTTCCTCTTCCCCGGTTCCGTGCCCCCGGCTCGCCCCGAATGGACTGCCCCCTACAAATTGCTTAATCAGTTAATTAATTTGAATCAGGATGGTGGAAGGAATTAAGGTTTTATCCTGGAACATAAGAGGGATATCCTCCCCTATTAAACGCAAGTTGGTCATTAAGACCCTAGCAAGATATAATCCTGATGTTGTTCTCCTTCAGGAGACTTATCTTAATGAATATGAAGCTGCTAAATTGAAGATAAAATGGGTAGGGGAAGTAGTCTCTACGACTGGTCCATCTAGAAAATGTGGAGTTGCTATCCTTTTTCATAAAGAGTTGGAATATAAGATAGATAAGGTTGAAATAGATCCAGCCGCAAGATATATTCTTATTCATGTGTTTATAAAGAACATTAAATTTATATTTTGTAACATATATGCCCCAAATAAGTTCTCTAGAGAATTTTGGGAGAAAATTAAAATTAAACTATTTCCTTTTATCACTGAAAATCTAATCTTAGGGGGTGATTTTAATGCCACTTTATGTCCGGTGTTAGATAGACTATCTAATAAAAATAGATTAGTGTATGAAAAATATGCAAAATATCTATCACAATTTTGCGCTAGCTTAAAATTAATAGATGTATGGCGTTTAAAAAACCCAGATAAACAGTTATTTTCTTGTGAGTCTAAAGCACATGGCACCTTTTTGAGAATTGACCTATTTTTAATTACGGAGAATTTATCTATTCAGAAATTAGAGACAGGAATTGGAGATATTATCATCTCAGATCATGCAATCATTTCTCTGGCATTTCTTGCTGGCCTGGAAAAAAGGATTCAAACGCCTAGTTTTTATTTTCCGCGACATTTGTACACTAATCCTAAATTTGTTAATTTCTTGAAATCACGCTGGCAGCTATATTTCTCGGACAATATAAGTTATTTTAATAAACCTGAAATCTTTTGGGAAGCTTTTAAAGCAGTAATGCGGGCAGAAATACAAACATATCTTAGTATAGCGAAGAAAAAGAGTAAAGCATGGGAAATTCAAATTACAAATAAAGTCAGGAATGCATATAAAAAATATTGTTCAAGCCGCTCTTCGGGAAATTGGAAAAAATATCAAGATAATAGGAAGGAAAGAGATTTGTTTTTAAAACAAAAACTTTTAGAAGAAGAAGCAAAAATTAACCTCCAATTCAAGGGAATGCATGGTTCCTCCGCTAAATATTTAGCTAGACTTATTAAGGTTAGAAAAAAGAAAAATCTTATTTCGGTGATCCAAACCGATAAGGGAAGATATACGGAGACTAATGGGATCATGGAGGCATTTTTTGCTTACTATCAACAATTATACTCTCGAGTTGAGATAGATAATATTTTTTTTTTTAAACTTTTATTTTCAAACCAGCAAAAAAATCGTACAGACAGTGTCTGTGTCTAAGACCAAAAACAAAAGTCCAGACGTCAGTAATAAAACAAATACATTGACCCAGTCTTTAAGTTGACAACTGACACAAAACTGGCATAATATTATGTTCTGACAATCCTAATACTGGAATTTCTTATTTCCATTAACTTAAAAGAAAAAAAGAAAGAAAGAAACAAAAAAAAAAAAAAAAAAAAAAAAAAGAGGACACCCCCCCTCCCCCCTGTTCATCCGAGCTGACTTTATCTTTGCTCTGCCCAATATGGTGGAAGAAAACCTGTAACTATGGCGATATCAAAAAACACAGATTTGCGTAAGGGGTGAATAATCTGTAATTGCGTTGTAAGTGGGCAAGATTTTATAAGGTTTAGCCATTTATTAAAAAAACTTCTAAATTGTTTTTCACTACTTGGTTCTAATTGATATTGCTCTATCGTGATTTGTTCATACATTTTTTGTGCAAACTCTACAATATTCGGTGCTTTAGCTGCCTTCCAATGTAGCAATATTATATTCCTAGCCACCAGTATGGCCATATTAATAAAATCTCTATCTTTCTTTCCTTCTCGAGAAATTGGATTGGATAGGAAAAAGATTGTTTTTGCGAGCAAAACCACTTTTTGATACGTAAATTTGTTTACCCAGAAGTTAACTCTGTTCCAAAATCTGGCAATCTTTGGGTAGGACCAAAAACAGTGTAGGATATCTGCCTTCGGGAATTTACAATGAAAACAATTACCTGAACACTTTTTATCCCATTTGGCTAGAATTACCGGAGAGATATAGGAAAAATTTAATATTTTGCTATGGGACTCTTTCCACGTTATATTATTACTGCCTATTAGTTGAATACTTGTTCTAATATCATTCATTTCTGTTTCTTGCAGCACTCTCTGCCATTTGGAGAGAATTGACTCCAAGTGTTGTTGACCGTATTTTAACATGATCATATTATACCAGCTGGATATTGAGTAATATCCATTCTTAAACATTCCAATACCAGATTCGATTATTCCTAAGTCTCGTGCAATGTGCGGGTATTGTGTCCCATGCAGAATATAATGTCTGATTTGGAGATACGCGTAATAGTGATGTTTTGGGAGATCAAATTCCCTTCTGATTCTTTCAAAGGTTTTCACAATGCCCGTGCTTGGTTCTAGTAGCTGAGCAACATACTTCAGACCCCGCAGAAGCCAACCCTGAAATATACCCGGAGAAAGTCCTGGTACAAATCCAGGGTTACCTGTTATGGGGAGATAGTTGGAAAAGTTATAACTTAACCCAAGTTCCCCGCAAAATTTTTGCCAAGCTATAATTACGTTGTAAGTCACCCTCAAATTACCAATACTGGATGGTAGACTGCTCATCAGAGTGTGAAGAATTGCTTTTAACGAAAAGGGTTTAATCATTCCCTCCTCTAAATCAAAGAGGGTGAAATGATTGGCTTCGGTTATCCAATCTACTGCAATCTTAACCAAGGTAGCCCAATTGGATACCTTGATCTTTGGGAGTCCAAACCCTCCTGAATCCTTATTTTGTTGCAAGAATCGTATAGATAGACGTGGCCTCCCTTTCCCCCATAGCAGTCCTGTACACAGTTTATTAAAGAGTTGTACGTCTGAGTTTTTGATAATTATTGGTAGATTCTGCATTATATACAAAAGACGTGGGAACATGAATGTTTTTAATA
This sequence comes from Bombina bombina, assembly GCF_027579735.1. NCBI lineage: Eukaryota > Metazoa > Chordata > Amphibia > Anura > Bombinatoridae > Bombina > Bombina bombina. The sequence continues at coordinate 1,009,492,839 of NC_069502.1, forward strand.
AAGTAATTTTAGCAGACAAGGAAATTGGAAGCGACTTCCACTTATCTACCAAGGACGTGGCTTCCCCAAAAAAATTTGTATAGTTAAGTGCATACCACTTTGTGGGGTTGCCAGACAAATAAATCCCTACATACTTAATATGATCTACTATCTGAAAAGGAAAATCCCTTAAGCTGTCTTTCCTCTTATAAATCCATAAAAGTTCTGATTTGTTTTGATTAACCTTGTAACCAGAAAACAAGCTGAACTCCTTAATTATCCCCAAAAGAGTGGGTATACTATCTTTAGTTTTCGATAAAAATAATAGGAGATCATCCGCATATAAAGATAGAGTGAGTTTGGTGTCCCCAAAAGAGATGCCTTCCAGTTCTTGTTTCAAACGAGTCGCGAGAGGTTCAATTGAAAGTTTGAAGAGGAGTGGCGACAGGGGACACCCCTGTCTTGTTCCTCTCGCTAGCGTTATTTTTGAAGAAAGTCCCCCATTAATTAATAGATAGGAGCAAGGGTTATTATATAAGAGATAGATAATATTAATTAAGATATATTTTGGTCTATGATAAAAACACCCCAATTAAATAGTGAGGATTTAATATTGATCAATGCCCCAATATCTATCGATGAAATTAAAAAAGCCATAGATCATCTGAAGATGAATAAGGCTCCTGGACCAGATGGGTTCCCTGCAGAGTTTTATAAATGTCTTGGTGATGTTTTACTGCCCACTTTAGAAAAATTATTTAATTATTATTATAGTTCCAATAATATGATTTCTAGCTATTTCTCGGCGGCCAATATCTCGCTCATCTTGAAGAAAGGTAAAAATCCTGAAGATCTGGCCTCTTATAGGTCGATCTCGGTTTTGAACACAGACTATAAGATTTTAATGGCTATTATTGCTGCAAGATTATCTTCTTGTTTACATAAAATCATCCATCTAGATCAGACAGGATTTATGGTAGCCAGAAATCCTGTGAAAAATATCCGCAAATTGATTAATTTTCTAGATTATGCTTGGAATATAGACAGGGAGAAGAAGACGCCATTATGGCAAGAGACTGCTATACTCTCTTTAGACGTGGTCAAAGCTTTTGATTCGATTGTATGGGAATATCTTTTCAGGGCGGTGGAGAAGTTTGGCTTAAAAGGGGAGTTTGCAAACTTTATTTTCAGATTATATCATAACCCAATATCCTTCCTGCTTATCAATGGGTCCTTATCTCCCAAAATAATATTGCAGAGAGGCACCAGGCAAGGTTGCCCTCTATCCCCCTTACTTTTCAATATAGCGTTGGAACCTCTTGCGATCAGATTTAGAGATATATTGATAGGTGTCCCTTTTGGTATATATCGCCTTAAAACGCTGCTATATGCAGATGACATGTTGGTCTTCCTCACTAATATTCAGCAGTCTGTTCCTATAATCCTACATGTTTTAGAAGTCTTCAGCTCCTTTTCGGGTTATAAGATAAACTTAGAAAAGAGCGAACTAATGTGTATAAATAGCCCTCAGTTAGTAGACCTTAATATTCCATTCAAACTGGTTGAGGTTATTAAATATCTAGGCTTAGTCTTGCATAAAAATCCGAAATGTTGGTATAAAGCCAACTTTGAGCCCCTTTTTCAAAAAATCGGATCGGATTTGCATCTTTGGGCCGCTTTCCCATTGTCTATCACAGCTAGAGTTAATCTAATAAAGTCAATAATCTTTCCGCGCCTATTATACCCTCTTCAGAATTTGCCTTTATTCATATTGAATAAAGATTTAAAGCTTTTTAATGCTCAAGTCTCTAAATTTATTTGGAATAATAAAAGGCCCCGAATTGCGCTAGCTAGACTAATGCAAAATTGTGGCTCGGCGGGTTTGGCGCTTCCTAACCTCAAATTATACAACTTGGCTGCAATGGTTAAAACGGCAATAGATTGGCTTGCTGGTACTAACCTAGTTTCATCAGCAGAAATAGAAAATCATCTGATCACCCCATTTGCGTTAAAGGCTATATTACATACCGCAGCCCAGAAATTGCCTCAGAATGTTAGCTGTCTCATTACCATTAGAAACATAGTGTCGGCCTGGCAAAAGTTTTGCATTATGCTAGACATTGATTATTCGCTCTCTGAATGGCTTCCTATTGTAAATAATCCAAGTTTTTTGCCAGGTCTCTATCAAAAAGTTTTTAAAGACTGGTCCGATAAAGGACTACACTATGTAAAACAGCTATTTGATGAAAATGATCAATTATTAAGAGCGGATACTATTTTTAATAAATATGATCTAGGTAGATCTAATCTATTTGCTTATTTTCAAATTCGTCATTTTATTTTTTCACAAAATTGGCTATCTTCTTCATTCTCTGATTGGACGGATATTAAGCTTCTCATACAAAAATCTGTGGCAGGAAACTCCTCCATATCCTTGATGTATGATATCATGTTGACCAAGCAGAGCCTCCTATTTAGGGATAATATTTGTAAGTCCTGGCTACCCTTAATCCCTTCGGTAAACCATGATAAGATCACTCAGATATCCCGATATCTTGGAACGAATCTCATATGAAATTGATCAATAATTTTTACCTTTCGCCGTGGAAAATCTCTAGATTTTATCCAGCCTCGATTAGTGTATGTCCTCGATGTTCACATGACAGAGCTGATGTACTCCACATGTTCTGGACATGCCCCAGGGTAAGACAGCTATGGTTAAAGATTATATTTTGGTTCAATAAATTATATAAAATATCAGTTGCTTTATCTGCGGAGGATGTCATTTTTTTATGTCCTCCACAAGAGGCTTTCAATATCAATACTATAAATAGTTTAAATACTATTATTCTTACGGTTAGATATTGTATACTTAAAAATTGGAAAGCTAGGCGGATACCGGGACTAGCTATGGTCTTCAGTTTTTTACAAGATCAAATTGCTTTCGAATCATTTCATCTACATGAAGCTTCTGAGAAAAGGATCAAGAAGTTTTTCTGGAAATGGACGCCAGTCATTCTGTCCTATCCATATCCCTTGCAAAAAAGGATTCTTTCTCCTTTTCGCTCCTCATTGACCTTTGCGGAATTAACGTTACTAAATATTTTTCCACATACATGGATTGAAGGCACTATGAGGGAGTCCTAGTCGGTGGCGTTCTGTGGGGGTTGGACAGGGGTGGGGTGGTGGCGGGGATGGGCATTTAGGGAGGAATATTTTGATCAGGTTTCTTTTTTGTGTTTCTCTTTGTTTTGTTTGTGGTTGTTGTTGGTTGCTCTGTCTGTTTGTTTCTCATCCACTCCTGTTTTCCGTTAGTTTCTATATTTTTTTTATTATAGTGGTGAGAATGTAAGAAAGAGAGAGAGGGATGGTGAGGAATGGAACCTGTTTAGGAAAATGCAGGAAAGTATATTAATGGAATGTGAGTATGTTCTAGGATTTTAGGTATATATGGTAGAAATATAGAACCGCATTATGTTTAGTTAGCTACCCAAAATGAAATATGCAGATCTAAAGAGGTTTGGAATGTGTAGTTAACAATATCTAGTTTGTTGTTATATATTTTTGGTTTCCATATTCATGTGTTATGACTATCTCTCATTTGTATGCTGAAAAAGGGAGGTTCAAAGTTTTCCTTCTCTATGTAACAAAAATGGAAAATAAGAGGTTTACTTATAATATTCTTTGCATGACTGTGATGTAACAGATCTGTTTATTGTGTTGTAATTTGATTACTATATATTTTTTTCATGATTGTCATTTATATTTAACCTCAATAAAATTTATTATAAAAAAAAAAAAGGAAATACATTTACAGCTGACTGAAAATGTATGTTCCTGCACTTAAAAAAGTGCACAGGAGTTTTCCAGTCCACCAATAGAACTGTAGGAGTTGTCAGTCACAGAGTAATTGGTGTGCTAGTAAGTTATGCATGATATTTTAGTAAATTTTGAACTAACCATAATGCAAGGTATGCACTTGATTATAGCCCAAATTGCATTCCCTTAAAAGTATATTTATTTTACTAATTTAACTTTCCCTATTGGCAGGCAAACAGTAGGTCTTGACTTGTAATGCCTGCCACTAGTTACCAAGATATGACTTATATTTTTGTGTATGTTTGTGTATTGTCTTTTTTTTTTTTTTTTGCAGTCTGATGTATTACTCTCAGTAATAAAAAAGGGAGGCAAAATAAATACAGGAAACTATTACTGGGCTGCATTCTAACAAACATTTCAAAAGTGCTAAAATGTTACAAATCACTAAAAAGAAAAGAAATAAGATATAGCAAGTTAGATGTAGCCAGGCTATGTATCCTGATGATCTAATGGGTGTTTGAGCTAAAAGTGGGGACAAGAAAAATTGTTCTGGGCAGAGAACAGCAGATAAATCTTCAGAATGTAGAGATGATTTAATAGCTTTTAAAAAAGAAGGCCAGCGAATAATTTCAAGGTTTTAAATGTAGCTATTTTGACTTTTACTATAAGTAAAATCACAAGTCAAATTTGTCCTGGAGTATGGCATAAGCTTTTGTAGAGCACACCAAAATCAGTTGAATTGGGCAAAAACAGCTGTTATATGATTGAACATATCTAAAACATGTATTAATAAATGAAGACCTTTATTTACACTCATTTGAGCATTACACCTGTTTAAAGTATTTAACCCCTTAATGACCACAATGTACCCTATATGTCACTGGTCGTTAAGGGTTTTCTCAGGACATAATAGCACAAGTCTAGCAAGAACACGCTAATAATTCCCTCCCTCCAGCAGGCTTTGTGGAATAGAGCAGTCTCAACGCTGGTGGCAAGACCACGATATAAAACAATCAAGTCCCAAAAAAAGGCCAGCGACATACAGGGTACGTCGCTGGTCCTTAAGGGGTTAATTCTTGTTACATATACTGTTTATTTTACATGATAAAATAAAGAAGAAGGTATATTTTATACACTTAATTAAAGATAGATTTTGTTGTAAATAATGTATTAGAATATTATTTTGTTACATTTTTTGTTACATACATTACTAAAAATAAAACCTAAGCTAGCTACAATATAACTATTTACTAACTACCTAGTTAAAATAAATACAAACTTACCTGTGAAATAAAAATAAAACCTAAGCTTACACTAATAAAACCTAACATTACAAAAACAAAAAAACCTACAATAACAAAAAATAAAAATAAATAACACTAAAATTACAAAAAATAAAAAACTACCATTACAAAAAAATAACAAACAAAGTTACCAAAAACACATTTTTTTTCCTATTCTAATATCCCGTTTAAAAAAAACCCCCACAAAATAAAAAAACCTAATCTATAATAAACTACCAAGGGCCCTTAAAAGGGCCTTTTGTAGGGCATTGCCCTAAAGTTAACAGCTCTTTTGCAAAAAAATAAAAACAAACACCCCCTAACATTACAAACCACCCCCCAAGACCCACAAAATAAAAATAAACCTAATCTACCCATTGCCCTGAAAAGGCCATTTGTATGGGCATTGCCCTTAAATGGGCATTCAGCTCTTTTTCAGCCCATTAAAAATAATAAATGCCTAATCTAAAAAAAAAAAACACCCCAAAAATAAAAAAATCCTGCTACAAAAAATAACAAATGAAATTATCCAAAATAATAAAAATTATTCCTATTCTAATACCCCGTCTTAAAAAAAAAAACACCCTAAAATAAAAAAAAACTCTAATCTATAATAAACTACCAAGAGCCCTTAAAAGGGCCTTTTGTAGGGCATTGCCTTAACGTTAAACAGCTCTTTTGCTAAAATTTAAAACAAACACCCCCTAACATTACAAACCCACACACCCCCAAACTCCCCAAATAAAAAAAACCTAACTAAAAAAAAAACGAATCTACCCATTGCCCTAAAAAGGGCATTTTTATGGGCATTGCCCTTAAAAGGGCATTCAGCTCTTTTACTGCCTTTAAAAGGGCATTCAGCTCTTTTACTGCCTTTAAAAGGGCATTCAGCTCTTTTTCGGCCCTTTAAAAGCCCTAATTGAAAGAAAAAAAACACCCCAAAAACACAAAAAAAAACTAACGCTAACCCCAAAATCGGTACTCACAGTTGCTGAAGTCCAGCGAAAGATCTTAATCCCAGCGGCGAAGCATCTTTATCCAGGTGGCTCCATCTTCATTCATCGCGGGACCGGCATCTTCTTCATCCCTGCGGAGGCAGAGCGGTCGATGCGCGGAGGCCGAGGTCCAGACGGAGGTCCAGGCCGAGGTCCATGGGTCCGACATGGAGGTCCTATTCATGCGATCGTCCGCCACACACTGAGGATTCAATGCAAGGTACCCCTGTTGCATTCCTATTGGCTGAAAATTTAAAATCAGCTAATAGGAATTAGAGCTGCTTAAATCCTACTGGCTGTTCAAATCATGATATACAGAGTACAATAAACAAATACAACACAGACAATGAGACTTTAAGTTTCTCACTATACTAAGTCTTCTAAAGCACTTACAAGGCCTATCATAGACCTCTTCAAGGATTGTACTGGTAAACAAGACCACTTTTGGTCCTTAAAGGTAATAATTACCCCTAGGGCACTAGTCCAAACTATTTTGTTAGATTTTACATTAGTGACATTGCCTCACAGAAAAATAAACTATACATAGTGACAGAGTGCAAACAAGAGAATGTTAAAATGTATTAGTAACTGTCTAATGCAGATTATCCTTTATATGATAGGCATAATGTCCATATAGGTGATATTGTAAGTTGTGTTTAATCACATATTTAAGTTTATTTTCTTATGCCCCTCTGAAATAAATTTATTGAATTGAGGTTCCACAAGACTATTCAATTGTTTTGTTTAACTTTGATTCAGTGTGTGTATGTATGCTTGTGTAAAATATTTTTATGTATAGTATAGGCATCAATAAAAAAAATCCACAATTTTACCATTTTTATGGGGCGTGCTAACCTGACATGAATTTTATAGTAGACCCCATAGCACGCTATTAGAAGAAGGAATTTGTACTTGCACTAACCCGACATGAATTTTTTTTTTTTTTTTTAATACAACTTTTTATTTTCATTATAAAGCAAGCTTGATAACAACAATTACAGAGTAATTAACTCATTTTATACATATAGATTCAACAGAAGTCTTAATAAAAGTGTCTCCATGAACAGGTATAGGTAATATCAGGTACATAACATTGTTCTCCAGGATACAAAAGCATATAGAATGGACAAAATGCATTAGCCAAACCTGAATGTTATGATTGGTGCAGTACTACAATCTAGATATGAACACAGTAGTACAATAATGTCGACTAGTCAACTGAATAAAAACCTTTACCATGTTTGTCTTAGCGACCCAGAGGGCCATTCGTGATATACGACCCCAGGCGGGGTAAAGAACCCCAGAGAAGGAGGATTAAAAATAGGGGGGGGGAGGATAAAGGGTAGGGAAAAGATAGGAGGTCGTATTATGGGGGGGGAGAAAGTGGGGAAGGGAAGGATGGAGCAGAGAAGGAGGGAGAGAGAATGCAGGACAGCGAGTACAGACCAGAGGAAAACAGATATGAACCACTCCTCAGGGGTCACGATAACTATGCAAAAGCTGGACCTAAATGCTATGTTTGATGTAGCACAATGATTTTAGGTATGGACTCAACATTATAGGAATTTCAACCATTCATCTTAGGTAAAACTATTTCCATGTTTGTCTCAGCAGCCCAGCAGGCCATTCGTAGTGCGCATCTCCAGGTGGGGCAAATAACCCCAAGAAAAAAGGACTAAGGGGGAGGGAGGGTAGGGGATGGGGAAAGGGTAGAAGGTTGCATGTTATGGGGGAGGGGAGAGGGGGAGTGGGAAGGGGACAGACGAAGCAGAAAAGAGGGAGAAGGAATGAAGGCCAACTGGCACAGACCAGTAGAAGCAGATGTGGAACATTAATCAAGGGTCAGGGTTCTATCATACTGTAGGGCTAGATTCAATTAGTGCGGGTGACTGGGGGCCCCATCTCTCGAAGTACCCTGCCTACAATCCTCCTGATAGTGAAACCAGGGTTCCCAAATTTGCCAGTAAAGATCTTCCTTATCAGCATTGGAGTAATAGCCCTGTTCCATCTTAGCATAGACTTGTATTATGGATGTGATAGCTGCAATGTCTGGGGGCTGCGTCTGTTTCCAGGCTCTCGCTATTGCCAACTTCGTGGCCGCGAGTATGAAGATTAATAACTTAGTCAAAGGGGTCGGGGTACTACGCGGGAATATGTGTAGCAGGGCAATTTCAGGGGTTAGTGGTATTTTCATCCCGAGATTAAGGCAAAGGGTTGATACTTGAAGCCATGTGGGTTTCAAAGTAGGGCAATCCCACCATATGTGTATGTCTGAACCTCTTAGCTCGCATCCTCTCCAACATAAAGAGGTTGCTGTAGGGAACATCTGCGATAGTCTGGAGGGGGTGTAGTACCATCTAAAAAATAATTTCATATATGACTCGAGAGTGTTCGCACAGTGCAGAGTCTTTTTGGTTAGTGTCATAGCAAGATGTAGGTTTTTATCAGAGATTGGTCTGGAAAGGTCCCCTTCCCAGGCTCGAAGTTGCCAGGGTCTGTCTCTGTTTGTGGATGACTGTAGTAGGTTGTAATGGAATGATATGATTCTAGGGGTCTTAACCTGGAGCTGCCACAATTTCTCCCACAATTTCTCCCAGTTGGTCAGGGGTCTAATGGGGACCCTAGGAAACCCCCAAGACATCAAGAAGGCATATAGTCTGGAGTATTCAAACGTAGTCCACATGGGAGGATCTTGTATAACCGATCTTATATTGTCTGGAGTGAGCAAAGTGCCCGAGGGGTATAACTGGGAAACCAGTTTCAGATCCCAATCCCTCCAGTGTTGGACATGCGTATCAGGTAAGGCTGCAAGCAGAGCGGGTAGTGAGTGTATAGGGGATGGGTGAGGGGCAACCTCAGGTAGGTTTTTAAGAGTATGCCACATTTTTAGGTTATCTCTGACAATAGCATTTTTAATTCTCAGCGTGTCTAGTTGATAGTCAGGGATCCAGGGCAAATCCGCCAAGTCCAACCCCCTGGGCAGGTCAAAAATCTCTATGCTCTTCTAGCCTTGAGGTTCCCCTTTGTCTGCCCACGCAGTGATGTGCGATAACCTAGCTGCCTCATAATATCCGCGTATGCTGGGCATAGCTACTCCTCCCTGTTCGAATTTTTTCTGGAGTATTTTCACAGCAATCTGAGGCTTAGACTTTCCCCAGATGTATTTTTGGCCAATAGATTGGAGTGTATCTGTCAGGGCACTAGGAACATTAAGGGGAATACACCGGAAATAATAGGTAGAATCGACATTTTAAAAGATGCTATACGGCCTAGCCATGATAACTCTTTAAGGCTCCAAGAAGTGGTGAGCTCAGTCACCTCTTTAACTATATTCGAGTAATTTATGGAAAGTACAGACTTCGGGTCGGGACCCAGCTGTATTCCAAGGTGCCGGATGGTAGTATGTGACCATTGGAAAGAATATGATGTTCGTAGAACATCTAGTTCGAATGCAGGAATACCAATCGGTAAAGCCTCTGTCTTAGAGACGTTAACCTTGTAGTAGCTGTATGTCCCAAATTCGGAAATAAGATCCAGGAGCGTCGGCAAGGAGCCCAATGGGTTTGTGAGGAATAGTGTCACGTCATCAGCAAACAATGCTACCTTTGCAGTGACTCCCCCAAACTGTACCCCATGTATCGCACATGAATTCCTAATGGCTTGAGCCAAAGGTTCAATGGCCAGTGTAAAAATTAGGGGCAACAAGGGACACACCTGCCTGGTGCCATTAGTAATATTTATTTCCGGGGAAGCAAATCCCAGGCCTTTAACCACCGCAGTTGGGCAGGAATATAGGGCTCGAATTGCTGTTATCACTTCGTCTGGTATGCCGAATTGGGCAAGCGTACACCATAAGTAGTCCCATCTGACCCTGTCAAACGCTTTTTCAGCGTCTAAAGACAGGGCCAGCATGGGTAACTTTAATCGGGATGCCTCCATGAGGACGCCAAGTGTTTTTCTGGTATTGTCAGGTCCCTCTCTGCCAAAGGTGAACCCAACTTGGTCAGGGTGTACTACCTTCGGGAGTAGGGTATTAAGACGGTTGGCCCAAAGTTTAGCATAAAGCTTTACATCCCCGTTAATCAATGAGATTGGTCTATAGCTGTTACATTGTGAGGGATCCTTATTTGGTTTGGGAATCGTTAGTATCGTTGCTTGTATTCCTTAGTAAACAACCCCGACTCTCGGGCTTCTGAAAATACCCCGAGGAGGATTTTGCTTAATTCCACCCTGAAGAGTTTATAGAAGGATGCTGGGTACCCGTCAGGGCCCGGAGCTTTGTTGTTTTGGGTATGCTTGATAGCAAGGTTAATTTCCGATATAGAAAAAGGAGCCTTGAGTGTTTCTTTATCGTCTTCTGATAAACTAGGCAAGTTGAGGCTTTGTAGGAATTCAACCAACTTTTGTGCAGAGGACTCTTTCCCAATCATTGAAGGTTGGAGATGGTATAGATCTGAGTAATAGGTCGCAAAAGTTTCTCCAACTTCCTTAGGGGATGTGACCAGTGTGGTCCCCCGTTGGAGTGCCAAGATTCTGGCTGCCGCAGTTCTCCCTCTCAATTTATGAGCTAGTAGCGTTGAGGCTTTATTGCCCTGACAGTATAGTAACTTCTTAAATCGAATATAAGACTCCTTTACTCTCTCCAGCTCTCTGTCTGCCAATTGCGCTCTGAGCTGTTTAATTTTATCAGTTAGGGGGACCGACGGAGAATTTTTGTTGTCTTGTTCTGCCTGTCGTAATTCAGACATAAGAAGACCCAAAGGGGCACCTGCCTGACGTTGTAGCATCGCCTGTCTCCTAATACAAATCCCTCTCACGTATGCCTTTAAAGCAGCCCATACTGTTTGAGATGGCATGCCTGGGGTTTCATTAAGTCTCAAGAACTCAACAATGGAGTTCTGGAGGGATGTCTTAAAGGTTTTATCATGAAGTGCTTGCTTTGGGGGTTTCCAGCTAGGCCTAGTTGCTTTGGCTAGGTCAGTGGATAGGGTAAAAGTGAGGATATCATGGTCTGACTATACACAAACCCTAATATGTGATTCTAGCACTCTGTCTAGAGTCCATGAATCAGAGAAGAAGTGGTCTAGTCTCGAGTAAGAGTGGTGAGGTCTAGAAAAGTAAGTGTAATCTCTGTCACTGTGGTGCTGAGCCCTCCAGATATCATATAGATTATGTTGGATTATGTGTTGGCGGAATTTGTTGGCGGTATTTATAGTGTATGCGTCAATTCTTTTCCCCTTCTGAAGCTTTTTGTCCACTAGGGGGTCCCATACCATATTGAAATCTCCTCCCAGGACTAGAGTTCCAACCTTATAGTTCTCAATTTTGGACAATATCCCCTTCAGGAACTTGGGTTGTGTTTTGTTAGGGGCATATATGTTTACCAGGGTGAACAAAATACCGTTAAGTTTACAGGTAAGTAATAGATATCTCCCTTGGTTATCTGCCTCTACATGAATAGTCTCAAAATGTACGGTTTTATGTATGGCGATCGCTACACCTCTAGATTTTTCTATATGAGAGGCCAGAATCACTGTGGGATACTCTGGGGTCCTATATGGAGCTTGAGAAGATGCTAACTTGTAAGAAAATAATTTGTATTTTGAGAGTTTTCATGGTGTTTGTAAGCATACTTCTTTTTTCTTGGGAATTAAGCCCCTTAGCGTTTAGTGTTGCAAAGGAGATGTTACTGGAAATTGTCGACATGGCAGGTCTAGTAGAAAGGGAAGGTGGGAGGAGGAAAGAGAGTTGAGAGAAGAGTGATGTTTGGGTAGAAAACTCACCCCGCCTGGATCTGCACACCCAAACACGGTCTCCGGTAATTCAGGTCCGTATGATCAGTCAATGCTCAAAGAAAGCACAAGGAGTCAGTTTCCAAAGGGTCTGCACCTATCACTTAGAGTAGGAATAAGGTTAGTTTGAGATACGCATGCGCAAGAACAAGTGTCAAATGAGTAAACAAAAAGGAGAAAAGAGGGAGAACATAACATATAGAAACAAGTTTGCATCAAATGTATTCAGGTTTAACTGCTTACAACTTAAATGTCTAAACAAATCTGGTGACCCACTGGATCACCAAAAGGAGAAGCGTAGCCGAAAAGAAAGACTGACTTCTCCAGTCCCCTTAAAAGGGGATGTCACAAATATACTTTGGGTATATGGGGGGGGGCGGTATAAGTATACCAACTGGTATAAGTAGATTGACTATCTACGGGGGAGTATTAACTACAGGACAACAATATTAACTCAAACAGATTAGCTTAGGAACATAGCTTAACATATGGTGCGATTAATCCGACTTGTATCATACCCACATATTCAAATGTGAGGTATATCTAGATTTAACTTTTTGAACAGATTTTACCACATGCTGCCTGCACCGCACAGGGGAGGGGGAATGGCCGCAACCCCCTGTGCCGAACAGGCACCCAGGCAGGGTACAGATAAATAAAAGTGAACACAAATATGGTTATTGAAGCAGACGTTATCCTAACAGTTTCAGTTTTATAGACAAACATTAGCTAAAGAGATCAACAGTCAGATAGTGGGTCTTTGCGGCCTAGGGGTGAAATCTGGGGCTCCAGCTCGGATTTTAGGATGTGAGGTCAGGGTAGGTGGATCAGACCCAGTCCTAGAGGGTGCAGGATCACTTCTTGAACGGGGTTCTGGTGTAACCAACCCCCACTCTTTTAGTAGGTCAAATCCTTCCTGAAGGGTGATAATGATGTGAGTTTCCCCATTTTTGGAGACAATCAGTTTTGTCGGGTAGCCCCATCTATATCTAATGTTCTCCGCTCTCAGAATTTGGGTTATATTCCTAAAAGTTCTTCTCCTTTGCAGAGTGTAGCTCGAGATGTCCAGGAAAACCAAGATGTGTTGGAATTTATCCGGTAGTTGAGGTTTGTTGGCCAATTCCCTCATTATCTTCTCTTTATGGGTGAAAAAATGTACCCTAGCGAGGACATCCCTCGGCTTATCCTGAGATACCGATCGTGGTCTTGCCACTCTGTGAACTCTTTCTAATAGGAAGCTTGTCGGGTCTGAAGAGGGTAGTATGGTTTTACAGAACTCCAGAATATGAGACTCTAAATCTTGTGAGCCGATTTCTTCAGATATCCCCCGAAACCTCAGATTATTCCGTCTGGATATGTCTTCCATATCAGCCAATTTTATCTCTAGGTCAGATATCTGAGTTGCCAGACTCTGAGAGTATGCTAGTAGGTGGGCTTGATCAACTGTTAGATCCTCTTGCTTACGCTCCAAGGTATCTGTCCGTTCCCCCAGTGATGCAATCTCTCTGCGTAGTTCGGCTGTAGAACCTTTAATTTCTTTAGTTAACGTGTCTTGCAGGAGGTTCATCCTTTTAGTAAGTATGTCAACAATAGAAGCCGATATTACATCTGATGTGGGGGATTGGGAATCCATGCTGTTGTCAGATTCACTTTCATCCATCCTAGGAGTGGAGTCTCGGTATGCCTGAGTTTTATCAGCTGTATGGCCTTTAAAGTGGTCCACCACTGTTTTCCTGGGTGGCTGCGACAGTTTCGGTTTTCTTTTAGTGGTTTGAGACATGTTCTGTATCGTATCTTCAGGTAGCTGAGTATGTTCAAAGAGAATCTAAGAAGAGGTCGCACCCAGATGCAAAACAACCGCTAAAGAGAGTAATTTGCAGATAATTGTAACATAGTCCCCCTGATGTCAATCTTAGTTTAGGCAGCCATGTTTAACATTTTGCCTGCTGATAGGAAGATGTGCATCAGCTTGAAAAGTATCCGTGTAATGTCTTGTATACTACTCCATAGAAACAAGTGGTACAGGAGCTTTGATGTGCACTCTCTCCAGGGAACCTTGCCCTCACTGGGCCACAACGGAAAAAGGATAGTGGATATGACCTGCTGCAATTATATACAGCAGGAAAGGGGTGGAGAGAGTGTATAAGAGGTGAGGTAGACCCCCAGTTGCAATCACCCTATACGTATAGGGGGAAACAGTTCAAAGTACCTGTGAAGGAATAGGTATGTTATAAAAAAACACTGAACACTGCACTCTGTGTTATGGAGTGTCAAAAACACTTTTTTTTTTTTGTTTGTTTGTTTGTTTGAGGACCTGCTTGCAAGTAAATTATCAGGGCTACTATGACCTCAGTGCTTGTGAGTTAGATGAGCAGCCAATATCAGTACCTTTGCAAGTAAGGAGGCAAACAGTTCAAAAGCCCTGCAGAGAAAAAGGCATGTTAAAGCAGAAAAAGTAAACAATACACTCTGTGTTAGGGAAACACAGAGACACCTGAGCTGGCGCAGCAGCCTAGATTATGCAATAGGTATCAGTCACATTGAACCAACAGCCCCTTTTATAGTAAAGACACCCTGACGGTTGGTACTAGGAGTGTGCTCGCAACCACTTTGTCAGTCCCTTAATGCTCTCAGTGGTCCTTTGGAACCTGAGTAGAAAATGTTAGTGTGAAAGGTGTGGAGATCACCAACCAGACAAATCAAGCAGGGCTATTTAATGTCCACCTTTAGTTTAGATGTTAGAGGCCTTTAATATGGGTATACAGTTGTGTAGCAGCCTATAGTTCAATTAGGCCATAATGTCCTGAACTTTAGATCCGGAGGCTCTGTGTTGTGTTCTGTTCTCTTTAGGTATTTACCATAGATATTGACAGAGGAAAGCAATCCTTTTTTATTTCCTATGTGGCACTGTAAATCTCATTTCTTCCAATGTGCACAGCTAGTAGAAACAAATGTGGGGCCCAAGAAGTAAACGTAAGGATTATAGAGGTCAGTCTTATCATAGAACAGTTGTGCTTTAGTGCCTGAGATAAGATGAGGTGGTAAACATGGGGAGGGTGGCCGGAGAATTGCAGTAGTAATGTGTATTGTATATAGGTAGGAAGGTCTTACCAGGGTATGCAGGGTCCTCTGTTGCCCCAAATGATATCCGCTGTGATGTTGATCCCCACTTGGCTCTCTGTCAAAGTCCCGCTGTGAAGGTAAAGATGGCGGAGATTCGCGCCTTTATTATTTTACCACCGGGCAGCCTCAGTTGGTCTGTTTATCGGCACTTTCTGTAGTGGGACTAGCCTCCGCTTCTTAGAATGGCCGTGGTCTGTTCGCCTGCTCCTCCACACTCAATCCCGCTGTCAGCAGCACTACCGCAGGGTTCTGACCTCCGGGTGTGTTATGGGGCCCAGAAGCGAGTGTCTCGTTCTCTCCACAGATGTCCCGGCAACAACTGTACTCACCGCCTTAGCCGGGAAGCTGGTCACTGATCGTATGTTGTTCCTTGCCTGTATGAAGACAGCAGGTGTTTGTATGTTGCCTCCGGAGCGGAGCCCCGACCCTCCGGAGGATAACTTCTCTCAAGCGATGCAGTTAGCGTGGGTTTTCAGGCCTGACTGCTTGCCCGCCCTTAAAAGTCTGGTAGATGCAATTATCCACTTTTTAAACGTGGATATTATGTCTGCAGTCAAGACTCCTCTCAGCAGTCACTTTTTAGGTGTGTCAGGCAGGAATAATATTATATATATTTATATTTTGTGCTCTTTTAGTAGAGAACTCTGAAGAAGCACGTCTACTCAGCTAGACAGTTAGCTCCGCCCCCCCGACATGAATGTTATTGTGCACCTCATAGAACTCTATTAGAAGAAGGAATTTGTACTTGTGCACTATCCCAACATAATATTTATTGTACAACCCATAGAACTCTATTAGACAAAGAAATTTCTGTTTGCGCTTTAACCCAATATTAATTCTATAGTGCACTCCATTGAACGCTATAGAACGCTATTAGAAGAAGAAATTTGTGCTTGCGCACTAACCCAACATTAATTTTATAGTGCACCCCATAGAACCCTATTAGAAGAAGGAATTTGTGCTCTCGCTCTAACCCAACATTATTTTTAGAGTTTACCCCATAGAATGCTATTAGTAGAAGGAATTTGTGCTTGCGCACTAACCCAATATTAATTTTATAGTGCACCCCATAGAACCCTATTAGAATAAGGAATTTGTGCACGCACTGTAGCCCAACATTAATTTTATAGTGCACCCCATAGAACTCTATTAGGAGAAGGAATTTTTGCTTGCGTGCTAAATGCAACATGACTTTTATAGTACACCTCACAGAACTCTATTGGAAGAAGGAATTTGCACTTGTGCACCAACATGAATTTTATAGTGTGCTCCATAGAACTCTATTAGAAGAAGGAATTTGTGCTTGCACGCTAAACCAAAATGGATTTTAGTGCACGCAATACTACCTTGTAAGCAAGCAATGTCTAGTAACTATGGACTTGTAATATGAGTGCAAAAATGGGAAGGTTATGGATTGAGCTGTAAGCACACAATAGCGCTATCAATTTTTGCTCTTCACTTGCAATTTAGGCCTTATTTGGATCAGGATAACAATTATTGTGCTTTGAGTATATTTCTTTTGTAATATAAGTCCTAGAGGGGTCCATTGATGCTGGTTCAATCTGAGTTCAGTATATGACAAACTTTGTTTTGTTTTTTGTTTTTTGTTTTGGGGGTGTTTTGCAATATATGCAAAATATGGTTTTTTAATTCTTAGTATTTTTTATTTGTGGAAAGTTGTATATCTTCCCTTCCAATCCACTAGAGTTTATTGTGCACAAATGTTGTATTCTATATAGGTGTTTCTTTTTGTCTTCATTTTCTGTGGCCTTCCAGTCCATTAGCAGTGCTGTCATTTTAATTATTTTAACAATACATATGAAAAAGAACTGGAGAGAAGGTTAGAAAAAGAAACAATTGTTAAGAAAAATTGTGGCTACAGGTTGTGAATAGGAGAAACCAGAGATGTGAAAGATAATTAAGGAAAGGAATTAAGAATGAAAAAAAAGTAATTATGTAATAAAAAAATAAGAATGAGGAGATAAAGAAATACTTTGAGAAAAAGATATTATTAACTATGCAAGGAAAAAACAAAACAACACTTTTAATAATCTAAATCTTCAGCAAAACTAACATATGAGAAGAGTTTTTGTGGATAAACCTTTGAATCTAAAGGTCAGTGACTTGATTACTGACATAATACAGGAATTGGCTACCAGAATTCTACAATTTTAAAATTACATTCTATTTTTTGTTATTTTTTTTTAACCCCTAGGGGCCGATTTATAAACTGTCGGATGGACATGATCCGCTGTAGCGGTGTTGACATTTAATGATGTCTAGTGAAATGCTTGTGCAATGCTGCCCCCCCTGCACATTCGCGGCCAATAGCCTGCTAGCAGGGGGTGTCAATTATCCTGATCGTATCTGATCGGGATGATTGATGTCCATCGCCTCAGAGGTGACGGACAAGTCTTATGACCGCTGCTTCTTAACTTATGTTTCTAGCGATCTGAAAACTACAGGGGTAGATTGCAGCATCGGCTGCTTGTTAAATCTATCCCCCTAGAGTGAGAGGATGACAACGGAGGCATTGTTAGATGAGGACAGGCTAGCTCTAACTTTTGCTATGAGGTGATAGGAATTAGACTTGGATAGGTATACTCACTGTGCACAAAGCCAAAGAAAATAAGACAGAAATTGGTGAGTGTTGGGTTATATTGAAGATAAACATGCTATTGTAACACTCTGGGGTACAGGGTTGTAGTTATTAAAGAACAGAAATGTGATCATGTAATCTCCTGTACTTGGGAACTATAATACCTTGCACAAAGATTCCAAATAACCTCATGGGATACAAATAAAAATAATTGTTGCAAAATATTATAAAATAGTCCTGAGTTGAAATAATTAGGGATTAGAAAAAAGGCAGGCAAAGGGCTTTAACATAGAGATACATACATATACATGTCTAAATATGTATATGTATGTGTGTGTATATATATATATATATGTTTGTTTCCATGTGTATACATATGTATTCATGTATGTGTATATATGTATGTACAGACATATATACACATAGAAACACATAAATACATATGTATACACATATAGGGGCCGATTTATCAAGCTCCGTATGGAGCTTGATGCCCCTGTTTCAGAAGTTATGAAGAAGAGGTCTAAAGACCGCTACTCCATAACTTGTCCACCTGCTCTGAGGCTGCGGACAGAAATCAACCCGATCGAATACGATCGGGTTGATTGACACCCCCTGCTAGCTGCCGATTGTCAGCGAATCTGCAGGGGGCGGCATTGCAGTGTATACTGTCGGCATTTATCAATGTGCAGCGGACATGATACGCTACATCATATCATGTCCGCTCGCACTATGATAAATCTACCCCTTAGACTTATACATAAGTGCATTGGAGCCCTTTGCAGTCAAATAGCTGAGAAAATGTAAAAACATATTTATTAAATATTTATATTTATATATTGTTACACTGTGTTTGTAATGTAAATATTTCACATACCATGTTCTATGTATTTTTAATATATATATATATATATATATATATATATATATATATATATATATATATATATATATATATAAAAGATATATATATATAAAGATATATATATATATATATATATATATATACAGTATATATATATATATATATATATATATATAGGTATACATATACTGTATATTATACCGAACAAGCATCATATATATATACAGTATATAAAGAAATATGTATTTATGAATAAATATAACATATTATTCAATGTGAAGAACATTGTAATGTGAAATTATCATATTTTAATATTGGGTTAGTGCACTTGAGAAAATGCAATCGGGTTTGCATGCGGGTAGGGTGTTTTTCCCTCTTTTACATGCTCCGTTGAAGTCTATGGAAAATACGTTAACGTGGTTGCGATATTTGAAGTTGGGCTTTTTGCGCACGTCGGGTTAGTGCGTGAGCAAATACTTTTTACTTTCAAGTTGTAATATGAGCACTACCTGGTGCTTGCAAAAATATTACTTCTAGCGGAGTTAACGCACGAGTGGGAGCGATAAATAGAGATCCACTCATAATCTAGTCCTTAATCTTTATCAAAGAAATTAACTAGGATCAGTACATAATTTATATGCATCATAGGCAGAGATTTATCTGTATGAAATAGCTAAATAAAATAAATGGTCTAGGTTCATCTAAACCCAATATCACAGTAAAAAGTCACTTCAACATTAAAACTCAAAACATCCATGAACTCCATGTAAGTTTAAAGTTAAAGTGATGGTAAATTTGAGTGTTCAAAAAACACTAGGATTTACAATCACTAAAAATAAAGTAGACTTTCAGTTATTACTTAGTAAAAATGGGTGCTAAACTCACCCTTTCTGTGCCGCGGCTCATCGCTAAAGTCATCGGCTCCGGCCTGTCGTGGCACTGCGCTCTTTACCAATGAGGTGATATTTCCACCTTTAAGCCAATAGCTGTACTATCATATGTCAAAAAACGATTCCTCAGAACCATGCAAAATTTCCAATTTTATTCAGCAAACAGTAAAACTGCAACCTTTCAGCCATCTTGGCCTTAATCATGCATGATTAAGTCCAGGATGGCCGAAACGTTGCAGTTGTACTGTTTGCTGAATAAATTGGATATTTTACATGGTGCTGAAGAATATTTATGTGTTAATATGTGTATATAGACATATTAACACATAAATATATATGTATATAAGCATTTACATATAAATTTACAGGGAACATACAGTTCCCATAGAACGCAATGTAAAGGCATTTTAACACCCACATCCGACACTTTTAACCACTAAAAACTGCTTAGTGTAGGTTGGGTTTTTTTTGGTTTGTTTAAAAGATGCTAATATTTTTTTAATTTATTATAGCCACTGTATAATTTATTTTGGGGGCAATTGTGGGACATTTTAAAAATTAAACAGAGGTCTGACCTCTGTTTAATTTACCCGTTTTTGGGTGCGCAATAAATTAGCGCTCCACTTGTAATCTAGCCCTTAGTGTTTTATCTACCTCTTAATCTGGAAATGTACCATTTCAATTTCCTGGTTTATCTTGGCTTCCCTCAATTTACTTTTGCTTAAGCCCTTAGTTTATTCTGGCCTTTTTATTTGACTTAATCTTGCTTTTTTGGACTTGCATCTGTATTCTGATTTTGTACTGTTTTGCCTGTGTGGCTTAATCTGGATTGTCTATTTTCTAATTCCTTACCTAAGCATAGTGACCTGTAGTTTTTTGTCTGTATTTGGTTATTTTCCTAAACTGTCACTGCTGTTTCTTGTATCTCCAGTATCCTTCAGCTTAATTAGCATGGATGCATCTGCTCTCATAAGATTTGTATTAAAGGTATTTATTTTTATACAGGGAGTGCAGAATTATTAGGCAAGTTGTATTTTTGAGGATTAATTTTATTATTGAACAACAACCATGTTCTCAATGAACCCAAAAAACTCATTAATATCAAAGCTGAATATTTTTGGAAGTAGTTTTTAGTTTGTTTTTAGTTTTAGCTATTTTAGGGGGATATCTGTGTGTGCAGGTGACTATTACTGTGCATAATTATTAGGCAACTTAACAAAAAACAAATATATACCCATTTCAATTATTTATTTTTACCAGTGAAACCAATATAACATCTCAACATTCACAAATATACATTTCTGACATTCAAAAACAAAACAAAAACAAATCAGTGACCAATATAGCCACCTTTCTTTGCAAGGACACTCAAAAGCCTGCCATCCATGGATTCTGTCAGTGTTTTGATCTGTTCACCATCAACATTGCGTGCAGCAGCAACCACAGCCTCCCAGACACTGTTCAGAGAGGTGTACTGTTTTCCCTCCTTGTAAATCTTACATTTGATGATGGACCACAGGTTCTCAATGGGGTTCAGATCAGGTGAACAAGGAGGCCATGTCATTAGATTTTCTTCTTTTATACCCTTTCTTGCCAGCCATGCTGTGGAGTACTTGGACGCGTGTGATGGAGCATTGTCCTGCATGAAAATCATGTTTTTCTTGAAGGATGCAGACTTCTTCCTGTACCACTGCTTGAAGAAGGTGTCTTCCAGAAACTGGCAGTAGGACTGGGAGTTGAGCTTGACTCCATCCTCAACCCGAAAAGGCCCCACAAGCTCATCTTTGATGATACCAGCCCAAACCAGTACTCCACCTCCACCTTGCTGGCGTCTGAGTCGGACTGGAGCTCTCTGCCCTTTACCAATCCAGCCATGGGCCCATCCATCTGGCCCATCAAGACTCACTCTCATTTCATCAGTCCATAAAACCTTAGAAAAATCAGTCTTGAGATATTTCTTGGCCCAGTCTTGACGTTTCAGCTTGTGTGTCTTGTTCAGTGGTGGTCGTCTTTCAGCCTTTCTTACCTTGGCCATGTCTCTGAGTATTGCACACCTTGTGCTTTTGGGCACTCCAGTGATGTTGCAGCTCTGAAATATGGCCAAACTGGTGGCAAGTGGCATCTTGGCAGCTGCACGCTTGACTTTTCTCAGTTCATGGGCAGTTATTTTGCGCCTTGGTTTTTCCACACGCTTCCTGCGACCCTGTTGACTATTTTGAATGAAACGCTTGATTGTTCGATGATCACGCTTCAGAAGCTTTGCAATTTTAAGAGTGCTGCATCCCTCTGCAAGATATCTCACTATTTTTGACTTTTCTGAGCCTGTCAAATCCTTCTTTTGACCCATTTTGCCAAAGGAAAGGAAGTTGCCTAATAATTATGCACACCTGATATAGGGTGTTGATGTCATTAGACCACACCCCTTCTCATTACAGAGATGCACATCACCTAATATGCTTAATTGGTAGTAGGCTTTCGAGCCTATACAGCTTGGAGTAAGACAACATGCATAAAGAGGATGATGTGGTCAAAATACTCATTTGCCTAATAATTCTGCACTCCCTGTAGTTATATTCTGATCCCTAATATAATTAACTTGTTTTAATCTTTTATTATTTCTAGATACCTACACAAGTTAGTTTTCATCTGGATAGCAAGACCAAACATCACCAAAGTATATTTCCCTTTGGTATTTAGAATTATTAATTTAAAGTTACTTTCTAGTACTTGTTTGTTCTTTTGCTTTGTAAGATGGTCCTCTAAGCCATCGATTCCAACTTGTTGCTTTCTGGGACAACAGTTACCATCTGACACTGGTGCAGATGTGGGCCCAGTCAGGAAAACAGTTTACTGGTTGCTACAGATTAATTTTCCACAATGCTAGTGGTTCTCATCTGATGATCAAGATGTCATGTATTGGGCACTTCACGCAGATGCCCCTACTGATGAAATGCTGGAATTGATGCTCAAATGAATTTCAAACATGATCTCGCCTTTACAGCAAGTCCCCTCAGCTTCCTTGAAAAAAGCCTATTAACAGGCAAAACACGGCAACAATATTTTGAGTTGTTCTACACTAATAAGACCAGTATTTTTTTCCCCTCTGCGCAAGGGGATAAGAAAATCAGCTCTCAAAACAGAATCAACCACAAAAGATACAGAAAGATGGTAGACAAATTCAATTGCCGGTTGTATGGGATTGGCCCAAACACAGTCACTTGAGAAGTAACGTGGGAGACCGGGTAATAATCCAGACAGACAGAGTTTGTGGAGGAAAAAGATCCACTGCATGCAGCGCGTATCATACGTTTGGTACGCTATCCCAGGCTGCACATACCGGACTGATCAACGGAGGTTCAGGTTTTCAATATCGCTAATCACCAACGACAAACAAACTGGTAAAGTATCGTAAGCGGATACATGAAGGTAACATATCCTACCATAATTAGTTGATAATTTGTAAGGAGGATATTGTAACATATGAGGAGCCAAGTACTTAACTTTCACATCAAGGTGGTATTTATGTGTATTTAAAGAGACTAGTAGCTACCATCAGATGTCATTGGACTTTTAATGAGGAGATGTCCTCAAAATAATTTGTTTTTAGAGTTTTTAAATAAATAAGTCATCATTTAATTTCTCTATATTGATGTTTTTATTGATGCCATTATGGTCTAATAAGGTATAAGTTTTTTTAATAACCAGTATCTGTATCACACTTCTTTAAGGTATTAACCCTTTATGCTTCTAGCACTTTGTTTTTTCCTTTTTCTTATCTTTACCCCACAGCAACCTTACAAGCTTTGATTAATTTAGACCATTGTGACATAGAATTGTGCAAGCATTTATAAATGATAGCAAGGTATATAACTAACCCTAACAACAATTCTTACAGTTTATTATCTCAGCAATATTTATATTAACAAAAATATGTGTATTTTACCCCACCAAAATTTGTGAATGAAAAAATATATTATAAACTCTATTAGGAATAGTTTAAATAGTAATATGTATAGGTACATACAGCCAATAAATAGTTATTTTATTAATATTGAATCTTTTCATGCTAAAACATGATATGCATGATGCATAGCCAAAACACATGGCAATATATTTAAAACTCAAATTGCTCTTTTTAACATAGCTGATGTTTTGTGTAGACCCATGAATCAGTATCAGTTATTTTGAGCTCCACGTGTTAAAATAATGTGTGCGCTTCTTGCTTAATAATCCTTCTCTTGGTCTCTAGCATTCAGTAGAGCATAAAATTGATATCCTTTCCAAGCTTTGAAGCTATATCAAGTTCAATCACAGAAGCAAAGAGTAGAAGAAAGAAAGGAGAGGTGTGATGTCTTTAACTCATTTATGCTTGATTTCAGATAATTTAGTTCAGTGCTTAGTGTGGTTGTATCAAAACAGCTTCCTTGCTTTCAAAGTGGAAAAAAAAACGTAATAGTGACTGTAAGTTTTGTCATAGACAAAATGTACTTGTTTTATCAAAGACTATAAATTGTCAACATTTAATCTGGTTTGTTTTCCTTTGATATTACTTTTATCAATGGCAGCAGTGTCTTATTATGATTTTGATTTTTATTTCACAATCATTTTAGCCAGAATTTTCATGTAGAAAAGGTAGTTTTTCAGTCCAGTGAAAAGTCAAATGTATTGATGTTTTGGGGGCCCCAGCCCCCTTTCAGTTGTGAAAATCCTGAACACCCAGATGGCTGTCCATTGGAGGGTTGTAACCATTTTTAATTCATTATATTTATATAGTATATGTAATTAAAACTGGTGATCACCTGCCCCCACTAGTTACAAAGTGATTTATTTGGTGGGGGAGGGTGGACTATTATAGATCCCATATGTATCTCTCTGATTTAAGACTAGATTACAAGTGGTGCGCTAACTGTTGTGTACAAACAACATCAGTTTTTTGCACTTATTGGAAATAGTGCTTGTATTACAAGTTTAAAGTAAACACAGTCACAACGAGTTAGCACAACTGACAACCTCGTGTAAAGGGTAGTGCGTTATAAATAGTTGCACAAAACACAACATAAAAAAATTTAAAATTACAGTTATGCATATATAAACACTATCTGCTAAAAATGAATCATATAAATATTAAACCCTTAACCCAAAATGACATATATACATATTTATATACACATATATATATATATATGTGTATATAAATATGTATATATATGACATGCGGTACAAAGCCCATTGTACCACATAACATATATATATGTTGCAGCTTCAGGAAGCTACAGCATCCTCAGTATAGTGACAGCCGAGAGCTGCTGTTCCTGAGCTGCAGATTTCTGTTTGCATATGGAAATGGAGTATGATTGGTTCTCCAGTTCCATATGAAAGTAGATGGAAGATTGTTACAGACAGTGACACTGTGTGTGTCACTGTCTGTAATGATAAACTGCTTGTGGCAGAAGAAGGTGTGGGAGAGAAACCAGGAGGGGGTGGGCAGCACAGAGGCAGAGGGGAGAGGGAGAGAGAGAGGCATTGGCGGGACCCTACGCTACAGAAGATTTTTGCACTACAGAAAAATGGGAAATCAGGGTGGGGGGGGACCCTACAGACAGACCGCAGGGAGGGGAGAGGTGGGGGTGACCGCTACACTGCAGGAAAATAAATTAATTAATTAATTAATAGAAAGATATCATTGCAAACTGGGTACTGGCAGGCAGCTGCCAGTACCTATGATGGTGGACACAATTGGGAGGGGGAGGGCTATAGAGCTGTTAGGGAAGTGAGAGGGTAAAGGGAATCATACACTGCATAAAATACATAAATTCAATTAATTTACACACAAAAAACTAAAACTTCATACTGGCAGACTGTCTGCCATCTATAATATGCATTTATAATTATTATTCATAGTTTTTAATATTTAATGTTTCAACAACACGCCTTAACCCTTTCCAGTTCTATGTCGGAATGTATCCAACAAAGGGTTTTACCGCATGCGGTCCAATGTCGGATACATTCCGACATAACTTTTCCACCGGGGAGACACGGAAAGCAGTCAACATAGTTGCTGTGCACATTTTCTCTGTGCATGACAGGCAATCATTGCGGCCAATAGCAAGTTTGTCTGCTTTGACTGGCAAGTGCACTCTTCACTCTCGTGAAAACTCCACCACCAGGAAATGACTGTGACAGGGGGAAGCAGGCAACAAACAACATACGATGACCCAAGGGGCGTGACCACATGCATATGAACCAATTCCGTCCAGGCCACGCCCTCAGGAAACACCCACAAACCACAATGCACATTGAGAGCCGTCACAAGCCATAAGCCAGCAGCTAACCATCGCCAGTTCTCAAGGGCTGCTCAGGGCAACAACAGAAAACTCAGTGGAAGTTTCCACCGCCACCTCCCACGCTGGGAGTGGGCCACGCATGTTTTTTTGCTTTCAGAAAATTAAATAAGACCTGCTGGAGCACTAAGAGTAATTTTATAGAACCGGAAAAGGTTAAGATAATTCTTCATGTGCACTAACCCGACATGGTGTTAAACCTAAAGCGCAAAACCCGATATATGTGTATATATATATATATA
The DNA here is from genome assembly GCF_027579735.1 of Bombina bombina. Lineage (NCBI taxonomy): Eukaryota > Metazoa > Chordata > Amphibia > Anura > Bombinatoridae > Bombina > Bombina bombina. Next base: position 1,009,518,767 of record NC_069502.1, read on the forward strand.
TATATGTGTGTGTGTATTTAAAATAAAAATACACTTTTCCTGTATGTGAAGAACATTGGAAAGTTAAAAATTTACAGTAAATACACAATAAAAGACATTATTAAATATCATTATAGAATTATTATTTAGACACACAGACACACACACACATATATATATATATATATATATACACACAGAGAGAAGCACACTCACAGGAACAAACAACCGGCTCAATACCATTGTTATCCTGTTCTATGGGGATTTACCACCGGGGTGCAGGTTCTTTTAGCCTAGTAATGCTTTTCACAGAGTAGAACTTTCCTGTAGTATATCAGTCTGATCCCACCTATTACGGTCAGTCCAGTACCAGTCCAGTACCAAAATACCAGGCAATTCCTCTCTGAACAAGGAACACAGCAACCCCAGACAATCGCTTCGGCCTTCATTGGGCCTCGTCAGTGAGGTGTAGCCATATTCCTCTAAGCACACTGAGCAAGGAGTCCACGTCTGGTTTCCCCTTTTTCCCATAGGGAGACTAAATACACACAGAGAGAAGCACACTCACAGGAATGAACAAGGAACACATCAACCCCAGACGATCGTTTCAGCCTTCATTGGGCCTTGTCAGTGAAGTGCACCCAGGTGGTAAATCGCCATAGAACAGGCTCACAATGGTATTGAGCCAGTTGTTCATTCCTGTGAGTGCACTTCTCTCTGTATGTATATATATATATATATATATATATATATATATACATACATATATATATATATATATATATATATATATATATATATATATATATATATATATATACATACATATATATTATAGCCATTTGGAGTCAAATACATGGCCATATACCATATACTTTTTAAACCCTTATAAGAAATGTATTAATATTTATATAATTACTTTTTATTAGATAGTGATTATATGAGTGTAACAGTGTATTTCAATGTATTTATGTTGTGTTTAGGACAACGTTTATTTTCCCCCTAACCCTTTATGTGAGGTCTTCAATCACGCTAACCCAACGCTTTTAAATTCGATTGCGCTCTAGCAAATACGTTCAACGTTTCAACTTGTTATACGCACGCAAATGAACGCACCACCATATTCTTATATCACTCACACGCAAATGTTAGAGTGCCACTTCTAATCTAGCCCATAATGTATCAAAAATATATTTTGTGAAATGCTAAACAGGATGAATTGGTAGAACCATTTTATTTTTGTTTGTTTGTATATATTTATATATATATATATATATATATATATATATATATATATATATATATATATGAAAACAAAGTAGAAAACAGAGGGGTCAGCTTCTGATAAGGGGGCGCAAAACTAGTGAGAGTATAAAATGAAAGGGATGATAAAATATCAGTATATCCTAATATAACAGATGTTGTATGTATGAGTACAGTATATATATATATATATATATATATATATATATATATATATATATATATATTTATTTATTTATTTATTTTTTATTTGGACAGTGTAGTAGCATGCATATATTGTCAAAATAGGGTAAGCCACTCCTCTAGGAAATCAGCATTTCATGTCATATTAAATGCATGTGATATTTGTATAGTTAGATATTTTATACCAACAATTTTTCTGCATGAAAAATGCTCTTCTGATTTTTATATGTTAATTTAACTGTAGGAAGATATTGAAGATATCCTACATGTTGCTGTTTTGGAAATGTGAACTGATGCTAACTGTGGGACAATAAAATGTAGGTTTTAAAAAAATTAGGAAATAATGACTACCATGCTGCAATTTACTATGTATTCCATAAAAAAGAAGACACAAATGTAAATTTCATGCCTTTCATATGGTAGTATTTTTCTATATTACAATATTTCTACAAGCTAAAGTTTTTTTCTAAAAATGCTAAGTCTGCTGAAAAAAAAAATGAGGTATAGTTTGCGTGGATACCTCACAATAAAAAGTTACAATTCAGGTGTAAAGGCAAAGAAATCCAAACTACTAAAATCACCTCATGGGTGTGAAAATGGCTCAGCAGTGAAAAAGTTAAATAACTTTTACTCAAGACAAAATTATTTTCAGTATATTCAAAAATAGTTTTTTCCTTACAATCTTCTGCAACATCCTTATTTAAATAAATTGTTGCATCTTTATAATGTGGCATAAAGATAAAATATCACTATTGATGTGATGAAATGTATGGATTCATGCATTACTAACACTACATACAACTTCTATGTATGGCCATCAATTGCTGTTTTTGTGACCAATCAACCAATCACTATTCCTGTTACCCAATTTTAGATTTAAAGCCTTGCATCATTAAATTTCTGAAGGCTCTTCTATATTTTCTGCACTATCCAGTGTAATAGTGCTATAAATATTTGCAACCTGTGCTAAGCGCTACAATTTAAATTTCTTTTAGTATCTGTATGTTATATAACATCATACATGCTTGTATAATATATAGGTTTTCCTTCATTGAACCTTATAAGAATAATGGTATAAATAAATAACCTCCATTTGCAACAAGCCTCAGTAGAACAGGCAACACATAATAAGTGTGGCAAAACTGTTAAAGGGATAGGAAAGTCCAAATTAAACTTGCATGATTCACATAGAGCATGTAATTTTAAAGGGACAGTAAACTTACAAACTAATGTTATATATTTCTGCATCGTGGCAACACTGTCCAGTCACAGGATGCCCGGTCGCGCCATTAAAATGAATGTAGCTCAACAGTGGTTCCCAGGATTGGGGGTGGTCCTAGGATCTATGGTAGCGTGCTTGACGTAGGCGCACATATTGTGCGCCAGGGAGAGGAATACGCGGGAGTACGCTGTTAGCCGAACCCGCGGAAGAGAGCAAGGATGGGTGAACAGATCTAAGGGGACGGAAAGCAAAGGTCGGAATCCACAGCCGACGAGCGGACGGTCTCATTCCCTGTTCCCCGCAAGCAGCTCAGATCTCTCGTTAGGCGGGAGGTGATGGTGAGGAGAGGCGGCTAAGAGGTATAATAAGGTTGTGGGCACCTTTATTGTGAATGTGTTTCCCCCCTTGTTTTTTTTCATAAGCAGTGGTGAACTATTGTTTCCTCCCAAGGATTCACCGGCTTATCTCCTGGGGGTAATATGTCTGTTTAGCCGTCTCTCTCCTCACTAGACACAATCTGCGCCATGAGATAGCCACCAATAGGGTGTCGTGATAGGACCAGTGCGATATAGAATATCAATGGCTGCAGGTGCCCCACAAATTTAGGGCTGTGGAACTGTAAGGGATACCCCCCCCATTTCCCATAAATTACAATTATCAAGTGATTATTAAACTGGACTGGAAGTGTAAATAATTTAAGGCCAAGCAGTACTAGCACCTTGTAGATTGTAAGGCATTTTTGGAAGAATATAAACGCCATCTCTACAGAAATCAGCGTGTTGGACTGCTGTAAAAGGTTCAGCCTGCTTATAAAGGCACAATGAAGTGCCACTGCGTTTGTGAGTACCATTAAGAAGACTGTATAGTGATTTATTTACTGTTCATGACAGAGTCACGAATGTGCGGTCTCTTTGTGTTTTCTGTCTCCTTATCTTCTTTATGAACTGGGGGAACATGGATTTTCGGCGTATGAGGTCAGCGTGCTAGACTGCTGTAAAAGGACTAGCCTGCAACATCCGGCACAACAGAGTGCCGCTGTCTTTGTGAGTACCCTGCAGTTGGTTGTTTATGCTTTCACAATTACCTCTAAGCGGATTCACACAGGGTTTTGTTTTCTTGTTTTGTTTTTCCCCTTTCCCCTTTTTTCTCTTCCCCCCCCCCGCCCACGCCATTGCTATTATTGGAGGTATGTTACCATCTCTGGAAGGGGTCAGCATGCTGAACTGCTGCTAAAGGTTCAGCCCGCAACTATAGGCACACTTGGGTGCCGCTGGAACATGTGAGTACCCTGCACGACTTTTTGTTCTTCACACGTTTGTTCTTATGGATACACACATGTGGCGTCCCTTTCTTATGTGTCCCAAGAGAAGTGCTGGAGCGGAAAAGGACTAACACCTAGAACATGGAGAATGATTCTTTTTGAATTCTTGGAATAAAGATCCATGAAAAAAGAGCACTTATTTACGAATAGGAACATTGGGACATTTGAGTCTGGGTTGGCTACTAGAGTTAATTAAGTACCATATTTCTTAAATAGTAGCTTTTTGTGCACAGAATGCAGAATTTGTATTTTTTGTTCATTCGCTTATATTGTAATTTTTATTTAATTGTGTTGACTTCTGCTGTCTCCCCCCTATATTTGTTTAGAGTATTGCACTATGTAAATTTTGTATTTTTTTTTATGAAAGTAGTATAGTGGGGAAATTTGAGTATTGAATTGGGTATATGGTAATTGGAGTATACAGCTTAATACGGAGGGATGGTTCACTTTGTATAATTGTTTTTGAATTTTAACACATAAAAGTAACACTGAGGCTGAAGTTGAGGGGGTAGTAGAGGTGCCGAATTAGGTTGTAGATTAAGAGATAAGAGGGAAGGGTGACAGGAGTAGGGTAAAGGAAATAAGAAGTCCACTGAGGGAAAGCAGAAGTATTAGCAGTACGCCTCTTATGGATAAATTTATCCTTTCAACTTCTGGTATTAAAACAGTAAATATGGCAGGGAGGAGGCAACAGGAGAAAAAGCAACCTAGACGGAGTACAGAACTAAGCGCAGAAACCTTGCAGGAGGCAGGGCCAGATCTGATAGCGAATACTGAATTGTTGAAACAAATGAGCGCACTTTTTATGCCCAAATTTGAGGCGATACAAAATACCGTGGAGGTAATATCGCAGGAAACAAAACAAATATCGACCAGGTTGGGCCTTGTAGAACAACGTATTTCAGACCTAGAGGATAGGGACATTGAGAAGGACAAAGAGCTGGTAGGAATACGAAAACAAGTTAAATTTTTAAGTGAGAAAGTGGAGGACCTTGAAAATAGATCAAGGAGAAATAATTTGAGAGTCATCGGAATACCTGAAACCCTGCTAGAGAAGGAGTTGTTACATTTTGCTGCAGTTCAGTTACCTACAATCTTGCAAATACCAGAGGCAAATCAGGCTCTTTTAGTTGAACGGGCACATAGGATTGGGGTATTCAGAAATCAGGAGGAGGGTAGGGATAGACCCAGACCCATAATTATTAAGTATTTAAATTACCAAGATAAGGTAAATATTCTGAAAGCCTATATGCTTCAGAAGAATGCCCTTTATCAAAATAAGAAATTTCTCATTTTCCAAGATTTTTCATTTGAGACTTCCAACAGGAGGAAACTGTGCGCGCCACTTTGTTCCCGTTTAATAAAGGAAGGTAGATCAGTTAGGCTATTATACCCAGCTAAAATTAGCATTAAGACCCAGGAAGGGTTTAAAACTTCTGATAGCCCCCTAGAAGCAGAAAAGTTTCTTCAGGAAGAAATCAAAGGGTAGGGGTGGCTAGAAGATAAGTGGTAATATATTGATGTTTGGTACAGTTAGAGAACAAGAATTTGGAATTTTTAGAGGGGGATGGGGGTTCGGGGGTGATGTGTGGCTGCTTGACCTAGTATGTGATGAATGTGAGAGGGGTTTTTTTTTGTTTGTTTTTCTCTCTACCCTATCGCCATTTATAAGTAATAATGACTGTGAAATATAATATAGGCTCGTGGAATGTGGGGGGCTTTACCTCATCAATTAAAAGGAAGACGGTTTTACAACATCTGAATAGATTAAAGGTAGATATTGGTCTCCTACAGGAAACACACTTGGATGGTTTAGAGAGCCAGAAATTAAAATGGGGGTGGGTGGGGGAGGTAGTGTATGCCCCGGGTAATCATAGGAAGAAGGGAGTGGCTATATTGTTTAGGAAAAACATACAATATCAGATTCATAAAAAAGAAATAGACCCTCAAGGTAGGTTCATTATTTTGGAGGTGGAACTTGGGAAGAAAAGGATAACATTGTGTAATATATATGGTCCAAATGAAAAGAAAAGCTCCTTTTGGAATTTACTGCAAACTAAATTGGTTGGGTTTGGACAGAATATTGTAGTAGGGGGGGATTTAAATATGGTGGCATCTGATCTTCTGGATAGGAAAAGAATTGGGGAGAGGAAGCAATTGGAAAATAGGGACTCCAGAATCTTTAAAAAGTTCTGTTATGAGCTGGATTTATTAGATATTTGGAGAAATAACTTTCCGGATAGCAAAGAATATACTTGTTTGTCTAATGCCCACAAGTCCCTCTCGCGCATCGACATGTTTTTAATTAGTAAAAATCTATTTTCCTTAGTCCAAAAGACAACAATTACCCTAATCACAGTGTCTGATCATGTACCAATATTGTTAAACTTAATAGTTAACCATAATGCCTCGTCAAGTAATAAGTTCTTCTTTCCGAAATATTTGTATACAAATTTGAGATTTCGGAATTTTCTGCGTAGTAAATGGGATGAGTATGTAGCCAATAATAAAGACTCAGTCGAGAATAAGGAGGTATTCTGGCAGGCCTTTAAGGCAGTGATTCGGGGCGAAATTTTGGCGTTTCTGGTTAAAACAAAGAAAGTAAATAACAAACAATGGATGCAACTTACAAATCAAATAGTTAATAGATATCAAAAGTACCTTCAAAATAATAGTAATGAGAATTGGAAACAATATTTAGACGCTAATAAACAGAGGGATGCCTGGTGTATAGCAAAGGAAACACAATCTGAAATCAAACGAAAGAGCAAATTTATGTCATACGGTAATAAAACGGGGAAGTATTTGGCCAGCTTAGTAAAGGTTCAAAAGGGAAGTAAACCCATAACAGCAATTAAAACAATGGATAGGATACTTAGTCACCCGTCTGAAATTATTCAGGAATTTCAGCAGTATTTCAAAAAGCTATACGGGGAGAGGGAGGTAGATCAACAGGAAAAGGAAATATTTTGGGAGAGTATTAGAGTGCCTCAGGTAGTGGAGGAAGATTTGGAAAGGTTAAATGCCCAGATTACTAATGAGGAAATTCAAAAGGCGATGAAAAATTTGAAACTTAACAAGGCCCCTGGACCGGATGATATCCCAGGAGAATTATAAGATTTTGGAGGATAAAATAATTCCGACAATAAAAGGGGTATATAATTCATTTCATATTGAGGGGAAGCTCCCCTCTAAATATTTTAATGAATCTAGGGTAGTCTTGCTTCCAAAACAAGGGAAAGATTTAAGCCTGATGGAATCATATAGGCCTATCTCATTGTTGAATGTGGACTATAAGATGTTGACATATATTTTGGCGAATAGACTGCAAGGAGCTATTAGTTCCCTCATACATGCAGATCAAACGGGATTTATGAAAGGAAGAACATTGGTGAAAAATATTAGAAAATTGGAGGTAGTGATAAACTATTGCGATATGGCAGCTAGAGAGGGTTCTTTCAAGGCGAAAGACGCAGCGGTGATAACTATAGATACACAGAAGGCCTTTGATTCCCTGGTCTGGGACCATATGTTCACTACTTTAAGGAAGTTTGGGATCCAAGGCAAGTTTGTTAATACTTACAAAGAGAAGGTTACCAATGGCACTACTGGTGTAAAAGAGACCTGCCTGGTTTGGTATCTAGCTGGCTGGAATAGCCTTATATCTAGATGGCCTATTAATGCGGCTAAATATGGGTGCTGTGTGTAAATCCTTGAATTTCTACTACCAAAAGAAGAAAGTATACACAGAAATAGCACTCCCAGGTCACATAGAAATGATAAGAATGAATTAAATGTAGTCCAACGATGGAATGTGGGGAGACAGAAACTTAACTAAAATTAAAATATAACTTTTATTGGGGTTTATAGATAAAACATAGGAAAAATAGAATTTTAAAATTACTCTCAAGCTTCGACTGTAGTCAAATAAAATAGTATGGCAATAATACGTGTACAAAAAAGGAAACAAGAAATACTCTTAGGTTAGGTTTATCTGTTAGAATTTAAGCTTGCTTCTCCAATGTGATCAGAGAAAAAGAACTATTCGTTATATTACTGAATAGAACGTGAATACAGGTCCAAGACAAACTATATTTATCAAAAATGGTTAATCTAGACCACTCAGGTGTTGAAGGGTTCTACACCTTAGTATATTAAGTGGATGATATCCACTTCTGTTAGCTATGATAAACACTGGTCCTTTGTAAATTACTGATTATCACAGTTTGTGTAGCAACCTACTAAGAAAAGTTGTATGGCTCATATACTGTCCACACAATTATTTTATACCACAGCTATTGTAAAAATCATTGGTATTATCATATTTATTTATTGGCTATAGGTACAGTAAGTGTTGGCTGCCTAGATTATACGTCATTTAGTCACCATACAAGTTGTGAGTATTAAAGGTATTGTCTTGGCTCAGTTGCACTAGCAAGTTTGTACAGCATGAGTTAATAATTTATGTATCTAAAATTACACCTTAGTAATAGATCATTGACTAGAGGTGTATTCGTAATTACAAGTGGTGTTTCGATACACTTATTCTTGCTGATCAGAGCAGGGGTGATACTATATCCGTATGGTTATATAAGAGCAAAAATCCCGTTGAGCATGTATTCACTTTGTTTCAACTGAGACTGAGTGCCTTAATAGTTGCAGGTGTTACTATGTATTTAAATTCTAATATGCGTTAAATAACTATATTGTTGATATCTGTCTAAATGGTTGTAGTGAGTCACTGACTTCATAGCCTTTATTGATATCAGTGCCTGTGTGACATGAAGCACTTTGCGGTACCTTATATAAAGTAAAACTAAAATGCCGTTTTATTATTATTTGAGCGGCTAAATGCAAATAATTAGAGAATTAACCGCAACGCGGCTGTTGTCTGGAACCTGCCTTGTCGCGGCGTTAATAACACTTGTGCAACAATAGAGGCCACTGAATTTAAACTAGATGGAAAAGACTGAAGTTGTAAAATGTAACTTCGTTAACAGTGTAGCCGCTTTGTTTAAGATACGCTGGGTACTAATTCTTAGTTATACTTGACACTTAAATGGAGTACTAATTCTTAGTTATACTTGACACTTAAATGGAGACTCCATTTAAGTGTCAAGTATAACTAAGAATTAGTACCCAGCGTATCTTAAACAAAGCAGGCTACACTGTTAACGAAGTTACATTTTACAACTTCAGTCTTTTCCATCTAGTTTAAATTCAGTGGCCTCTATTGTTGCACAAGTGTTATTAACGCCGCGACAAGGCAGGTTCCAGACAACAGCCGCATTGCGGTTAATTCTCGAATTATTTGCATTTAGCCGCTCAAATAATAATAAAACAGGCATTTTAGTTTTACTTTATATAAGGTACCGCAAAGTGCTTCATGTCACACAGGCACTGATATCAATAAAGGCTACGAAGTCAGTGACTCACTACAACCATTTAGACAGATATCAACAATATAGTTATTTAACGCATATTAGAATTTAAATACATAGTAACACCTGCAACTATTAAGGCACTCAGTCTCAGTTGAAACAAAGTGAATACATGCTCAACGGGATTTTTGCTCTTATATAACCATACGGATATAGTATCACCCCTGCTCTGATCAGCAAGAATAAGTGTATCGAAACACCACTTGTAATTACGAATACACCTCTAGTCAATGATCTATTACTAAGGTGTAATTTTAGATACATACCAATATTGTTAAACTTAATAGTTAACCATAATGCCTCGTCAAGTAATAAGTTCTTCTTTCCGAAATATTTGTATACAAATTTGAGATTTCGGAATTTTCTGCGTAGTAAATGGGATGAGTATGTAGCCAATAATAAAGACTCAGTCGAGAATAAGGAGGTATTCTGGCAGGCCTTTAAGGCAGTGATTCGGGGCGAAATTTTGGCGTTTCTGGTTAAAACAAAGAAAGTAAATAACAAACAATGGATGCAACTTACAAATCAAATAGTTAATAGATATCAAAAGTACCTTCAAAATAATAGTAATGAGAATTGGAAACAATATTTAGACGCTAATAAACAGAGGGATGCCTGGTGTATAGCAAAGGAAACACAATCTGAAATCAAACGAAAGAGCAAATTTATGTCATACGGTAATAAAACGGGGAAGTATTTGGCCAGCTTAGTAAAGGTTCAAAAGGGAAGTAAACCCATAACAGCAATTAAAACAATGGATAGGATACTTAGTCACCCGTCTGAAATTATTCAGGAATTTCAGCAGTATTTCAAAAAGCTATACGGGGAGAGGGAGGTAGATCAACAGGAAAAGGAAATATTTTGGGAGAGTATTAGAGTGCCTCAGGTAGTGGAGGAAGATTTGGAAAGGTTAAATGCCCAGATTACTAATGAGGAAATTCAAAAGGCGATGAAAAATTTGAAACTTAACAAGGCCCCTGGACCGGATGATATCCCAGGAGAATTATAAGATTTTGGAGGATAAAATAATTCCGACAATAAACGGGGTATATAATTCATTTCATGTTGAGGGGAAGCTCCCCTCTAAATATTTTAATGAATCTAGGGTAGTCTTGCTTCCAAAACAAGGGAAAGATTTAAGCCTGATGGAATCATATAGGCCTATCTCATTGTTGAATGTGGACTATAAGATGTTGACATATATTTTGGCGAATAGACTGCAAGGAGCTATTAGTTCCCTCATACATGCAGATCAAACGGGATTTATGAAAGGAAGAACATTGGTGAAAAATATTAGAAAATTGGAGGTAGTGATAAACTATTGCGATATGGCAGCTAGAGAGGGTTCTTTCAAGGTGAAAGACGCAGCGGTGATAACTATAGATACACAGAAGGCCTTTGATTCCCTGGTCTGGGACCATATGTTCACTACTTTAAGGAAGTTTGGGATCCATGGCAAGTTTGTTAATACTTACAAAGAGAAGGTTACCAATGGCACTACTGGTGTAAAAGAGACCTGCCTGGTTTGGTATCTAGCTGGCTGGAATAGCCTTATATCTAGATGGCCTATTAATGCGGCTAAATATGGGTGCTGTGTGTAAATCCTTGAATTTCTACTACCAAAAGAAGAAAGTATACACAGAAATAGCACTCCCAGGTCACATAGAAATGATAAGAATGAATTAAATGTAGTCCAACGATGGAATGTGGGGAGACAGAAACTTAACTAAAATTAAAATATAACTTTTATTGGGGTTTATAGATAAAACATAGGAAAAATAGAATTTTAAAATTACTCTCAAGCTTCGACTGTAGTCAAATAAAATAGTATGGCAATAATACGTGTACAAAAAAGGAAACAAGAAATACTCTTAGGTTAGGTTTATCTGTTAGAATTTAAGCTTGCTTCTCCAATGTGATCAGAGAAAAAGAACTATTCGTTATATTACTGAATAGAACGTGAATACAGGTCCAAGACAAACTATATTTATCAAAAATGGTTAATCTAGACCACTCAGGTGTTGAAGGGTTCTACACCTTAGTATATTAAGTGGATGATATCCACTTCTGTTAGCTATGATAAACACTGGTCCTTTGTAAATTACTGATTATCACAGTTTGTGTAGCAACCTACTAAGAAAAGTTGTATGGCTCATATACTGTCCACACAATTATTTTATACCACAGCTATTGTAAAAATCATTGGTATGATCATATTTATTTATTGGCTATAGGTACAGTAAGTGTTGGCTGCCTAGATTATACGTCATTTAGTCACCATACAAGTTGTGAGTATTAAAGGTATTGTCTTGGCTCAGTTGCACTAGCAAGTTTGTACAGCATGAGTTAATAATTTATGTATCTAAAATTACACCTTAGTAATAGATCATTGACTAGAGGTGTATTCGTAATTACAAGTGGTGTTTCGATACACTTATTCTTGCTGATCAGAGCAGGGGTGATACTATATCCGTATGGTTATATAAGAGCAAAAATCCCGTTGAGCATGTATTCACTTTGTTTCAACTGAGACTGAGTGCCTTAATAGTTGCAGGTGTTACTATGTATTTAAATTCTAATATGCGTTAAATAACTATATTGTTGATATCTGTCTAAATGGTTGTAGTGAGTCACTGACTTCATAGCCTTTATTGATATCAGTGCCTGTGTGACATGAAGCACTTTGCGGTACCTTATATAAAGTAAAACTAAAATGCCGTTTTATTATTATTTGAGCGGCTAAATGCAAATAATTAGAGAATTAACCGCAACGCGGCTGTTGTCTGGAACCTGCCTTGTCGCGGCGTTAATAACACTTGTGCAACAATAGAGGCCACTGAATTTAAACTAGATGGAAAAGACTGAAGTTGTAAAATGTAACTTCGTTAACAGTGTAGCCGCTTTGTTTAAGATACGCTGGGTACTAATTCTTAGTTATACTTGACACTTAAATGGAGTACTAATTCTTAGTTATACTTGACACTTAAATGGAGACTCCATTTAAGTGTCAAGTATAACTAAGAATTAGTACCCAGCGTATCTTAAACAAAGCGGCTACACTGTTAACGAAGTTACATTTTACAACTTCAGTCTTTTCCATCTAGTTTAAATTCAGTGGCCTCTATTGTTGCACAAGTGTTATTAACGCCGCGACAAGGCAGGTTCCAGACAACAGCCGCATTGCGGTTAATTCTCGAATTATTTGCATTTAGCCGCTCAAATAATAATAAAACGGCATTTTAGTTTTACTTTATATAAGGTACCGCAAAGTGCTTCATGTCACACAGGCACTGATATCAATAAAGGCTACGAAGTCAGTGACTCACTACAACCATTTAGACAGATATCAACAATATAGTTATTTAACGCATATTAGAATTTAAATACATAGTAACACCTGCAACTATTAAGGCACTCAGTCTCAGTTGAAACAAAGTGAATACATGCTCAACGGGATTTTTGCTCTTATATAACCATACGGATATAGTATCACCCCTGCTCTGATCAGCAAGAATAAGTGTATCGAAACACCACTTGTAATTACGAATACACCTCTAGTCAATGATCTATTACTAAGGTGTAATTTTAGATACATACCAATATTGTTAAACTTAATAGTTAACCATAATGCCTCGTCAAGTAATAAGTTCTTCTTTCCGAAATATTTGTATACAAATTTGAGATTTCGGAATTTTCTGCGTAGTAAATGGGATGAGTATGTAGCCAATAATAAAGACTCAGTCGAGAATAAGGAGGTATTCTGGCAGGCCTTTAAGGCAGTGATTCGGGGCGAAATTTTGGCGTTTCTGGTTAAAACAAAGAAAGTAAATAACAAACAATTGATGCAACTTACAAATCAAATAGTTAATAGATATCAAAAGTACCTTCAAAATAATAGTAATGAGAATTGGAAACAATATTTAGACGCTAATAAACAGAGGGATGCCTGGTGTATAGCAAAGGAAACACAATCTGAAATCAAACGAAAGAGCAAATTTATGTCATACGGTAATAAAACGGGGAAGTATTTGGCCAGCTTAGTAAAGGTTCAAAAGGGAAGTAAACCCATAACAGCAATTAAAACAATGGATAGGATACTTAGTCACCCGTCTGAAATTATTCAGGAATTTCAGCAGTATTTCAAAAAGCTATACGGGGAGAGGGAGGTAGATCAACAGGAAAAGGAAATATTTTGGGAGAGTATTAGAGTGCCTCAGGTAGTGGAGGAAGATTTGGAAAGGTTAAATGCCCAGATTACTAATGAGGAAATTCAAAAGGCGATGAAAAATTTGAAACTTAACAAGGCCCCTGGACCGGATGATATCCCAGGAGAATTATAAGATTTTGGAGGATAAAATAATTCCGACAATAAACGGGGTATATAATTCATTTCATGTTGAGGGGAAGCTCCCCTCTAAATATTTTAATGAATCTAGGGTAGTCTTGCTTCCAAAACAAGGGAAAGATTTAAGCCTGATGGAATCATATAGGCCTATCTCATTGTTGAATGTGGACTATAAGATGTTGACATATATTTTGGCGAATAGACTGCAAGGAGCTATTAGTTCCCTCATACATGCAGATCAAACGGGATTTATGAAAGGAAGAACATTGGTGAAAAATATTAGAAAATTGGAGGTAGTGATAAACTATTGCGATATGGCAGCTAGAGAGGGTTCTTTCAAGGCGAAAGACGCAGCGGTGATAACTATAGATACACAGAAGGCCTTTGATTCCCTGGTCTGGGACCATATGTTCACTACTTTAAGGAAGTTTGGGATCCAAGGCAAGTTTGTTAATACTTACAAAGAGAAGGTTACCAATGGCACTACTGGTGTAAAAGAGACCTGCCTGGTTTGGTATCTAGCTGGCTGGAATAGCCTTATATCTAGATGGCCTATTAATGCGGCTAAATATGGGTGCTGTGTGTAAATCCTTGAATTTCTACTACCAAAAGAAGAAAGTATACACAGAAATAGCACTCCCAGGTCACATAGAAATGATAAGAATGAATTAAATGTAGTCCAACGATGGAATGTGGGGAGACAGAAACTTAACTAAAATTAAAATATAACTTTTATTGGGGTTTATAGATAAAACATAGGAAAAATAGAATTTTAAAATTACTCTCAAGCTTCGACTGTAGTCAAATAAAATAGTATGGCAATAATACGTGTACAAAAAAGGAAACAAGAAATACTCTTAGGTTAGGTTTATCTGTTAGAATTTAAGCTTGCTTCTCCAATGTGATCAGAGAAAAAGAACTATTCGTTATATTACTGAATAGAACGTGAATACAGGTCCAAGACAAACTATATTTATCAAAAATGGTTAATCTAGACCACTCAGGTGTTGAAGGGTTCTACACCTTAGTATATTAAGTGGATGATATCCACTTCTGTTAGCTATGATAAACACTGGTCCTTTGTAAATTACTGATTATCACAGTTTGTGTAGCAACCTACTAAGAAAAGTTGTATGGCTCATATACTGTCCACACAATTATTTTATACCACAGCTATTGTAAAAATCATTGGTATGATCATATTTATTTATTGGCTATAGGTACAGTAAGTGTTGGCTGCCTAGATTATACGTCATTTAGTCACCATACAAGTTGTGAGTATTAAAGGTATTGTCTTGGCTCAGTTGCACTAGCAAGTTTGTACAGCATGAGTTAATAATTTATGTATCTAAAATTACACCTTAGTAATAGATCATTGACTAGAGGTGTATTCGTAATTACAAGTGGTGTTTCGATACACTTATTCTTGCTGATCAGAGCAGGGGTGATACTATATCCGTATGGTTATATAAGAGCAAAAATCCCGTTGAGCATGTATTCACTTTGTTTCAACTGAGACTGAGTGCCTTAATAGTTGCAGGTGTTACTATGTATTTAAATTCTAATATGCGTTAAATAACTATATTGTTGATATCTGTCTAAATGGTTGTAGTGAGTCACTGACTTCATAGCCTTTATTGATATCAGTGCCTGTGTGACATGAAGCACTTTGCGGTACCTTATATAAAGTAAAACTAAAATGCCGTTTTATTATTATTTGAGCGGCTAAATGCAAATAATTCGAGAATTAACCGCAACGCGGCTGTTGTCTGGAACCTGCCTTGTCGCGGCGTTAATAACACTTGTGCAACAATAGAGGCCACTGAATTTAAACTAGATGGAAAAGACTGAAGTTGTAAAATGTAACTTCGTTAACAGTGTAGCCGCTTTGTTTAAGATACGCTGGGTACTAATTCTTAGTTATACTTGACACTTAAATGGAGTACTAATTCTTAGTTATACTTGACACTTAAATGGAGACTCCATTTAAGTGTCAAGTATAACTAAGAATTAGTACCCAGCGTATCTTAAACAAAGCGGCTACACTGTTAACGAAGTTACATTTTACAACTTCAGTCTTTTCCATCTAGTTTAAATTCAGTGGCCTCTATTGTTGCACAAGTGTTATTAACGCCGCGACAAGGCAGGTTCCAGACAACAGCCGCATTGCGGTTAATTCTCGAATTATTTGCATTTAGCCGCTCAAATAATAATAAAACGGCATTTTAGTTTTACTTTATATAAGGTACCGCAAAGTGCTTCATGTCACACAGGCACTGATATCAATAAAGGCTACGAAGTCAGTGACTCACTACAACCATTTAGACAGATATCAACAATATAGTTATTTAACGCATATTAGAATTTAAATACATAGTAACACCTGCAACTATTAAGGCACTCAGTCTCAGTTGAAACAAAGTGAATACATGCTCAACGGGATTTTTGCTCTTATATAACCATACGGATATAGTATCACCCCTGCTCTGATCAGAAAGAATAAGTGTATCGAAACACCACTTGTAATTACGAATACACCTCTAGTCAATGACCTATTACTAAGGTGTAATTTTAGATACATAAATTATTAACTCATGCTGTACAAACTTGCTAGTGCAACTGAGCCAAGACAATACCTTTAATACTCACAACTTGTATGGTGACTAAATGACGTATAATCTAGGCAGCCAACACTTACTGTACCTATAGCCAATAAATAAATATGATCATACCAATGATTTTTACAATAGCTGTGGTATAAAATAATTGTGTGGACAGTATATGAGCCATACAACTTTTCTTAGTAGGTTGCTACACAAACTGTGATAATCAGTAATTTACAAAGGACCAGTGTTTATCATAGCTAACAGAAGTGGATATCATCCACTTAATATACTAAGGTGTAGAACCCTTCAACACCTGAGTGGTCTAGATTAACCATTTTTGATAAATATAGTTTGTCTTGGACCTGTATTCACGTTCTATTCAGTAATATAACGAATAGTTCTTTTTCTCTGATCACATTGGAGAAGCAAGCTTAAATTCTAACAGATAAACCTAACCTAAGAGTATTTATTGTTTCCTTTTTTGTACATGTATTATTGCCATACTATTTTATTTGACTACAGTCGAAGCTTGAGAGTAATTTTAAAATTCTATTTTTCCTATGTTTTATCTATAAACCCCAATAAAAGTTATATTTTAATTTTAGTTAAGTTTCTGTCTCCCCACATTCCATCGTTAGACTACATTTAATTCATTCTTATCATTTCTATGTGACCTGGGAGTGCTATTTCTGTGTATACTTTCTTCTTTTGGTAGTAAAAGTTTGTTAATACTGTTTCCCTATTGTATGCTGCACCCACAGCTGCTTCAGTGGTTAACTCTATGATGTCGGATAAATTTGTTTTGCAGCGGGGAACAAGACAGGGGTGTCCTATTTCACCCTTTCTTTTTAATTTGTCTTTGGAATCATTGGCTATATACTTCCGAGATAATCTGGAGGGAATATATATTGGCGGCTTTAAAGTCAAGCAGGCAATATATGCAGATGATCTTCTCATCTTTACTCAAAATCTAGAAGTTAATCTACCTTTGATCATTGATGCTTTGGATAGATTTCAGTTATTTACAGGTTTTGGAATAAATAAGGATAAATCCGAGATTTTGTGGTTGATTAGGGATAAGAATTCACCGGTCACACCGTTCAAAGAAGCAAAGGAGTATATTACATACTTAGGACTAAAGTTTGCACCAGATCCAAGAAATTGGTATAAATTAAATTTCCCACCGCTCATTTGTGCTTTGGGGAAGGATATAGAGAGGTAGATGAACCTACCCCTATCTTTGTCAGGTAGGATTCAGTTAATTAAAATGATTTCACTACCTAAATTTTTATACACATTCCAAGCCATCCCAATAATGTTATTAAAGAAAGATAGTATGTTAATCAATAAATATATAAGACAATTTGTATGGAATAAAAGAAGGCCTAGAATAGCCTTCAAACGCATTTATGCAGGTAGAAGGGGGATGGGGTTAGCCATTCCAGATATAGAGGCATACAATATTGCGGCTAATATGAAGTATGTTTTAGATTGGTTCTTAGGAACTGACAATTTCTCTTTGTATAATATTGAAGAGGGGATGGTCGCCCCATTCTCCCTTAAAGCTCTGGTTCACATGCCGTTATCTAAGATCCCTAAAGGATTAAGACAATTAATAATAATAGAACAGCCGATCAGAGCTTGGCGGAAATTTTGTACAAGAATAGGTGTTAATTTCAGGGTTTCTCCCTTTTTAACCATAAGGGGGAACCCTGATTTCTTGGAAGGATATGACTCCTTAAGATTTGGGAGCTGGACGGGTGCAGGGGTTAGCTATATGATTCAGGTCATTAACACAGAGGGAAATAAGGTTAAAACCTTTGATGATTGCAAAACTGAATTTGGGATTAGGAACTCCCAGTTTTTCGCTTATTTGCAACTCCGCCATTATGCTGAGCAGATTTTAAAAGTAGAAAATGTGGACTGGCATAACAAAGTCTTAAAACAAATATTAGCATTATTTAGAATAGGGAAACTGTCGATCTCTCCCACCTATGCCGCATTATTAAGTAGTCAGGAGCAGAGCAATATTAGGTACCTCACTTTAAAATGGGGAGATATGCTTAGTCCGGAAATGGAATCTGAGGTGCTGATAAGCTCCATTAGAAAGGCGGCTAAAGCTATGAGGGGGGAATATTATAGAGAACAGCAATTCAAGATTCTATATCAGTTTTATAGTACCCCTAAGCTGTGTGCATATTGGAGGAGAGAAGGGGAAAAGTTAGCCTGTGGAAGATGTAAATTTCATCTAGCGGACTTGGTCCATTTGTTTTGGTTATGCCCAGTGATCCAGAGATTTTGGGGTAAAATTTATTTTTGGGCTACAAAGACCTTCAAGACATATATCTATTTAACTAGGTCGAATGTGTTCTTTTTAACATCATATGAGGACGCTGGGGGGAAATTCCCTTTTGTTAAATACAGCTATTCTCATAGGTAGGAGAATAATCCTGAAAAATTGGCAATCTCAGAAAGAACCTAGATTCTCAGAATTCAGGAATGGGGTATTACATCAGTTATTTTTAGAAATGGCTAAAATACAAATGGAAATGGAGGTTAACATAGAGGATTTCTTTGCTAAATGGGAAAAATATATTAGATCACTTGATAATAATACACAGAAGTTAATTATAGCCCCCTTTCAAAACTCAATGTTTATTCAGGAAGCAAATCTAAGGGGAGAATGGGTAGGCTTGGTGTAGTAAGGAGACGGGTTGTAATTTTTTTAGTTTTTTTTTTTTTTTTGAGGGTGTTTTGTTTTGCGTGAATGGTGTGGATGGAAATTGAATGGTTAAGTAATTTAGGCAAATACCCGACAGCTGGGTTCAGAGAGTAATAGTCAGATTGAGGAATAAGCGGTCCATTCGGGCGAGTCAATTCGAGTAATTGTGTCAGGGTTTAGCACGGCCTGGTGGAAAGGGTTGTAAGATGTGGTAGTACAAACCTTTGATTGATGTAATATGGACAAGGGAATAGGTGTTGTTCTAGTAAACATACTTGTCTTTTTTCCTGTGTCACTAGAAATTTATGTTATGCTGTTGGTTGGAAAAAATAAAATATTAAAAAAAATGAATGTAGCTCTCTCCCGCTACTAGACCAGAGTGGGAGGGAGCTACATTAATTTTAATGGCGCAATCGGGCACACTATGACTAGACAGTGTTGCCGCGATGCACTGTGGAAAAACCAGACCCGCTCAGTAGAGCAAGGAGCTGCGTTCTGGAAAAAGGAGCTTTTACATAAAATTTCTCTGCAATACTTTATTGTATAAATCTGCCAGTAAGCTAATGTTATATAATTCTGCACTATGTGCAGAATTATATAACATTAGTTTGTAAGTTCACTGCCCCTTTAAGACACTTTTAAATTAACTTCTATTTTCAAATGTGCTTCGTTCTCTTAGTATCCCTTGTTAAAAATGAATGTGCACATATCATACACTAGTGGGAGCTGCTGCTAATTGGTGCCTGCACACATTTGTCTCTTGTGATTGGATAACTAGATGTAGATAATTTCAGCAATGGATAACAAGAGAATGAAGCAAATTTGATAATAGAATTGCAAATTTGTTTAAAATTGTATGTTCTATCTGAATCATAAAATAAAATTTTGTGGTTTACTATCCCTTTAAATACTAAATACATGCTTGGTATTCTACTCTATGAAACTATCTATATCCAGTGCACTTGGTGCCTGTATATATTTTACTAAAAACAAAACATAAAATAGTAACCATACTAAAAATGTTCTGCATTTATGTTACAGACTTTATGTATCAGAAGGAAATGCACAAAACAGACATAGAGAATGCTAAACAAACATATACATTTTTCATTGTTTATCACACCATTAAAATGGACAAATTCTATATTAATATTTGATTGAGAAACTGAAATAAACCACGTCTCAAGATCATAAACTTTCTTTAGAGACTAGCCTTCTTTTTCTTCAATGTAATTTGTTACATTATGATATACATTACAAACTCTGTTCATTTTTATTTTACAGCTATATGTAGCCTATTGGCGCTTTATAAATAATAGATAATAATAAATAATAATAATGCTACAGCTCATATTTAAAGAAGCTAAAAATTGTTTATGACTGTAATCATGTGAATCCCCTAAGTATTGCATGTATTTTCTATGTTCAACATTGGGTTATAATGTTTGTTTAAGCCTGTAATATGTATAGGGCCACTGCAATAGAGTAGAACAAAAGAAGACAAAGAAAATATATAAATGTATGCCGTCATTATTATTAATACTTCCAGTCACTGTGCCTTTGAATTTTGTATAGTTTAAATTAGGGAAGTTTTGACAGTAAAGGCTTTTGCTTTTAAAGGGACAGTTTAATCCAAAACAAACTTTCATTATTCAGATAGGGCATGTAATTTTAAACAATTTTCCAATTTACTTCTATCACCAATTTGGCTTCGTTCTCTTGGAATTCTTAGTTGAAAGCTAAATCTAGGAGGTTCATATGCTAATTTCTAAGCCCTTGAAGGCTGCCTCTTAGCTCAGTGCATTTTGACAGTTTTTCACCACTAGAGGGTGTTAGTTCATGTTTTTCATATAGATAACACTGTGCTCGTGCAGGTGGGTTTCTTAGGAGCCAGCACTGATTGGCTAAAATGCAAGTCTGTCAAAAGAACTGAAATAAGGGACAGTTTGCAGAGGCTTAGATACAAGAGGTAAAAAGTGTATTAATATAACTGTGTTTGTTATGCAAAACTAGCGAATGGGTAATAAAGGGATTATCTATCTTTTAAAACAATAAATGTTCTGGTGTAGCCTATCCCTTTAAGCCATATACTGTATCCTGGAATTTTAAATATCCTTACAATATTTGTTCTTACTACACTAATGGAAATGTACTCCATGATATATCTAACCTTTCTAAACTTCCAAAAATTTCTCCCAACATGCTCTCATCTAACCTCTAATTCTAGTGTTACTCTTTTTTGTAAAATCTGCTTGCAGCCTTATCTTTATTAAATCCTCAAAATACTTGAAAGTTTCTACAGAATTACCTCTCTTCTTTTAACTTTTGAAGTTTTCATGCAAGTTTTTTTTGCCCATATAGTGCCAGATTACGAGTGACACGCTAACAGTTATGGGCGAGTGAAAAGGGATTTATCATTACTGTTTGCACGCATCAGGTGTAGTGCTCGTATTACAAGTTGAAAGTAAACGCATTCGCTTGAGCTTGTTTATTGGTGTTGTCTAATCAGCAAGGACAACCCAGGTTGTGAACCAAACATAGGCCGATTTCTAAACTTTAAACAAAGATGATGATAAATCACAAGAGGGCGCTATACCTTATGATCTAATACAATAGTACAAAATATAAAAACCAAATGTATAAAAAAAATGAGAAAAAATGTATTAGATAATATAGAATAAATAAAATAAATGGATCACAGACTGTCAATAAACTTAATGTAACATCCGCACACTAGTAGTGTTAGGAAAGTCTTTGGATGAAGTTCAGATGTAAAACAGCAAGATGAAGATTCCCAAAGATAGACTTTACCATGTAAGAGGTAGGCAGCACTTTCCTAATTGTATATTTTTTGTGTATATTTTTTGGAGTCGGATCAATATCATATGATCCTTTACAATCAGCTTGACTCGATAGTATGTTTTCACTATATTGTTTTCACATTATATATTATCATTTATGTAGATTTGGTGGTACCAATTTTCATTATAACTTGGTGCCACATATAAAAATACCTATTTTTCTAAACATCTACTTCATCACATTTGTTATCCTACGAGTTGACAATTTGTTTCATGTGTGGAAAGTGATACACACACCCACGGTTAGGAGGACAGGGATTGGTAGTAGAGTTTACTCCCAGTAGGGGAGGAGTCGATAATAGTTTGGTAGTAAGCGGCTACAAAAGCCGGTTAAAAAACAATTTTAAGTTATGCCTGATGAAACGGCCCATGAGCCGAGAAACGCGTTGCAAAAGTACTACATCTTTTTATCTGCTCCCTACATAGGAAGGTTGTCAAGGTGTCTTTTATATTTGTTTTAATAAACATTATTTTTGGACACCGTTGTTTCAAACTTTTCCTGTTTGAGCTTGCTACTACCAAACAACACAGACCGGTGAGGTTCCAGTTCCAGAGACCGGGAATAGCCAGCTGGTTAGCTGTAATAACCAGCCTGCATCCACAAGCAAATTGGTGTGCTCTTCTGAAATGTGAGTACCCTGTGCTTGATTTCGCTGTGTGCAATCTTGTTTGTATACTACTGATACACACATTTTGGTGCCTCTTTGTGTTCAGATATACTTCTAAACTTACATTCTTGCTTTTCAAATAAAGATAGCAAGAGAATGATTTTTTTTATAATAGGAGTAAATTAGAAAGTTGCATGCTTTATCTAAATCATAAAAGAAAAAATGTGGGTTCAGTGTCCCTTTAAAGTGCCAAAAAGCATATAAAAAATACACTACAAAGTACAGTTACATTAATAATAACACCTTCTAATAATAATTTTTAAAAATTGCACAAAAAAGTTGTAATGGCTCAAAGATATGAGGTTTTAGGTGTTAGGGAAAAAAAGGCAGGCAAAGGGCTTTGACATAGAAATACATACATATAAATATGTATATGTATGTATATATGATTAAATGTGTGTACATATGAATTTATGTATGTATATGTGTATATATTTATTTACAGACATATGTGCACATATAAACACATAAATACATATGTACACACATATAGAAATATATATATATATATATATATATATATATATATATATATATATATATATATATATATATATATATGTGCATTGGAGCCTTTTGCTGTCAAGTAGATGAAAATATGAATAAGCATATTTATGCAATATTCATATTTAATAAAGTGTCATACTGTGTATTTACTGTAAATATTTCATATTCCAATGTTCTTCATATAGAGAAATATGTTCTATGTATTTATAAATAGATATTTCTCTCTCTCTCTCTCTTTCTCTCTCTCTCTCTCTCTCTCTCTCTCTCTCTCTCTCTCTCTCTCTCTCTCTCTCTCTCTCTCTCTCTCTCTCTCTCTCTCTCTCTCTCTCTCTCTCTCTCTCTCTCTCTCTCTCTCTCTCTCTCTCTCTCTCTCTCTCTCTCTCTCTCTCTCTCTCTCTCTCTCTCTCTCTCTCTCTCTCTCTCTCTCTCTCTCTATATATATATATATATATATATATATATATATATATATATATATATATATATATATATATATATATTATCAAGAAAATGACAAAGTGGGAAGCAAATGCTAGTTATAGAGCTGAAGAAAGGGGATAATGTAGTTTCAACATGTACCCTATGCCTGTTAGGGCTAATGGTGCAGACCCATATAATTTGTATTATAAAATACTACAGAGAAGAAAAAACAAAGTAAATATCATTGTTTCAGAAAAAGACAGGGAAAACAGCACTTTTTTAATAGAAAAAAACATCTCAAAAATAAATAAAGTATATATAAGTATCAATTTATTAGTATATGAAAGGGATTCAATCTGGGGATCCACCGCGTTTCTTTAAATATGCTATACACATCACATTTCTAATATATTAACAAGGAAGAATAAAATATATTCCCAAATACATATATACAGCAACCTACATACATAGAAAAACCTGACCGGTCAGGGTAAGCCTATAGCGCCAGTGTAAATACAAGCAGAGAAGCGTGTTAGTAACATAGGAAGATTATCTGATCAACTACACCCTGCTGCCCACAGAACCCCCATGAAAATAATCAGGAGGTATATCCTTGGCAGGAAAGATGAATGGGATCTAAGTTATCAGTGAACCCAACCCACCCTATAAAACAAAGATACTGAAAGTGCAGATCAATTATAAATGTTATAAGCTCTATCAGGCATATATAGCCGTAGTACTGATTTCCAAGTAACATGTGAGCCAGAAAGATTCTATACAAAGTGTCATGCAAGGAGGCAGCCATACAGACTCCTGAGGTCATCCATCTGAACTTTGTATCTAGGTGCATATCCTATATGTCTACATAGGTTGACGTCATCAGTGACCACAGTCATTCAATAGCAAAAGGGCCGGTTACCACAAGGACACAATGGCAAAGTCTTTCTGTGAAAGTCGGAGACTCAGTATATATACTTCACCTTCCTGAAGATATTTGCGGCCACTTAGAAACCTCCATTGGTGTATAAACATCAGAGTAGGATTTGCTTCTCAAAATCCATGCTGCACAGACCCGCTTCATATTCAAACGAGTACACTGGGAAACAGTGGAGTCAGATGATCACACCACATGATCCGGTCATCCAATGCCGACGCATGTTTCAACCCCTCGTCTGTTAGTGGTGAGACTTTGGCATTCTGTCCATGTGGGAACCGGCCCTTTTGCTATTGAATGACTGTGGTCACTGATGACGTCAAGCTATGTAGACATATGGGATAAGCACCTAGATACAAAGTTCAGATGGATAACCTCATGAGTCTGTATGGCTGCCTCCTTGCATCACACTTTGTATAGAAGGCTTTCTGGCTCACATGTTACTTGGAAATCAGTACTAACTACGGCTATATATGCCTGATAGAGCTTGTTAACATTTGTGCTTAATTTGCACTTTCAGCATCTTTGTTATATAGGGTGGGTTCACTGACAACTTAGATCCCATTCATCTTTCCTGCCCAGGCTATACCTCCTGATTATTTTCATGGGGTTCGGTGTGCAGCAGTGTGTAGTTAACCAAATAACCATCCTATGTTACTAACACGCTTCTCTGCTTGTATTTACACTGGCGCCATAGGCTTACCCTGACCGGTCAGGTTTTTCTACGTATGTAGGTTGTTGTATATATGTATTTGGGAATATATTTTATTCTTCTTTGCTAATCTATTAGAGATGTGATGTGTATAGCATTTTTAAAGAAATGCGGTGGATCCCCAGATTTAATCCATTTTATATACTAATATATTGATACTTATATATGTTTTATTAGCTGTTTTTTCTAATAAAAGAGTGCTGTTTTCCCTGTCTTTTTCTGAAACAATGATATTTACTTTGTTTTTTCTTCTCCGTAGTATTTTATTATATATATATATATATATATATATATATATATATATGAATATATATAGTAATGTATATATTTTATTAAAAAAATAGCTCACCTATGTGTAGAAATATGTATTTATGAATAAAAAGTACATATACTGCTATGTAAAGAACATTGGAATGTATAATTTTAATATTTTCATGTCTGCTTAGCACACTTGATAATATGCAATCGGGTTTGCTCGCAAGTAGGGTGTTAGTTTTCCCCTCACTTTTTTGCTACATTGACTTCTATGGGGGAATAAGTTAATGACCATGCAATATCCTAACTTTTGACTTTATTAAAATAGAAAGGACTGTATTTAGACTATTTTTTATTTAAAGAATTAAAAGAAAAAAAATATTACTGTTGACATACCATTAGTCTCGGTCTCTAACCTTATGTAACTGATTGCTAATTATTATCATATTTAGTTTGGGCTCCATGTACTAAGCACTGCTCGTTCGCTGGGAATCTGTGACATAGTAGATGGGGCCCTATGTCTTCATATTTATAAGTTTGATTTGTAACAATTTGATCAAGCTGATATTAATTAAGGGGAATAGCTTGGCAACAAGCATTCTTTTTTTTTTTTTAAGCATATTCACATAATTGTTGTTTAATAAATTTTAAATAATAAAGGTTAAAGGGACAGTCTACACCAGAATATTTATTTTTTTAAAAGTTAGATAATCCCTTTATTACAAATTTCCTAGTTTTGCATAGCCAACACAGTTATATTAATACACTTTTTACCTCTGATTATTTTGTATTTAGGTCTCTGAAAACTGCCCCTTATTCCAGTTCTTGTGACAGACTTTCATTTTGGACAATCAGTACTGCCTCCTAGGAACTCCACGTGCATGAGCTCAATGTTATCTATGTGAAACACATGAACTAACACCCTCTAGTGGTGAAAAACTGTCAAAATGCCCTGAGATGAGAGGCGGCCTTCAAGGTCTTAGACATTAGTAGAAATTAGCATATGAACTTCCTAGGTTTAATTTTCAACTAAGAATACCAAGAGAACAAAGCAAAATTGGTGATAGATGTACATTTGAAAATTGTTTAAAATTACACGCCCTATCTGAATAATGAAAGTTTGTTTTGGACTAGACTGTCCCTTTAAACCAGTCAATATTCCCTGATGTTACTGCCAGTTAATTTGACTATATTGTTTCACAAAGTAAATTTATTTAAATCAACTCACAATGTAGTGATGTTGGAATAATATCTGGGAAGTACAATCTCAAATTTAGAATGGCAAACTCAGCAGGAATGACAAAAGCAGCCACTGGATGTCTTAACCTTTGGGAATTACGTCTGAAAATATTTCTTACAGAGCACTTAGTGCCAGCAACCATGGTCAAATTCATTTTTATAAAGACTTGTGCAAACTAACTACATATTTGTAAGAGCTGTATAAACATGCAAACATCATTTAAAGAGGTTTAGTGCCATTTACAGAGGATTACTGAATTAACATTCTATTTATACACATACTATGTATCAGCAATTACAAAAAGGAATTTTTGATAGTAAAATGTGAAGTCTTGTGTATTCCAGGGGAAAACCCCTTAAAAAGTATGTTTATCATACTAAATGCTGTGGCCAATTAGGGACATATATAATTGAGTTAATACACTGAGAATTGCAAACAAAAAAGCATTTTTGATAGTAAAATGTGAACTCTTGTGTATTCCAGGAGCAAACCCCTTAGAACGTATGTTTATCCTATTATTTGCTGTGGCCAATTAGGGACATTTATAATTGAGTGAATACACTGATAAAACAATAACTGTGTTGTATGTGGCTTGGCCAAAGATCATATATACACCAACCTCTCTGGGTAGTGGAAACCAACAATTTTCAGGGGTTAAATTGCAGTAAAAGCAGGCAAAATAAGCAATAAAAGTATATTGGGTTGTTTTACCACAAATAATTAAACAATTTTGTGGTAAATTCATTTTTTCTCTACAGTTAAAATTTTAATCTGTGAGCTCTAAGATCAACAACTCATCAGAAATAGACCAGCCATTACTGCCAGGACATTATTGTTACTACCATCACATGATAGCTAAGGCCATAAAACCTTATTATCACTATAATCACATGAAAACTAGAAAGGGTTTGACCTCTCATTTAAAAGAGTGGAATTTCTTCTTTCACATGAGAGGTCTCATTCCCCTTTAATTAGATCAGATGGAGAAATAGGTGTTCCATAATAGCTCCCATACTAGACCATTAGAAATGACCTCATGTCTAGTGTGGTACGGGTTTACTATTTTTAACAGTGATCATAGGAGGACAAGTGACCTCTCATTTGAAAGAGGCCATTTCTCTTTCGAGACCCCTTCCCCCTGTGGATAAACAGCACCTTAAGTGCTGCTGTATGCAATCACCTGTATCTTACAGGGCAATGAAATGAACAACCCTGAAAGTTGACTCGGGTTGAGTCTGAGATATGGGATTTAAAGCCCTATCTTCTATCTACAACTATACTAACCTGCAGGAGAGGTATTTCCTTGTTCCCTGTAACATCACCACCTATACACGTAGTTATGTGAGTGAGGCTTTTGGGAAGAGCTGGTGATGGGGAAGAAGACTGCAGTGTTGGGTTTGCCAGGATACAAATCAGTAGAGTTACCCCTCTAGGTGGACAACACATTGTTTTCCTCTGCATGAGCTTAGTGCAAATGGTGACAATATGTCGTCCTCAGCAATCAGAACGTTAAAGCTCCCCAGTATTAATAGCATTATAGTTAAAATGTATATTACTTTAGAACTGGAGTTACTCATCATCTAAAATGTAATTGTGTAGAAAAGAAATATTGCTGTGTCAGTCAAAAGGCATGTAACATCCACTCTTGCTCTTGACCAATCCAGACCCCATTACAGGCAAGCTCAACGTTTTTTTATAAAGGTCACTGCATTTTAGCTTTCCTTTATTCATACCTGGTAAGCTCAGTGCTTAGTTTACCTGGGTTGGAGGATGTTTTAGGGTTTGAAACCTGGCTGATGGATAAAAAAGAGAAGAGGGGTTCATTTTTCTTTCTTTCATGTTTTATTCAAGCTTCTGCTTGGTGCTTACTGTGGCACAGTGAATGTGTGCACTGTGAAGTGCAGTACAGATGTGCTTACTTTTTTCAGTTTTTGTGTGAAGAGGTTTAATTTTTGTTTTTTACTTTAAAATTGCTCTGTGCTTGCTGTGTTTTAGGTACTGCACATTTGCACTGTAGTTGTTTTTGTTTTCTATTTGAGCATGGAACATTAAAGAACAGGCTTCCCCCATGATCATCTCCAGCAAGATGTGGTGACCAGGTGGAACTTCACATTATAACTATGGAGTGACTGCAAGAACAGCAAAAGGAAATATTTTCCATAGCTCAGAACTACAACATTGGAATGACGTGCCAGCTGGGGACAGTTCAATGGGCAATAATAGGGCAGTTGATGACAGTTCATTCTGGGATATCACAGAAAATACAACTCAAGTCACTACAAGCCTTGGGCAGATTAATTTCCTGTTAATGCACTAAAATTGATTATTTCCTTGAGGATCCAGAGACTCCCATCCTGCCTGCCCATCTGTCCACTTATGCTGTTGCTCCAATTTGTTACAATATATATTATTACTCTATGTGTGTTCCACCGATGTGCCATGGTTCCTGTGCTATTGCCCTAGTTGCCTGCCTTTCTGACACCTGTGCTACAATTTATTTTTATTTGTTTTTTGCATGAAGATTTATTTAATGTTTTTGCATATAGAGAGTGAAAAAATCCTTTAGGTAATTGGGACCCTGATTATGCAGTATTATATGTCAACATACCAAGTTTGAAGTTAAATTGGTAAGCAAGAATATACCAGGCCCAAACCCTCTCAAGCACTGGACTCTCTCATCCCCTCTCACTTGTCCAGCCTTGCATTTTGCTGGTCTTGCCCCATCTTAAGCTCAGATTCTCTCATACATTTTCTCTATTTTTTTAGTTATTTAAAACAGGACTTTGGAAAAGGCCAAAAAATCTACAAATATACGGCGAGATTACGAGTTTTGCGTTATGAGCTGTGCAGTGCTAACAAGCAGTTTTTTCTCACCGCTCACTTACCTAAAGCGCTGGTATTATGGGTTTTTACAAACCTGGCGTTATCAGGCAAGAAGTGAGCATAGAGCAAAATTGAGTTCCATACCGCACTCCAATACCAGCGCTGCTTAAGTCAGCGGTGAGCTGGTTGTGCATGCTCGTGCACGATTTCTCCATAGACATCAATGGGGAGAGCCGGCTGAGAAAAAGTCTAACACCTGCCAAAAAGCAGAGTAAATCTCAGTAACGCAGCCCCATTGATTCCTATGGGGAAACACAATTTATGTTTACACCTAACACCCTAACATGAATCCCGAGTCTAAACACCCCTAATCTTACACTTATTAACCCCTAATCTGTTGCCCCCAACATCGCCGACCACTACATTATATTTATTAACCCATAATCTGCTGCCCCAATGTCGCCTCAACCTACCTACACTTATTAACCCCTAATATGCCGCCCCCAATGTCGTCGCCACTATATTAAATTTATTAACCCCTAAACCTAAGTCTAACCCTAACCCCTCCTAATTGAAATATAATTTAAATAAATCTAAATAAAATTACTATCATTAACCATATTATTCCTATTTAAAACTAAATACTTACCTATAAAATAAACCCTAAGCTAGCTACAATATAACTAATAGTTACATTGTAGCTATCTTAGGGTTTATTTATTTTTTACAGGCAAGTTTGTATTTATTTTAACTAGGTAGAATAGTTATTAAATTGTTATTAACTATTTAATAACTACCTAGCTAAAATAAATACAAATTTACCTGTAAAATAAAACCTAACCTAAGTTACATTAACACCTAACACTACACTACAATTAAATAAATTACATAAATTAAACACAATTACATTAATAAAATTAAATTAGCTAAATCACAAAAAATAACACTAAATTACAGAAAATAATAAACAAATTAAAAGATATTTAAACTAATTACACCTAATCTAATAGCCCTATCAAAATAAAAAAGCCCCCCCAAAATAAAAAAAAAAAACCCTAGCCTAAACTAAACTACCAATAGCCCTTAAAAGGGCCTTTTGCGGGGCATTGCCCCAAAGAAATCAGCTCTTTTTCCTGTAAAAAAGAATACAAACACCCCCCAACAGTAAAACCCACCACCCACACAACCAACCCCCCAAATAAAATGCTAACTAAAAAAACCTAAGCTCCCCATTGCCCTGAAAATGGCATTTGGATGGGCATTACCCTTAAACGGGCATTTAGCTCTATTGCAGGCCCAAAGCCCTAACCTAACAAATAAACCCACCCAATACACCCTTAAAAAAATCCTAACAATAACGCCCGAAGATTCACTTACCAGGAGAAGTCTTCATCCAAGCGGCAAGATGTCCTCAACGAAGCCGGCAAAAGTGGTCCTCCAGATTGGCAGAAGTGGTCCTCCAGAAAGGCAGAAGTGGTCCTCCAGATGAGCAGAAGTCTTCATCCAGACGGCATCTTCTATCTTCATCCTTCCGGCGGGGAGCGGTTCCATCTTCAAGACATCAGACGTGGAGCATCCTCTTCAAACGATGTCTTCTTCGTAATGAATATCTCTTTAAGTGGCGTCATCCAAGATGGCGTCCCTTGGATTCCGATTGGCTGATAGAATTCTATCAGCCAATCGCAACTAAGGTAGAAAAAATCCTATTGGCTGTTGCAATCAGCCAATAGGATTGAGCTGTCATTCTATTGGCTGTTCCAATCAGCCAATAGAATGCAAGCTCAATCCTTTTGGCTGAGGTAGGATTTTTTCTACCTTAATTCCTACCTTAATTCCAATCGAATTAAGGGATGTCATCTTGGATGACTTCACTTAAAGAGATATTCATTATGAAGAAGCCGTTGTTTGAAGAGGATGCTCCACGTCGGATGTCTTGAAGATGGACCCGCTCCGCACCAGAAGGATGAAGATAGAAGATGCCGTCTGGATGAAGACTTATGCCTGTCTGGAGGACCACTTCTGCCCATCTGGAGGACCACTTCTGCCGGCTTTGTTGAGGACATCTTGCCGCTTGGATAAAGACTTCTCCCGGTAAGTGAATCTTCGGGGGTTAGTGTTAGAATTTTTTTAAGGGTGTATTGGGTGGGTTTATTTTTTAGGTTAGGGCTTTGGGCCTGCAATAGAGCTAAATGCCCTTTTAAGGGCAATGCCCATCCAAATGTCCTTTTTCAGGGCAATGGGGAGCTTAGGTTTTTTTAGTTAGTATTTTATTTGGGGGGTTGGTAGTGTGGGTGGTGGGTTTTACTGTTGGGGGGGTGTTTGTATTTTTTTTTACAGGGAAAAGAGCTGATTTCTTTGGGGCAATGCCCCACAAAAGGCCCTTTTAAGGGTTATTGGTAGTTTAGTTAAGGCTAGGGTTTTTTTTATTTTGGGGAGGCTTTTTTTATTTTGATAGGGCTATTAGATTAGGTGTAATTAGTTTAAAGATCTATAATTTGTTTTTTTTTATTTTCTGTAATTTAGTGGGGGTTTGTGATTTAGCTAATTTAATTTAATGTATTCAATTGTATTTATTGTAGGTAATGTATTTAATTTTAGTGTAGTGTTAGGTGTTAGTGTAACTTAGGTTAGGTTTTATTTAACAGGTAAATTTGTATTTATTTTAGCTAGGTAGTTATTAAATAGTTATTAAGTTATTAGTTATTAAACTAGGTACTATTCTACCTAGTTAAAATAAATACAAACTTGCCTGTAAAATAAAAATAAACCCTAAACTAGCTACAATGTAATTATTAGTTATATTGTAGCTAGATTAGGGTTTATTTTATAGGTAAGTATTTCGTTTTAAATAGGAATAATTTAGTTATTGATAGTAATTGTATTTAGATTTATTTAAATTATATTTCAATTAGGGGGTGTGAGGGTTAGGGTTAGACTTAGGTTTAGGGGTTAAAAATGTAATATAGTGGCGGCGACTTTGGGGGCAGCAGATTAGGGGTTAATAAATATAATGTAGGTGGCGGCAATGTTAGGGGTGGAAGATTAGGTGTTAATATTATTTAACTAGTGTTTGCGAAGCGGGAGTGTGGCGGTTTAGGGGTTAATATGTTTATTCTAGTGGCAGCGATGTCCGGAGCGGCAGATTAGGGGTTAAAAATGTTATTATAGTGCCTTCATTCGGGAGGGCCTCGGTTTAGGGGTTAATAGGTAGTTTCTGGGTGTTAGTGTACTTTTTAGCACTTTAGTTATGAGTTTTATGCTACAGCGTTGTAGTGTAAAACTCATAACTACTGACTTTAGAATGCGTTAGGAATCTTGGAGGTAGAGGGTGTACCGCTCACTTTTTGGCCTCCCAGGACAGACTCGTAATATCGGCGCTATGGAAGTCCCATAGAAAAAAAAAGTTTACGAGGATTACGTAAATCGGCTTGCGTTACGGCCAAAAAAGTGTGCGGTGCCCCTATACCTGCAAGACTCGTAATAGCAGCGGTAGTGAAAAAGCAGCATTAGGACCTGTTAACACCGCTTTTTCATCTTACCGCAAAACTCGTAATCTAGCAGATAATTTGGTGGATTTAAATGATGCTGTCCAATTTTCTCAAAGTAAAGCTTTCAATTTGAAAACTACATAAAGAAATCAATGTACAGCACTTGTAATGGAATAGACTAGCCTTAAAGAGGATTACTTTAAAAATATATTTAAACATACAGAATATATTTTTTTTTCTATTGACTCAACAGATGCTATTGTGACATAACTTTCACTAAAACAACAAAATATGAACATGTGATCTATGCTATAACTTTTAATGTACAATTTCCAAGCCTCTTTATTTTGGCAAATTACACAACTTTTATATAAACTGAAGATAAACATAGTGGACGAGATTACAAGTGGAGCTGTATTTAATGCTCCAGCTCGCACGCTAACTCTGCTAGACGTAAGCATTTTGTGTGCGTCAGGTAGCACTTGTATTACAAGTTGAAAGTAAAAAAGTTTTTGCTCGCTCGCTAGCCAGATGCATGCAAAAAGCAGTGTTTTCATGTAATCCCCCATAGAAGTCAACCGATCAAAAAAGGGGAAAAAAAACGAACAACCTACTTGCACACAAACCCGATCACATTTTCTCAAGTGTGCTAACCCGACATGGAAATATGAATATTTCACATTCCAATGTTCTTCACATAGCAGAATATGTTCTATTTATTCTTAAATACATATTTATACATATACAGTATATGATTTATTTTCCCAGTAAAATATATATATATATATATATATACAGTGTGTGTATATATATATATATATATATATATATATATATATATATATATATATATATATATACAGTGTGTATATATATATATATATATATATAGATAGATAGATAGATAGATAGATAGATAGATAGATAGATAGACAGAAATCTATAGGAATATCTATTTAAAATTATATGAAAAATATTACCTTTTGTGAAGAACATTGAAGTGTGAAATATTTATAATAAATACACAGTATAACACTTTATCAAATATGAATATAGCATAAATATGAAACTGATATAGCAGAAGAAAATTCATATAAAAAAAAGAGGTGAGGTTAACAAAAGAAAGTGAGACCCCAAGGCAGAATAGGGGAAATTTGTATCGCAAACGCAGAAATATAGAAAAAGAAGGGTATAATAAATATGGAATAGAGAAGAGAGAAATCCATTTGAGAACAACAGATGGAATAGACCAAAAGAGAGGTTGATTATGATCATAAAAGAGATAGATGGAATGACACTAGAAATACCTATACAAGGAGGCCGGACAAATTATCAATATAATACAGATGGAATGGTGGAAACCAAATACATATGATAATAGGAGTTACAATGAGAATAGATATGAACAACCAAAAGACCATTATGTACTAAGTGAGAATAGAAGATGGTATCCTAGGAACCATTTTAACCATTTCAATTATAGACAGAATTATACATACAATAGAAATTATGAAAATGAAGAGAGAAGAACTAGATGGAATCAGGCAGAATTCGAACAAAAAAGTAATATAAGGGAAAGAAATTGGAATCAAACACACCAACAAAGAAATAATAAGAAAGAAAATAAATGGGAGTTAGAAACCAAAAAATAGATTTTAAAAATTACAAGAATATGAGAAAGAAGAGAGAAGGGAACTTAATAGGAGCATACAAAAAACAGGAACATCTAAGGATCATTTTTTAGAAAGGCCAAGGGAAAATACATGAGCCTCCGAAAGGAAAAAGAAGGCAATAGGATGTAGAGGAAGAGGAGACAGAGGAAAGAGTGAAAATGAAAAAAATCTAAATAGAAAAAATAGACACTGGGAATAATGGCATATTAATTAAGTAATGAAGAAAATAATATTTTAAAAAGAGGCTTATCATTAGCTTCATCTAACAGGCTAAATAAATTTGACACATTGATCAGTATCAACCAAATGACAAGAAAACTAGCACTTAAAAAATACTTCTTGACAAATCCCATAGTAAAAAACTCCTCTACGCAAAATGATAATATGTATATTCATACTAATTTAAAACAGCGTTCAACATTTTATCCTACACAAGATAAGGGGAGTGAGATTGAACTATTCACAAAAAGGGTAAAAGAGGATTTGGATAAGTTAGATAATAAAAAAGGTATCAAATGGAATTTGACTAAAAAGGAACAGAATGTACTCAAACAACTACAAGGAGATAGTAGTATAGTCATAAATCAGGCCAACAAAGGGGGTGGTATTGTGGTAATGGACACCATCAACTATCTAAAATAAGCCAATAGACTACTTGGAGATTAAACAACCTATAGAAAGTTAAAGAATGATCCTGTAGGAAGAAAAAAAATCTAAATCTAAGAGAACTAATACAAGAAGCCAAGACAAATAACATAATTCCCAATAATGAAGATTTTATTTTAGTTATTGAACACCCCAGAACCCCAATCTTTTACTTTCTCCCGAAAGTTTATAAAGATATGGTAAAGCCCCCGGTCGGCCAATCATCTCTGGGATTGACTCAATTACATCATCAAATATGTCCCAATATGTCAATCAATACTTACAAAAATATGTTAAAAATATTCCTTCATATCTTAAACACACAAGCCACTTTCTTCATACCATTGAGAATATTAAATGGGAGACAAATTTCATATTAGTTACATGTTATGTCAGTTCGCTGTATACCTACATTTTCTGTATACCTCCTAAATTTTTACTGGAATTAGATTTATATTAATGAACAATTATTTTAAATTTGATGGTCAATTTTATCAGCAAATCAGGAGAACAACTATGGGCACGAGATTCGCACCCAGTTACGCGAACCTTTTCATGGGTTCTTTGAGAATTATTTTCTTAGTCAAGATAACTGGGGTGCAAATCTCGTGCTCTATAGGCGTTTTATTGAAGAAGTGTTTCTAATCTGGAGAGGGGATGTGGAGTTGCTTCACATGTTTATAAAAGATTTAAATAGTAATCAAGCAGGGCTCAAATTTACTCATGAATTTAGAAGTTCAAAAATCAGCTTCCTAGATATAGAAATTAATATTAAGAACAATGAATTGACAGCAGCAACTCACTTCAAAAAAGTAGATGCTAATAATTTTATTGATTTTAGAAGTAACCATGATAGAAGATGGAAGCAGAACATTCCAAGAGGACGACTACTAAGAATACGCAGGAACTGTTCAGATATAACTGACTTTGTCAAACAATCTTTAATATTACAGAATATGTTCATAGAGAAAGGGTAAGATACTAAAATTATTTTGAAAACTATAGAAGTTAGGAAAACTGACAGAGTAAAAATTCTGAAAAATGAGAAACCTGAAATTATAAAAGTAGAGAGAAACAATATTAATGTATCTTTTATCACCGCTTATTCCACACAACATAGGCAAATAGAGAAAATTATATCTAAACACTGGCACCTAGTGAAGAGTGATCTAATAATAGGGAATATAATTAATAAAAAAAAACAGAGTTTATATTTAGGAAAACTAGAAAAAAAATATTTTGTCACCTAGTGAATACAAAAAAAGATAAGAGCCTTTTGGGTGAAAAAATAGTAGGATATTTTCCGTGCCATACTTGTAAATCTTGTGCACGTAGTAAAAAAACTAAAAAATATCAAGTCTAATAGTACAAAAGAAGAACTGACAATTAAAGAAATTATAAGGTGTTCCGATAAAAATGTTATTTATATATTACATAGTACTTGTAATAAGCAATATTTGGACCAAACAAGCCAAGTGCTCAGAGACAGGATAAGGGAGCATATTAGATGCATAGAACTAGGAAGAGAAGATACACCTTTATTTAAACATTTCAAAGAAACTCATAAAAGTAACCCTAAAGATATTTCCTTTTGGGGAATAGTTAAACTTGTAAAAAGATAGTAGAGGGGGCAATAAGGAGAAAAAAATAATCCAAAGGGAATCGGAACTGATATATAGATTTGGGACATTATACCCGAAAGGGTTGAATAGTGAACTTGATCTTAACCAGATTATTCAATAAGAAACACTATTTAAAATGATCTAAAAGGTCTTATTTGTTATATATCATTAAAAAATGTTATATATGCCAGTACCTGGCATGAGAGAATTCTAGTAACTAAAGAACTTCTACATTGTGCCACTCTTTGGGAACTATTTCATAAAATTATAGTAAGATGGTATTTAGTACCAGCCACTTTACATAAGATATACAACACACATTCTCCTATGTGCTGGAGACTATGCGGCTACACAGGTACAGCCCTACATGTATGGTGGTCCTGTCCCAAAATACAACCTCTCTAGAGGAAG
Source organism: Bombina bombina (assembly GCF_027579735.1). Classification (NCBI taxonomy): domain Eukaryota; kingdom Metazoa; phylum Chordata; class Amphibia; order Anura; family Bombinatoridae; genus Bombina; species Bombina bombina. Next base: position 1,009,556,108 of record NC_069502.1, read on the forward strand.
CTATATACTACTCTCAACACACTCGATATCAGACCCCCATATCTCCCGGAGATTGCCCTTTTTCATATGCAAATACCAAATCTAAATGCTCCTACTGAAGCGCTAACGATATACCTTTTCATGGCAACAAAGCTAGCCATAGCCAGATCCTGGAAAAATAAAAAAACACCACCCTTCACGCAAGTCTTATCCATTACCCAGTTTATAAGACAAATGGAACAAAACTCTCACAGGGTCCTAAACAAAGTAGACTTGCAACTTTCCCAGACTAGACCTCACACTTAGGAATACGGCTGGATAAAAGTCTCCTTCTTATCTTTTCTGTTCTTTCTCCTCTCTCCCTCCTACCTCTGGGGCAACCCTATTAATCCCAAAGACTACATATTTCCAGTAAACAATTCTGATAAATCATTGAAGAGTTATTTGAGCTAGTTCTCCACATATAGCAGATATAACTATCCTAAGGTTACTTTTACCCATTGCTTTATTAAAGAAAATGAGACACATTACTCACCTATAAGAACTCCACTCTCATATATTGATTTATGTGTAACACTGTAGTCATCATAAGTTAAAGCCTAAAATTCCTGCACTGATGATTTCTGTTTATTATTAACATAATATTCTTCTGCGTTGCTTTATACTACAGTGTAATCTTGCTTCATTGGTTCTACCCTGTTATATTTTTGATTGTCTCAATAAAAATTTATTTAAAAAAAAAATTGAATATACAAATATGAATAATATATTACATATTTGCACCAAGTTCATATGAAATTTGAAAATGTATATATATACTACAATTTCATCATCTTTTCTATAAATATAAAATTCCTAATCCCTTTATATGTGTACTTTTCCACAACTGGTAATTTTTGTGTATTTTTGTGTATTCTTCCACAAACTGAGCAAATTTTCACAATATTGAACAATTTTGCACATTATCAATAAGCTAAGTAGTTTGATAGTCATAATTTTATCAAACTAATTGTTTCATTATTTTATATAGTTATTTTATATATGTGTCTAAATCTTTCCATTTAAATTATTTCATGTAGATGTATCAAAATTAATTTTTTATATATATTCGATGTGTGTATTTAAATATGATGAAGTAACTGCTAATCACCCTCTCTATAGGTTGGATGTCCAATTGAAATAATTATATATAAATACCAATAAAAATGTATCATTTCCTTACATAAGGGCCCTTTTCAAAGTGCATATATATATATATATATATATATATATATATATAAGACCGCGATATTGCGGCTTCTTTCTTTTCATATATACTCCTGGGGAGACCTACCATACTCCAAGAAGATTTTATATCTGAAGGACAGAAGAAATACAGATTTCTGTCAGTGATTCGAATATCTTGTCACATTCTGCGAGGGGAGCGGATTTCCATATGAGTACACCATTGCATTGGCAATACCTTACCTCATAGGATTGAGATCTCATCCTGTAAGTTTGAATTTCAGCTGCATCTATCAGGATTGAATTTAAATACGTTACCATGTCACTATATGGGCCTTTTTACTGCTGTTAATACCTACTGTTCCATTAGGTGCTTTTATCTTTAAGAGTATATATTTACTATTTCTTTGCACTGTATATATAGATTTGATACTACAGAACCAGCGCTATCTTCAATTTTGTTCCTCTACATTTCCATTTTTTCCATTGGGAAAGTGTTTACTGGAGTTTTGCTCCAGTTCTCATTTCCCTTAAAGGGATAGCAGCTTAGAGTTCTGGTTACTGTTCTGGGGAAAGTTTTTGTGACCTAGTCCTTATTTGTCTCTAGTCTCATATGCATAGATTTTGCGTTTTGTCGGTAAAAACTTGCGGAGCTAACGGTCCTTTTTTTTTCCAGTGCACCCTTAAGCCAACGCTGGTATTATGAGCTTTCTGAATGGCTGCGTTAGCCTCAGAAAAGTGAGCGTTGAGCCAAATTTAGCTCCACTTCTACCCTCAATACCAGCGTTGCTTACGGTAGCGGTAAGCTGGAAAAACGTGCTCATGCACGATTTCCCCATAGGAAACAATGGGGCTGAGCTGTCTGAAAAAAAACCTAACACCTGCAAAAAAGCAGCTTTCAGCTCCTAACGCAGCCCCATTGTTTCCTATGGGGAAAAACTTTCTAAGTCTACATCTAACACCCTAACATGAACCCCAAGTCTAAACACCCCTAACCTTATACTTATTAACCCCTAATCTGCTGCCCCCACTATCACTGACACCTACATTATGTTATTAACCCCTAATCTGCCGCTCTGGACACTGCCGCCACCTACATTATAGCTATAAACCCCTAATCTGCTGTCCCTAACATCGCCAACACCTATATTATATTTATTAACCCCTAATCTGTTGTCCCCCCCAACGTCGCCGCCACCTACCTACACTTATTAACTCCTAATCTGCCGACCGGACATCGCCGCCACTATAATAAATGTATTAACCCCTAAACCGCTGCACTCCTGCCTCGCAAACACTATAATACATTTTATTTACCCTTAATCTGCCCTCCCTAACATCGCCAATTAAATAAACTAAACTATATTACCAAAAAACAAACACTAAATTCCAAAAAAATAAAAAAATATTACAAGAATTTTAATATAATTACACCTAATCTAAGCCCCCTAATAAAATAAAAAAGCCCCCAAAATAATAAAATTCCCTACCCTATACTAAATTACAAAAGTAATCAGCTCTTTTACCAGCCCTTAAAAGGGCTTTTTGTGGGCATTACACCAAATTAATCAGCTCTTTTACCTGTAAAATAAAATACAAGACCCCCCCCAACATTACAACCCACCACCAACACACCCCTACTCTAAAACCCACCAATCCCCCCTTAAAAAAACCTAACACTACCCCATTGAAGATCACCCTACCTTGAGCTGTGTTCACCCAGCCGGGCACTGATGGGCCAGAATAGGACATCCGGAGCGGCAGAAGTCTTCATCCGATTGGGGCAGAAGAGGTCCTCCATCCAGCAGAAGTCTTCATCCAAGCGGCATCTTCTATCTTCATCCATCCAGCCGGGGCGGGTCCATCTTCAAGACATCCGACGCAGAGTATCCTCTTCTTCCCGACGACTAACGACGAATGAAGGTTCCTTCAAATGACGTCATCCAAGATGGCGTCCCTCGAATTCCGATTGGCTGATGTAATCAGCCATCGGATTGAAGTTCAATCCGATTGGCTGATTGGATCAGCCAATAGAATGCAAGGTCAATTCTATTGGCTGATCCAATCAGCCAATCAGATTGAACTTCAATCCGATGGCTGATTACATCAGCCAATCGGATTTTTCCTACCTTAATTCCGATTGGCTGATAGAATCCTATCAGCCAATTGGAATTCGAGGGACGCCATCTTGGATGATGTAATTTAAAGGAACCTTCATTTGTCGTTAGTCCGTCGGCCAGGAAGGATGCTCCGCGCTGGATGTCTTTTTAGATAAACCCACTCTGCGCCGGATGGATGAAGATAGAAGATGCCGCTTGGATGAAAACTTCTGCTGGATGGAGGACCTCTTCTGCCCTGATCGGATGAAGACTTCTGCCGCTCCGGATGTCCTATTCTGGCCCATCGGTGCCAGGCTGGGTGAACATGGCTCAAGGTAGCGTGAACTTCAATGGGGCAGTGTTAGGTTTTTTTAAGGGGGGGTCGGGTGGGTTTTAGAGTAGGGGTGTGTGGGTGGTGGGTTGTAATGTTGGGGGGTCTTGTATTTTTTTTTACAGGTAAAAGAGCTGATTACTTTGGGGCAATGCCCTGCAAAAAGCGCTTTTAAGGGCTGGTAAAGAGCTGATTACTGTTGTATAGGGTAGGGAATTTTATTATTTTGGGGGGCTTTTTTATTTTATTAGGGGGCTTAGATTAGGTGGAATTAGATTAAAATTCTTGTAATATTTTTTTGATTTTTTTTAATTTAGTGTTTGTTTTTTGGTAATATAGTTTAGTTTATTTAATTGTATTTTAGTTTAGATAATTGTAGGTAATTTATTTAATTAATTTATTGATAGTGTAGTGTTAGGTGTATTTGTAACTTAGGTTAGGATTTATTTTACAGGTAATTTTGTAATTATTTTAACTAGGTAGCTATTAAATAGTTATTAACTATTTAATAGCTATTGTACCTAGTTAAAATAAATACAAAGTTGCCTGTAAAATAAATATAAATCCTAAAATAGCTACAATGTAACTAATAGTTATATTGTAGCTATATTAGGGTTTATTTTATAGGTAAGTATTTTTAAATAGGAATAATTTATTTAATTATAGTAAATTTATTTATTTAAATTATATTTAATTTAGGGGGTGTTAGGGTTAGACTTAGGTTTAGGGGTTAATAACTTTATTATAGTAGCGGCAACGTTGGGGGAATCAGATTATGGGGTTAATAATTGTAGGTAGGTTGCGGCGACGTTGGGGGCAGATTAGGGGTTAATAAAATGTATTATAGTGTTTGTGAGGCAGGATTGCTGCGATTTAGGGGTTAATACATTTATTATAGTGGCAGCGATGTCCGGTCGGAAGATTAGGGGTTAATAAGTGTAGGTAGGTGGCAGCGACATGGGGGGGGGCAGATTAGGGGTTAATAAATATAATGTAGGTGTTGGCGATGTTAGGGGCAGCAGATTAGGGGTTCATAACTATAATGTAGGTGGTGGTAATGTCCGGTTGGCAGATTAGGGGTTAAATAATTTTATTATAGTGTTTGCGATGTGGGGGGGGACTCGGTTTAGGGGTTCATAGGTAGTTTATGGGTGTTAGTGTACTTTGTAGCACTTTAGTTAAGAGCTTTATGTTCCGGCTTTAGCCTATAAAACTTTTAACTACTGACTTTTAAATGCGGTAGGAGACTTGGAGGTAGAGGCTGTAGCGCTCACTTCTACCAAGACTCGTAATACTGGCGTTAGGCAAATCCCATTAAAAAGATAGGATACGCAATTGATGTAAGGGGATTTGCGGTAGCCAAAAGTCACGGATGAAAAGTGAGCAGTACACCTGTACCTGCCATACTCATAATACCAGCGGGCGTTAAAAAGCAGCGTTAGGACCCCTTAACGCTGCTTTTTAAGGCTAACGCTGAACTCAAAATCTAGGCGATAGTTTGGATTTTTTTCCACTTTTTGTCCCATTTTTCCTCTTTCCCTCTGGGCTGCTGTTCATGGGACGACAGGTTTACATTTTTTCCTTAAAACAATAATTTATAGTATTTCACTCACTTGAACATGTCTGAGTTTGAATATGGGGATTATTTTGATATCAGTAAAAAACAAAAACACCTCTCAATAATTGAGGATTCAATTAACCTTTTGGATAACTACAAATTAACAGATCCAAAAACTCTATTTGAGAAATTAGATATATTATGTAAAAAAACAGCTAACTCAGTGGTATGATTGTAATAGCTTGGAAAGATATCTGAAATACAAAATAATCCCCAAAGGTCTATAGATTGAAAAGACTACTATCATAGATAGTACAGAAATTGAACTACTCTCTGAATGGGATTCAGCTTCAGAAGAAATATCTGTAAAGTTGATGAATATTTCAATTAAGTATAGAACCGGCAAGATAGAACAGTGCACAGAACAAATAAAATATATCAGAACCAAGTTAAATATGTTCAAAGGGGATGTTTATTATATAGAATTAGACAAGGAAAATAAAAAAGATAGAGAGGTTTGAACATGAAGTAGAAAATAAGAAAATAAAAAAATTTCTAAGGGATTTAAACATTAAAAAAGAAAAGGAGAAAGTAATCAAAACAGATATGGAAACGTAGGATGAGGAGATATGGAAAGATCTGGGAGAGGGTCCAAACCAAGTGGAGCAAGGTACAAATTGGTCCAATTTCCATTCTCCTGACTTCTCCGTGAGCCATACCTTCAGAGATTTCCAACAGAAAACTAGAAATAGGATTGAATCATTTAAGGAGGATTCTTCAAATAGAAAATCTCACTATACCCCCACACAAACTAACAGCAATATAGTCAGACAGCATAACCATAATAATACACATGGGAGACAATTAAATACATTGAAGAAATATGACTACAGAAATCATCAAGGAAGAAAGTGGAATCATTATGGTAATATACATGATTGCAGACACTTTAATAATAAATCATCTGGTACATATAGAGAGGATGCATCACATTATAATAGAGGAAGAGGTTTCAATGGGAATTACCAGGGTACTTTACCAGGGTACAGAGCCCATTATAATCAACATAGAACAGCAAATAGTAGCCTTTATCAACAAACTGAAAATAGAAATAGGTCCAATTGGAACCATCAAGATGAAAACAGTTATCCTCATTATCAATCCAATAGAGAAATAAGGACTCCAGTCCATATTAATAGAAACCCAAATACTAATAATATAAATTTTCTGGTGCTACCACAAAGAAAGACCCAGAAATGGGACACTGCAGCAATCGAAAATCAGCAATCAACCCCCCTACTCCTGGAATGGAATCAAAGAGATTCAAGAAAAACAAAAAGAGGCAGAGAGGATGTAGAGGAGGAAAGGGAAAAAGGACGGCAAAGGATAAGATCCCAAGATCGTAATATCTGCATGGTGAAAAGGATATCTTTTTGGAGACACAAATTTTTAATCTCTCAAATAGAACTCTTTCAACCAAGGAAATCAGTGTTCTAAATAAAGGGCTATCTTTTGCCACCACCAAGGGGCCAAATTCATTTGAAATTTTCATAGACTTAAATAAATATATTAGAAAACTTACTCTAAAATGTCATTTTGAAAAACAAAAAAAAGAGGTTCAAAAAGCTTTAAATGATTACAATACACATTCATTAACTGATTCGGACCTGGAGGCTTTAATTACCCTCCAGGAACTAAATACAAATATAGAGGAAGATAATGATGAAAAAGCAACATTTTCTTATGCTGCCCATACTAGTTTTAAACCAATTTCTACTTATTTCCCAGTACAATCTAAGGGAAACTTTATACCTGTGTTCTACAATCTGGCAAAAGAAGATTTAGATACATTCTGTAAAAACTATAGGATTAAGAAAGATAATCTGAACATAAGAGAAAAATCGATTTTTAAAAATCTACAGGAAGACCCATCAATTGTCTTCAGGGAGGCAGATAAGGGAGGGGGTATTGTCATACAAGAAAAAAACTAATTATGTGACAGAAGCACTACGTCTATTGGAGGATAAGGCTACATACAAACAAATCCAAGGAGACCCAACAAAAACTTTCTTAAATGAATATTCAGAATTAATTTATACTGCAAAATTGAGTAATTTGTTAAATGAAAATTAATTTTAATTTTTTTAAAACGAAAACCCATCAATAGCCATTTTTTACCATTAGCCTAAAGTGCATAAAAATATAGAAAAGCCACCGGGGAGACCTATAGTGTCGGGTATAAATTGCCTTACATCAAAACTATCAGAATTTATTGACACTTTTTTACAACCCCTGGTTCCGTTACTAAAATCTTACCTAAAAGATTCCACAGATACAATAAATAAAATATCAAATATTAGATGGGAATCAAATTATCTCTGGACCACTTTAGATGTTAGTGCCTTTTACACCAATATACCACACAATAAGGGCATAGAGGCAATTAAATTTTGGTTTAAAAAACGTACTGATATAGAACCTGACAAACAAATATTTTTAATAGACTCAATCAAATTTATTTTAGAAAAAAATTATTTCATTTTTAAAGATAAATTTTACTTACAAACAAGTGGCACCGCAATGGGCACCCATTTTGCCCCCAGTTATGCCAATTTATATATGGGGCATGGGAGGAAACCCAAATTTGGGAAAATAATCTTTTTTTTACCACATATTGTTTATTGGGGTAGATTTATTGAAAACATAATTTTAATTTGGTCAGGTACAAATGAAATTTTAGAGGATTTTATCATTTTTATTAGTAAAAATGATTTTAATCTCTCTTTTACGAAAAAAAACAGACCAAAGGGACATAGAATTTTTAGACTTAGTGTTCTTTCAGGAAGGTAATAACATCTTATCTATAAGTATACAAAAAATAAACTGGCAGTAATGGTTACTTAAACGCTAATAGTTGCCATAATCCAAAGTGGATAAAAAATATCTCTTTTGGACTATTTTAACGAATCCATCATAACTGTTCAAAAATGGAGGATTACGAACGAGAATCTATAGAATTGAAGAGGAAATTTGAGAAAAAGGGTTACAAACATAAAATCCTTGAACAGGCAGACAAAAAAACAAGAATAATCCCGAGACACACTTTTAAAAGAAAAAAAATAGGGATAATCTACATAATTATACATCTTGTAGTTTAGTAACTACATATAATGAAGGTGCCCAAGAAATTAATAGTATCCTAAGAAAACATTGGCACATTTTTAAAAAAAGATGAGTTTCTAAAAGAAATAACAAGGGAGAATCCGAAAGTAATATATAAGAAAAATAAAAATCTAAAATCCATTCTGGCACCTAGCCAATTAAGAACTAATGTAACAAATAATTCAAACTGGCTAGGGAAACATTTCCGCAGGTTTTTATAAATGTAATAGAAAAAAACTGTGAAGCGTGCATTCATCACTTCAGCAGAAGTAAGCCAACAAAAAAATTCAAGTCTTGCAGTACAGTGAAGGAGTTTGAAATAAAGACACTATCTCCTAGATTTAGAGTTTTGTCAGGAAAAACATGCGGCTCTAACACTCCTTTTTTTCCAGCGCACCCTTAAGCCAACGCTGGTATTATGAGTTTTCTAAATGGCTGCGTTAGCCTCAGAAAAGTGAGCGTTGAGCCAAATTTAGCTCCACTTCAACCCTCAATACCAGTGTTGCTTACGGCAGCGGTAAGCTGGAAAAACGTGCTTGTGCACGATTTCCCCATAGGATACAATGGGGCTGAGCTGGCTGAAAAAAAAACTAACACCTGCAAAAAAGCAGCGTTCAGCTCTTAACGAAGACCCATTGTTTCCTATGGGGAAACACTTTCTAAGTCTACACCTAACACCCTAACATGAACCCCATGTCTAAACACCCCTAACCTTACACTTATTAACACCTAATCTGCCGCCCCCGCTATCGTTGACACCTGCATTTTATTATTAACCCCTAATCTGCAGCTCCGAACATCGCCACCACCTACATTATCCCTATGAACCCCTAATCTGCTGTCCCTAACATCGCCGACACCTACATTATATTTATTAACCCCTAATCTGCCCCCCCAATGTCGTCGCACCCTACCTACACTTATTAACCCCTAATCTGCCGACCGGACATCGCCGCCACTATAATAAATGTATTAACCCCTAAACCGCCGTAATACCGCCTCGCAAAAACTATAATACATTTTATTAACCCCTAATCTGCCCTCCTTAACATCGCCGCCACCTACCTACAATTATTAACCCCTAATCTCCCACCCCCAACGTCGCCGCTACTATAATAAAGTTATTAACCCCTAAACCTAAGTCTAATCCTAACACCCCCCTAACTTAAATATAATTTAAATAAAACAAAATAAATTTACTATATTTAAATAAATTATTCCTATTTAAAACTAAATACTTACCTATAAAATAAACCCTAATATAGCTACAAGGCAACTTTGTATTTATTTTAACTAGGTACAATAGCTATTAAATAGTTAATAACTATTTAATAGCTACCTAGTTAAAATAAGTACAAAATTACCTGTAAAATAAATATTAATTAAATAAATTACCTACAATGATCTAAAATAAAATCATATTAAATAAACTAAACTATATTACAAAAAAAACAAACACTAAATTTCAGAAAATAAAAAAAAATACAAGAAATTTAAACTAATTACACCTAATCTAAGCCCCCTAATAAAATAAAAAAGCCCTCCAAAATAATAAAATGCCCTACCCTATACTAAATTACAAAGTAATCAGCTCTTTTACCAGCCCTCAAAAGGGCTTTTTGCGGGGAATTGCCCCAAAGTAATCAGCTCTTTTACCTTTAAAAAAAAGAAATACAACCCCCCAACATTAAAACCCACCCAAACCCCCCTTAAAAACCTAACACTAACCCCCTGAAGATCACCCTACCTTGAGCCGTCTTCACCCAGCCGGGCCGAATTCTTCATCCAAGCGGGGCAGAAGAGGTCCTCCATCCGGCTGAAGTCTTCATCCAAGCGGCGTCTTCTATCTTCAATCATCCGGAGCGGAGCCATCTTCCATCCAGCCAACGCGGAGCCATCTTCTTCCAACGAATGCCTGGTCCTTTAAATGACGTCATCCAAGATGGCGTCCCTCGATTCAGATTGGCTGATAGGGTTTCTATCAGCCAATCGGAATTAAGGTAGGAAAAATCTGATTGGTTGATTTAATCAGCCAATCGGATTGAAGTTCAATCCAATTGGTTGATTTAATCAGCCAATCAGATTGAAGTTCAATCCGATTGGCTGATTGGATCAGCCAATAGAATGCAACGTCAATTCTATTGGCTGATCCAATCAGCCAATCGGATTGAACTTCAATCCGATTGGCAGATTAAATCAACCAATCAGATTTTTCCTACCTTAATTCCGATTGGCTGATAGAATCCTATCTTGGATGATGTCATTTAAAGGACCAGGCATTCAGTGTTAGGACGTCGTTGGAAGACGATGGCTCCACGTCGGCTGGATGGAAGATGGCTCCCCTCCGCTCCGGATGATTGAAGATTGAAGATGCTGCCTGGATGAAGACTTTTGCTGGATGAAGAACCTCTTCTGCCCTGATCGGATGAAGACTTGTGCCAGTCCGGATGTCCTCTTCTGTCCCATTGGTGCCCTGCTGGCTGAAGACGGCTCAAGGTAGGATGATCTTCAATGGGTAGTGTTAGGTTTTTTTAAGAGGGGATCGGGTGGGTTTTAGAGTAGGGGTGTGTGGGTGGTGGGTTGTAATGTTGGGGGGGTCTTGTATTTTTTTACAAGTAAAAGAGCTGATTACTTTGGGGCAATGCCCCGCAAAAAAGCCCTTTTAAGGGTAGGGAATATTCTTATTTTGGTTTTTTTTTTTATTTTATTAGGGGGCTTAGATTAGGTGTAATTAGATAAAAATGTTGTAATATTTTTTTATTTTTTGTAATTTAGTGTTTGTTTTTTTGTACTATAGTTTAATTATTTAATTGTATTTTAGTTTAGATAATTGTAGGTAATTTATTTAATTAATTTATTGATAGTGTAGTGTTAGGTGTATTTGGAACTTAGGTTAGGTTAGCCCATAAATCTCTTAACTACTGACTTTTTTAAGCGGTAGGAGGCTTGGCGGTAGAGGCTGTACCTCTCACTTCTTCCAAGACTCGTAATACCGGCATTAGGCAAATCCCATTAAAAAGATAGGATACGCAATTGATGTAAGGGGATTTGCGGTAGCCAAAAGTCGCGGAAGAAAAGTGAGCGGTGATCCCCTACCTCCCTGACTCGTAATACCAGCGGGCGTTAAAAAGCAGCATTAGGACCCCTTAACGCTGCTTTTTAAGGCTAACGCAGAACTCTAAATCTAGGTGAGTGTAACTGTAAAACTGAATATGTAGTATATATGTTACAGTGTAGTTGCAATTTGCAGTATATTGGAAGGACTATTAGACCCTACAAGAAGAGGTTATTAGAACATCTAACCAATATTACTGCAGTTGAAAAATCACATAACCTATCCCTGCACTTTAAGAATTTTCACAAAAAAGATCCAAAATGTAGATAATACCTACGTTCCTAATTTTATCTTGTTCACTTCATTTTAGTGTATATATATATAAGAATTTGCTTACACTTATGTCTGTGACTTCAGATTATAATGTTGTTCTAGTTTAAATGTGAGTAAGGCGTGTACGGTAAAGTGCTAGCTCAATGTGTCTCTTCCCCTAGTTTCTGTTGTTTAGGTTGTAGTGATGTTTTAAAAATGTATGTTATGTTAACATAACGTTATAAGTTTGATCTGCTGAATAATAACTGTGAAACTGACATTACAGCACTTCTCACAACTGAAACAGTACGTCAATTAGTTTGTGGGTGTGACTGTATCTAGTGGTGGCTACTTAGTCTCACTAAGAACACTCCCAAAACTATCTTTGAGAAAGCTCCAACCGGCGTGAAACGTGTCAGATGACGTCATCATTACCCTTGTCCTTCAGTAATTCGTGAGTGAGTGTGTATACACACAGTTTCTATGTGGACTTTTAACGCATATCTAATAAATTTTCAATAATTGTTTTAAAAAGGTGCTTTGTGCTTCAGTGTTTCCAATCAGCCTATACTATTTGCTACTTTTTTGCTACTCAAGAACATTGATACTTATGCTTTGTGGGAGTCCTTTCTTCTTTGATATATTTATCCACAGCGGACTGCCCGAGCTGGTTTTCTTTACGCTGAGTGTTGGATCCCCGGATGTGCAGCCTGCTCTACGCTGTGAGGACGGCGACGTCTAGGCTCCCAAGCTAAGTAACCTGATATAGCCGTACCTCACCTTAAGTGCTTTTGTTACTATATATATATATATATATATATATATATATATATATATATATATATATATATAACACATCTATTCACATCTACTAAAACTCAAACAGAAGGAGAAGGATTTAAACCAGCATGGTACATACCTATCAGAGTACCACCGCAGGGGTAACATACCAAGAGGCTTTAGAGTCAAAAATGTACCTACGATTGGCAGAAATAATCCTGCTTTTTGCGACAAGTGGTGCAAAATTGAAAACAAGTGCTCTTTGGATCTATTCTTTTGGTTATCCAGGAAGTGGGCAGACTACTATCCCTAATGAAAATTGAGATAGCTACATATGAAGAACAACATCTGACAAAGTTATCCATTGATACTACTGAGGATTGGCTGCAAAAATTGGAGAATCAAACAAAGAAATATGAAGCAGACCTGATCGAATTCAAAAATAAAAAATTGGATGCATTTACGAATGATTATCGCGACAAACGTGTATACTTGTGGCTTCTACCTGTACAAGAGCGACAGAGACAACGCCAATACAGAGCCAGACGTCAGCGATATCAAAAACCTAGGGACCTCACAACAGTAGAGAGCTCAGGCTCTGGATTAGGCTCAGAAGGAGAGGCTACCACAAATACCAGTGGACAGCCAGAACAATCCAGTGGTGTAATCACACGATCAAAAAACTTGGCAGGAAGAGAACAAAAACCCAGAGAGGTGGATACAAGGAGAAAACCTCCACCGATGCCAACAAGATAGTAAAGGAAAACATTGTGGTCAATCTGAGTGATCACATTTTGACTACTCTGGAGTCTCAGGTTTTGAACAAAGGTCTTACTTTTATTCCTACTACCAGGACAGACCAATTTGATCTTTATATTGACTCTAAGAAATTCCAGAGACAATTACTTCTAAAAGAAAAATTCTCTACCAACCAGGACGACCGTAAACTCTTTAGGAGTAAATCAAAATATACCCCACAGTCTACAAATTCAAGCATCAACACTTACATGAGGTTGAGTATGAAGGAAATGGAACAATCTGTTAATGATCATCAAAAAGACACCTTTAATAATTTCTCTAGGCTGGAATGGGCTGCTTTAAGGTCTCTTACTGAAGATAAAGGCCTAATTATCCACGAAGCAGATAAGGGTGGAGCAATTGTGTTACAAAATTATGGAGATTACAGAGCAGAGATTCTCTCACAATTGGGGGATGAAAAGACCTATAAAAATCTGACAGGTGATCCTACATTGATTTTTAAAAAACAGATTGATGAATATCTACAGATGTCTTATGCACAGAATTTACTGGATAAATCAACCTTGACATACCTTACAGTTGAACATCCAAGGATCCCTGTGCTCTATACCCTTCCAAAAATTCATAAACGGTTACAAAAACCACCTGGGAGACCTATTGTCTCCGCAATAGGCTCACTCCTACAACCCATTGCCACTTTTGTGGATCATTTTTTACAGCCTATGGTTACCAACATGCCATCATATTTAAAGGATTCAGCTTCTTTACTATCATTACTAAACACTATGGAGGATGTCCTACCAACGGACATACTTGTTACTTTGGATGTAACATCATTATATACTGTTATCCCACACCAGCAGGGGATTCAGGCCATATCAACACAATTGGCCAGATATCCGTATGTGGGACCACCAGCCGAATTTCTATTACATCTGTTAGACCTCTGTTTAAGTAAAAATTATTTCAGGTTTGAAAGTAAGTTCTACCTCCAATTGATGGGAACGGCGATGGGGTCCAATGTGGCCCCATCTTACGCGAACCTCTATATGGCTATCTTTGAAGAATTTGAGACTAATCTGTTCAGAAATTAACATATTAAGGTCTTTAGATGCTACATAGATCACCTCTTCTTGATTTGGAGTTGGACTGCTGATGACCTAGGGCAATGGTTTAACCAGCTGAACTCCTCTAATGAGGCCTTACAATTCAAGATGCAATGTGACGAGAATCAAATCGACTTCTTGGATGTGCGCTTATATAAGGGAGATAACAAGCTACTTTATTTCGTACGGAGACAGACCATAATGCCCTATTGCATTTCACAAGTTGTCATCCGCCTGCTTTAAAAAAGGCTTTACCAAAGTTGCAGCTACAGAGAGTGACTAGGAATAACTCTGAAGAGGATAAAAACTTGGCCCAACTTTCAGAGATGCAAACCAGATTTGAAGCCCGTCAATATCCTGTAAAATTACTTCGTGAACATTGCCAAAGGGTATTGAATGATACTTCAGCGACATCAAGAGTAAAAGAAAACAGACGTACACGGGTGACAAAAATGGAATGGCTTCAGCAGTCAGAAAACATTGGGACATTATTAATAGTGACAACACGCTGCCCCTCCTCAATTCACCTCCACCAAGAATAGGTTACACGAGGGCCAGATCCCTCAGGGCCTACCTAGTCATGACTGATCCGCAAAAATCATACAAGAAGGCTACATGGCTTGACACTAATAAACCTGGTGTTTATCGTTGCCTGGGTTGCACAACTTGTGGAGGGCTGATTACTGGTTCCTCATTTATGCATCCCCATCAGAGGAAGACTTACAAACATAGATATAGGCTAACGTGTACGACTACACATATAGTCTATCTTCTCCATTGCACTTGTGGCCTATACTATGTTGGAAAGACTGTTGACGACTTACGTACCCGGATGACAAACCATCGGTCGGCCATTAGGTTGGCATTAAAGCAAGGAGGTTCAGAACAACCTGTCGCCAGACATTTCCAACATTTGCAGCACAAGGTGTCGGACTTAAAGTATACAATAATCGATCATGTGCCCCCTCTCTCTAGGGGGGGAGATCGAGATACGTTATTGCTACAGAAGGAGGCTAGATGGACATACCAATTACAGACATTAGTCCCTAAGGGCCTGAACACCCACCTGGACTGGCAGGCTTTCTTGTAGATGGATGTTTTACAAACTCACCCCATGAATTAATTTTCTTT
The DNA here is from genome assembly GCF_027579735.1 of Bombina bombina. Taxonomy (NCBI): domain Eukaryota; kingdom Metazoa; phylum Chordata; class Amphibia; order Anura; family Bombinatoridae; genus Bombina; species Bombina bombina. The sequence goes on from NC_069502.1 coordinate 1,009,571,604, forward strand.
GGCTTATTTTGGGTAGAATACCTCTAATACCCTCTGATTGATGAAAGTCTACTGATCCAGATACTATGAGAGTTTTGATCCATTGGCTTATATTTAGCTTATGACTTATTATGTCTACAATGCCCACCATGAATCAGTTCTGTACTTTATTTGTTTTCACTTAGAACATTTATTATAATATTCTCTGCACATGTCCTACAGACTGTTGATGTATATGTTACCTTACACAGTCGATACTCTTTGGTATTTCCTTGTACATTTTTTGTCAATTTTGACTGACAGTCTTTCCTTTTGACTTGTGACATACCCACCGGCTTACAAGTTTATCACTTTTACGGATATTGTTCTAAGTGTATATGGCTGTGTCTTTTTATATATAATATTGTATCCATTTTCCACATTTATATGTTTTATTCCTACCAGCTTTTCAGTTTAGGCTTATTTATGTTGCTATAGCAACAGTTCTAAATATGCATTACCTTGCTCTATTTTAATTGGTTGTTTTGGTACCACATGACACGCACGCTTTTGTTGTTGTTGTTTGTTGCTATGGCAACCCGGTGCGGCGCATGAGATATACTAAAACAACAATCCGTATAAATGTATAATAAATGGAATTTGGGGTATGTATTGACAGACTACTACGGCCTCATAGGATTGACCGCTTTTGGTACCACATGACACGCACGCTTTATTGTTTAGGATTGTTGCTATGGCAACCTGGTGCGGGGCACGTCATACATTAAAATAACATTCAATGTTGCTTTTCTTGTTTTTCTTGTAACTGTATAACAAATCGCAATTTTGGGTACGCATTGATAGATTACTCAGGCCTCATAGGATTGGCTGCTTTGGATACCACATGACACGCACGCTTCAATGCTTTGTGTTTGTTGCTATGGCAACTCAGTGCAGTACACGCGATATTGCAAACCAGTAATCCTTGAGTTCTGTTCAACTATACTGTTTGTTTATGTCCTAAACTATTGGGCCATGTTTGATTTAATGTTTATGTTCTTTTAATGTGCACATATTTTGTTATAGCTGACCGGACTCACGTTGCCTGGGATGATGACATCACCTGTTTGGGGGCGGAGATACCCGGGAGAGCGTGGATGCCTGGCCAGTTCACTGTGGTGGTTTGCTGTACTTAAGGGGTGTTTGGTAAGTAATGTGTAATACATTTTTGGTCTGAGGACGGACTATATTGTGTCCGAAAACGTTCACTGAATAAAAGTGCCTGTTTAAGGATTCCTAGCAGTGCGCTTCCTTCTATATATTTTTATATATATATATATATATATATATATATATATATATATATATATATATATATGCTGTGCCTTTTATGTTAGTTATAATTTTTTAAGTTAAAAAAATGTTATGTTAAAAATTGATGTTAAGAATCTATACAAATAGATTAGATATTTAAAAGGAGTTATCTCTCAAATAAAAAAGGGGAATTTTTATAGGAGAAATATCTCTGATACATTTTCTTTAAATATTTTTTTAAGAAAAAAACATTTTCTTCAAAAAAGATCATTTTTTCGAGTGACATATAGGCGGCTAAACATTGGATGCATAGGCGCACTAAGGGTTAACTAAAAAAAACTGGATATGGAGGAGGACCCAAAAGAAGCTATAAAAGGATACATCTGGATCAAAAATGGCATCTTGATAAAGGCTTTATAGCTGAAACGCGTAGAGAACCGCCACATTTGATACAAGATATTTCCTAGATATTTCTACCTAACTATATTTACAGGAGGCTGTGAATCAGCAAAAAAGAGGGGGAAAGTGCCTGATTGAGTGGTAACAAGTACCTGGAAAGAAACAGATACCATTGAGCGCTCACTAGGTATAATTTTATTGACGATAATAACCTGTAAAAGACCAGTAAAAAAACACTACACCTAACATTGAAGGAGGACAAGCTGTGAGATGATTGGCCACCTCTAGGTTAAGTGTTTTAGAAGCAAGGGATCCATTTACGCTGCTTACGAAGGAGCTGAGATCCGTAGCTTGGAGACGAGAAAACAAGGTACTGTGTTATACATTCCCACATTAACGCTACCTAATAAGTAGCAGGTACTTGTTCAAAGTGACTTCCATAATCGATGAGACAAGCTCCAACCGTCTAAAAATAAGAAGATAAGGTCCTGTGCAAACGCCTACATTTACGTTATCAGTAAGTAGCCAACATCTAGTAACAACTGTTTTTAACACATGCTGTAAATAAACAGCCAGTATCCACATATCACTGCTAGATGAGCAGTAGAAATGCAGCTAACTGTCCTTTTTAAAAAATCTTGGTCAGTTCATATCCTTTAGTGCTTATAAGGAATACTGCACTCACCACAACCAATTCAATACATTCTAAGGAACTGAATATAAGGATTACAATTTATCTCAGCAACTAACAATTATTACCCTCGCATTGAAGGTGTTTTACCTACGCTTTTAAGCGTCTATATATATATTTTTAATACTTTTAGCTGAACTGGGATTTTTTGTGATCAAAGACTCAATAATCAGAGAGAAATTCCTAGTTATTTTTTATTTTTTGGAATTGTATAGATTTTTCAAGGTTACTTCTATTATTATATGTCTTTTTTAGAAACAGAGCTCTGTATATTGATCGATATAAAGTGTATTTGTTGTTACTAAATTGTCTATTTTGTATCTTGTTTGCTACCTATTAACTTCTTAAGTGTTTTCTTATAGGAAGTTTCTTATTTTGAGGCGGACAGGAATCGCCGGAATTCAACCCGATCTAGTACGATCGGGTTGATTGACACCCCTGCTGGCGGCCCATTGGCTGTGAGTCAGCAGGGGGCAGCGTTGCACCAGCAGCTCTTGTGAGCTGCTGGTGCAATGCTGAATATGGAGAGCGTATTGTTCTCCGCATTCAGCGAGGTCTTGCGGACCTGATCCGCACTGTCGGATCAGGTCCGCAAGACCTTTCATAAATAGGCCCCAAATATCAATTTTTATACACCACTATTAGTAATAATTGATTTATTATTTAGTTACATAATATGTCAAGGATTTATGTACGTACCTGATAACAATAGAAATATTTAATTGTGAATTAAGGAAGACATACTGCTATTATTCATACTTTGACACACGTATTTAAATAAAAACACTAGTTTAAACTTGTTATTGGTTTATCACCTACACTTCGTTAATAACCTTTTTGTTACTCTGATCACATGATTTAAAAAGATTCTTAAGAGATTTTTTTTTTTTACATTTTTGATGCTAGAATTTTTTTTCAGGAATTATGAGTGAATTATTGATTTTAATTGTTCACATATTTATTTGGTTCAAGTTAGACGTGTACATTTAGTAACATTTATTATTTAGCTATTTTCCAAACCAGCATTCACTCTTTTGTGCCACATTTACTTTTTGTTATTTATATAGCATAAATATGCTTTCTTTCATGTAATTGGCAAGAGTCCATGAGCTAGTGACTTATGGGATATACAATCCTACCAGGAGGGGCAAAGTTTCCCAAACCTCAAAATGCCTATAAATACACCCCTCACCACACCCACAATTCAGTTTTACAAACTTTGCCTCCTATGGAGGTGGTGAAGTAAGTTTGTGCTAAGATTTCTACGTTGATATGCGCTTCTCAGCATTGTTGAAGCCCGATTCCTCTCAGAGTACAGCGAATGTCAGAGGGACGTGAAGGGAGTATCACCTATTGAATACGATGATTTCTCTAACGGGGGTCTTTTTCATGGGTTCTCTGTTATCGGTCGTAGAGATTTATCTCCTACCTCCCTTTTCAGATCGACGATATACTCTCAAATTTACCATTACCTCTACTAAGAACTGTTTTAGTACTGGTTTGGCTATCTGATATATGTGGATGGGTGTCTTTTGGTAAGTATGTTTTCATTTACTTAAGACACTCTCAGCTATGGTTTGGCACTTTATGCAAATTATATAAAGTTCTAAATATATGTATTGTACTTATATTTGCCATGAGTCAGGTTCATGTATTTCCTTCCGCAGACTGTCAGTTTCATATTTGGGAATATAAACACTTTAAGAAATTTATTTCTTACCTGGGGTTTAGTCTTTTTCAATTTGACTACTTTTTGCATTTGTGGGTATTAGGCCCGCGGGTGCGTCAAATGTTAGACTTTATTACGTCATTTTTGGCGCAAACTTTTTTGGCGCGGGAAATTACGTTTTTTGACGCAACTTCGTAATTTCCGGCATCATACGTGACGTCGAGACCTTTCACACGGCAGCGTCATTAGTGACGCAAGTGTGTCATTTCCGGTCATTTTTGGCGCCAAAAAAGTTTACTTTACGTTGTGCGTCATACTTGGCGCCAATTTTTTCTTCATTATTTCAATACCCCATTGTTGTTTGCCTCCTGCTTTCCTTTCTATCAAGAGGCCTATGCTTTTGCATTTTTTCCCATTCCTGAAACTGTCATTTAAGGAAATAGATAATTTTGCTTTATATGTTGTTTTTTTCTCTTACATTGAGCAAGATGTCCCAATCTGATCCTGCCTCTGAAGTTTCTGCTGGAACATTGCTGCCTGACATCGGTTCTACAAAAGCTAAGTGCATTTGTTGTAAAATTGTAGAAATTATTCCACCAAATGTCATTTGTAATAGTTGTCATGATAAACTTTTACATGCAGATAGTGTTTCTATCAGTAATAGTACATTGCCAGTTGCAGCTCCTTCAACTTCTAATGTGCATGATATACCTGTAAATTTTAAAGAATTTGTTTCTGAATCTATTATGAAGGCTTTGTCTGCATTTCCACCTTCTAATAAACGTAAAAGGTCTTTTAAAACTTTTCATTTAGCTGATGAAATTTCAAATGACCAACAACATAATAATTCATCCTCTTCTGATGAGGATCTATCTGAAACAGAAGATCCTTCCTCAGATATTGACACTGACAAATCTACTTATTTATTTAAAATAGAGTATATGCGTTCTTTATTAAAAGAAGTGTTAATTACTTTGGATATTGAGGTAACCAGTCCTATTGACGTTCAGTCTAATAAACGTTTAAATGCTGTTTTTAAACCTCCTGTGGTTTCCCCAGGTGTTTTTTCCCATTCCTGAAGCTATTTCTGATATGATTTATAGGGAATGGAATAAGCCAGGTACTTCCTTTATTCCTTCTTCAAGGTTTAAGAGATTGTATCCTTTACCAGCAAAATCTATAGAGTTTTGGGAAAAGATCCCCAAAGTTGATGGGGCTATTTCTACTCTTGCTAAACGTACCACTATTCCTATGAAAGATAGCACTTCCTTTAAGGATCCTTTAGATAGGAAGCTTGAATCTTATCTAAGGAAGGCCTATTTATATTCAGGTCATCTTCTCAGACCTGCTATTTCTTTGGGTGATGTTGCGGCTGCATCAACTTTTTGGTTGGAAAATTTAGCGCAACATGAATTGGATTCTGACATATCTAGCATTTTTCGCTTACTGCAACATGCTAATCATTTTATTTGTGATGCCATTTTTTGATATTATCAAAATTGATGTTAGATCTATGTCTTTAGCTGTATTAGCTAGAAGAGCTTTGTGGCTTAAATCTTGGAATGCTGATATGACATCTAAATCTAGATTACTATCTCTTTCTTTCCAAGGTAATAATTTATTTGGTTCTCAGTTGGATTCTATTATTTCAACTATCACTGGAGGAAAAGGAGTTTTTTTGCCTCAGGATAAAAAACCTAAGGGTAAATCTAAGGCTTCTAACCGTTTTCGTTCTTTTCGTCAGAATAAGGAACAAAAACTCAATCCTCCTCCCAAGGAATCTGCTTCCATTTGGAAGCCTTCCTCAAATTGGAATAAATCCAAGCCATTTAGGAAACCAAAGTCTGCCCCTAAGTCCGCATGAAGGTGCGGCCCTCATTCCAGCTCAGCTGGTAGGGGGCAGATTAAGGTTTTTCAAGGATTTCTGGATAAAATCTGTCCAAAATCATTGGATTCAGAGCATTGTCTCTCAAGGGTATCGAATAGGATTCAAAGTAAGACCTCCTGTGAGAAGATTTTTTATCTCACGCATCCCTGTAAATCACGTAAAAGCTCAGGCTTTTCTGAAGTGTGTTTCAGACCTGGAGTCTTCAGGGGTAATCATGCCAGTTCCTCCTCAGGAACAAGGTTTGGGGTTTTATTCAAACCTATTCATTGTACCAAAGAAAGAAAATTTGTTCAGACCAGTTTTGGATCTGAAAATTTTGAATCGTTATGTAAGAGTACCAACTTTCAAGATGGTGACTATAAGGATTATTCTGCCTTTTGTTCAGCAAGGACATTATATGTCCACAATAGACTTGCAGGATGCATACCTTCATATTCCGATTCATCCAGAACACTATCAGTTTCTGAGATTCTCTTTTCTAGACAAGCATTACCAATTTGTTGCTCTTCCATTTGGCCTAGCAACAGCTCCAAGAATATTTTCAAAGGTTCTGGGTGCCCTACTATCTGTAATCAGAGAACAGAGTATTGCGGTGTTTCCTTATTTGGATGATATCTTGGTACTAGCTCAGTCTTTACATACTGCAGAATCTCACACGAATCAACTAGTGTTGTTTCTTCGGAAACATGGTTGGAGGATCAATTTACCAAAAAGTTTCTTGATTCCTCAGACAAGGGTCACCTTTTTAGGCTTCCAGATAGATTCAGTGTCCATGACTCTGTCTCTAACAGACAAGAGACGTTTAAAATTGGTCGCAGCATGTCGGCTCCTTCAGTCTCAGTCATTCCCTTCAGTGGCTATGTGCATGGAAGTTTTAGGTCTCATGACTGCAGCATCGGACGCGATCCTTGGCCATCTTTATGTAGAGCAACAATTATTTTTTTCGGATCCTCAGAGAGTTCTTTGCCATGAGGTGCCATGTTGAACTTCCAGTGACCAGTATGAGAGAGTGTGAGAGCGATAACACCAAATTTAACACACCTGCTCCCCATTCACACCTGAGACCTTGTAACACTAACGAGTCACATGACACCGGGGAGGGAAAATGGCTTATTGGGCCCAATTTGGACATTTCCACTTAGGGGTGTACTCACTTTTGTTGCCAACAGACAAGAGACGTTTAAAATTGGTCGCAGCATGTCGGCTCCTTCAGTCTCAGTCATTCCCTTCAGTGGCTATGTGCATGGAAGTTTTAGGTCTCATGACTGCAGCATCGGACGCGATCCCCTTTGCTCATTTTCACATGAGACCTCTACAGCTATGTATGCTGAATCAATGGTGCAGGGATTATACAAAGATATCACAATGAATATCCTTGAATCCCAATGTACGACACTCTCTGACATGGTGGATAGATCACCATCGTTTGGTTCAAGGGGCTTCTTTTGTTCACCCAACCTGGACTGTGATCACAACAGATGTGAGTCTTTCAGGTTGGGGAGCTGTTTGTGGGTCTCTGACAGCACAAGGGGTTTGGAAATCTCAAGAGGCGAGATTACCAATAAATATTTTAGAACTCCATGCAATTCTCAGAGCTCTTCAGTTCTGGCCTCTACTAAAGAGAGAACCATTCATTTGTTTTCAGACAGACAATATCACAACTGTGGCTTATGTCAATCATCAGGGTGGGACTCACAGTCCCCAAGCTATGAAAGAAGTATCTCGGATACTTGCTTGGGCGGAATCCAGCTCCTGTCTAATCTCTGCGGTGCATATCCCAGGCGTAGACAATTGGGAGGCGGATTATCTCAGCCGCCAGACTTTACATCCAGGGGAGTGGTCTCTCCATCCAGATGTGTTTTCTCAGATTGTTCAGATGTGGGGGCTTCCAGAGATAGATCTCATGGCCTCTCATCTAAACAAGAAACTTCCCAGATACCTGTCCAGGGATGTTCAGGCGGAAGCAGTGGATGCACTGACACTTCCTTGGTGTTATCAACCTGCTTACATCTTCCCGCCTCTAGTTCTCCTTCCAAGAGTGATTTCGAAAATCATCATGGAACAGTCTTTTGTGTTGCTGGTGGCTCCAGCATGGCCACACAGGTTTTGGTATGCGGATCTGGTTTGGATGTCCAGTTGCCCGCCTTGGCCACTTCCGTTACGGCCGGACCTACTATCTCAAGGTCCGTTTTTCCATCAGGATCTCAAATCATTAAATTTGAAGGTATGGAAATTGAACGCTTAGTTCTAAGTCATAGAGGTTTCTCTGATTCAGTGATTAATTCTATGTTACAAGCTCGTAAATCTGTCTCTAGAAAGATTTATTATAGAGTTTGGAAGACTTACATTTCATGGTGTTTTTCTCATAAATTCTCCTGGCAATCTTTTAGAATTCCTAGAATTTTGCAGTTTCTTCAGGATGGTTTGGATAAGGTTTTGTCTGCAAGTTGCTTGAAAGGACAAATCTCCGCTCTTTCTGTTTTATTTCACAGAAAGATTGCTATACTTCCTGATATACACTGTTTTGTACAGGCTTTAGTTCGTATTAAGCCTGTCATTAAGTCAATTTCTCCTCCTTGGAGTCTTAATTTGGTTCTGAGGGCTTTACAGGCTCCTCCATTTGAACCTATGCATTCTTTGGACATTAAACTACTTTCTTGGAAAGTGTTGTTCCTTTTGGTTATCTCTTCTGCTAGAAGAGTTTCTGAGCTATCTGCTCTTTCTTGTGAGTCTTCTTTTCTGATTTTTCATCAGGATAAGGCAGTTTTGCAGACTTCTTTCAATTTTTACCTAAGGTTGTGAATTCTAACAACATTAGTAGAGAAATTGTTGTCCCTTCTTTATGTCCTAATCCTAAGAATTCTTTGGAGAGATCCTTACATTCTTTGGATGTGGTAAGAGCTTTGGAATATTATGTGGAAGCTACTAAAAATTTCAGAAAGACTTCTAGTCTATTTGTTTTATTTTCTGGTCCTAGGAAAGGTCAGAAAGCTTCTGCTATTTCCTTGGCTTCTTGGTTGAAACTTTTGATTCATCAAGCTTATTTGGAGTCGGGTCAAACCCCGCCTCAGAGAATTACAGCTCATTCTACTAGATCAGTCTCCACTTCATGGGCTTTTAAGAATGAAGCTTCAGTTGATCAGATTTGCAAAGCAGCCAGTTGGTCCTCTTTGCATACATTTACTAAATTCTACCATTTTGATGTATTTGCTTCTTCGGAAGCAGTTTTTGGTAGAAAAGTTCTTCAGGCAGCTGTTTCAGTTTGATTCTTCTGCTTTTTGATTTAAGTTTTTTTCTTTCAAAAGTGAAAATAAACTTATTTTTGGGTTGTGGATTATTTTCTCAGCGGAATATGGCTGTTTTTGTTTTATTCCCTCCCTCTCTAGTGACTCTTGAGTGGAAGACTCCACATCTAGGGTATTGATATCCCATATGTCACTAGCTCATGGACTCTTGCCAATTACATGAAAGAAAACATAATTTATGTAAGAATTTACCTGATAAATTCATTTCTTTCATATTGGCAAGAGTCCATGAGGCCCACCCTTTTTATGGTGGTTATGATTTTTTGTATAAAGCACAATTATTTCCAAATTTCCTTTGTTGATGCTTTCTACTCCTTTCTTTATCACCCCACTGCTTGGCTATTCATTAAACTGAATTGTGGGTGTGGTGAGGGGTGTATTTATAGGCATTTTGAGGTTTGGGAAACTTTGCCCCTCCTGGTAGGATTGTATATCCCATATGTCACTAGCTCATTGACTCTTGCCAATATGAAAGAAATTAATTTATCAGGTAAATTCTTACATAAATTATGTTTTTACATGTTTTCATCTACTTGACTGTAAAGGGCTCCAATGCTTTTATATATATAGCTCTATATATTTATACATATGTAATTATTTAAATACAAATAAATACATAAATACATATGTACACACATATAAACATATACTGTATGTGTATATATATATATATATATATATATATATATATATATATATATAAAAAAAAGCATACATACATTTACATATTTAAACATGTATATATGTATGTATATCTATGTTAAAGCCCTTTGTCTGCATTTTTTTAGCCCTTACAACATTTTTGTGCAGTATTTTTCTTAATATTTTTTATTAGTTTTATTATGAGTGTAACTGTACTTTGTATTCTATTTTTGATGTCATTTGTGACACTTTTTTGTTTCGCGAAACAGTTAACAAGAGCTCTGAGGACGTGCTACCCCGATGAGCATTGACTTAAATTGCGCTCAAATGATTGCATTCACTTTCAAATTGTAATATGAGCACTACACCCAATACGTGCAAACAGCTGCATTAAACACCTTTTCGCTCGTGCATAACTGTTAGCGCGCCACTCGTAATGTGGCCCAGTATAGGTAACTTTTTGTTCTGTTCTAATTTGTTTAGCATCTGTAGATTTTACATAATTGCCCACTGTGCTGCAGCTCAGTTTCAGGGTCTTGGCAATCCTTGGCCATCTTTATGTAGAGCAACAATTCTTTTTTTCAGATCCTCAGAGAGTTCTTTGCCATGAGGTGCCATGTTGAACTTCCAGTGACCAGTATGAGAGAGTGTGAGAGCGATAACACCAAATTTAACACACCTGCTCCCCATTCACACCTGAGACCTTGTAACACTAACGAGTCACATGACACCGGGGAGAGAAAATGGCTTATTGGGCCCAATTTGGACATTTCCACTTAGGGGTGTACTCACTTTTGTTGCCAACGGTTTAGATATTAATAGCTGTGTGTTGAGTTATTTTGAGGGGACAGCAAATTTACACTGTTATACAGGCTGTACACTCACTACTTTACATTGTAGCAAAGTGTAATTTCTTCAGTGTTGTCACATGAAAAGATATAATAAAATATTTACTAAAATGTAAGGGGTGTACTCACTTCTGTGAGATACTGTACATATACTAGTCTGTGGTTGGCTGATGTCTGTCACATGATTGAGGGGGCTAGAAAATAGGAGAAAAATTAAATTTGACAGAAAAAAAATCTATTGCTTATTTGAAATTCAGAGTAGGTGCTATTGCATTGTCTTTTTATTATGTACTTGCTCATTATGTAATTCTACTGTATTAAGTGGTCCTTTAAGCCATGTGTTTCTATTATTTAGTGACTCACTCTTAGGGCCCCATTCTTATTTATTATATTGTGAGTATGCAAGGTTCCTTGTCTGCCCACATTTGTGGGGAACAAGACAGCAACTGTTGCCAGAACATATGATTGCACAAGCAAACCCTTGTGCTGCCTTGCTTCTTAATCATCCTGGCTGAATGAAACCTGGATATTTTATCTTTGCCACCAGAGAGTATAGGAAGCAACAGTCCATAGACTACAACTTCTTAACTAGTACTTAGCGTAACTTCACTTGACCCTTCTGAGGAAGTGTAATGTGAAAGTGAACTGCTTTAGGGGGCACTTCTTATTTTATTATACTCCCTATGTGTTTGTGCAATAGTTTAACCATTTACTATTTTTTTTAATTACTTTGTATTTTTTATATTAATTTATTTTATTGGGAACCCTGTAAACCAGAGAAACAGGAACCCCATTGAAGGGGAAGAAATAGATGGAAGGGGTTTGTATACCCTGCTTATATAATTACCTACTACTATACCTCTATTGATATTGAAACACAGTGTAGTGGATTTAAAGGGACATGAAAACCAAAGTGCTTTTGCACAAGAATTTTGATGGATTGGAATAGTTTACTTTTAAAAAAAAAAATTGTTAAATGTCCTAAAATATTAAATCTTTTATAATCAAATTTGCTTCATTCACTTTGTTGAAGTTGTAGAAATGCATAAGCTGAAAACAATGTGAGCAGATGGCAAGAGGCATAAATGTGCAGCCACCAGTCAGCAGCTAGCTCCCAGTAGTGAATTGCTGCTCCTGAGCCTAACTATGAATGCTTATCAACAAAGGATACCAAGAGAATAAAGCAAATTAGATAACAGAAGCAAATGAGAATAGGTGTAACAAGAACAAAAAAAATATACTTCACTTTACGCCAGAACTTTTTTTTTTCTGCTAATTGATCCCTTTTTTTAAAAAACAATGGGCTCTTCCTTGTTCAATAAATGTAAATAATGTGTTAATCCAAGTTTCAAAGGAAATATGCACCCAAATAATTTATAGTCATCAGAACATTATTGTATTATTATAATTAAATGTGTGGAAGTTATAAAAATGTTAATTATACAATTACGTAACAGGATATCAAAGAGTTAATTGTACACACCATTATCTGCCTGTTATTTAAGTGGGGGGAAAACATGCATCCAAATACATAAAATAACAATCATCAAGAAGAGCTTGAGAAAAGACATTTTCCTAAATGGCTTTCACGTGGTTTACACAATACGAATGGAGGAAATCCAGCTATTTGCAAAACTATTGCATACAAAGCTAGTTTGAATTGATTAATTTAAATTTACTTCTAATGGATTCGAATTCCATTGAAAACAAAGTAATTAAAAATATCAAAGTTGATTTCACAATTTTTACACTGCAAATTTTAAAAGATTGGAATCCAAATTCTAAAATATTAAAAGAGAAGACTAGAAGTTTATTACTATGTGTTTAGTCTTTTATAGATAACTATTTTGCCATTTATTGATATCATAATAGATTTGAAACATATTCTAATCTTTTGTCAAATATTTTTTTTTATAAAATTTAAAGGTTACATGAACAGTATTACAACATAATAAAGGTACATGGTGAACAAAAGTGTCTTCACATTAATGCATAGATAGAAAAAATTCAGGTCCATACAGATAATATATTATGCATTCAAATATACTTGAGCTCTCTTATGCAGTCTCCTTTATTAGAGAATCCTTTCGAATATTTCCTCTATTGAATGAAGTATGTCTCAATATACTATCAGTCTATGGGCATTGCGCTGTAATTTGTTTTGCGCATCTGTGGTAGTGATGTCGCGAACTGTTCGCCGGAGAACAGTTCCCGGTGAACATAGCTTGTTCGCGTTCGCCGCTGCGGGCGAACATATGCGATGTTCAATCCGCCCCCTATGTGTCATCATTGAGGAAACTTTGACCCTGTATCTCACTGCCTTCTGACACATTTGAGCCAATCAGCAGCAGACACTCCCTCACAGACCCTCCCAGCTCCTTGGCAGCAGCCATTTTAGATTCATTACGATCTTGCTTTCTTAGTGAGAGGAGCTTAAGTGTTGCTGCTGCTGACATTATAGGGAAATAGATAGCTAGGCTAGTGTATTTAGTGTCCACTACAGTCCTGAAGGACTCATCTAATCTCTGCTGTAAGGACAGCACCCCAAAAAGCCCTTTTAGGGCTATAACTTCAGTCGTTTTTTTTTTATTATTATTTGTAATTTTATTTGCATTTGCCTGGCTTTCAGCCTGTGTGTGAGGCTCACATCATATACTGTGATTAGTGCCACCACTGATATCTGCTTAAGATTAGTGTAAATTTTAAAAAGAAACTTTTAAATCATTTTGCTAGTGTAATCTATTTTCATTTTCTCTCAGGCCTGTGTGTTTCTGGCTTACACAGCATACTGTGGTTAATTGCTGTCCTAGCAGCCACCACTCATATCTGCTTAACATTATTTTAAATTTTAAAAAAAAACTTTTAAATCACTTTGCTAGTGTAATCTAATTTCATTTTCTATCAGGCCTGTGTCTTTCTGGCTTACACAGCATACTGTGGTTAATTGCTGTCCTAGCATCCACCACTCATATCTGCTTAACATTATTTTAAATTTTAAAAAAAACTTTTAAATCATTTTGCTAGTGTAATCTAATTTCCTTTTCTATCAGGCCTGTGTGTTTCTGGCTTACAAAGCATACTGTGGTTAATTGCTGGCCTAGCAGCCACCATTCATATCTGCTTAACATTATTTTAAATTAAAAAAAAACTTTTAAATAATTTTGCTAGTGTAATCTAATTTCATTTTCTATCAGGCCTGTGTGTTTCTGTCTTACACAGCATACTGTGGTTAATTGCTGTCCTAGCAGCCACCACTCCTATCTGCTTAACATTATTTTAAATTTTAAAAAAAACCTTTTAAATCATTTTGCTAGTGTAATCTAATTTCATTTTCTATCAGGCCTGTGTGTTTCTGGCTTACACAGCATACTGTGGTTAATTGCTGTCCTAGCAGCCACCACTCATATCTGCTTAATATTATTTTAAATTTAAAAAAAACTTTTAAATCATTTTGCAAGTGTAATCTAATTTCATTTTCTATCAGGCCTGTGTGTTTCTGGCTTACACAGCATACTGTGGTTAATTGATGTCCTAGCATCCACCACTCATATCTGCTTAACATTATTTTAAATTAAAAAAAAAACTTTTAAATCATTTTGCTAGTGTAATCTAATTTCCTCTTCTATCAGGCCTGTGTGTTTCTGGCTTACAGAGCATACTGTGGTTAATTGCTGGCCTAGCAGCCACCATTCATATCTGCTTAACATTATTTTAAATTTTAAAAAAAAACTTTTAAATCATTTTGCTAGTGTAATCTAATTTCATTTTCTATCAGGCCTGTGTGTTTCTGGCTTACACAGCATACTGTGGTTAATTGCTGTCCTAGCAGCCACCACTCATATCTGCTTAACATTATTTTAAATAAAAAAAAATAACTTTTAAATAATTTTGCTAGTGTAATCTAATTTCATTGTCTATCAGGCCTGTGTGTTTCTGGCTTACACAGCATACTGTTGTTAATTGCTGTGCTAGCAGCCACCACTCATATCTGCTTAACATTATTTTAAGTTTAAAAAAAAAACTTTTAAATCATTTTGCTAGTGTAATCTAATTTCATTTTCCATCAGGCCTGTGTGTCAGGCCCACATCATATAGTGTGATTAATAGCTCTTTTTTCCACCACTTATATCTGGTGTAACATTAGTGTAAATTTTTAAAAAAATATATTTTTTACATCAGTCCTCTTCTAGTGTTATTTAATATTAGTTGCCAGGCAAGCCTGGCTGCCATTAGTGCCAGCCTGTGTGTCAGGCTGCCAGCATATACTGTGCCTACTTCCATCCTCAGTGCCAGTCCACCACTCCTATCTGGTGTAACATTAGTTTAAATTTTGTAAAAAAAAAAACTTTTACATCAGTCTTCTAGTGTTATTTAATTTTAGTTTCCAGGCCAGCCTGCCACTAGTTCCAGCCTGTGTGTCAGGCTGCCAGAACATACTGTGCCTACTTCTATCCTGAGTGCCATCACTCCTATCTGTTGTAACATTAGTGTAACTTTTTTAAAAACAAACTGTTACATCAGTCTGCTATTGTTATTTAATTGCAGTTGCCTGTCTGCCAGCGTGTGTGCCAGGCCCATTTTCCAATTAGTGGCACAAATCATATTTGTTATAACAGTAGTGTAAATATTTAAAATAAAAACTTTTTGACTGTGAATCATCAGTCTGCTAGTGAAATTGAATTGCAGTTGCCTGCCTCCCAGCTCGTGTGCCAGGCCCACTTGCCAACTAGTGCCACCAATCATATTTGTTATAACAGTAGTGTAAATATTTTAAAAAAATATTTTTTGACTGTGAAAGATCAGTCTGCTAGTGTAATCTAATTGCAGTTTCCTGCCTGCCAGCATGTGTGCCAGGCCCACTAGCCAACTAGTGCCACTAATCATATTTGTTGTAACAGAATTGAAAATATTTTAAATCAAAACTTTTTTGACTGTGAATCATCATTCTGCTAGTGCCATTGAATTGCAGTTGCCTGCCTGCCAGTGTGTGTGCCAGGCCCACTTGCCAACTAGTTACACCAATCATATTTGTTCTAACAGTAGTGTAAATATTTAAAATAAAAAATTCTTAGACTGTGAATCATCAGTCTGCTAGGGCAATTGAATTGCAGTTTCCTGCCTGCCAGCATGTGTGCCAGGTCCACTAGCCAACTAGTGCCACCAATCATATTTGTTGTAACAGTATTGAAAATATTTTAAATCAAAACTTTTTTGACTGTGAATCATCAGTCTGCTAGTGCCATTGAATTGTAGTTGCCTGACTGCCAGCGTGTGTGCCAGGCCTACTTGCCAACTAGTGCCACCAATCATATTTGTTCTAACAGTATTGTAAATATTTAAAATAAAAAATTCTTAGACTGTGAATCATCAGTCTGCTAGTGCATTTGAATTGCAGTCTGCATGTCTTGTTGTTTTATTTAGTCCGGCTAATCATGCAGGCCATATAGACCTCCCACCATTAGGGGTTGTAACAGGTATTAAACTAATAAGAACAGTACTACTGAAATAAACCTAGTTACCATGGTTCCAAGAGCGCAGGTTTTATTGTTGTACTTTGTTAGGCTAATCATGATGGCCATATAGACCTCCCCTGAGAGGTCTGGAAGTAACAGGGATGAAAGTGCTAAGAATAGTACTACTTTACACAACCTAGTTAGCCATGGGTCCCAGTCCAAGACTGCATGTCTTGTTGTTTTATTTGGTACGGCTAATCATGCAGGCCATATAGACCTCCCACCATTAGGGGTTGTAACAGGTATTAAACTAATAAGAACAGTACTACTGAAATAAACCTAGTTAACATGGTTCCAAGAGCGCAGGTTTTATTGTTGTACTTTGTTAGGCTAATCATGATGGCCATGTAGACCTCCCTTGAGAGGTGGGAGTAACAGGGATGAAAGTGCTAAGAATAGTACTACTTTACACAACCTAGTTAGCCATGGGTCCCAGTCCAAGACCGCATGTCTTGTTGTTTTATTTGGTCCGGCTAATCATGCAGGCCATATACACCTCCCACCATTAAGGGTTGTAACAGGTATTAAACTAATAAGAACAGTACTAGTTAACACAACCTAGTTACCATGGGTCCCAGACCGCATGTCTTGTGGTTATATTTGGTGAGGGTAAACAGGCAGGCCATATAGACCTCCCCCGATAGGGGGAGTAACAGGGATGAAAGTGCTAAGAATAGTACTACTTAACACAACCTAGTTACCATGGGTCCCAGACCGCATGTTTTGTTGTTATACTTTGTCAGGGTAATCATGCAGGCCATATAGACCTTCCCCGATAGGGGGAGTAAGAGGGATTAAACTGCTAAGAAAAGTACTACTTAACACAACCTAGTTACCATGGGTCCCAGACCGCGTGTCTTGTTGTTATACTTTGTCAGGGTAATCATGCAGGCCATATAGACCTTCCCCGATAGGGGGAGTAAGAGGGATTAAACTGCTAAGAAAAGTACTACTTAACACAACCTAGTTGCCATGGGTCCCAGACCGCATGTTTTATTATTATACTTTTTCAGGGTAATTATATATCTATCAAATCTATCTATTTATCTTCTATCAATTCTATCTAACTATCAATCTATGTATATCTATCTATCAAATCTATCTATCTCGTGGCCGGACTGTTTTGAGACAGCCACTTGTGTTTAGGCCAAATTTGAAGTAGGAGGACAGACCAATCATCTTCTCCATTCTCCCCGTTCCAAAAATGCAGGCCATATAGACCTCCCCCGATAGGGGGAGGAACAGGTAGTAGTAAACTGCTAAGAATAGTACTACTTAACACACCACGGGTCCCAGACCGCATGTCTTATTGTTATACTCTGTCAGGGAAATTATATATCTTTCAAATCTATCTATTTATCTATCAAATCTATCTAACTATCAATCGTATCTATCAAATGTATATTGCATCTATTGATCGATGTAATTCGTATCTATAAAATGTATATTGCATCTTTTGATCTATGTAATTGGTATCTATTAAATGTATATTGCATCTATTGATCTATGTAATTTGTATCTATCAAATGTATATTGCATCTATTGATCTATGTAATTTGTATCGATCATATGTATATGGCATCTATTGAGCTATGTAATCTATGTATCTATCTATCTCGTGGTTGTGCAAATGGACTGTTTGCGGTTGTTTGTGGTGCGTTACACTTGGAGTTTGGTCTGTCACTGTGAAGCGGGCGTAACCCTTACACTACCTGATCGATACAACATCATAACTGATGTTTTAAAGCATGTTATTGCAAACAATTTATTAATGTTAGGTGATTTAGGCCCTTTATGGGTTAAAAGCAGACTCTGCATCAAATATGTAATTTT
Source organism: Bombina bombina (assembly GCF_027579735.1). Taxonomy (NCBI): domain Eukaryota; kingdom Metazoa; phylum Chordata; class Amphibia; order Anura; family Bombinatoridae; genus Bombina; species Bombina bombina. Next base: position 1,009,589,664 of record NC_069502.1, read on the forward strand.
CCATGGGAGTTTTGCCATGGATCCCCCTCCAGCATGCCACAGTCCAGGTGTTAGTACCCTTGAAACAACTTTTCCATCACTATTGTGGCCAGAAAGAGCCCTTGTGGGTTTTAAAGTTCGCCTGCCTATTGAAGTCAATGGCGGTTCGCGAACAGTCGCGGAAGTTCGAGTCCGCCGTTCGCGAACCAAAATTTTTAAGTTCGCGACATCACTAATCTGTGGATGATAAATGAAGACAGGGGCACCACATGGCCAAGTATCGCCAGATAAGATAAAAAATGTACTGTACTGTAAACAATGCCCCAGTAGGGTGGGATATTTTTTGATTGGTTCTTACCATTTCGATTACTCAGGTGCATTTGTTTAACTATGTTTGGTTATATATAGCAAGGTTTTATGTGTATTTGTATAAGCCTGATGAAACAGCACACATAGCTGAGAAACGCATTGTTTGTTTTTATCTCTATTTTAATAAATGTAAGTTTTATCTTACCACTTGCTATATACAGTATATATATATATATATATATATATATATATATATATATATATATATATATATATATATATATATATATATATAAAATTATTATTGCCACAAACTTTCCACTGGCTTAAAGAGATTTCATCTGAAGACTTCTTGGGAGTGTACCAGCTGATTGCCGAAATTTGGTCTGCTGGATGACCTTAAAGGGACATGAAACCCCAAATTTTTCTTTCATGATTCAGATAGAGAATATAATTTTAAACAACATTCCAATTTACTTCTATTATCTAATTTGCTTCATTCTTTAGATATCCTTTGTTGAAGAAATAGCAATGCACATGTGTGAGCCAATCATACGAGGCATCTATGTGCATCCACCAATCAGTAGCTATTGAGCATATCTAGATATGCTTTTAAACAAAGGATATAAAGAAAATGAAGCAAATAAGATAAAAGAAGTAATTTTAAAAGTTGTTTAAAATGGCATGTTCTTCCTAAATCATGAAAGAAAAAAATTGGGTTTCATGTCCCTTTAAGGATCCACCCTGCATATATGCACCTTAATTCTCTGGTGCTATACTAAACGTGAGTGCACTTTATACCATTACATTGTTTATCTTATCTGGCAATACTTGGCTATGTGGTGCCCCTGTCTCCATTTATCATCCACAGATTGATGATTCTGGGAGTTGGACTCTACTCCCCTTACAGAGAGCTGCCTGTGCCTGGACACAGTTTTTTGGACTTTTATCTTGATATTTACTTTACACTGCACTGTGTCTCTGCATATTTTACAACTCACAACTATTTTGTGTATCCACTTATATTATACTTTTGATTTTTAATTTAATTTTTTGTTTTTATAGGGCGCCCTCATCACAACATTTTAAACCGATAAATATCGCTGTTGGAAGCAATTTTGTGTATCAACTGCTTCTGATGGGGCGTTATACCACATTATTGGCAGCCAGGGTCCGGCTGCCGAAAATATTTTTGTGTCCCATAGAAATTATTAGAAGCCGTTAAGTGCTAACTTACACCAGGTTTCAATGGAAAACGCAAAACCATCTATTCACTGTCAGAGGCTGTCGATACACTGAAAAAAAATTACACCCAGCTCAACTAGGTGTAAAAGAGAAAAGATTAATAAAGACATTTTAAAACTTCCAAATAATGTTGAAGAAATGTAATATGTAATATTTATTGGAGCCCCATGTATAGGAATGGTTGCACTTATAATCTTATTGAAATATCAAAATGTATTTACATATAAGAACAGGGCCCGACTGGGAATAAAAAGCAGGCCTGGAAAGTTTGGAGACCAGTCCTACTTTTTGCGGAGTCAGTAAAATGCACATGCTCCATTTTTCTCAAAGGCATATTCAGTTACAGGCTCTAGTTTATTGAATATAGCTTTTTTACTTTTAGGCACAATGACGGATGAGAAAAACAGAAACTGGTTTCACAGGCAGAATACTTGCAAGACCAAGTATAAGAGTTGGTTGAACACAGGATACAGCAGAGGCTGAGTTATGGCAGCTCAGGCAAGCAGAGGCTAAGCACAGGCCCTGGCTGTTCAGGCAGGCAGAGGTTAAACACAGGCCTTGGAAGCTCAGTCAGGCAGAGGTTAAACACAGGCCTTGGCTGTTCAGGCAAGCAGAGGTTAAACATAGGCCTTGGCAGTTCAGGCAGGCAGAGGTTAAACATAGGACTTGGCTGTTCAGGCAAGTAGAGGTTAAACACAGGCCTTGGCAATTCAGGCAGGCAGAGATTGAACATAGGCCTTGGCAGTTCAGTCAGGCAGAGGTTAAACACAGGCCTTGGCTGTTCAGGCAAGCAGAGGTTAAACATAGGCCTTGGCAGTTCAGGCAGGCAGAGGTTAAACATAGGCCTTGGCTGTTCAGGCAAGTAGAGGTTAAACACAGGCCTTGGCAATTCAGGCAGGCAGAGATTGAACACAGGCCTTGGCAGTTCAGGCAGGCAGAGGTTAAATACAGGCCTTGGCAGTTCAGGCAGACAGAGGTTAAACACAGGCCTTAGTAGTTCAGGCAGGCAGAGGTTAAACACAGGCCTTAGTAGTTCAGGCAGGCAGAGGTTAAACACAGGCCTTAGTAGTTCAGGCAGGCAGAGGTTAAACGCAGGCCTTAGTAGTTCAGGCAGGCAGAAGATAAACACAGGCCTTGGCAGTTCAGGCAGGCAGAGGTTAAACACAGGCCTTGGCAGTTCAGGCAGGCAGAGGTTAAACACAGGAATTGGCAGTTCAGGCAGGCAGAGGTTAAACACAGGCCTTGGCAGTTCAGGCAAGCAGAGGTTAAATACAGGCCTTAGTAGTTCAGGCAGGCATAGGTTAAACACAGGCCTTGGCAGTTCAGGCAGGCAGAGGTTAAACACAGGCCTTAACTGTTCAGGCAAGCAGAGGTTAAATACAGGCCTTGAAAGTTCAGACAATCAGAGGTTAAACACAGGCTAAGGAATTGCAGAGGACCAGGAGTACTTATGAGCTGCAGTAGACAAGGTACACACTGTAGCTGAAGAGAACCAGGAAAGTTCAGGCACTGCAGCAATAAGATGGCGTCAGGAGCTGTAGCTTAAAGCAGAAAACAAGGTAAGACTAGCAGGGTTGGTATCTCTCTGGCAAATACAGGTCAAGGTAAAATCGGAGGTTTGGTCAGAAAACAGGCAAAATAGAAAATCCAGTAGGTCAGAGCAAAATCGGGTTTCATGGCAAAATGGTCACACATAAACAGAATCAGGAACTAGTCATGGTCAATACCAGAAAGTAAACAGCAAAAGGATTCTTCTTCAACAACCAGAGGCACAGACTGAGAAAACTCAATGTCAGGGGAAATACTGATTGGCCATGCAGGTTTAAATAGTCTGTTGGTAATTGCACATCACCAACAGCTGACAGGAGGTGGAGCCCCCGAGAGATAAAGAAGAAAACAAAAGGAAAGCATCCACAACTAAAGCCTTCTGGTAGCTCAGTGAAAAGTCACTGGGATACAACATGAGAGTGCAAACAATCAAATTGTCCAGCCACCAAGTATCTTTTTTAAAAGACCTTTATTTTCTTAAGGCAGGGTCCATCAGTATAGCAAACCAGCAACGTGTACATACAACATTTTTTTTTTTTTTCTCCCTCTCTCTTTTGCCCCCCCTCCCTCCTCCTCTTCTCTCCCACTCTTGTTCAGGGATATAGAATTAAGCTTTAGGTATGGCTAATACTAAAATAATATCATGGAATGTGGGCGGAATAACCAGCCCAATAAAGAGGAAGCGTTTACTTGCTGATATTAAAAAAAGTAAAGCGGATATAGCGCTAATCCAAGAGACGCACCTCACCAAAGCTGAAAGTGATAAATTAAAGGTAAACTGGGTCCAAGAAGTAATAGCCACACCATGTACATCTAGGAAAAGGGGAGTGGCAATTCTATTGCATCAAAATTTGGAATATCAAATTCTATTAAAAGAGGTCGATATTAAAGAAAGATATATAATAATTAAAATTCGAGTTAAGGATAGAATATTTGTAATCTGTAATGTATATGGCCCAAATAAAAATGATCAATGCACTTAGTCTTATGGCGCGGTCGGGCCAGGCTGTGACTATACAGCTGGCCCGATGCGCTGAGGAAATATAACAGACCCGCTCAGCAGAGAGCAGAGAGCGGGTCTGTGAAACAGCGCTTTCTTTTAAAAATTAATTGGGGAAATTACGTTTAAATAATATTTGGCTAATATAATGTTATATAATTCTGCACTATGTGCAGAATTATATAACATTATTTTTAAGGTTTACTGTCCCTTTAAAGTAAATTTTATAGTGTAAGGTAGGGTTACCATAGCAACTAGCTTATTATGGTGTGATTTTGAAGAAATCTGACGTTGGATGGAAGCGTTAACAAAACGTTAACTTACTCCTACATGGAAAGAGCGACTGTATGCACATATTTAAATGTAAACCTGGTATTAATTTGGAGACGTAAATTACTTTTAACTTCAGTAGCTTACAGTTCCATTTTTTACGGCTCAATAGAAACAAGCCCAGTTTTAGGCAAACCAACAGGTTAGAGTTATATATAAAGATATAGGGGTAAGGAAGGGAGGGCTCGTCCCCAACAGAACCTATGGTCCAGCCATATAAGAATATAGTGATCTGGATATGGGTGTATAGTGTATGCAAGAGATGTCTGTGTGAAAGACAGGTGTGGGTGTGTATGAGAGAGTGAGAGAGGGTGAGACAGAGATTGTGGGTGTTTTTGTGTGTAATTGTCTGTGTCTGAGTTTGTGTATGTGTTATTACCTTTACAACATTTTCAGGATTAACTAAGTGCGCATACATTTTAGTCACTTAAATAAATATTGCAAAGGTAACAATTTTTGTGCACCCTGCTCAAAAAAATTAGAGAGACATTGGACCCTGCCGCAGGTTGTGATTCTTTTATCTCATCATTAAACCCCTTAGGGACAAAGTGCTTAAATTACATACGCCTAGATTTAGAGTTCTGTGTTAGCCATCAAAAGCAGCGTTAAGGGGTCCTAACGCTGCTTTTGGCCGCCCGCTGGTATTTAGAGTCAGCCAGGTAAAGGTGTACCGCTAACTTCCAAGCCACGACTTTTCCATACCGCAGATACCCTTACGCCAATTGCGTATCCTATCTTTTCAATGGGATCTTCCTAACGCCGGTATTTAGAGTCTTGGCTGAAGTGAGCGGTAGACCCTCTACCGACAAGACTCCTAACGCCCATGGAAAGGCTGTAGTTAAGAGCTTTATGGGCTAACGCCGGTATATAAAGCTCTTAACTACAGTGCTCTAAAGTACACTAACACCCATAAACTACCTATGTACCCCTAAACCGAGGTCCCCCCACATCGCCGCCGCACTATAATAAATATTTTTAACCCCTAATCTGCCGACCGCACATCACCGCCACCTACATTATCCCTATGAACCCCTAATCGGCTGCCCCTAACATCGCTGACACCTACATAATATTTATTAACCCCTAATCTGCCCCCCCAACGTCGCCGCCACCTAACTTCAAGTATTAACCCCTAATCTGCCGACCGGACCTCGCCGCAACTATAATAAATGTATTAACCCCTAAAGCTAAGTCTAACCTTAACCCTAACACCCCCCTAAATTAAATATAATTTTAATCTAATGAAATAAATTAACTCTTATTAACTAAAGTATTCCTATTTAAAACTAAACCCTAATATAGCTACAATATAACAAATAATTATATTGTAGCTATTTTAGGATTTATATTTATTTTACAGGCAACTTTGTATTTATTTTAACTAGGTACAATAGCTATTAAATAGTTATTAACTATTTAATAGCTACCTAGTTAAAATAATTGCAAAATTACCTGTCAAATAAATCCTAACCTAAGTTACAATTAAACCTAACACTACACTATTATTAAATGAATTAAATAAATTAGCTACCAATACCTACAATCAAATACAATTAAATAAACTAAACTAAATTACAAAAAAAACACTAAATTGCAGAAAATAAAAAAATATTACAAGAATTTTAAACTAATTACACCTAATCTAAGTCCCCTAATAAAATAAAATAAAAAAAAATAATAAAAGTCCCTACCCTATTCTACATTACAAAGTAATCAGCTCTTTTACCAGCCCTTAAAAGGGCTTTTTGCGGGGCATGCCCCAAAGTAATCAGCTCTTTTGCCTTTAAAAAAAAATACAACCCCCCCAACATTAAAACCCACCACCCACATACCCCTACTCTAACCCACCCAAACCCCCCTTAAATAAACCTAACACTACCCCCCTGAAGATCTCCCTACCTTGAGTCGTCTTCACCCAGCCAAGCCGAAGTCTTCATCCGATGGGGCAGAAGAGGACATCCAGACCAGCAGAAGTCTTCATCCTATCCGGGCAATAGAGGACATCCGGACCAGCATCTTCTATCTTCATCCATCCGGAGCGGAGCCATCTTCTTCCCAGCTGACGCGGATCCATCCTCTTCAACCAACGCCTACTCGCCGAATGAAGGTTCCTTTAAATGATGTCATCCAAGATGGCGTCCCTCGAATTCCGATTGGCTGATAGGATTCTATCAGCCATTCGGAATTAAGGTAGGAAAAATCTAATTGGCTGATTCAATCAGCCAATCAGATTCAAGTTCAATCCGATTGGCTGATCCAATCAGCCAATCAGATTGAGCTCGCATTCTATTGGCTGTTCCGATTAGCCAATAGAATGCAAGCTCAATCTGATTGGCTGATTGAATCAGCCAATCAGATTTTTCCTACCTTAATTCCGATTGGCTGATAGAATCCGGAATTCGAGGGATGCCATCTTGGATGACGTCATTTAAAAGAACCTTAATTCGGCGAGTAGGCGTCGGTTGAAGAGGATGGATCCGCGTAGTCTGGGAAGAAGATGGCTCCGCTCTGGATGGATGAATATGGAAGATGCCGCTTGGATTGTCTGCCGGTCCAGATGTCATCTTCTGCCCGGATAGGATGAAGACTTCTGCCAGTCTGGATGTCCTCTTCTGCCCCATCGGATGAAGACTTCGGCCCGGCTGGGTGAAGACGACTCAAGGTAGGGAGATCTTCAGGGGGGTAGTGTTAGGTTTATTTAAGGGGGGTTTGGGTGGGTTAGAGTAGGGGTATGTGGGTGGTGGGTTTTAATGTTGGGGGGGTTGTATTTTTTTTACAGGCAAAAGAGCTGATTACTTTGGGGCATGCCCCGCAAAAAGCCCTTTTAAGGGCTGGTAAAAGAGCTGATTACTTTGTAATGTAGAATAGGGTAGCGACCTTTATTATTTTATTTTTTATTTTTTTTATTAGGGGACTAAGATTAGGTGTAATTAGTTTAAAATTCTTGTAATATTTTTTATTTTCTGTATTTTAGTGTTTGTTTTTTTGTAATTTAGTTTAGTTTGTTTAATTGTATTTAATTGTAGGTATTGGTAGCTAATTTATTTAATTAATTTAATGATAGTGTAGTGTTAGGTTTAATTGTGACTTAGGTTAGGATTTATTTTACAAGTAATTTTGTAATTATTTTGACTAGGTAGCTATTTAATAGCTATTGTACCTAGTTAAAATAAATACAAAGTTGTCTGTAAAATAAATATAAATCCTAAATTAGCTACAATATAATTATTCGTTATATTGTAGCTATATTAGGGTTTATTTTACAGGTAAGTATTTAGTTTTAAATAGGAATACTTTCGTTAATAAGAGTTAATTTATTTCATTAGATTAAAATTATATTTAATTTAGGGGGGTGTTAGGGTTAGGGTTAGACTTAGCTTTAGGGGTTAATACATTTATTATAGTAGCGGCGAGGTCCAGTCGGCAGATTAGGGGTTAATACTTGAAGTTAGCTGGCGGCGACGTTGGGGGGGCAGATTAGGGGTTAATAAATATTATGTAGGTGTCGGCAATGTTGGGGGCAGCAGATTAGGGGTTCATAGGGATAATATAGGTGGTGGCGGTGTCTGGAGCGGCAGATTATGGGTTAATTGTGTAATGCAGGTGTCAGCGATAGCGGGGTCGGCAGATTAGGGGTTAATAAGTGTAAGGTTAGGGGTGTTTAGACTCGGGGGTTCATGTTAGGGTGTTAGGTGCAGACTTAGAAAGTTGTTCCCCATAGGAAACAATGGGGCTGCGTTGGGAGCTTAACGCTGCTTTTTTGCAGGTGTTAGGTTTTTTTTTTCAGCCCAAACTGCCCAATTGTTTCCTATGGGGGAATCGTGCACGAGCACGTTTTGCCAGCTTACCGCTACCGTAAGCAACACTGGTATTGAGGGTTGAAGTGGCGGTTAATTCGGCTCAACGCTCCCTTTTTGGAGCCTAACGCAGCCCTTCAGACAACTCTAAATTCCAGCGATTTTTGGAAGCAGCGGTAGGAAAAAAAGCTGCATTAACTACGCGGGTCTTTACCGACAAAACTCTAAATCTAGCCAATAGATTTTTTTTACATTTTTGCTCTGTATTGGTTTCACCAAAATTATCCGCTTTCTTGTTAAGGACACCTAAACATATTATATACCAATTTTTTAAAAAGACAAACAGGGCTAAAGAAAAATACCTCAAACAAGAATCATTATTTTTCCAGGTTTTAGGAACATCTCAAATGTCTAGGTTTCAAAGTAATTTATAGCACATTTGGGCCACAATTTCTAAGCATGGAATTTTTAGTTTAACAGTAAAATTTGCAATGTTTGGACTATAAGCTTAATAGTGGTTACCCAATCCAAAAATCCTATACAAAATTATATATTTGTAGAAACCAGGGTATGTACAGTACCTAGACATGTTTAATTTAACCCATTTATCACCAAGGGCAGAAAATAAAAATCTGGGGGAGGGGACACTATTTTGCAAAATAAAATTATGTGACTATAGACTTCATTAAAATAAATTTACTTTAAAAATACGCTTTATTAAAATACATTTTAACACTTTAATTGACATAGGTGCTGACATGGAGAGAAGGGGAGGAGTCAATACTAGTCATTAACTTTCTGACATGTGATCACTGTGACTAGCTGTATGACTATGAATCTATTTTGATACCAGCATGCATTCCAGCATGCTAGCACTTAGGCTCCATTTTAAGTATATAATCACTGTGACTTGGCTATTGCTGCACTGTTGCTGGATATCCTCAAATGCAGGCATCCTGCAACAGCTTAAAGGGAGAATATACACCAATTTTCATATAACTGCATGTTATATACACTACTATAAAGAAGACTATGCACAGATACTGATCAAAAAATCTAGTATACAACATTTTAAATACTTAGTTTAATACTGTTAATGAGGTTAAGCTGTGAAACCCACTGAAAGGGGATGGGAAACCAGGAAGAGCAGACACTGCCCCCCCCCCCCTACCCTGCATATGAAAAGACCTATTACACAAACAGAAGCAGCAGGAATCGGCTTGATTAGGAGTCTGAAAATCAGCACATGTTATTATTAAAAAATAAGCAAAACTGTACATTGTTACAAATGGATCCCAGATGGGCTATATAAATGGATCATCTAGAAAACATTTATGCAAAGAAAAATCTAGTATACAATATCCCTTTAAGATATACTCTGTTTTCAGCTTGCATCTCATGTAATGAAGGCATCCCACTGACATCAATGTGTTCACTGGGACACCCTGTCCTTGCCATCATTTAACTGGGATGACCTCAATAGTGCTATTTCTGTGCTGCCTCACTGCTGAAGCATGCAGAAATAACATGATCTCTCTGCTCACAGCTAGACCTGTGCTACCAAAGACCAGGATGCAGGCACCATACAGGGTACGATGCCCATCCTTAAGGGTGTGCTATGCTGCGCTCAAGGATTGCTCTTTATTCTGGCTGGATACAATAAGGTGACATTACCACCACTTGGCTAGCACCAAATGGCCAAATGGTTAGCACACTATTGGATAAGAGGTGAAAGAGGTGAAAATGAATAAGAGGTGAAAATGTCGCCTCATTGAGGAAATAGCATTTTGCCGTAGGCAGCCGGATGCGCTCAGCTTGGCATAAACTCGCCAAGCTAAGTTTGTTGTACTTCATGACTTAAAGTTCCCTTTATTTGTATCACTGGTAAATCCTAACAATTCAAAAATGCTAGGTTTTACCATCACTTTTACATGTGTTTTCAACAAGTGACAAAAATTTAGAATGTAAAAAGTCAAAAAAATCTTACAAAAATCTGCACAATAAGTGTTTTTACTTACTGATTGAGATACCATTGTCAAACTGTCCCTGTGCAACTTATAGCAAGTATTTTCATGCCAGAAATCCATTTGAAAAGTGTTAAATTATTGTTACATTCTAGAGATTTGAAGAAGATTAGAATGTTTTCAGATCTGAAACCCCTGCAAAAAAAACATGCAGCAATCGGTGCTTGAAAATCCTAATTATTGGCAATATGTGTGTGAAGAAGTGGTTAAAGGGACAGTTTACTCAAAAATGTTCTCCCCTTTAATTTATTCTCAATGATCCACTTTACCTGCTAGAGTGTATTAAATTGTTTGCAAGTATTTCCTTTGCCCTCATATTGGCATTTGAAATAGTTTATTTAGCCTGTGGTATCCCCACCTATCCTGAAAGTTTTTGGCCTCGAGACCAAGCTGTGTTAACACAGCCATTAGAAAAGATTACACTCCCAGTGGGTTATAGAAGAGATAAGGTAATAAAATGTACATTTTTCCATTGTTCTCTCCAAGTATTAGTGATTGGGTTATGGACAGATATAAAATAAAGAAGCAGGAATATGTACACAATGTTATAAAGTAATGATATCTGATTATACCTACAAGCTCAACCCATTTAATTAGGTTGTGGCTTCAAAACACAAAATTGGCTAATTCATATACACAAATAAGCCTTAAAAAGCAAATCTCATGCATTTTATACTCTGCATCTGATAAAAAAAGTTATTGGAAACACATTAAGGGAGAAACAATTTTATAGTGTACTGTCCCTTTAAGCTATCATGAAACAGATCAGATTATTTGGTTCTCCTCTATTGTTATACTTTAAAAAATTGTAATTAACTTGCATTTTAAGTATAGCTGAAGAAAAAAAATATAAGCAAGCCAAAGGACAGAAATTTTCATTTATATAAGTATATTATTATTATGTGATCATATGACAAAATATGAGTTTGAAAAGTGAGTTGTCACATTTACTCCTTTATATTAAACCATATTTTTGTGTCTAAATTTATACCCTTCAAATAATCTTAGTGTTATGTGAAAAGATGAGTGTACAATTGTATATATAGGTAATAAACTTATTAAACATAATTTCAGCAATTAATTAAAGGACATTCAGAATCATATTTCCATTAATTTCAGTTTTATTGAACTACTAATGAAGAGAAATGATGTGAATCAGTTTTATACGGTTCTTGGTTATAATATGTTGCATATTTTTAGGTTACTTAGCAGTTATAATAAAAAGAATAGTTAAAGAGGAATAATATACTCACAAATCTTCACTTAGATGTCAAATTAAATGGAGGCCAGTTATATTTCACTTGGCCCCATGAGGGAAAAAGCCAATTGATCGTACTGGCAGTATTCCAATTTCCTCTTTTTGGCTCATATTTCCAGACAAGGGTGTTTCTGCATAAGGTCTTTGGACAGTGTCTTATCTACCTTTTTACTGAGCTAATATAAATGTCTTTGTGATGTTGCCATGAGATATAAAAAAAATTATAGAATTAAACAATTTGTGTCAGTCATATTTCTTTAACTTCATTGCTGTCCTCGCTTATACCTATAAAGAGCTCTGCAGAGTCGGATGGCTAAATATGGAATCTTTAGCTTTTTTCTACTTTTATTAACACTCCGTACGGAGCTTGAGGGCCTGTGTTTCTGGCGAGCCTACTGGCTCGCCAGAAACACCAGTTATGCTCTGATGAGGCGGACAGGAATCGCTGGAATTCAACCAGATCAAGTGCGATCGGGTTGATTGACACCCCCTGCTGGCGGCCGATTGGCCGCAAATCTACAGGGGGCGGCGTTGCACCAGCAGCTCACAAGAGCTGCTGGTGCAATGCTGAATACGGAGAGCGTATTGCTCTCCGCATTCAGCGATGTCTGTCGGACCTGATCCGCACTGTCGGATCAGGTCCGACAGAGATATGATAAATAGGCCTCTAGCTCTACTTTTTATAATATTTCAGAGATTGCTGAGGAACAATGACCTGCCATCTAAAACAATTACTATGTTTATGTATATATTTGTTTTGTTTGCACAGTGAATAATTGTTTGTAAATTATTTAGAGAAAGGCGGATTTTATCTGTGCATGTAATGTATTAAATGTTGTGTGGGGGGGAGGGCTCATGGTAAACTGTACATATGGAAAGTCAGAGGAAAGTCATAAACATTAAATTGCCATTACTTTGATAAATTGACATGCTCTAATTTGCTAGTTAAACACATAGTTAAAATACTGCTTTGAAGCTGCAGACCACTGCTGGTTCAGAGTAAAAACTGACACTGGGCCAATCAGCAGCGCTAGTCACACAACCTGGCTTTGAGACTACGCATACTGATTGGGTGACCGGCAGCTTCTGTTTGGGGTTAAACACATAGAATTGCAGCATCACTAGTGATAAAATTACTTTTGCAAACGGAATCAGAGCATTTAATTGTATCACTATAATTAACTGTATCTTTCTATGTCAATATTAGGCTCAGGGTCAGTTTATTAAGTTGTATTTTTCATCAAGATGTGTACAAATATACATTATTATATTTATTAGTGAAGTATTCCCATTACAAAAAGCTTCAATCATAAGTCAAGATTGATACATGATCATCATTTGGGTCAGTTTGATGTCAGTTATTTCAAAATGTTTGCAGCCTAAATATAATTTTTCTCAATTTATGAATTTGTTTACACTACCAAAATGACACTCTGATCAGCAATCTCATTTAGGTTGTGCACTCCACAGGAAGACACAGGACATCTCTTTTTACATGTTAGGAAGTTAATAGGCAAATACATTGTAACAGTGGTCTAATGCAAATTGCTGGGGAGTGTTAGCTTATTTAAACTATAGTTTAGAATATTGACTGAACATACATTTTACAATTGCGAAAATGTAAACTAGAAGTTTGATGAGACATCAAAAGCCAATGGGTACAAGTTATGAGATGCACCGCAGATGGAATATCTTAATCTTTATGTTTAAAGTGAGATATTATTTTATTATTTGGAGCTCATACTGATCAGGTATTGGGATTTGAGATTTATCATTCATAATCTTACTTTATTAAGATCACTTTTAAGTTAATGCATCAATTTGTTGTCCCTTTTAGATGTCAGTGTATATTTCTTATGATGACCAACATCTACATATTGATATCATATCATACATGTGAGATATGGAATAGCTATAAAGATTCCTAAACATTAGCTTCAGCTATGGTACTCTTGACAAGAATAACAAAATGACAATATTACATTTCAGCAATTATTAGTTTTATTATGGGTAATCCATATGTGTTGTTTTACAAAGAGAGAAATTAATGAATTGCAGATTTTTAGGGGCATATTTATCAAGCTCCGAAAGGAGCTTGATGCCCCGTGTTTCTGACGAGCCTGCAGGCTCGCCAGAAACAGCAGTTATGAAGCAGCGGTCACAAAGACCGCTGCTCCATAACCTGTCTGCCTGCTCTGAGCAGGCGGACAGACATCGCCGGAAATCAACCTGATCGAGTGCGATCGGGTTGATTGACACCCCCCTGCTGGCGGCCCATTGACCGCGAGTCTGCAGGGGGCGGCGTTGCACCAGCATGCTCGCCGTATTCAGCAAGGTCTGGCGGACCTGATCCGCAGTGTCGGATCAGGTCCGCCAAACCTTGATAAATATGCCCCTTAGTCTCAACCACAACTTAGAATTCTAATTTTATTACACGCACAACTCCAATTTTGCTTTACCTTCTTTTTACTACTTATGCAGCTTTTCACAGAAATAACACTAAAAATAAATTGAAACATGACAGTGAAAACAAGAACAACCAATGAAAATGAAACATGAAAATGAGCTGATTAGATAAACCAATGAGCATGATCGTAGTGCCCATAAACTGTCCACATAGTCCCATTTTCTCCTCTTTCTTTTTGCTGCTTGTGCAGATAAGTGTCACGCCGCACCGTTGCTAGGGGCGCGGCATCCTCTCCATGCTCGTTGCCTAGGGCTGTGTCGGCTCAGTATGCGTGCGGCGCTGACGTCATCGCCGCACACTCCTGATGCCGGCCGGTCTCTTGGTGCCTTTCCAAAGGTATTTAAACGGGCAGCAAACGACCTGTCATTGCCAAGTACTTTGTGTGCTCCTGGGAGTGACAGATCGTTTGCTGGATTATACCTTGTTGCCGAATCCCTGCCTGTCTCACTACGCTAACTGGTTAACCCCTAATCTGCTGGACTGATACTTGTTACTGAACCCTGCCTGTCTCACTACGCTAACTGGTTAACCCCTAATCTGCTGGACTGATACTTGTTACTAAACCCTGCCTGTCTTACTACGCTTATTGGTTAACCCCTAATCTGCTGGAATGATACTTGTTACTGAACCCTGCCTATCTTACTACGTTAACTAGTTAACCCCTAATCTGCTGGACTGATACCTTGTTACTGAACCCTGCCTGTTTTACTACGCTACCTGGTTAACCCCTAATCTGCTGGACTGATACTTTGTTGCCGAAACCTTGCTTGTCTTACTACGCTACCTGGTTAACCCCTGAGCTACTGGTGTGATACATTGTTGCTTCCCCGTCTCACTACGTCTCCTTTTTAACCCCTGAATTGCTGGTCTACTTTTCTGTTGCTGTATCCTGTCTGCCTAATTTGCCTTGTGCTGTCCTGCCTGTGGTGAGTGCCGCTCTCCTCATTTTCCTGATATTCTCTGCTCTGGGATATTCCCTATCTTTCCGACTCACAAGATAACAAGACTACTGGCCGAGTTCGGTCTGATAGAGGAGTATCCCACGAGCCTCACAATAAGTACATTTAGGAGTATTATCTATACGTATTCCTATTTTGTTTGTTTCCCTTTGTTTTTGTTATATTTCCCTTAAGTATTTGTTTTTTCTTGCTAATAACCTCCTATTCTTCCCTAGATCCTTTTCTCATAAGGGAATGGAGACTAAGATCTGTTGCTTTTCTTGGAAATGCTAACAAGGCTATAGTCGTGGTAAGGAGGAGAAACATCATTCGCAGATTAGACCCAAAATTATCTGATTTTGCCACCACCCAATGCTCCACTGATTCTAATGGTTTATTATTTGGAGATATATATTTATTTCAAATGAATATGTATGCCAAAACTTTCAATACCTTGTCTAAAACTAAATTAACAATTAAAAATACATTACATATACACAACGAAGTGTATTTGACAGGGCCGGGAAAAGAAGGGTCCGTTTTCATGTCTGTTCCAGCTATAATGCATACAACTCCAGGTCCCAATACTGCTATTCAAATCAATCTCAAACCCAGGTACAAAACACCTCTTTCTTCCCATCAAGAGGTCGATCCTGGCCGTCAAGGTCCTTCCGAAACAGAGGTCGCTCCAGATTTAACACAGGTAAATCCTCTTCTTCCCCCTTTTCTCCCTTTTTTGCCCAACAAAATAGGTAGAAGACTTGCTGTGTTTCTCCCAAATTGGCACCTTATTACCTCCGACCCCATGGTTCTCCAAACTATTTCTGGAGCCACAATAAGATTTTGTTGAAATCCCCTCTCAACTTTCCCTCCCAACCCCTATTATATTTTCAAAGCAAGACAAATCTGCCATACATTAAGAAATGTAATCTCTGGCATTAAAACAAGCCATAGAACTGGTCCTCAGGGATGAGAGCAATTATGTAAGCAATTTGTTCCTGGTCACAAAGAAGAATGGCCTCTTCCGCCCAGTGATAAATCTCAGAACTTTGAATGCCTCTGTTTGTTACCAACACTTCAAAATGGAGGGCATTCATCTTCTGCGAGATTGTTTCCAGAATCGGTATTGTCTGGTTCACATAGATCTAACCGATGCATATTTGACTGTCACCATCCATCAGGATTTCCGAACATTTCTCAGTTTCTTTTGGAACAATATCCTTTGGCAATTTCATTAAGTCTCTCCTCTGCCCCTTGGATGTTTCCCAAAATTCTGAAACCTGTCACAGCATGGCTCAGATTCAGGGGTGTTCGTCTCATCATATATCTAGATAATATCCTTTAAATGAATCAAGATCAGTCCACACTATTATCTCATCTCAACCTTACCATTTTCCTTCTAGAAAACATAGGTTTCCTCATAAACAAAGAGAAATCAGTTCTTATTCCCACTCAGAATCTTACCTTTCTGCGATTCTTAATAGACACCATTTCTTCTACCCTCAGTCTCACTCAAGACAAGATTTCCAACATAAAGAAGGAAATATCCCTTGTTCTCAGGAAACCTTCCTTTCCCCTGAGACTTTTAGCTTGTATCATTGGTCTACTTTCATCCTCCATCCAGGCAATCTTTCCTGCCCCTCTCCACTAGCAAGCCCTTCAAGGTCTAAAGATTCATTATCTTCACAAAGGTTTGCCTACTCTCACCTTATTTCTCTCTCCACAGAAGCTCACTGGAACTCAAATGGTGGCTTCTCAATATGGATGCCTAGGATGGCAGAGGCATTTTTGGAAATTCTCCAGATTTGATTATAGAGGCAGATGTCAGCAACTCAGGTTGGGCCGCACATTGCGGTCCTCTTATCACTGGTGGCAAATGGACAAACACAGAGCAAAACCTTCACATCAATTGCAAAGAACTTCTTGCAGGTTCTTTTGCGATAACTTAACAAGAAAAAAAGGGAAAGAGGCACTCCAATGGTACAGATGGTTACAAAGATAAACCAAATGAAATTCTACAAGAAACCCCCCTCTACAGAAAGGTACTCCCAAAAATGATGCACTATTGTACAGTCCAAATAAAGCAGACTGGATAGATCAGAGTCCACCAGCTAGCTCACTCCAGGTTGTACGGCACTTTTGTTCTTCTCAATAAACAGGAAAAAAGAGGGGAGGGGGAAGAGGCTCCAATGGTGCAGATAATCACAACAATATATGGAATGCTCCCAGTACCCTCCAATGGGTAATACTCACAAAGACAGCGCACTATAATACAGTGCAAATCAAGCAGGCTGGATGGATTGGAGCCCACCAGCTGGCTCACTCTGGCAATAGGATGCAAGCCCAATGTTGAAAATAAGTAAATGGTGGTGCAAAGTGTCCAAAAAAGACTCAAAAGCTCCTTAAAAGCAGCACACCCCTATGTCTAAGGGGCAATTTATAAAAAACAAAAAATAAAATACATACAACAGAGTGCTTATGGCACCCTTTCCTCAGGCAGTGATTCCAGCTTATTTGAAATTTAGAGTAGGTGTTAAATCATTGTCTTTTTATTATGCACTTGTTAATTATGCAATTCTACTGCATTGAGTGGACCTTTAAATAATTTAGTTTGATAGATGTATATTAGTTATGTAGGGTTCTGGATATGATGGATAGACATATACATTGAAATATAATGCTCAAAAAAGCCCCCAGAATATTTTGTGAGTTCTCTCCATGCCAGTGAGTTTTTTTTTAATCAGGCCCTATTTTCTAAATACATAAGTAAGTCTATATATAATAATAACATTTTTAGATTTTTTAGGGCTCCATGTACTAAGCCGTCAATTCATCCGTCATTTTAGACGCGGCTAAACTCGCCGTTACTCGCCGCGGGCGAAATGGTGTCCGCTGTTGCTATGTACTAATAATCCCACAATAAATAGACACGTCTAGCCCGCCGCGAGCAGTGGCGGAATATTGATAAATTTGAAGCCTCGCTCGCCGCGACTAAGCTGATGTACTTAACTTTCAGTTGAATTGTCTGGCCAATTGTTAACACGTGACATGTAAGGTGTCATGAATGTCATAGTAGTCGCGGGAATAGAATTTTGCTCCTATAAATGTACAACTTTTCTAAACAACTTTATTATTGTTCCAAAAATTTTGGAGAGTAATTACAGAGCGCTTGTTTTTGTGATCTTTATTTACAAATTCGATATGGCTTCATCTGGATCTGAAACCGCTTCAAAATCCAAGAATCCTCACTTTTCTCATCAGCAAAACGTCGTTTTGATTGACATGATTATTGACTCATGATTATTTGTTTGGATGTCGTGTCAAACAGACAAATTTTTCTAGGAGGAAGCAGATCTGGCAAAGGATCAGCGACGCTGTTAGTGCCCAGGGTCCAGGAAAAAAGGATGTCGATCAGCTGAAGAAGCGTTACAACGACATTAAACGTTTCGCCAAAGCTAAATTGGCCAGAGAAAAAAATTCGGCACGTGCTACCGGAGGTGGACCAGCATATGTGGCAGACCTCAATGATTATGAGCAGAAGCTTGTTCAGCGTCTGGGACCAGAGATCATCACTGGCATAACGGATGATTGTGACAGTGATTTAAGAGGTAAACGTACAACATAGTTGACGCAAATGTTTTTTTTTTTAATTATGATAGGTCATTGTCTCCAATATATATTTCTTTAAAATAACATTATCTGACTTCTTACGCTTCAGTATCTGAATCTATATAGGCCATTTAGGCCCCAAATACTGTAATCATTTATGTCGCATATATGTATAAGGGATTGTACAAGCCATTTAGGCCCCAAATACTGTAATCATTTATGTTGCATATATGTATAAGGGATTGTACAATAATAGGGTTGTTATACTGCCTTTTTTTTAAAGGTCTAACGGAACTAAAGATTTGTTGATTATTAATATAGTGATCCCTAAAGATAACACCCATGTGTTTATTTCCAAACCAGTATTGCATAGAAACCTTAAAGAGATAATGACAATAGAAATAATGTAATTTGAAACTATTAAAAAAATATTGTATGTCCGACATTAATCATGAGACTAACCCCAGATCACATGCCTTCTTAAATTTCTGATCTATTGACTTCCATGTTGCGTTATTTGACTATAGAATATTATTTTTAACATCTTTCAAAATTGTTCTCCGCTTTATAAACATATACTTTTTTCAGATATAGCTATGCACATAGTTGACGCACTCACATGAACCATCTATGTGCATCAACCAATGATCATTTACTGTGCCTGTATAGATTTGCTTTTCATCAAAGTATAAAAATCCAATGAAGGCAAAAACATAATACAATTAAATATTTTTGAAAAAGCATTTTCTTACGCAATTTGTAAAGGAAATTTTATTTGTTCATGTCCCTTTAAAGGGCCACTAAACCCAAAATCTTTTTTTAATGATTCAGATAGAGAATAGAAATTTAAACAACATTACAAATTACTTCCATTATTTCTTTGGCTTCATTTTCTAGATATTCTTAGTTGAAGAAAAATAAATACACATGTTGAGCCAATCACACGAGGCTTCTTTGTGCAGCAATCAAATGCTTTTCAACAAAGAATATCAAGAGAATAAAACAAATTAGATAATATAAGTAAATTATAAAGATGTTTATAACTGCATTCTCTTTCTAAATCATAAAATAAAAAAGGTGGTTGGCATGTCCCTTTAATGATTGAGCCTTCATTCACTGCTGTAATTATTATTAACACTTTTAGCTTTCAGTTTCAACTAGAAATAAAAATAAACCTAACATATTTTTTTATTTTTTTTTAAAGCAACGCCAACAACACAAGCAGAGCCTGTGAGGAGTAACGAAGTGCCCACTTGTTCTACTTCATCTTCTGCGGTTTACAGACCACCCAGTTCAGCTGTTTCCAGACCTTCGGCCAGTTTTACACATGGACAATTAATACGCTCCACATCTAATGTTACACACACAACTTCCTTGGC
This sequence comes from Bombina bombina, assembly GCF_027579735.1. Lineage (NCBI taxonomy): Eukaryota > Metazoa > Chordata > Amphibia > Anura > Bombinatoridae > Bombina > Bombina bombina. The sequence continues at coordinate 1,009,609,547 of NC_069502.1, forward strand.
GGACACACTTCCTGATGTAAGGACCAGCACTCCAGAAACTGGTGTTGGTAGTGCAACTGGTAAGTACTTTACAAATGAATAATTTCAATGTTGTGTGTTTTATCTCTTTTATCTATCAATTTTTTTATTTTTTATTTTTTTTTTAAATGTCAAATGTCATTATTGACATATTCTAGTTCGAGATCTTTTACAGATGGAATGTAATTTGAAGGACAAATAGCAATGATCATAGATTTTCATGAAAGGGACACTGTACAAATTTTTTTAAATGAGGATTCATGTAGAGCATGCATGCAATTGTAAGCAACTTTCTAATGGGTTTAAATGTTATCATTATTTTCTTTTTGAGAATTGATCATAGTATTACATAAGAAAGTTGATTGAAATTCCATGCTATATATCTTATTCTCAAAAATATTATTTTTGCTTCAGTGTCCAGTTAATTGCAAAGTACATTTCCATTAATAATTTTCCAAATAGAAATTTCACTGAATGTAATAGCGTTTGAATATATGGTTACATTGACTAAAAAACCTTTTTATTTTATTTATTTATTTATTTTTATTTTATTTATTTTTTTATAGGTGATTTGGGACGTCTTTTCCAGCGATTGACTGGACATTCATCTCCATTATTTGATGGTTTGTATCACATATGTATATATATATATAATATAACTTAAATTGGTGTATGACGGTTGTATCTGCTCTCTCCTTCTATTCTATTTCTGCAAGTGTTTTTAGAACATTTTATTTTTATTTACTAACAATTTGTTATGTCTTGATCTAGAAGAAGAAAACTCATCAAGGGAGATCACTATCAATCTCATGCCGATAGTGGAAAATCCCATTCAAGATGAACGACCAGGAGGGCATGATGGAAGTGAGACTCCAGATATTCTTGAAGATTTTGGAGATGCGCAACCAGATGAAATTCACACACCGGAAAACCTTCAGGAACCTGTTGAAACACAGGCACCACCAATTGCAATGCAAACAGGTGGTCTAAATATTGACAATACACCGGCAGAAGGACTATTGGCCGATGTTGGATTGAGGGAAATGTTGACACTTGCAAAGCAATACAGAGAGGACCACAGAGAAATGCATAATATTATTAACACTAATATTGACCGCTGGGCTGCTCTGTCAGAAAAAAATGTTGAAATAGAAATGCAAAGGAATGAGATTGAAATGCAGAAATTACAGCTGCAAAGAGAAATGTTCCAGTGGCAGAGGCGGATGGATGAAGAGAAAAACCAGCAAATTAACAGAGCTTTAACCATCAGTGAAAGGACATTACACTCTCTGTTGGCTATTGTCAGTGAAAGGGAGGGTACAACAGACCCAAAGATGCCACGTCTGGAGTGAACATTTAATTTATTATTTATAACACTATATTAGTCACTGTTAATTTTTTTTCATCGATATATTGTTTAATAAGTTAGTTTTTGTGTTCTTTAAGTTTAAAATGTTATTATTTAATAAAGACAAATTTTTTTATGCCCAAAAAAAAAGTTTATTTACATAAATTCAAAATCACTTTTGATTCTTCAACACAAAAGTTTTTCTCAGTTATTAATTGTCATTCTTCTGACAATCATCATGACAAAACAAAAAATGAAATCAAATAACATATTTACGGTATAAAAAATCTACTTGCTCCATTAACATCCCCAAAGTTGCCCTAATTTTAGAAATTTTTTGTTTAACATGATCTTCAAGACAACTCTGAGTACTTTTGTCTGCAGTTTCAATAGTTGATGTCGAAGATAAATCTGTAGAAAAATAAATGCAAAGCAAATTTGAATTCAATTTTCATATACATATGTAATGTATGATAGGGTTTTTCATCACAAATATTACCTCCTGATGTGCTGTTATCTAGGTTATCTACTATATTAGCTTCTACACTTATGTCCACTCCTTTAAAGCTTTCATCTGAGCCAACTCCTATTTGAAATATACAATATGTATTAGTTAAAACTTTGATTTTCTTAGATTTAAGATTACTGAGTATGAAACATACCTTTATCTACCATCATTGTTGGTAAAACTTCTATCCTTGGTTGAGTATCATCTGAACTCAAGGCTTCAAATATTGTCACACTATCAGGATTTTGAAATTCTTCCATTTCCATACTATTTTCCATGTCTTCCATGGTAATATCTATGAACGTAATTACAAAGATAAAGATAGAAAACTATTAAATCAAAAACCTAGGATATATTATTTAAAACAATAATAATAATCATTAAAAGGGACATTGAACCCACTAGTAGACACTAGTGTGATGTCACAAAGACAATGTATTACCTATAATATATTGTCTGTAATAACTTTGATCATAAACTTTATTTATTTGAAACCTTTGATAATTGAAGAGCAACAACTGTTATGTATTTAACTGTTTATCATGAGTGATTTTTAATAACCTTAATTCTTAAAAAAAAATGGAGACAAGTTAATAAAGAAAGTTTTTTATTGATCAACTGAAACTTTAATCTTCAAAATATTGTTCTGAAACCATGTCCCTTGTTGCATTTCCACACCTATTAGCTTGTTCTACACATATTTCTTCTGGTAAATCATCAGCATCTATTGGATCTTCATCTTCTAATGGACAGCCTCTTTTAATTGCTATATTGTGCAGTATGCAGCAAACCAATATAATTTTTGCAACTTTCTCTGGTGCATACTGCATAGCACCACCAGAACGATCAAGACATCGAAACCGCATTTTCAAAAGACCGAAAGTCCTCTCAATAATCCCCCTGGTAGATCGGTGAGCTTCATTGAAACGTACTTGACTTCTGGTCTGTGGGTTGTTATAGGGAGTCAACAGCCATTCTGTGCATGAGTACCCTCCATCTCCTAATAGAAGATATAATAAATCTAAATATTAATATAAGAATAATTATAAAGATTCAGAACTATACAATACAAATTTAAACTATACAGATTACAGTCGACAAATTGGGCGCAATTTTTGTACATTGAAATGAGAGACAAATTAGACGCCAGTTATGCTTACCTAGAAGCCATCCGTCAGGCATATTTCCGTCCTCGAACTTCCGGTATAACCCAGTCTGCCTTAAGATGTAAGAATCATGACAGGAGCCAGGAAAGTTAGAACGGACACTGATAATCCTCATGTTGGGGTCACAGACCATCTGGACATTCAAGGAATGGAAATGCTTTCTATTCCTATAGATCTCCTCACGAGCTTGAAGTGGTCTTACAGCAACATGGGTACAGTCTATGGCACCTAGGACATTGGGCATCCCAGCCATCCTATAGAAATTTGACTTGATAGATTGCCATTCTTCAGGGGTAGATGGCAAACAAACATATCGATGAAAAATAACCATCATAGCCCCTATTACTTTGGATAAGTGGCGTGAAAAAGCAGATTGACTCATTCCAATAATGACGCTAGAAACTGCCTGAAAGGAGCCTGTTGCAAAAAAATGCAATGCAGCTAATAGTTTCAGAAGTCCCGGAATAGCTTGTGAACGAGCAGTCATCGGCTCCAAATGATCTTCAATCTCTCGATACAGGTGTAATATCGATTCACGATCAAGCCGGAATCTTTGTATGATCTCTCGGTCAGAAAGGCCGTGCAAACCAACCCGTGGAAGGAATACACGGGGGACACGAACTCTCCTTCTTCTAACGATACGATTAGCTACATTTCCAGTATTCTGTCTTCTAGCCCAGATTTGCATCAAACGGAGAATAAACAAAAAAAGAATTCTCTCCATAGCTGCTGAAATGAACAATGTAAGTACAATGCTGATATTACTGCCTTTTATATATGTATAGACTGGCGTCTAGAGTGGCTTTCCTATTGTTTTGTTCCTTGCCCGCCACCTAAAAGGTGGCGAGGCAAAAATAACGAGGTGGGGGCGGAGATTGACGCGAGCGGACAAATAGATTTTTTAGTACATTCGTTTTTGGCGAGTTGGTGGTCAAATGTGTCTAATTACAGTAAAAAATGGAGAGGTAGCGAGGTTTGGCGGATAAGTACGCTCACAATTTTAAAGATGCGAGTTTTAACATAATTGACGGCTTTGTACATATCAGTTTGCAAGTTTTGACGCGAGATTTGTTGCGGGTAGCTCGCTGACTGCTTAGTACATGGAGCCCTTAATGTTAGAATTGCAGACAGGCATTCATCAACTACATGAAACATGCTTTTTTAGAAATGTTGCAGGAGTGACGAACAGTGGGAGGCTGGGTCCTGATAATCAAAAGATCACCAGCATGGAGAGAAAGCACACATCTTTGGGGTCTATTGTTGAGCAGTGATTTGTAATTTAGGTATCTCTTCACATACAGAACCCTGCATAGTGAGATTAGCAGCCAACAAGACAACTTGTCTTTATAAAATTATTTGAAGGACCTTGCAGTATTGACAAGACTTCTTAGGTCATCTCACCAAAGCAGAAAGCTTTAGATCATCTGGCCCTTTGAGATATTTTTTTCTTTAATTGACAGAGAGTAAGCCTATGACAGCATGAGACACAGCAAAGTAAGTGAGTGAGGAAAAAGGACTCCATCTTGCCTATGAATTCAAACAGACTGAGTAACATCTTGGGCTCAAGAGAAAGTCCTTTGAATAAAGCATCAGAAGGTTTTGCTTCAATGACTGACACATGTGGAGATAGTTGATACAAATGTATCCAACCAGAGTCTGTCTAGATTCTTTGTGACCTGTTATTTATAGTGCATTGCTATCAATAGCAGTGGGTCATAAATCAATACTGAGCTGCTGAAAGGTTAAACAGATTTTACAGCAGGTAAGAACTAGAAGCTCCATCACTAGTGCTGCAGCAGCTCCCAAGTAGTAGTAACCAGCTGCTGCTTTCAATGAGTGCCACTAGGACATAATAGCACTAGTATCCTATGAATGTTAGGTGTGGCAGCATAAAGTGCCCCAAAAATGTATTTTTGATACCTAAAATAAGTCATACAACAGTTTTCCCCAGTCATACAGCAGCTTATAGGTAGACAACATCAAATTCTGAAAATAAAAAATAAACAGTCATCAGCACTGATTAACCACTGCCACAGATTAGCACTAAGCTACGTTCCAATCACCCTGCTACTGACTGTTACCCCTCACCACACTAGTCAGATTCCATGCACTGTTGTTAACCTTAACTTCACAGTTAATATATATTCACCATTGTTAACCTTAAATAAGCGACTGAGTTGTCCAAATCACCCCACCCCCGTTACCTTTAAATACACAATAACCCCCAACAGGCCACACCTACTTGACCATACCACCGAAAAACAATAAATATTGTACAAATTTCATGACCTTTATACAAATAGAATCCTACATTTTTGTTTTTAATCTGGAATACACAAAAAGCACATACACACAAATTGATAACATGGAAATAAAGGGATTATTTGTAGTAATGGTTTGAGTGATTGTACAGCAAACTTTTTGTACTAATAAAAGGTGTATAGAATATCAGGAAATCCCCAAAAAGTGAGGCAAACAAAAATCAGATACAAATGTATTGGGTTCATACTCTTGCACATGTTTCCTGGCACATGGCAATAGCCAATTGAAAAAAAGATTTGCTGTTTGAGGGTGAGCGTGCCGACCAAACTAGAGCCAGATGCCTGTATTTAAGCTATGCAGGCAATGGCAAATAGAGGGGTTTGCAAAAGGAGAAAGTCAAAATCCAGATATAATGGGCAAGAAAGGCAATATGCAGGAAAAAAAAGAAAATAGTTTAAGGTCGGCAATAGATATTCCTATATATTTATACTGTATATATATATATATATATATATATATATACTGTATATATATATATATATATATCCGTCCCAAGAACATAGGCACTCACTGGTCTTTTAGATATGATCCATTTATTAATCCATAAGCAAGTTACATTAATATGACGTTTCGGTACTAGGTTGTACCTTTATCAAATGTAGCAAAAAGATAAATATTAAAACTTCCTAACTAACTTACCCCAAACCGCCACCTAAATACCCATAGTGTACCTCATATGCCGCCAAATCTCCGTGGATGAAGTCGGCGTCTGACGTCATCAGGGCACGTTAAGCTGTGTGCCCTGTGAAATCGTAGAGCCGAAGTTGCCATAGCAACATATAAACAAAACACGGTACATGCGGCAACGTAGGTGTTACACTATGCAACTTTGTAATTTCACACGCATGCAGCACTGAGTGTCCAGAATGTGAACCAAATCCCATTATACTACATCAGAGTAAAGAGTACCCATATGCTACCCCAAAGAGATTATTGAAAGCAGTATTGAAAATCTTGATAAAAGGAAAGATAAAAATAATGATGATACTAGTAGATTTTTATTCTCTACGGAATATAGTGACAGAAGCAAAGATATTTTCCGGATAGTGAGAAAGCATTGGAGGTGGAATCCTTTAAATTACTGCCTATGCCATCTTATCGAAGAGTGAAAAACCTTAGGGATTATCTAGTTAAAGCAGATGTTGGCACCAGTAAACCACATAGTATAAACTATTTAACTACCCCTAATAAGGGTTGTTACCCTTGTTTACATTGTGCGCAATGCAACTCTATCATAAAAGGAAACCACTGACCATTAATGGCTTATATACATGCTGAGTATGTTATCTACCTCCTTAAATGCCCGTGTGGGCTGTGCTATATTGGTGAGACCACCCAAGCTGCCAGGGATAGATTCAGCCAGCATAAAGCCTCTATTAAATCTAAGGATATGGCGCTACCAGTTTCTGCATATTTCACATTGATGGGACACACGGTTAGTCCGTTATCAAGTTATTGACCACATCCCTCAATATAGGAGAGGGGGTAATAGGGAACTCAAATTGAAACAGAAGGATGGGACACACGGTTAGTCCGTTATCAAGTAATTGAACACATCCCCCAACTTAGGAGAGGGGGTAATAGGGAACTCAAATTGAAACAGAAGGAGGTTTGGTGGATTAAACATCTTAATACACTGCCCCCATATGGTCTGAATAGGGACTATGATTTGTATTTGCTTTTATAAATGTTGTTCTTTTAAGGGTTAATGTTTTCTGGTACCACTAAGGGTCATGACTCATTGTAATCCCACTGAAACCTGGATAGGTATGGGTTAATCCAATTAAATGTACAGGATGGAACCTGATTGGTCCAGATACCCTTTTTAAAGAGTGTGTTTAGTTGTTTTTAACTATGCATGATTAAGGACCATGTAGGTCCGAAACGTCGCTTTTAAGGCTGTTTGTATCCTAAATAAAAGAATTTATCACCAATGACAAACATATTTGTGTTGTGGTGCTGTTACACTTGATGCATTGACTGTATAGCTTTGGAGGATTTGCTGATATTCCATAGTGACGAGCACACACTGGATTAAAGATACCTATAGGCATAGTGCTGGACTCTATTTTTTTTCATTTTCTGTATATATATATATATATATATATATATATATATATATATATATATACCTATATATAATTATATATATATATATATATATATACACACATAAATGTTATAAATACAGTATATATATATATATATATATGCAAAAAAAAAATCATATATATTTATATGTATATAAATATATATATATATATATATATATATATATATATATATATATATATATATATATATATATATATATATATATGGAATAATAATAAAATGTGAAATATTCATATTCATGTCAGGTTATTGAACTTGAGAATATGGGATCCTATTTGCATGTGAATAGGGTGTTTTTCCACTTTTTTTTGCTTCATTGACTACCTTGAGGAAATAGGTTATCTTGCAAGTGATAATTTAAGTACGGCTTTTTAAACGCATAAGGTTAGTGTGCAAACAAAAAATAGTTCACTTTAAACTCATAATACAAGCGCAAACCGACGCACACAAAAAGTTTACTTCTAGCGCAGTTAACACTTGAGCAGGAGCGTCAAATAGCGCTGCACTCATAATCTGGCCCTTAGTTTGTAATTAGTTTTCACTTTTTGTAAAAGATAGCTCACAGCTCATATGAACTTAGTTCCAAGTATATAAAATTCCTATTAGAAATAAAATATGTATGCAGAGGGGATTCACAATGGCACTGAAGTAGCATATAACTAATGGCAACATAAATAATTTATATACTGAGCACTGATACAATGTAAATATAAGACTGTTAACAAAAAGGACAAACAGTAATCAAGCAGTTTTTCCATAGTCCATTATATCAAGTCTCAGAAAACAAACCTTTTCAATGGTAGCAATGGTCCATAGCTTTGAAGCAAAGTACAGTGATTCTGTAGCTGTAAAGAGAGACACAGAGGAAAATTTGGAGCTAGAATGAAGACTGCATATATGAAGTGTCAATATTCTGTAATGCCAATGATCACCGAGCCAATCCTATTAGTGGAGAAGCTAGTACCTAGAGTACACTTTCTGCACGTGCCTCAGTAAGGGCCTGATATTAAAAACATCGCAACTCAGGTGAGATATTGTAAGGAGTGTTCTTTATGTGAAACAGAGATTCCTACAATACAAAACAATCCCCAAAATGTTGTTTAATTTCTCTCCATGCCAGTGAAGTTTTGAATATCCGGCCCTAATACCACTCACTCTCACCCAGACTAGTTGACTCCTGTATACAGAAACTCACAACTTGTAGAACTGTAGACCGCATATATTTCATAGCTCTGAGAAATATGTTCAATTATATTCAATATCAGCATTCATGGTGCCTTTCCTTACAACAGAAGAGACACAGTTTTTTTTTTAAATCTGTTTAAACATTTGTATTTATTCTCTTGTAAAATATGAAATTACCTATTTAGCTAAAAAGGGAATATAAAAGAGTATTCATTTTTAAACTTTAAAAAAAGGTTATTGCCTCCCAACCCTTGAAATATCTGTCTCTGGTACATGCTGTTGTCCTCCAAATCTGTGTTTCCATCATTTACTTTCATGTTCACTTTTGATTGGCTGTAGACATTTTCACAGACAATCCAGGCTTGGCATGGGAGCAATACATGGAAGTATGGCTAATAGGCCATTTCTTTCATGTAATTGGCAAGAGTCCATGAGCTAGTGACGTATGGGATATACAATCTTACCAGGAAGGGCAAAGTTCCCCAAACCTCAAAATGCCTATAAATACACCGCTCACCACACCCACAATTCAGTTTTACAAACTTTGCCTCCTATGGAGGTGGTGAAGTAAGTTTGTGCTAAGATTTCTGATGGCTTCTAATCTAAACAAGAAACTTCCCAGGTACCTGTCCAGGTCCAGGGATCCTCAGGCGGAAGCAGTGGATGCATTGACACTTCCTTGGTGTTATCAACCTGCTTATATTTTCCCGCCTCTAGTTCTTCTTCCAAGAGTGATCTCCAAAATCATCATGGAACAATCGTTTGTGTTGCTGGTGGCTTCAGCATGGCCTCACAGGTTTTGGTATGCGGATCTTGTTTGGATATCCAGTTGCCAACCTTGGCCACTTCCATTAAGGCCGGATCTTTTGTCTCAAGGTCCGTTTTTCTATCAGGATCTCAAATCATTAGTCATAGAGGTTTCACTGACTCAGTGATTAATACTATGTTACAAGCTCGTAACTCTGTTTCTAGAAAGATTTATTATCGAGTTTGGAAAATTTATATTTCATGGTGTTCTTCTCATAAATTCTCTTCGCATTCTTTCAAAAGTCCTAGAATTTTACAGTTCCTTCAGGATGGTTTAGATAAGGGTTTGTCTGCAAGTTTCAGCGAAAAATGGCTGTTTTTATTTTATCCCTCCCACTCTAGTGACTCTTGCGTGGAGTTCCACATCTTGGGTATTGCTATCCCATACGTCACTAGCTCATGGACTCTTGCCAATTACATGAAAGAAAACATAATTTATGTAAGAACTTACCTGATAAATTAATTTCTTTCATATTGGCAAGAGTCCATGAGACCCACCCTTTTTATGGTGGTTATGTTTTTTTTTATAAAGCACAATTATTTCCACATTCCTTTGTTGATGTTTTTTACTCCTTTCTTTATCACCCCACTACTTGGCTATTCATTAAACTGAATTGTGGGTGTGGTGAGGGGTGTATTTATAGGCATTTTGAGGTTTGGGAAACTTTGCCCCTCCTGGTAGGATTGTATATCCCATACGTCACTAGCTCATAGACTCATGCCAATATGAAAGAAAGGAATTTATCAGGTGAGTTCTTACATAAATTATGTTTTACAATTAGCAATAAAGAAAATATTTTGCTACTATCTGCAGAAGAGTGGAACAATAATAAATTAACCTATCTTGGTGACGAGCCATCATGGAACTTGCACATAGCATGCTATAATTAAGTAATAGTGGGTCAAGTAGAATCCAGTCATTATAAACCACAACTAAACTAAAATTACACAAAGTAATGCAATAATTACATCCAACAACTACTAGCAAATAAACAAACAAACAAACACTAATAGAATCTGACAACACAACAAACAACCAACACCAACAACAAAGACCCACAAAACCAAATAACAACAACACAGAACCACAACAAATGAAAGTGGAGGGCCCTCTAGTGGGTCTGTAGCAAAATTAAGGGATAGCTGACTTGAAGTCTGGAGGTTTCTAGAGTGTGTGTATGCTACAATGTTGCAAGTGGGTGGGCGGGTGTACCTCTTGCCTTTATAGGGTCCTGCTCCAGTGGATCCGGCCTCTTCCTGCCTCCAGACTTCGACGAGAATTTTCTGCAGAGCTGGTCTTCTTCCACTTAGGCCTCAGCTGTCATGAAGCGTGCTAGGTGAACTTCTTTGCCTCCCAGGAGATACAGGGATGCTGTGGTGGAGCCTTCAAGGAGGAAGAAACCTGGAGGAGAAAAAGGAACATCAGATCCTGATAATGTGGTACCCCCAACCCCCCAGACTAGGGCGTCCAATAGGCCCACTATTGCTGCTAGGCAGGCTGCGAGAAGGGAGTTGAGTTTTCCCCCTAGAGCAGGTGTGGGGCTAGGGCTGGCACTAGGGCCAGGGGGAGTGAGCCTAGGGCTGCGCAAGGAGGAGTTGACACTGGATTAGCCCAGGCCTCTGCTAGGGCTCTGACAGGCGAGAGGACCGTGACTAGCCAGGAGAGTGAGGTGGCAGCATGGCTGCAGCAGGTTCCGGCGCTCCCGCCGGGTGCTCTGGCCGCCATTCTGTCCCTTGCGCAATCCCTGGCTTCAAACATGGGGCCGGGCGGTGCGCTGCAGGGGCGGGATGGAGCTGGGGGATCCGGTGGTAGCTGTGGCTTGCCAGGCCAAGTGAGCGTTGGGCCTTCTACATCAGCGGGGCGTGGCCACGCCCCCGCACGTGACGCGCAACGCGACTCCTCCCCTTCTGACGGATCTTCTGTGGGTGAGGAGCGCGGTCGCACGCGAGTCAGACGCCACCCTGCTTCAAGACCGGGGACGCCGACCGGAGTTGCTCCAAGTAAGTTGGGGAGACTCCGGCGGCGACGACGGTCGCAGGGGGCAGGGGGGCAGGTGAGGGTCTGGCAGTTCAGCGTGAGGTGTGCATGAGGCGGGAGCAAGCAGACCGGAGAGGTGCTATGGGCGGGGGCGCAGATGACGTCACCGCAGGGGTCAATACAGTAGGGGTCAATCGGGCCCAGGGCCCAGGGCAGCAATCGATCTCCAGCAATCAAGCGGGGGCCACTCAGGCAGGGGTTACTTTAGTTCGGGGCTCTGGGCAGCAACCTTTCAGGCAGGCTGGAGCAGCAGAGGTATCTAGATTGAGGGGTATAGGCGCACATGACGCCGACATTATTGTGGCTAGGGAGGCAGTAAGGCCAGGGCCTAGTCAGGGCATGAACAGGAACAGAGTGCAGAATGTGGGCGCAAATGACGCCAGAACCTCTCAGGACATGGGCCTCCTGCGCACTAGGCAGCAAGAGACTAATATGAATGGCCAGGGATCAAGTGGGTCCAGTGACTCAGCGATTTTGCAGCATAGCCAAGCGAGGGGTGTGATTGTGGGCATGGATGGCGCCCAAATTGCTGCGACTGTGCAGAGGGAAGTGAGAGAGTGTGTGAGTCAGGCGCTGGGGGCTCAGGAGGACCTGATTAGGAGAGCTGTGGCGTCTGCATTGGGAGTGCATGAGAGGGCAAGGGGTGGCGAAGGGGAGGGCTGTTCCCCATCTGGGGCCCTCATTGCCGCTCAGAGTACTCCCCAGTCTGCTTTTTCTTCACAGGCCTCTACGGTTGAAGAACGCAGGATGCAGGCTGGTACAAGCAGTCAGATTGCAGCTTCTGGAGCCGTTGGGGGGTCTTCAACATCCGGAGCAGTTGCAGGTCCTTCAACACCTTCTACTACAGTGCAGCTTCCATCATCGGAGGGTGCATCGCTGACGCTGCCACAGTCCGGTGAGTGCACCATCACTGACATCACACACACGAACATGGGTTCTTCCTCTAGTGACTCAGGCTCTGATAGTGAGGCAGGGCTGGGTTTAGTGGGTAAGGGACAGCAACAGATGTTTAGGATGATAAAGAAGTTGGTGGCAACTCAGGTTCAGGCGAAAGCAGGCGCGCAGGGCGTAGTTGAGGGCAATTCTGGAACCCAGGTTTCAGAGGCGGCGGTAGTAGCCGCAGGCCAGGTAGCTCCTCGGAAAGTGGCGGTGCACGGGGACTCGTACCCGTGTCTTGTCCACTCGCTATACGGGCACCTGAAAGCGAAAGTTATCAAAAAGATACAGGAAGGTAGATATGTGAATATCTACGAGCTCTCTCCAGAAGCTTGCAGGGCCAAGGAGAGGGCGGCAGATGGCTCTGGCCCCAAAAAGGTGCGTCGTCAGGAGACGTACGAGGAGTGGCAAGCAGGTTATAGGGTATTGGCGTCTTGCTACGTGGATAGGTGGCCGACTCAGGGGCATAACCTCTTTAAATATCAAGACACTGTTGGCGATATTTACAAGAGATTTAAAGAAGGCGCATGACGGGATTACGATGTAGCATTCTGCAAGAAAATGGTCGGCAATCCTATATTGTATTTTGGGACGCAGGATATGCACCTGTGGTCCAAATTGGGGCGCGAGAGGTCCACCTCGCCACTGGCGGTGGCTAGGCCTGGAGCTCAGCGGTCCTTACCCCGCCAGAAGAGACGCGGGAGGGAGTGCTGGAAATTCCAGGACAAACAGTGTGACAGAGGAGCGAATTGCTCCTTTCGTCACATCTGCAAATTTTGCAGCGGACCACACCCAGGGTCAGAGTGTGCGAAAAGGAAGGACTCTAGTGCACCCTCCCAGAATAGTAGAGGGGGGGGCTGGGGTCAAGTGCCCCAACTTCACTAAGAAATGGGAGGATGGCGCCTTGGTTGGCGCTATACCCTGACGGGGAGGCGGCGGTGATCCTGTCATCAGGGCTAAGGGAGGGTTTCAGGATCCCAGTTACTACCCCGGTAACCGGGTCATCCGTGCACCGCAATTTGAAGTCGGCGTCTGAATTCCCCCACGTGGTGAGGGAAAAGCTGGCGAAGGAGTTGAGACTTAGGAGGGTAGTGGGGCCGTTCAGAGAACGGCCTCTACCGGACCTGGTGGTTTCTCCTTTGGGAGTAGTGCCCAAGAGAGAGCAGGGTAAGTTCAGGCTTATCCATCACCTTTCGTTTCCCAAAGGGGCGTCAGTGAACGACGCAATAGACCCAGACCTCAGCTCGGAGCACTACCAGTCTTTCGATGATGCACTGGAGGTTGTTCGGTCACGGGGACGGGGGACGCTAATGGCTAAGCTGGACATCGAGTCGGCTTTCCGCTTGCTCCCGCTTCATCCTTCTTCCTTCAGGTTGATGGGAATGAAGTTTGAAGGCGAATTCTTCATTGACAGGTGCCTGCACATGGGCTGCTTATTGTCGTGCGCCCTATTTGAGTGCTTCAGCTCCTTCTTACACTGGGTGGTACAGGAGGCATCTGGGGGTGGGGCGGTGGCCCACTATCTAGACGATTTCTTGCTGGTAGGGGGGGGCCGGTAGCGACGAGTGCGCCAGGTTGATGAGGCTAATGCAGGATGTTACAGCCGATTTTGGGGTCCCTCTTGCGGGAGAGAAAACCCAAGGCCCATGCACTTGCCTGACATTCCTGGGCATAGAGATCGACACCGTAGAATCCCTATGCAGGCTCCCGAAGGATAAAGTCGACCGCCTCCTGGAGGCGGTTCAATCAGCGGGCAACGCGGAGTACATCTTCATCAAGGAGTTGCAATCACTATTGGGCCTCCTTAACTTCGCAGGCAGGGCCATTCCCATGGGGAGGGTCTTCAATCGTAGGCTGGAGGCCCAATTGAAAGGGCCTCGGGGGTTCAGTCATAGGCGCCGGGTGACGGACCAGATGAGGGACGACCTAAGAGTTTGGGAGAAGTTCCTGGTTCATTTTAACGGGGTCTGCCTTTGGAGGGCTGGGCCCATCTCTAACCAATCCCTGCACCTGTTCACGGATGCAGCTGGGGGGTTTGGCTATGGGGCCTATCTGGATGGGGATTGGAGTGTGGAAGCATGGCCAGAGAATTGGTTCGTCTCAGGTCTCACGCGTAATCTAGCACTGCTGGAACTTTTCCCCATAGTCGTTGCAGTCGAGCTGTGGGGGGAGAGACTGGCCAATCGGTCGGTAATATTCTGGTCAGACAACATGAGCGTGGTGTACGCCATAGACAGGTTGTCTGCAGCTTCGCCGGTGGTGGTAACCTACCTACGACACCTGGTCTTGCGGTGCTTGCAGCTTAATGTTCGCTTCACAGCTCGGCACATGCCAGGGGTTAGCAATGTTATAGCTGATGCATTATCTAGATTTCAATGGGATCAGTTCAGGAGGGTGGCCCCGAGGGCAGCGGCGGAGGGTCTAACATGCCCTCCTTTTCTTTGGCAGCTGGCGGAGGTTGGGAGACCGTTCTCCCCCTAATCAGGGCGTCACTCGCTCCTAAGACGTGGGCGACGTACATGTCGCACTGGAAGGCGTGGGAGCGCTTCAGTGAACAGAAGGGTTTCTCAGTCCATCAGGCGTCTCAGGTACACGTTTTAGAATGGTTGGCGTGTCAGAAGCTAGAGGGTGTGTCTAGGTTGTCAACTCTCAGCAGGTTAGCGGCTTTGTCGTTTTTCAACAAAGTCTTGGGCTTGGCAGATTATACTAATGCTTTCTTAGTAAGGCAGATCTTGAAGGGGTGGAGTCAGCTGGCCCCACCTCTAAAGGATCAGAGGGAACCAATCACGTCTGATAGGTTGCGGTTGATGGTAGGCAAGCTGGGGGCCATATGCCGCTCTGCTTACGAGGCGTGTTTGTTTCGGACGGCTTTTGCGCTTGCGTTTGCAGGGGCACTCAGAATAGGGGAGGTCGTTTCCGCTTCTACAAAGGCAGAGGGGGGCGGTATTAAAATGGAGCATGTGAGGGCCTCTGAAATGGGTGTGTACGTGGCTCCAGGACGTGCGGATTGGATGGTCAAACGTGGTTGCACGGCTGCGGTGGCATTACATCGTCACGCAGAGGGCAGCGTATAACGTTCGCAAGAAAGTGAACAGGGAAGTGGGAAGAGCGGTCACGGCCATAGGAGGTTTTGTCATCAGGCATGACACTATCACGGCCGACAAAAAGGCCCTTTACCGACCGGATGGGGTTCACCTGGCGGACGCTGGGTTGGACATTTTTCTGGCTGACCTTAGGAAAGCCATCTCATTGGTTGTTTAAATTGAAAGTTATCAAGTTCAATAGTTAACTTAGTTAAGTTCAGGCTATGGTTGGTATCTGACCGTGGTTATATGTAAAAAAAAAAAATAAATACATTTTTTGTATAATTGTTCTGAGTTATATATGGTTGATGTTATTTAAGGGCTATGTTGGTTAAGGGTGGCGGCGAGAGTTAATGTTCTCTCGTGGCGGTCGGTCAAGGCCCTGGGAGCGGGTACAGAGAGAGCAGAGTGACGGCCCGAACACAGGGGGAGGTGTCGCCCACTAAGTGCCGGCTTAGGGGTTCCTCTCCCTTTAAAGAGCTGCAGGCCGAAGAGCTCTTTGTAACGAATCTCTCTCACTGTACCAATGAGTGTGCGCAACCCTGTGCCACGCTGCAGACATCGGAGGGGCCTTGACCGGCAATCAGTAGGGGTTAGTTAGTTAGAAGAAGATGCCGCCACCAACTGGAATGATCTTGTTACAAGTTCATTGAGAAGTTGAAATTTGCTGCCTAAGTATTGGCTAAGTTAGGCAGAATTAAATTTGGTTTATTTAATAAACGCGACCGTGACCGGTCTTTTCCCCAAGCAGTTGTGTTGTGTTTTTATTTTATTATTAGAACGTAGGACGTAATAGGAGGTTTATCCCTTAAATCAAAGCTCTATTGTTGTTTGGTTCTGTGGGTCTTTGTTGTTGTTAGTTATTTGTTGGGTTGTCAGATTCTATTAGTGTTTGTTTATTTGCTAGTAGTTATTGGAGGTAATTATTGTGTTACTTTGTGTAATTTTTTTGTTTAGTTGTTGTGGTTTAGATGAAAAGTTGTATAGATTTGTGATTTTTGTTTTTTAAGCTTATTTATTTTAGAGGTGATAGGTTGTGCTGGGGATGAGGATACGTAAGTGGTTAACAGTTTAGAGGCGCATTATATGTATATACAATGTTTTATGCATATTTTAATAATTGTATTGAATTTAAACAGTTGTTTTTTTTTGTGTGTATTCTATTTTTAAAAGAAATATATTTATTTTTCATTATATAAATATTTTATTAAAGTAAGTAGCCACAACTCTAATTTTTTACATAACAGCATTTGTTTAACTTTGGAATTTTAAACATTATGCAGTTATGTAAAAAAGTCGGTGCTACTATCTTTTATAACATATTTATAAAACCAAATATATATATTATTGTTTAAAAAGAAAGAAATGCAAAAAAAAGCTGTATAAAATCACTACAATACCTAAAATACATAGGGGCATATGTATCAAGCTCCGAATGGAGCTTGATGCCCCGTGTTTCTGGTGAGCCTGCAGGCTCGCCAGAAACAGCAGTTATGAAGCAGCGGTCACAAAGACCGCTGCTCCATAACCTGACATCGCCACAATAAACCCAATCGAGTATGATCGGGTTGATTGACACCCCCCTTTTGGTGGCCTATTGGCCGCGAGTCTGCAGGGGGCGGCGTTGCACCAGCAGCTCTTGTGAGCTGCTGGTGCAATGCTGAATATGGCGAGCATATTGCTCGCCGTATTCAGCGAGGTCTGGCGGACCTGATCCGCAGTGTCGGATCAGGTCTGCCAGACCTTGATACATATGCCCCATAGTATCGCATTGTACAACAGGATACATATGTAACATTGTATGCACATGTATCAACATAGCTCCTATAGTTTTGATAGGAAAGGTTTTTTTGTGGTCTTTATTAGCAAGATAGATTACAGACATCATGTAGATATAGGCGTTTTGTTGGAGTTTGCTGTGTGTTTCATTGGAGTAACCAGTATTTTAATCCGGAAACATTGCCGGGAGTGCATAATATTCAAAGCGTTGCCCTCCAGGTTATGTACTGCTTTTCATTCCTATTTGTCTCGCCAGCATTTTAGTGGCGAGAATTTCCAGTGTGAGGAATGTATAGGTTACACAGGCAGTATCTGAAGTGTTCCTAAACAGAAACTTTTTTTGTTTTTTAGAATACAGCTCTCCCTCCAGTCATATCACAGATGAGTAGTGATGTGGGCGGACTTTTGCTGAAGCTGCAATCCCCATTATTCCCTATGGGAGACACATTGCACCCCATCAGCACAGAGAGGGTCAGCCCACTTTTGTCAATATATCGCCAAACCCACGTACTGCAAGACTGGTGAGGCTAGAAAGGCAATTTCTGGTGGCTCTGACAAAGTTTTAAATATCAGGGCCAGAGTGAGCAGCACAGAGAAGAGCCATGTAAGAGCCAATAAGGGAGCAGATCCTAGCAAGTCATTCAGGAGAGACATGGGAATGTCTTTGCTTTGCTGGAATGAATGCCATAATGGAACAATAAACAGAAAAGAACTTCTAGGCTTCTGTACTACAGTTGAAAGGTGTTTGGACATACAGGGAGTGCAGAATTATTAGGCAAGTTGTATTTTTGAGGATTAATTTTATTATTGAACAACAACCATGTTCTCAATGAACCCAAAAAACTCATTAATATCAAAGCTGAATAGTTTTGGAAGTAGTTTTTAGTTTGTTTTTAGTTATAGCTATTTTAGGGGGATATCTGTGTGTGCAGGTGACTATTACTGTGCATAATTATTAGGCAACTTAACAAAAAACAAATATATACCCATTTCAATTATTTATTTTTACCAGTGAAACCAATATAACATCTCAACATTCACAAATATACATTTCTGACATTCAAAAACAAAACAAAAACAAATCAGTGACAAATATAGCCACCTTTCTTGGCAAGGACACTCAAAAGCCTGCCATCCATGGATTCTGTCAGTGTTTTGATCTGTTCACCATCAACATTGCGTGCAGCAGCAACCACAGCCTCCCAGACACTGTTCAGAGAGGTGTACTGTTTTCCCTCCTTGTAAATCTCACATTTGATGATGGACCACAGGTTCTCAATGGGGTTCAGATCAAGTGAACAAGGAGGCCATGTCATTAGATTTTCTTCTTTTATACCCTTTCTTGCCAGCCACGCTGTGGAGTACTTGGACGCGTGTGATGGAGCATTGTCCTGCATGAAAATCATGTTTTTCTTGAAGGATGCAGACTTCTTCCTGTACCAATGCTTGAAGAAGGTGTCTTCCAGAAACTGACAGTAGGACTGGGAGTTGAGCTTGACTCCATCCTCAACCCGAAAAGGCCCCACAAGCTCATCTTTGATGATACCAGCCCAAACCAGTACTCCACCTCCACCTTGCTGGCGTCTGAGTCGGACTGGAGCTCTCTGCCCTTTACCAATCCAGCCACAGGCCCATCCATCTGGCCCATCAAGACTCACTCTCATTTCATCAGTCCATAAAACCTTAGAAAAATCAGTCTTGAGATATTTCTTGGCCCAGTCTTGACGTTTCAGCTTGTGTGTCTTGTTCAGTGGTGGTCGTCTTTCAGCCTTTCTTACCTTTACCATGTCTCTGAGTATTGCACAACTTGTGCTTTTGGGCACTCCAGTGATGTTGCAGCTCTGAAATATGGCCAAACTGGTGGCAAGTGGCATCTTGGCAGCTGCACGCTTGACTTTTCTCAGTTCATGGGCAGTTATTTTGTGCCTTGGTTTTTCCACACGCTTCTTGCGACCCTGTTGACTATTTTGAATGAAACGCTTGATTGTTCGATGATCATGCTTCAGAAGCTTTGCAATTTTAAGAGTGCTGCATCCCTCTGCAAGATATCTCACTATTTTTGACTTTTCTGAGCCTGTCAAGTCCTTCTTTTGACCCATTTTGCCAAAGGAAAGGAAGTTGCCTAATAATTATGCACACCTGATATAGGGTGTTGATGTCATTAGACCACACCCCTTCTCATTACAGAGATGCACATCACCTAATATGCTTAATTGGTAGTAGGCTTTCAAGCCTATACAGCTTGGAGTAAGACAACATGCATAAAGAGGATGATGTGGTCAAAATACTCATTTGCCTAATAATTCTGCACTCCCTGTATACTGTGTATACAGGTTGCTTAAAAATGAGATTTCCTCTTTTGAGTTATAAGCATCCTTGAAGCACTGTGAAATTCAGGACTTTCATGTATGAACCTTTACTCTGTGATAATCCAAAAATAAATCATTATCCTGAAACACTGAACCATATTCAAAGTAATATGAGTAATATGGGTTGAGTTTGAGGCAAGTGCAGCCTCAAATAAATAACTCCAATTTTTTCCACTCTTTCATAATATTTACAAAACAAGAGGTAGTAAGGCCTGAGCTACAAGGCTTTATTTTATTCATATTTAACTTTTAATTTTTTTTTTTTTTAAATTAAAGCATTTCTAATGAACTGATTATGAACAAATATAAATTATTTTACACTACATTTCTATTCATATTAAAGCTTATTTATACAAGCAATAAAGAATGCTTCAAGGAAATAAAAGTTAATTTATGTTTTGTTAAAACCACTTTATATGTGCATAGTTCTACAAAGTAATTTATCATGGTCCAGTTAAAATACACATAATAAATAAAAGAGAGAAATACGATTAATTCAGCTTAGGATACACATAAAATATTTTAAAAAATGGCATTTATATATACACAAAAATGTAATAAAATAAAGAAACACAGTAAATAAAAAAATGGAACATAAAAATTGTATTTGGTTTTAATATATTGAGCTTTCCATCTTGTTTTCCCTCCCAGCCCAGTTTAGTTACATGTAATTTTGGCTTGCTTTAATTAGATTGTGTCAGTGTACCAGTGTCTACATTTTGGTGCTTAATAGACCATATAGTAAACTATAAATCCTTTATGATCATGCTTTGTAAATACTTTATGTTTACTAACAACAGGTCTAAATAAATCAGGAAACTATAAAAATGACACAGAAAGTGTTTATTCTTAATTAATACATATTATTAATTATAATCTCAGGCACATGTATGATACAAGAATAAAATATATGTAAATTGGATATAATAAAGTATATTGCAAAATTATAGTTCACATACTTTACAACAATATAAAAAGATAAGGCATTATAAATGTATATTACCATAATTACACCAACATTATTGTGAGACGCAATTATATTAGAAAAATATAGACTAATTAATTTTCCAAAGTAAGAGTTTCAATGTATCCCTGTGAAAATTAAGTTATTCTTACAGTTGACATAGCTGGATGTTTTAACTGAAGCCACCACTCAAGGTGAAAAGTTGATTATCTAAGTACTTCCCTTGGTTTACGAGAGAGACAAGATAAGCAGTGCTGATCATATGGTAGGCTCAGCCCACTTAAATGAGCATGTTCTTGAGAACAATGTTATGGATTCAATGAGTAAAATTAATTATTTAAAATACAAAAATAAATTTAAATGAGCTATTTCCAATACCTTTAATACTCTGTAGCACGTATAACACATTACTGGGAAACAAACTTTACAGCACAGTGTCCCTTTAAATGTATCAAAAATGTCATCATATTCCTTTCTTTCTATTTTGATACAAAGATTTTGTAATAGGTGATATATTTTCCGGTATTTATTGCCAAAATGGAGTAAATGGGGTAGATTTATTAACTGTCAGGCATTATGTCCGCCCGACATGGCTAAATGCCGACAACATACACTGTCGGCATTTAACATTGCATAAGTATTTCTGATGAAATGTTTGTTCAATGCCGCACCCTGTACAATCATTGCCAATCGGCCGCTAGCAGGGGTGTCAATCATTCCAATCTTTTCTGATCGGGATGATTGCTGTTCGCCACCTTAGAGGTGACGAATGAGTTAAGGATCAGCGGTCTTACGACCGTTGCTTCTTAACTTTAGTTTCCGGCGAGCCTTAATAAATATACCCCAAAGTATTAGCACTTCAAAATATTAGTTTAAAAAGATGGAGTAAAGACACACATTCATGCACCAATAATCTGAATATGAAATCCTTTACTGAAGATAACCCATACATTATTAGCAATCTAGGTAGGCATTTGGAGCAAAACATGGCAGGAAATAGTACTGCCATCTAGTGCTCTTGCAAATGGTCATATTCTTCCAAAACTGCTACAATATAGGGCTCCAGAATTTTGTCGGCTCCTAGGCATACGTCCCTGCTTTTCAACAAAAGATACAAAAAGAATGAAGGAAAAATTATAATAGAAGTAAATTATAAAGTTGTTTAAAATTGCTTGCTCTATCTGAATCATGAAATAAACATTTTAGGTTTCATATCCCTTTAAATGAAATTCGTACATATTTACAGAAAATAAACATCTATATTCATACAGGTAGTAGTGACTACCCATCTTAGAAACAAATATCAGTTTTGGGCAGTTCCAAATTATAAGTAGGAACTGTTTGAAACTGGAAACCTTTGAGGCAGATTAGATTTTAAAGAAAAAAAAATCCTTGAAAATAGTGATACAGAAAAATAAAAGAAAGGCCTATATGGCCTCGAATTCCGAATGGCTGATAGGATTCTATCAGCCAATCGGAATTAAGGTAGGAAAAATCTGATTGGCTGATTGAATCAGCCAATCAGATTCAAGTTCAATTGGATTGGCTGATCCAATCCGCCAATCAGATTGAGCTCGCATTCTATTGGCTGTTCCAATCAGCTAATAGAATGCAAGCTCAATCTGATTGGCTGATTGGATCAGCCAATCCGATTGAACTTGAATCTGATTGGCTGATTCAATCATCCATTTAGATTTTTCCTACCTTAATTCCGATTGGCTGATAGAATCCTATCAGCCAATTGGGATTTGATGGACGCCATCTTGGATGACGTCACTTAAAGGAACCTTCATTCGTCGGTAGTCGTCGGTAGAAGAGGATGTTCCGCGCCGGAGGTCTTGAAGATGGAGCCGCTCCTTGTCAGATGGATGAAGATAGAAGATGCCGCTTGGATGAAGATGTTTGCTGGTTCGGATGTCCTCTTCTGCCCGGATAGGATGAAGACTTCTGCCGCTCCGGATGTCTTCTTTTGGTCCATCGCTGCTCGGCTGAGTGAAGACGACTCAAGGTAGGGAGATCTTCAGGGAGGTAGTGTTAGTTTTATTTAAGTGGGGTTTGGGTTAGAGTAGGGGTATGTGGGTGGTGGGTTGTAATGTTGGGGGGTGGTACTGTGTTTTTTTTACAGGCAAAAGAGCTGATTTCTTTGGGGCATGCCGAGCAAAAAGCCCTTTTAAGGGCTGGTAAGGTAATAGAGCTGTTAACTATTTTAATTTAGATTAGGGTAGGGAATTTTTTATTTTGGGGGGCTTTGTTATTTTATTAGGGGGCTTAGAGTAGGTGTAATTAGCTTAAAATTCTTGTAATCTTTTTTTATTTTTTGTAATTTAGTGTTTGTTTTTTTGTAATTTAGTTTAGTTTATTTAATTGTAGGTACTTGTAGTTAATTGATTTAATTCATTTATTGATAGTGTAGTGTTAGGTTTAATTGTAACTTAGGTTAGGATTTATTTTACAAGTAATTTTGTAATTATTTTAACTAGGTAGCTATTAATTAGTTAATTACTATTTAATAGCTATTGTACCTAGTTAAAATAAATACAAAGTTGCCTTAAAATAAATATAAATCCTAAAATAGCTACAATATAATTATTCGTTATATTGTAGCTATATTAGGGTTTATTTTAAAGGTAAGTATTTAGTTTTAAATAGGATTAATTTGTTTAATAAGAGTTAATTTATTTAGTTAGATTAAAATTATATTTAACTTAGGGGGGTGTTAGGGTCAGCAGATTAGCGGTTAATACTTGAAGTTAGGTGTCGCCGATGTTAGGGAGGGCAGATTAGGGGTTAATACTATTTATTATAGGGTTTTTGAGGCGGGAGTGAGGCGGTTTAGGGGTTAATACATTTATTAGCGTGGCGGCGAGGTCCGGTCGGCAGATTAGGGGTTAATAAGTGTAGGTAAGGTAGCGGCGATGTTGGGGGGCAGATTAGGGGTTAATAAATATTATGTAGGTGTCAGCGATGTTAGGGGCAGCAGATTAGGGGTACATAGGGATAATGTAGGTGGCGACGGTGTGCGTTCGGCAGATTAGGGGTTAAAAAAATGTATTATAGTGGCGGCGATGTGGGGGGACCTCGGTTTAGGGGTACATAGGTAGTTTATGGGTGTTAGTGTACTTTAGAGCACAGTAGTTAAGAGCTTTATAAACCGGCGTTAGCCCAGAAAGCTCTTAACTACTGACTTTTTTCTGCGGCTGGAGTCTTGTCGGTAGAGAGTCTACTGCTCACTTCAGCCAAGACTCTAAATACCGGCGTTAGGAAGATCCCATTAAAAAGATAGGATACGCAATTGGCGTAAGGGGATCTGCGGTATGGAAAAGTTGCGGCTTGAAAGTGAGCGTTAGACCCTTTCCTGGCTGACTCTAAATACCAGTGATATTCCAATTTGGTAATGTCAGGGTTTTTTCCCTGATCTGTTTGTCAATTGCCATGTGCTGCTGGCAGCCATTTTACTCACCTCTCTTCCTGACTCTGGTGCATACTGTGTGATGCTGCTCATTTCCTGCACTTCCTTTTATGGCCAGACTGGTGTACATCATCCGTGTGAGACAGGATGCAGTCTAAGAATTGTGATGTCATTACTTATTATTTAAAGGGCCTCTGTTCAGTATGCTTTGCCCTTGCGCTGTCTCAGACCTGTTTGTGAGAGCTCCTGTGTATTACCTGGCTGTCTGACGTCCCTCCTGGTTCCTGATCCCTGGCTTGTTCCTGACTCTGTTGTTCTCCTTGTTTCTGATTCGGCTCGTCTGACTATTCGCTTTGGTTCCTGACTCGGCTCGTCTGACTACCAGTTCTGGTTTTGATTCCTGACTTGCTATTTGACTTGTGGACTTTTTTATTATTTTTTGCTATTAATAAAGGTGTGATTATTTTTGCACTTCCTGTCTCAGTCTGATTCTTGGCACCCTGACAGGTAAATATTTAGCAGCATTTTTTAACTGTTTATTTTATCATATGCTATCGGATTATTTATATTTACATATGCAGACTTTAATACATTCTCTCACTTTCCAAGTCTAGGGCATTGTTTCTCAGTTCCAGTCCTCAAGGTACACTAACATTTCAGAGTTAGATAAAAATTATTTCAAAAGATACACTTTTTCAAAAAACTTTTCAAAATACCCTGTGTATTGCACATTGAATACCCATTCAAAACCAAAATGATAATTTTATACAGACATTTTCCCTAAACATTAGAACCTATTTCAAAGCAAAATAGTTTGATTGTAATCCCTATTAAAACATCTAGGATACATTGTACTCAACCTATGTATCCACATGGCCTCTTTCCTGAGAAGCAATTTCCCCCTGTCAAAACCAATGTTACCCCTAGGAACCTGATCAAGAACCATAAAAAGTAACTGATTAACTTGATGTCCCTTCTCAAAAAAATCAGTTGGGACTGGTAAATGTCTCATCTTAGGATTTCTAATAGTAGACTTATGTTGGGTTATGCGGTCTTTTATAGTCTGGCAAGTTTCCCCTATATACAATAGCCCACATGGGCACTTGAGCGCATAAATCACATAAGTCGACTGACAAGTGTAATGTCCCTTAATATAAAACTTTTTCCCTGAAAATGGATGGCTTATAAAATTACCCCTAATAATACTGTTACAATGGGAACAATTCAAACATGGGAACGTCCCATTATCCACCGGCTTAAACACTCTCTGTGTAGACTTTAAAGGTTTCATTTTAGCCCTAACCAATTGTCTCCCAAGTGAATTGCCTTTTCTAAATGCTGAAAAAGGAGGTTGTTAAAATTCATCAATATCTGGCATAGAATGACCCAGCATTAACCAATTTTTGCAAATAATTTTATGCAATTTTACACTCATAACATTATAATTAGAGACAAAAGCCAATCTTTTATTAGTTGACACCTTTGGTTGAGATTCAAGATCGATAGACCTCAATTCTTCTGAGGAATAACCTCTTTCTTGAAACCTGCTGCGTATCTCATCTAAGCGCATTTGACAGGTTGAAGGATTGGAAACTATCCTCTTAACCCTCAAGACTTGAGACTTGGGCACACTCTTAAATACTCTGGGGGGATGATGGCTCTGACCTGACAAAAGGGTATTTTTATCAGTTGACTTTCTGTATATGTCTGTGTCAAAATGATCATCTGCATGCATAACCATTGTATCCAAAAATTCAATCTTCTTTGGATGATATTTAGTTGTAAACTAAACAGCAGGTACCTTAGCCTGTATCCTCTGACAGAAAGCCTCAATGGATTCAATATCACCCTGCCACACAATGAACAAATCATCTGTATACCGCAACCACGCCAAACATCTATGGAATTCTGGATCAGTATATACCACCTGTTCCTCCAATCCGTCCATATAAAGGCAGGCATAGGCAGGAGCAACATTTGAACCCATTGAGGTGCCCGCAGCTGCAGAAAAAACTTGCTGTCAAAGGAAAAATAGTTATGAGTCAAAACCAGTTCCAATAACTCCATAAAGAAATGTATCTGTCATTCAGAATATTTGTTGCATTTAGTTAAAGCCATCCAAACAGTATTCAATCCATCCATGTGAGGGATAATGGTATATAAACTACATACATCCCAAGTAGCTAAAACTACATTTTCTAGTAAATCAGGCAAATTCCTTAATTTGGATAGGAAGTCACTGGTATCTTTAAGAAAAGACCTTCCCTGCCTCAATAATGGAGTAAATATTTTTTCCAAGAATTTAGAAAGGGGACTGAATAAAGAATCAATAGAGACCACTATGGGCCTGCCAGGCAGATTGAATAAGTCCTTGTGGACCTTGGGTAAAATACAGAAATTGGGAGTTTTAGGTCTCTGTAGATATAGAAAATCAAATTGGCTGATGGGTGTCATATGATAAAAGGCGGTGGCAAATTGAAGTAAATTTTGAAAATTGTCAGAAAAAAATCTACTGCTCATTTAAAATTCAGAGTAAGTGATATTGCATAATCATTTTATTATGCACTTTTTGATTATGCAATTCTACTGTATGTATTGGTCATTCAAGGCCAATTACATTAACTGGTTAAAACAGGAACAGTTATCACCAAACTTCTGCACGTGTGATAATTTCTAACTGTTTGCCTCCTAGCTCCAGCCAAATTTCCTAAAGCCTCACTACCCCTGGCCCCAGTAATCCCAGATCCACTAGCCCAACCTCCATATTATATTGACCCCTCATCAACCACATTAACCCTCCAAACTCTATAGTACCTATATATACTCTACACTGTTTTATATCTCTATCTATCTGTCCATCTATCTATCTATTTATCTATCTATCTGTCCATCTATCTATCTGTCTATCTATCTATCCATATATCTATCTATCTATGGATAGTACTATCCAAAAGTAATATATATTACAACACGGCGCCTGTTTACAATTCTGAGTAATGCCATTATTACACTTACATCATACCCATATGTTTTATTGTCTTCTCCAGCCAGGGCCCTCACATTACTCTTCCTTGATGCCAAGCTGGCAATTGTGGGAATGAGTGTCATAATGTATAAACTTTGTAAACTTAGAGAGAACTGTAACTGTTTTTGTATTTAATAACTCAGAGGGATTAAATATGTGAATCCTAATTATCTTTAATTATCAGTAATGAGAGAATATAATGATGGTTAGGTAATATGCAGATGTATGCATACATTCATTTGGCTAGATGTAGTGTAATATAATCACTGCAATTTATAACATTAAGGGGTTGTTTTGAGAGCTAATGATTTTTGAACTTCAACTAGTATTGTCAGTGTGTTTTTACAGGGACCACAGTCCTAAAATGCTTCTGTGTTAATACTTCTGAAGCTTAAAATGCTTCCTCCCGACAGCAATTCAAAGTTGTTCTCTGCATCATTAATCTCAAAATTTCATAAAACAAAAAACAAAAAGTCAGGATTACTGATCAATTTTAATAGTGTGTAATGAAGCCAAAAGGACAAGGGGTCTATTATATTCTATTGGGTTCTTGTAAAGCGCGGCTAGTCACCCGTAAGGGTCTCAAGGCGCTAGGGGATGCTGCAGTTCATTCGAAGAGCCAGGTCTTGAGGTATTTTCTAAACTTAGGTAGGGAGGTGGCTCGTCTGAGTTGCAGCGGGAGAGTGTTCCATGTCTTTGCTCCCAGGTGAGAGAAGGAACTTCCTCCTGCTGTGATTTTCCTGATGCGGGGGATGACTGCGAGGGCTTGGTCGGCCGATCGCAGCAGTCTGGCAGGGGTGTAGAAGTTGATGCGGTGGTTGATGTATTCGGGTTGTGGAGGGCCTTGAAATGTTGTGGAGGGCCTTGAAATCATGGATGACAAATGATGGGGAGCCAGTGCAGGTCCCGCAGGTGTTTGGTGATATGGCATTGGCGAGGGATATTGAGGATGAGTCTGGCCGAGGAGTTCTGGATGAACTGGAGCCCTTTTTGGAGCTTGATGACGACTGTGGATGAGGGTGTGGGTGACTGTCTTCCTGGTCTCGGTTGGGATCCATTTGAAGATCTTTCGTAGCAGGTGGAGTATGTGGAATCATGAAGAGGAGATGGCGTTGATTTGCTGGTTCATGGAGAGCGAAGAGTCCAGGATGACGCCTAGGTTTTGTGCGTGGTTGGTGGGGATTGGAGGGTGTCCGAGGGCTGTCGGCCCCCAGGAGTCATCCCAGGCAGATGTGGTGGGTCCGAGAAAGAGGACTTCAGTCTTGTCTGCATTCAGCTTGAGGCAGCTGTCTCTCATCCAGGTGGCGACTGCCTTCATGGATGTTTCTCTTGGCGGTGGTGGGGTCTCTGATAAGTGAGAGGATTAGCTGGGTGTCGTCAGCATAGGAGATGATGTTGAGGTTGTGTTGTCGGACGATGGCGGCGAGAGGGGCCATGTGGATGTTGAAGAGGGTATGGCTCAGCGAAGAGCCTTGGAGTACATCACAGCTGATTTCTGTGGGCTTGGAGGTGAAGGGTGGGAGTCTCACGTTCTGGGTTCTGCCAGTGAGGAAGGAGGTGATCCATTCCAGGGCTTTGTCGTGGATGCTGGCGTCATGTAGGCTGGTGTGGAGGGTTCGGTGGGAGGCGGTGTTGAATGCTGCAAAGAGGTCCAGGAGGATGAGGGTGGAGGTGTCTCTCCTCAATCGAGCAGGGTGCAGATGTCATCTGTGGTGGAGAGGAGGGCAGTCTTGGTGCTGTGGTTGCTTCTGAAACCAGACTGGGAGTGGTCTAGGGTGGGGTTGGCCTCAATGTGGTCAGCAAGTTGAGCATTGATGGACTTCTCTATGACATTGGCCAGATTGAGGAGCAATGAGATGGGACAGAAATTCTTCAGGTCCTTGGCGTCTGCTCTGGGTTTCTTCAGCAGGGGTTTCACCTTTATGTGCTTCCAGTCTTCAGCGAAGGTGCCGGTTTCGATGGAGCAGTTGATGGTACGGCGGAGCTCGGAGGCGATGGTGTCAGCCACTTTGTTGAAAATGTGATGCAGGCATGGGTCCGAGGGTGCTCCGGAGTGGATTGATCTCATGATCCTGAGGGTGTCCTCTGTAGTGAGGGTGCTCCAGATGGTCCGTGGGGGTAGGCAATAGTGTTTTTGGGTGTGGTGACAGTGGGGGTAGGTGGGTCAGTGGTGGTGGGTGAGTTCTGGGGCGAGAAGCTGTTGTAGATGTTGATGATCTTGCGGTGGAAGTATGTAGCGAGGTTGTCGTAGAGGTCCTGGGAGGGTGGGATGTCATTGGTGTCGCTGTTGAGTATGGAGAATTCTTTGATGACTGTGAACAGTTCCTTGCTGTTGTGGGTGTTTGCATTGATTCTATCTTGGATGGCTGTTTTCTTGGTGGTTTTGATGAGTTGGTGGTGATTTGTTATTGCTTCCTTGTAGGCCGCTTTGTCCCTGGGGGTCTTGCTAGATCTCCAGGTTCTTTCTAGATGTCTGCAGTGGCGTTTGGAGTCCAGGGCCAGGGTAAACCAGCTGTCCTTGTTGGTGGGTTGGTGGCTGTATGGTTTCTTAAGGGGGGTGAGGGTGTTGGCACAGTCGGTGATCCAGCGATGGAGGTTGCGGGCAGAGGAGTTGGCGTCTGTGGAGATCGCAGGGTGGAACTTGTTCAGGGTGGAGTACAGCTGGTCTTTGGTGATGTTGTTCCAGTTCCTGTGGGGCAGGTGTTGCTTGTTGAAGAAGAAGTGTATGCAGTGGTGGTCAGTCCAATGGAGTTCAGTGATGTGGTTGACTGATATGTGGTTGCTTATGGAGAAGATAGGGTTGAGGGTGTGTCTAGCTACGTTGGTTGGGGAGTTGATGAGTTGCTTCAGTCCGATGGTTCCGAGGTTTTCCAGAAGGTTGGTTGTGGTCATTGGGGTTTTCTAGGTGGAAGTTAAGGTCACTGAGGAGGATGTAGTCCATTGAGGCAAGGGCATGGGGTGTGATGTGGTCGGTGATGGAGTCGCAGAAGGCGGGACGAGGTCTTGGAGGTCTGTAGATGAGGGTGTCGTGGAGGGTGGTGTTGGGGTTGATCTGGATCTTAAAGTGTAGGTGTTCCAATCTTGGTGAGTGGTCGTTGGAGTAGGTTGTGACATGGAGGGAGTATATGTGGGCAATGGTGATACCCCCTCCAGGTCGGTTTCTGCTGTCCTTGTGGGAGATCTTGTAGCAGTCGGGGATGGCGATGTCAGGCATTGATGCGGGGTTCAGGAAGGCAACATCTGGGGAGGTGGAGTCGAGCAGGTTCCAGATTTTGACGGCGTGCTTTTGTAATGAGCGGGTGTTGAGGAGGATGCAGTTGAGGTGGTTGTGGCTGTTTCTGCGTAGGTTGACAGGTTGGGTGGTGGTCCGGAGGGAGGAGAAGGAGCAGTTGCAGCAGGTGAAGGGTCCTCTGGTGTTCGTCGGGATGCGTGGGGGCAGGCAGACAGTCTACCGGTGTTGAGAGCGCGGAGGGTGCTGGCATCATAACTTGTTCAGGGTGGAGTACAGCTGGTCTTTGGTGATGTTGTTCCAGTTCCTGTGGGGCAGGTGTTGCTTGTTGAAGAAGAAGTGTATGCAGTGGTGGTCAGTCCAATGGAGTTCAGTGATGTGGTTGACTGATATGTGGTTGCTTATGGAGAAGATAGGGTTGAGGGTGTGTCTAGCTACGTTGGTTGGGGAGTTGATGAGTTGCTTCAGTCCGATGGTTCCGAGGTTTTCCAGAAGGTTGGTTGTGGTCATTGGGGTTTTCTAGGTGGAAGTTAAGGTCACTGAGGAGGATGTAGTCCATTGAGGCAAGGGCGTGGGGTGTGATGTGGTCGGTGATGGAGTCGCAGAAGGCGGGACGAGGTCTGGGAGGTCTGTAGATGAGGGTGTCGTGGAGGGTGGTGTTGGGGTTGATCTGGATCTTAAAGTGTAGGTGTTCCAAGCTTGGTGAGTGGTCGTTGGAGTAGGTTGTGACATGGAGGGAGTATATGTGGGCAATGGTGATACCCCCTCCAGGTCGGTTTCTGCGGTCCTTGTGGGAGATCTTGTAGCAGTCGGGGATGGCGATGTCAGGCATTGATGCAGGGTTCAGGAAGGCGACATCTGGGGAGGTGGAGTCGAGCAGGTTCCAGATTTTGACGGCATGCTTTTGTAATGAGCGGGTGTTGAGGAGGATGCAGTTGAGGTGGTTGTGGCTGTTTCTGCGTAGGTTGACAGGTTGGGTGGTGGTCCGGAGGGAGGAGAAGGAGCAGTTGCAGCAGGTGAAGGGTCCTCTGGTGTTCGTCGGGATGCGTGGGGGCAGGCAGATGGTCTACCGGTGTTGAGAGCGCGGAGGGTGCTGGCATCATAGCGGTGGCGGTTGCAGGAACCAGGGTTTGTGATGCTGGGCACGGTCCAGGCACGGACGGGCGTCGACGGGCAGCGGCCACCATTAAATAGGAGCTAGGAGGTAGGAGGGCTGGGCTTGGAGGCTGGGAGCCAGGCAGCAGTGGTGGTAGATGGGGAGAAGAGGGAGAAATGGGACTACACTAATGCGGCAGCGGCCACCATTAAATAGAAGCTGGGAGGTGTGAGGACTTGGCTGGGAGGCAGGCAGCAGTGGCAGTAGAAGGGAGCAGAGGGAGAAAGGGGACTACACTAATGCGGCAGAGGCCGCCATTAAATAGGAGCTGGGAGGTGGGAGGACTGGGCTGGGAGGCGGGCAGCAGTGGCGGTAGAAGGGGAGCAGAGGGAGAATGCAGACTGAAAGGGGTGTGCAATTATCTTGTTATCCTCCTAGACCAAAGATTGGAACTGGGGCATTATCAGTATAGTGGGCATGTGTGTTTGTTGGGTCATCAATCTTGCTATTTTTTTTATTGTAAAAAATGTTTATTACTCTTTTTTACTTACTGTCATGATATATGGTGGGGGGGGGGGTAATTAAGTTAAAAAAAAAAGCATTTCTGGTATATTTCAAGTCCTTTTAACTGTTAAATTCAATAAGTGGAAAAAAAACCCATAAATGTATAGTTGATGATTGAGAATTTGTATTGTGATCCGAAAAACAGAACTGGAACATGTTAAAGGGATATTTTGTGAGTTAGCTGGAGCATACAATTTTAAAAAATGTCTCTAATTTACTTCTATTAAACTTGCTTCATTCCCATTAAATTCTTTGTTGAAGAGATACCTTGGTAGGTATCTGGAGCACTACATGGCAGGAAATATTGCTGCCATCTAGTGCGCTTGCTAATTTATAACATTCTTGCAAAACTGCTGCCATATAGTGCTCCATGCACGCTTCTGAGCTTACGTCCTTTCTTTTCAACAAAAGATACCAAGAAAAAAAAGTAAATTAGAGAATTGCATGCGCTGTCTGGAACATGAAAGAAAAAAGTTGGGTTTCGTGTCCCTTTAAGTATAATTGTGCAATAAATGTATATTTCAAATACTCTGTTCATTTGCAAGCAAACTGGAAGGAAGAATATATGGTTTCTATTGCTTTGGATATTCATTAAAGGGACACTGAACCCAAATTTTTTCTTTTGTGATTCAGATTGAGCATGATATATTTTTTTTTTTTTATAATTTTTATTGGTAATCCATTTAGGGGTACAAAAAGAAAAAGAGGATAAAATTAAAGGCAGTAGTTACATATTAGGGGGAATATACACAACCAAAAAAAGAAAATAAAAAAACTGAAAGGATTATTCCTTATTCTTTTCTTTCTTTCGGATCAAGCAAATGAAAAAACAACCAAGAATAGATTATAAGGCATTGTTCCAAGTCTCGTTATAATTATATGCATACTTCATAATGGCCTGTCATAGTAACGAAAGGAAGAATATTGAAGCCAAAAAATAGATCTGTCTCTAATTTTGGCCAAGCATGGCCTAGTACCCCAAACATGCAACCTGATCTCGACCAGTTAACCCCTAAATGGAAACAAAAAAAGGTTTTTCTAATTTTTAGACAAACAGCTGTGGTACTATTACATTTCAAAATTAGATAAAATAAGTCACTGCTACAGACAGAGGACAAGAAAATCCTCCAGACCTGGGGCTAAACCACAGACAGACACGAGAACAGACACAACAAAAAACAGAAAAGAAGAAAGAAAAAAAAAAAGGGGGGAGGGGACAAGGGGAAGGAGGCTAGATTAGCTTCCGGCAGTACCCGGATGCTTGAACTTTACCATATTCCTAATAACACTAATTCACTATCTTTAAAAGGATAAATAATATATTCAATCTCACTAGCGGGGAGAGCTTTGATAAATTGTGACCATTTGGAAAAAAAGTTCTTTATGTCTTGTTCTTTTTGGAGGTTGGTATCCAGTTGTTCAATAATACATTGCTTTTTTAAGCAATTTTTTACTTCGGTTAAGCTCGGGATGGCTTTTAGCTTCCATTTCTTTAAAATCAAATATCTTACCGCAAGGGTAGCCATACTTATAATTTTGTTAGTCTGATATGGTGGCATTTATTGAACTCCAAACTTCTGCATTTGAAGCCTTTCTTGGGAGTAAAATAAGTCATGTGAAGGAGTCTTAAATGTGATTCCCTCCACGTAGCTGAAAGAGTAACCCGACAAGTTTCCTGAATCGAGAAGGTGAGGAGGGCTGGATCCAGAGAGGTCTGCTGAAGCAGGGAGGACCATTTTAGGTAGAGTTTCTCCAAAACACCGGGGCCTTTAAGAGCTGATAAAATTTGATAAATGTATGAAATTGATGTAAGCCCATTTTTGAATAATATCATCCATTTTCCTAAATCTCCCATGGACCAATCCCAGCCATGGTCGGTGACCTGCTTAAGAGCAAAATGTCTTACTTGCAGGTATGCAAAGAAATCGTTGTTAGAAATAGCGAACTCATGCTTAAGAGAGTCAAAGGATTTAATACATTTCCTCTCAAAATCCAATACTTGTTCCAGTCTTACCAGTCCGCGTAATGCCCATTTAGAAAATACAGCTGACTGTATGCCTGCTACAAACTGAGGATTATTTAATATAGGAAGATGCTTTGAGGCTTCAATGTTTATATGAAGAGCCAAACCTATCCTTCTCCAAATAGAAATTGGGTTATAAATGGATCTCAACTTTTTTATTCCAATAGGGGTCATGCTGCTATTGCAATGAGTTAATGCTACCAATGAATAAGGATAGGTCATATTACTCTCTAAATCCCCATTAGTAATGTAATTGCTATTAGTAAACCAATCTGCCATGATTCGTGCCAGGAATGCTTGGTTATAGAGACGGAGATCAGGGAGGGACAGTCCTCCGTGCTCTCTCGGTAAAGTTAGCCTAGTTAATGAAATTCTCGGTTTTCTCTTCTGCCAAATGAATACTCGTAAGGCAGTATTAAATGCAGTGATATCCTTTGCTTTAAGAAGTAAGGGAGTGTTCTGGAGAACATAAAGAATTTTAGGAAGAAGAGACATTTTGTACAAGGCTATACGACCCGACATTGACAGTGGAAGATTC
This sequence comes from Bombina bombina, assembly GCF_027579735.1. Lineage (NCBI taxonomy): Eukaryota > Metazoa > Chordata > Amphibia > Anura > Bombinatoridae > Bombina > Bombina bombina. The sequence continues at coordinate 1,009,644,069 of NC_069502.1, forward strand.
TGCCAGTTTTTTAGCACTTCTTTAACACTAGCCAGCACCGGGAGTATGTTCAGTGAGTACCAGTTGTCCGGGTTGGCCAAGATCCAAATACCCAAATATTTAAAAGAGTCCTGAACAATTTTAAAAGGAATGGATATAAGTGGGTTTTGTGGTTGTTTAATCCAGAGCAGTTCTGATTTTGCAGAATTAACGGAGTAGCCTGAAAAGGATCCGAATTTTTCAATTATCAAGAGAAGTTTAGGAATATTACTTTGTGTGTTTGACATATATATTAACACATCGTCAGCATAAAGTGCAGTTTGCAAGATTTTTCTTCTAATCTTGATCCCTTCAATCTGCTGACGAATTTGATTAGCAAGAGGTTCGATGGCTAAGTCAAACAGAAGCGGCGAGAGAGGGCACCCCTGCCTCGTGCCCTTTTCTAATTTTATGGCCTGCGTGGGAGACCCATTCACTATTATTTTCGTATATGCGTTCTTATATAGATTGTTAAAAAAAAGTAAAAAAGTGACCTGTCAAACCAAACTGTTGTAAGGTAAAGGCTATTTGATCATGGTAAACCGAGTCGAATGCCTTGCCTGCATCTATTGATAGAATTGCCAGGTCAGGGGTGTCCTCTTCTCGCCGCCCCTCGCCTGTTTTAAAATAATCTATAACAAGGAACACCTCCCTTATTTTAGCTGAAGAATTGCATTTTTTTAAAAAGCCAGTTTGATCCTCATGAATAATACTGGGCAGGTGAGATTGAAGCCTATGTGCAAGTATTGATGACAAAAGTTTGTAATCGGTGTTAAGAAGTGCAATTGGTCTATAAGACTCTTTTTCAGCTGGGTCTTTGCCCTGTTTAAGAATAAGAGAAGTAAAAGAAGCCACAAAGTCAGGGGAGGGGGTATTTCCTTTGATGTAGAGATCATTAAATAGTGAAGTTAAATGAGGTATTATTTCGGGCATTAAGATCTTGTAGAACTCATTTGGAAGGGCGTCTGGTCCCGGGGTTTTATTAGGAGAGAGTTTCTTTATTGAAGCAAAAACTTCAGTCTCTGTTATTGGGGCACAGATCTGATCCAGCATTTGGGAAGTTAGCCTTGGATATTGAATTTTCTCCCAGAATTCCTCCCTTTGTTCAAGGTCAGAGGTCTTATGTGCATATATGGATTTAAAATATTCAGTGAAAATATTGAGAATTTCTTCAGCTGTCTTATAGGTTTTGTCTTCATGACAAAGTGAACTAATTAGTGAAGAAGCCCTATCATGCCTAACCAGGTTCGCCAAGAGCCTCCCAGTTTTACTCCCAAAACAATACAGTTTTGCCTGCATCTTTAGGTCTTTCTGAGATGATTGGTAGAGAAGAAGTGAATCTCTTTCTCGCAAAGCAGTTATATACTTCATCCAATTCTCAGGTTATTTCAGTAGAATGTACTGATTATAGGAGTTTATGACTGATTTTAGTACTTCCAATTCTCTTACCTTAAGTTTTTTTGTCCTTGCTATAGTGTATGCTAGAATCTCGCCTCGCAAGACCGCCTTAGCTGTCTCCCAGAAAATGGCGGGTTTAGTGATATGCTCATGATTAAATAGTGTAAATTCACGGTATTTAGCTATGAGACAATTTTTATACTTGTTATCTGTAGCCAGATGCCGGGGAAACCGAAAGCCCGTATTCCTTGCGGGGGTAGGACTTGGCCGAAAATATAAGGAAATGGGCGCATGATCCGAAATAGTGATGGGAAAGATTTCTGCAGTTATATTAGAATTAGCAAGCCTGTCATCTAGCAAAAACAAATCTATACGTGATAGCGATTTGTGGGCCCTTGAGTGACAGGTAAAGTCTCTGGCCTCCGGGTTTTTCAATCTCCAAATGTCAGTGACCTTCAAATTATATGAGATTTTGTTGAACAACTTTGTTTCGAGATTATCTCTTTTGGTTTTTATAATGTGGGAGCTTTGCCTGAGTCTGTCTAAAGGATACTTTGGGGCCATATTAAAATCGCCACCAATAACTAGGTAACCTGCTGTACATAACATGAGCCTGTTTTGCAGAGCATCCCAAAAGGAGGAGTTAAAAACATTTGGGGCATAAACATTGCAGAATGTATAAAGAATTTTGTTAATTTTCATTTTTACAATAATGTACCTTCCTTCTTGGTCTGTATCTACCTGTATAATCTCGTAGCATAGTTTTTTTCCTAGGAGGATAGCCACCCCGCTCTTTCTGTTAGAAGAGGCAGAGAATAGAACCTCTTTAACCCAAGAGGCTTTTAATTTAAGCACTTCTTCAGCTTTTAAATGAGTTTCTTGAAGGAAGGCCAAGTCAGCATAATTCTTCCTCAGAAACATTAATATTGCCTTTCGTTTAATGGGCGAGGTAAGGCCTCCTATGTTTCATGAAATTAGTTTGAATTTATTATCCATAATCATATGGATTTAAGGATACTAAAATATTGGGGGAAGAGGAGAGAAAAAAAAAAAAAAACACAAAAAACACAGAATCCTAATTAAACATAAAACATTATCCCAATTCAAGCAAGCTGCTAAAGGAAGTTTGACCCGACTTCCCCTTTCCTCTATATCTTGTCCTACTCTAGTCACCTTATGATACTTATGGTGTTGGTCCTTCCTGGCTTATTGAACTTAATTCTTAGCCTTTTCCCGAGGGGAATATCTCCTCAAAAAATTTAGCTGCATCCTTTGGCGAGTCAAAATAAGAAGTGATTCCCTCCCTTTGTATCTTTAATTTTGCTGGGTATAGTAGGGTCGCTCATATGCCATGGTTTATGAACCTCGAGCATATTGGGGCAATCTCCCTTCTCTTGGATGCTACTTCTACTGAATAGTCTTGGAAAATAAGAATTCTTGCATCGCCTAATAGGATAGGTTGATGCTTACGAAAAGCTTGGAGGATTGCCACTTTATGCTGAAAGTTCAGAACTTTGGCAATTATGGGCCTTGGTCTCGGATTGTCTTTACTTAGAATAGGTGTACCTATCCTATGGGCCCTTTCAATTACAATCTTTGGGAAAGAGTCTGGAATTTGAAGTAAATTGGGTAGTGTCACTGTAAGAAGTTTGTCTAAATTCTCAAATTGCTTTTCCTCGGGGACTCCAATAATTCTCAGATTATTCCTTCGAGATCTGTTTTCTAAGTCTTCTAATTTATTTTGCATTTTAGAGACTGTTAAATTTAGGACCTCAAGATTATTTTTATACGTCATATTGAAATCCTTTGCTCCGCTTCAGAGAGTCTATGAGAAAATTGTTTTACTTCATTTGTCAAGGATGCTATATCTTGCTTAATCTCTATTTTTAAGGCCTCAAATTTAGGGGCTAAGGCATCAGAAATCTTGCTAACAATAGTTTGAATGTCTAATGACTCGCCTGAGGATAAATTTGTGCAAGGTGTCTGTACTTCTATTGAAGTTTCATAGCTTGCTTTATTTTTTTTGTCTCTTTGTCTTCCTGCCATTGTTGGGGGGGAATTTTTCGGGTGGTTGAGGAAATACTTATCCATGTGTTTTTAAGGGGTGCTTTGTGAGACTTTATGGTGAAAGAATAAAAAAAAGGGAGTGGATCCAGTGAGAATGTGATGTGAAGTAGTGAAACGACTAAGAATTTGATCTTAGTGGTGAGTGATACTCAGTGCCTATAGGGGAGGGAGAAGGAAGAAAAAAAAAAAAAAAGAGCCCGGGGGGAGGAGTGAGGAAGTGTTTCTAGTTGGATTTAAAAAATTGTGAATTGTGATTATAGAAGTGATAGGAATTCCAGTGGAGTGTTTTTGCTTCTTTCCCCCCAACAACAGCAAATGAACAATGAGAATTATTTAAACTCCAAGGCTGTTGTGTTAACCTGCCTTCTGTAAGGTTTATTTTTCGTTTATTAAGAATTAACAGTTTATAGTTAAACCTATAAAAGTTTTCTTTTAATTACAGCTTTGCCTTTTTATTTCTGTAATTTTTAATTACCAAGTTTAGTATTAGTAGTAATTTTATAATCGTTAATAGTATCTCAGAACACTTAGCTCCTACCAGTTGGAAGGTTGGAAATTGTGTTATTGATTCACTGATCAGCCCCAAATGTGTATTACCCTTGTTATATTTTTAAGACCTTTTACAGTTTACACAGCATATAAAAATCCTCCTAAGTACCTTTAATTTTTTCTCAGAAGACAATTTTGTATCAGTTATTTAACAATTTTATGTCACTTATATAGCAAGCTACTATCTTTCTGTTAGAAAGTAGAAGAGATTCAGAAGAAAGAAGAATCTTTTTTTCAGCTTCTAAACCAGTATCTGTATACCAAATAATGGTAGGACATCTTATAGATTTATCTGGTCAGGGAGCCAATCTGGTTCCTCTAACTCACAATAGTGTGAATAAATTAAGTGGGGTAAGGATTATCGCCCTGACCAGCAAATCCTCATATAGTATATGCATCAAGTTCTTTAGCTGCCAATAATCAGAGCTTATTGCAATAGGCCAAATAGACTTAATTCCTCAATTTTTAGTTCCAAATTCCAGTTTTTATCTCACACGTCTTGATCAAAAAACACAAGGGGGAAAAGCACAAAGTAAAAAAGAAAAAACAGAGAATATGAGCATAACATCAGAGTTTTCCTACTCAGCAAGTAGCTTCCCGTCTACTTTAGTAATGTAAAGTTCTAGAGTATTTATAGCCTGATTTTTTGTCTATAGTTCAATAGATAAACTCAGCTTTCTTTTTTTTTTTAGAGCTTATTTAATTTATATTTTCCACCAGTTACCATACAACTTTCTCTAACTGAATTAAGTTAATTTTCTTGAATGAACAAGAGAAAATCAAATTATATTGGCCCCTGTGTCTGCAGCTACTAAGTATCAATACATATAGGGGAAGAGGAAAAAAAAAAAAAAAAAAGAAAAAAAGGCGCTCTCTTAAACTTTATATCTAGCTCATTACTCTTTATATCAATTTAAAGCCAAGAAAAAAGGTCAAGCAAAACTTTCTGAGCAAGCAAAAAACAGGGAAAAGGAGAGAGTGAAGTGTATCTCAGCAGGTTTTAAATATCAGACTTTTGCAACATTATACATCAACAATATAACACACGATATGCCTTTAGCAATTTAGAATGATATTAATAAAAAGGAATGAGGAGAAAAAAAATATTTTCCCCTTCTTTCTTTTCTGATTGACACTTTTGAGTTCAAAAAATTTGGTTACTGTTTCTTTTATGTCTGCTCTTTGTACGCCAGGAGGGGCAAATCTGCCCTTAGCCAAGTATATCGTTATGTGAAGGTGGCACTTTTCCCCTTCTGAGGAATTAACCCCTTTCCTGGCTATGTTAGCCTGATTTCTGAGTGTTCAAGCCCACTGCTCCCCCTGCTCACTCCCACGGCTTATTAAGGTAATGGTGGGTCTAGAGAAGTAAGTAGGCTTACCTCCCCTCGTCCACTGCTCACCTGCCTGTGAAGGATTAGTATGCCGCTGGAGTAGAGGATTTTCGGGTGGAAGACCGGTCCCACCGGTTAGCTTTCAGGACACTCCCCGCAGACGTTGGCAGTCTCTCCCCCTCTCACGCAGCACCGGTGGGAGAGGAGGGAGAGGGGCAACAAGCCGACTTTTTCTGCTGAGAGCCTGCGTAGTTCCTGCTCTTCCACCACGCAAGCTCCGGTTCCTACCCCTCTCACGCAGCACCGGTGGGAGAGGGGAGGGCTCAGCAGCGGTATGCGGAAGCTGAGCTGCAAGATGAGCACCGCGGAGACACTGGAGCCGGCTCGGCGTCACGATCTGTTCAGGGTGAAGGGAAACCCGTTCCGTCCGATGCAGGTGAGTGCCAGTTAGAAGTCCAACAGGGGCAGGCAGGCTCCACAGAGGAGAGGAGGCAGCGTAGGTGAGGATGAGACAAACTACTAGACGCAGCAGGAGCCGTAGTTCGCAATTAGTGAGATCTGAAGAATGGAAGGTACATCTGTAACTGCATAGGGGAGCAGGGGAGTCTTCCTTCTAAGCCGATAAATAAATGGGGTTTAGTTGTCTCCTTCCTGGCTGTCTTATACTCCGCTTCTCTTTTGCATAACCGACTAAGGGCTGAGGAAGCAGGCTTTGCCAAATAGGATAAGTCTTTATTCAAAGGCTTTTAGCCTCAGCCAAATTATTTTTTTAGGCAACTTCTTGAGGGTTAAGATTTCTCTTCCTTCTGGCTTGGCTTAGTTTATTAAACAGCAAGGTGTAATAACGCTGTACTGGTTCCAGAGACGATGATTCAAGCTATCCAGTTAGCTACCCCACTAATTGGGGTGAGGCGCGAGGAAAACCGCCAGCAGCTGTGGGACTGGAGCAGAGAGCTCAGTAACTCGCACCTTGCTCCTCCTCCACCGGAACCATTGAGCATGATATTTTAAGCAACTTTCTAATTTACTCCTATTATCAAATTTTCTTCATTATTTTGGTATCTTTATTTGAAATGCAAGAATGTAAGTTTAGATGCCGGCTCATTTTTGGTGAACAACCTGGGTTGTTCTTGCTGATTGGTGGATACATTCATCCACCAATAAAAAAGTGCTGTCCAGAGTCCTAAACCAAAATAAAAGCGTAGGTGCCTTCTTTTTCAAATAAAGATAGCAAGAGAATGAAGACAAATTGATAATTGGAGTAAATTAGAAAGTTGCTTAAAATTGCATGCTCTATCTGAATCACAAAAGAAAAAATTTGGGTTCAGTGTCCCTTTAAAGTAAGTTATTAGTTTTTTAGTTATTAGTTTGTTTTTTTCTGACATTCAAAGGGGCAAAAAAGTGTAAAATTATTATTATCAGTTATTTGAAGAGCGCCAACAGATTCCGCAGCAGTATCTGTTAAAACTCTACAAATAACTGTAATAATAATATTACATTTTTTACAGATTTGAATTTCAAAGAAAAAGAACTTACTTTAGTGAATATACAATTTAAGCGATAGGAGTACATTTTCATTCAGCTAATTATTTTATAATAAAATGTGCTACTTTTTTACAGCATGATATTATTAGAGCGACATGAAACTCCAAAATGTTCTTTAATGATTAAGATAGAGAATGTAATGTTAAAACAACTTTCTAATTTACTTCTATTATCAAATTTGCTTCATTCTCCTGGTATCTTTTGTTGAAAAACAAGGACGCAAGCTTGGGAGCGTGAACGTGCCTGACAGCAGTTTTGCAAGAATGTTATACATTAGCAAGAACACTAGATGTCAGCACTATTTCCTGCCCTGTTTGACCCATACACATACCTAGGTATCTCTTCAACAAAGAATACAATGGGAAAGAAGCAAATTTTATAATGAAAGTAAATTTGAAACATTTTTTAAAATGGTATGCTCTGTTGAATCACAAAAGAAAATGTTTGTGTTTCGTATCCCTTTAAGCATTTTCATTGAGAACAATCTGATTGACTCCTGTAAAATACTTGCACAATGCTTTGGGCAAATTCCATACAACATTTGAGATTTTAATTATCGTACCTTTTGGATGTATATTTTATTTATTTGATGTTGTTTGTTTCATACAAATTGTGTTAAACAACATCCTGTAGTAAGATGACACCTGTAAAAGTAGTTGTGTTGTTGAATTAATTGTCCTTTTGAAATATGCTGACTAATTAGTGGGAGTCCCCTGTAAAGTCGTATTGTTTAAATACTATAGCTATTCTATAAGAATAGCTATAGTAGTTAAACAATAAATACATTTGTCTCTTGTGATTGGCTAAATAGATATTTTCAGCTTCCTGACAGTAGTGCAATGCTGTCCCTTCAGCAATGGATAACAAGAGAATGAAGAAAATTTGATAATTTAATTAAATTGGAAAGTTGTTTGGGGTGAAAATTTTGGGGTTTACTATCCCTTTAAATAGAGATTATCATGTGCTTGCCCAGAACAAAAGAAACACTTTTCCTGTTATCGTCCAGATTCTTCAGAGAGAAATTCCCCAATGTGGTTGTGTTGCAGCTGAAAACATTTTTTGAACTATAACAAAGAAAGCCAGAGATATGCACAGTAAGCTTTGCATTTTATATATTATTATTTTTTTTCCTTACAAATATATATTTAAAATGACATTACACTTTTTGCTCTATCTTTGTTTATTTTGGTCTCTCCATATTTTAATGTTTTACATTTATTTTACCAAAACATTTGTGCTCATCTTTGACCAAAACAGTAGATATGAAACATAAGCTAACCATCAAGAACATTTAAAGGTAAGGTATTCTTTTTTTTTTATAGAAATACACGTCTGGTAAGCTCTTTCAGTACAACATCACTAAAGCTAAGCTGAATTGTCTAATTAATTAATTAATTAATTCTGTTGATGTTTTGTTGAGTTTAGAAGCTTAATATAAACAGCCTTGTGGTTTGAAGTGGGATCATTCACCCAGAGAGGAGGAGGAACTAGAAGTAAGAACACTCAAGATAATGGTCTTTTGTTATACATTTTCAATGAAGATGCAGGATGCACTGTCTTCTCACTCAATCAGCACTGCCAAGATCAATCAATGAACTTTCTAGCCTTTGGGAATTTTATTTCGGTCAACACATTCAACATAGGACACACTATATTAATAGTATATGGTTTTTCAGAAACACTAAACATTTTGCTTAATTCTACAGATTATTTTGTGCGTGTGTGTGATTGTATCATACTTAAAAAAAAATGTCTGCTAATAACACAAGGAGTTAATTTTAAAGAACGGTTAAAGGGAAAGTCTACTTGAATTTTTTTTAAAGGTTTAAAAAGATAGATTTACCTTTATTACCAATTCCCCAGTTTTGCACAGCTAACTGTTATATTAATACACTTTTTACCTCTGTGATTACCTTGTATGTAAGATGCTGCCGACTGTCCTTTATCTCAGTTGTTTTGACAGACATGCATTTTAGCAAATCAGTGCTAAATAATAAATAACTCCACAGGAGTTGACACACATGAACTAGCACTGTCTAACCGTGAGAATGTAAGTGTCAGAATGCACTAATTTAAGAGGCAGCCTACAACGGCTTAGACATTAGCATAGGAGCCTGCCTAGGTTTAGCTTTTAACAAAGAATTCCAAGAGAACAAAGCAAATTTGATTATAAGTAAATTGGAAAGTTGTTTAAAATTGCATGCCCTATCTGAATCATGAAAGCTTAAATGGACAGTTAACCCAAAAATTGTCTTTCATTATTCAGATAGAGGGTACAATTTTAAACAACTTTCCAATTTACTTCTATTATCTAATTTGCTTCATTCTTCAGATATCCTTTTTTTAAGTAATAGCAATACACATAGGGGAGCCAATCACACAAGGCATCTATGTGCAGCTACCAATCAGCAGCTACTTAGCCTATCTAGATATGCCTTTCAGCAAATTATATCAAGGAAATTAAGCATATTAGATAATAGAAGTAATTTAGAAAGTTGTTTAAAATTGCATGTTTTTTCTAAATCATGAAAGACAAATTATGGGTTTCATATCCCTTTAATTTTGACTAGACTGTCATTTTAAATACGGTAGTATTGGATAATCAACAATTGCATAATGAAATGACAATGCAACAGCACTTACTCTACATTTTAAATTATCAGTAGATTTTTAACAATTTGATAATAGAAGTAATTTAGAAAGTCTCAAAACTTCAATATCTGAATCATGAAAGTTTAATTTTGACTATAGTGTCCCTTTTACAGAAAGTTAAACATATCTTGTAAATGCGTGAAGTAAATTGTAATAAAAACATACCTCAAATGCATTCAAATTAGATAATTACCTGCAATTTACTTTCTTTTGTAGAAAGGCAGAAACTTGAATCCTACCATACAGAAACAGTCCTCTAATAAAATTAACAACACAATTTTCACAACACTACGGTTTTCCGATTCTACTCTGGGCAACAAAATAATAAGGTGTTGACGAACGGTGAATGTTCTAATGACAGCTGTATTGAAGATTTAGACTACAGATGTTTGATGTCCCAAATTAAAAGAAAAAAAAATGTTTCTGACTAAATCAGTCCAGAAACAAAGTTGTAGTTTAATTGCTTGCATGTGTGCTTCATATGGATAGCGTTCTTTCCTTTTTGTTATAGTCTTTCTTTAATGCTTATATATTTTTCAGTTCATCTTACATTTAACGTCTTACTTTAAACTCTTAAGCCATTTATTTGTGAAACCTAAGATGAACCTGCACTATTTCACAGAATTGTCAGAGCATAACATAAACTAAGCTCGTATGCGCTATAAAACTTCTCATTTGTTTATTTTCACACCGCACTTCTAAAGATATCACTAAAATAAAAAGAAAATGAAATTGAATTATTTAACCTTCTGGGAAAAAAGTCCTGTTAAATAAATATCACACTCCATTCCAACACATTGAAGTTTGGTTGGTTACTTGTAGTATACAAATATAAACAGTACTAACAGTCTGCTAATGCATTTACAAAAAAACAAAAAAAAAAAAAAAAACCTTTATCCTTTATTATGTTGAGTCAATCTAACATTTGCTCTACACTTTATCACATGGTAGCTTCAAATAAGACTAAAAGGACATTTGCAAGTGTGGTGTTGATAATGTAAGCTGTATGAATCCTGGTAGTATACCTCAACAGTTATTAGTTAGCAAAGCTTGTAAGGTTAAAATAAATTATTTTGGAAGTTTTTTTTATTTATTTACAGGTTTCTTTTTAGGTGATTACCTATTTGGGACTATTAGAATAGTCTAGACGGTACAACTGCCCAATTTAAGGAACACAATTACTCTTCAATTTAAGAGGTAAAGAAAACTCATGGTTATGAAATGTATGCTAAAAAGTTCTGCTATATTATGTAACTTAAGGTTTGATTATTTTTTTCTATTTTAGGAGGAAAAGACACAAAACAATTTTACCAGGCATGGTAGTAGATTTTGGGCCTTTGTTTTTTAGCCTGGCCTACTCATTCTAAATATAGGTGGCAATGCGTCATTACTCTATCACATTCCTCTGACCACTCGTTATGCAAGAGGCTCTACCTAACAAAATGAGGAAAATGAAACTGAATACAAGACACTTCAAAATTATTATATTTCTTCAGCCTATAAGATACAAGTCTATAATGTAATTTTTGAAATGGCCATGGAGAGCTTAAACTGATAGAAAGCTCAAATTTAAATGTGCATGGACGCACTTCAATTTGAAATAGAAGGATTATTGCAATATATTTCAATTATAAAAATGTTTCTAGTAAACATTATTACTATTTTTCTGAGGCATATGTATATATGCTATGAGGGCCTTTGCGCCACTATTCAAGCACCACACCTTCTCATAGAGCTAGCAGTGGCTTGTATGACACTAATGACATCTTCACAAAAGCAATACAAACCACAACCAGCTCTGTGAGCTGGCACAGTGTTTGATTAAGGGTGCACTGACCCTCATAGTATATATGTTTATGCCACTGACGAAAAAAAAATAATGAAAAGTTTTTGCTAATGGAAGTAGTATATTGCACATTTCAATTTTGACTTTTCTAACCCTTTAAATAATTTCTCACATATGCAACATTCTGTGCTAATTTTGCTTGCCTGGAACCAAGTAGTTTTGTTCAGAGATGACATATTCTGGACTTCTCACATCAACATCAACAATGGAAAAATTGAATAATTCAATGATTGTAGCAGTAACAGCAGGCATTTTACATTCTCAGCTAACAGGTTTGGCATTGCATAACCACTACACGAATACCCCATTGAGAAGGAAACATCTGCATAAAACCAGGAATCAAAAGTAACAGAAATACAGTTAAAAAGTGCAGTGCTATTTCTTCAACAAAGGATATCTAAATAATGAAGCAAATTAGATAATAGAAATAAATTAGAAAGTTGTTTAAAATTGTATTCTGTATCTGAATCATGAAAGAAAAATTTGGGGTTTAATGTTCCTTTAAGTTTCCTGTAAGAGAAGCTTTTTTAACGACAAGTTTATTAGGCACCACTATAGAAGTTCTGTGTACTGAGATCATTTAAGTTCTTAAGATAATGGCAATATAAAGGATGCCCTAATGAACTTTATTCAGATTATGCGGAAAAAACAAAAACTAATTAGCAGAATGCTTCTTCAAAGCTTATGCAACATTTAAATATGGAATAGATAGGCGGATGAACCTCAATTGGCAAAAAACATCTGTTTCCATAAGGCAATATGTGTTTGTACAGTAAGGTTTATTGCTTGTTGTTCTGAACATAATATATGTTTAAGTTATTAAAATGTCTCATTCCATAAACCACACATGGGAGTATTTTGAGAGTTCTTCGCTCAAGTTCTACCTCAGGCAAGTGTCCAAATACTGATAAATAAAAAGTTGATTGAACTGATTGCATTTTGTTTCACATTATTATTATTTATTTATATAATGGCCACCAATTTGCAAAATATTGTGTTTGAAGGATGCTACAAAATGTAAACCCTTCGCGTCACATTATGACACATGGTAGCCATCTGCACTATGCTTTTGGATGACAATCATGTGTCGTTAGCTGGGGGGCTCTTTTGGAGCTTATTGCAGCCCCCTGCACTTATCAGCACATCCCTGATAAATTGGTGGCCCAACATTGCCAGGGAAATCCAGGGGTGCAGGTGATGCCACCATGCCCATGCATGCTGACATCACCAAACCCTGGAAACTCCAAAACGTTGAGTTGCTGCAGAGGGCTTAAGGGAGCTTGATGGAGGGTGTAAGTTATCAAACCCCTTGGTCTCAGCTCCTTTAAGCCATACAAATCATGTACTCTCTCAAACAGTGGGTAACTTGGGGGTTTAAAGTAAAAGCAAATAAAAAAAAAAGAAAACACATTTTGAAGGTAGGGGGTTTCTATGGTCCTGTAACCACTCTAACCTGATAAAAAGAAATTTTACTTGTCTTCAAAAAACCCATATATATCACAAGGGGATAACTATAGCACTTCAAAATACTGGAGATTTTGGGAGCTCTCGAGCGGACGTTTTTGGCTCTGAGAGTATATCAGAATTATAACCACAATGGGACCTCAGAAAACTGTGAATCGGCTATGGCGCAACTCCTTCACAATCACTTCTCCAACCTTATGATAGCACTGTGTAAGTGTTGTGAAGACACAGCAACAGCCAAAGACGCACCTACACAAGTGGATGATCGGCATATAGCTTTTAGCCTTGAAAATACTGACTTTATCATATTCCAGGGCAACTATACTGATGCATCCATTTCCCGGAATATGTGCGGCCAAATTAGCAACAAGTGGACGTTCCTAACTACAACCATAAAGAGAAGCCACGCCATGCTGTATGTAAACCTATAGGCAAAGGGGGAAAGAGTAACCCTTATAAGAATTTTGCTTTACAGTTGCCTAACGAGTCGACATATTCCATGCAACATCACAGCTCACTGCCAAACCTAAATTTGGACACAGCGGACACAACAGCTGCAAACAACTGTATAGCATCTACTACTGCAACAGCGAGGGCAATAACTACTGGACCAGAGCTGATTGTTAATTCCCTTGTTGACTTGCCTGGAGGGACTCAGCATTGCGATTCTTTGCTCAATTATAAGATGTTTGCTGACTTTAAGGAGACTTGTCGACACTGCTCACAAAACTGTACCATCAGAAGATACAGACACATCTGGAGTGATACTATGCCTGTAAGAACCGGTGTGGGGTAGGATACTCTATACCCTTTAGAAGTGGTCATTCAAGGATACACACACAGCTACTTACCTAGAACTCAAAATATCTCTATCCATAACTAGAATCTGCCATGAAGACTTTTGAGGTCTGAAGTACCAGATATCCATTTCTTTCTGGGACTTGCGAGGAACTTTACCACTGCCTCTTACCTATAGTTACTAGATATAGCAGACCTCCTGAGCCCTGCTAGCCACTATATACCTTATTTCAGTGACATATTTGATTGCTGAAACCATAGTTGAACTAGATAGTAATGTTCAGTCTAATTTTGTGTGTTGTTTATATAATGTTCCACTAAAAATATATGCCATATTCTTAAGTCCTTGAGTTATGTAATAAGATCCAAATAACTCTTACTAAGCCTACATCTCTTAGTTTCCTGGTACCTTATGGGGAGACCTCAGATACACATACCCAGCTATGGGTCTGCTTTGGAGCAGCTGTTCAAAGAACCAGCTGGCACTTACGGAGTGGAGTGGGTGAATAAACTCGATTCCTAACTTGTCGAAAGGTTTGATGAGGACCTAAAGCGCAAATTATACTATATATTCTCATATGACTCATGCAGTATATAAAAGGTTATGAGCATGAAGACTCCTCTGAGTCCAATATTTCTATTTTTAACACCCACACTGAGAATACCTACCTTCTGTGGTTCTACCCTAGAAATGCTTATTTTAGTGATAAAGTAACCTGTTTATGTTAAGAGTTGAATGTTTAACATTTTAAATATGTCACATACATACCTGTTGTAAGTTAATTAGTAGCTATATAACTATACTCTATGATCTGGCTATTCTCTTATTTCTTATAATGTTTGTTGTGGGTTTACTCTATTACACTAGTATTTGGGTAGTTCAGACTATAGTTAACTACACTTTTTTTAAATTATTTAATATACAGGCAACACCACATATGATACGTGAGTACTAGAAATTTATGTGCAGAGTTTATATAGCCTAAAAAAAATATAGATGGAGCAAGATGTATATAATACATATGTTTTCTTATTTTATCATGTAGATATTAGTACAAACATGGTTCCTAAAAATGTCACACTGTCTGCGGCTGAGTCAGTGTGACAATTATGAACACAAGATAGAGTGCTCCTACTCTTGAACAGAAATACTCCACCTACATAGCTTACCCCCAACCAATATAAGTCATTAGGAATTGGGTCTAAAAGAAACAGCATTCTGCTCTTAGCAACCTTTTATATTGAGTACTCCAAACTATGTCAGCTGTTTGTCACTTTATTAAACTTTAATAGACGGTAGTTTCAGCATCGAACAGTTATGGTGCCTAATTACACCCAATACTGTTATATGCTAGCCTTATGGAGCTTCATTAGCTATTTAAAAGCATATTATTATGCTAACCTAGCAGTTTTATATTTTACATATCATTCTCCCAGGTCTACAGATGCCCACAAGACTTATTAATTTGCCCCTACTATATTATGATATCACACTTGAATCTCAGACATATACAGTGAGGGAAAAAATGATTTGATCCCCTGATGATTTTGTATGTTTGCCCACTGTCAAAGAAATTATCAGTCTATAAGTGTAATGGTAGGTTTATTTTAACAGTGAGAGACAGAATAACAACAAAAAATCCAGAAAAATGCTTTTCAAAAAAGTTATAAATTGATTTGCATTTTAAAGAGTGAAATAAGTATTTGACTACTTTGCAAAACATGACTTAGTACTTAGTGGCAAAACCCTTGTTAGCAATCACAGAGGTCAGACGTTTCTTGTAGTTGGCCACCAGGTTTGCACACATCTCAGGAGGGATTTTGTCCCAGTTTGCAGATCCTCTCCAAGTCATTAAGGTTTTGAGGCTGACATTTGGCAACTCGAACCTTCAGCTCCCTCCACATATTTTCTATGGGATTAAGGTCTGGAGACTGGCTAGGCCATTCCAGGCCATTTAGATAGTACTATTCCCAGACATTTAATTTGGTAAACTTCTCTAAATGGATGATCTATAATCTGTTGTGGTTTTTTTACATATCCATAATAATTCTGATTTTTGCAAGTTAATTTTATAGCCCTAGAATGCTGCAAATAGTTCCACATCCTCTAGTAATTTAGGGAGGCTTTCCCTTAGGTTGAAGAGAAACAATAACAAATCATCAGTATATAGGGCTAGAACAAGATTTTGATTCCCAAGTTGAATACCCGTTAAATGCTGTCTAAGAAGAATTGCCAGTGGCTCTAAGGAGATGTTAAAGAGAAGAGGTGAAAAAAGGACATCCTTGTCTGGTACCTCTTTAAAGTCTAAACCATTCAGTCAATGATTATAATAGCTGAGGATGGATTCTTGTATATTAAGTTAACTAATTTGGTGAAGCCTCCAAAGAAGCCAAACTTTTCTAAGGCAAAAAACAAGTGGTCCCAGCAGATATAATCAAAGGCCTTTTCGGCATCAACTGTTAGAATAGCAGCATCTATTAATTTTTTTGTGCGTTTACTTTTATTCCAGAAATTATCTAGTATAAGCATAACTTTCCGGATATTTTTAGCCGGACTTCTACCCAGCATTAAGCCCGCCTGGTTTTCATGTATAGTATAGCTTAAACGAGGGGCCAATCGTTTTTAAATTATTTAAGTAAGTAGTTTATAGTTGAAGTTTAATAGAGAGATTGGCCTGTATGAAGTTGGGTTTTCAGGGTCTTTCTCTTTCTTAAAAATTAAATTAATATTCGAGGAGACAAAGTGGGGGGAACATGCAGTGTCTGTTGTACAGTATAAATTGAACAATTTTTGTATAATTGGAGTTATTTGATTTGAGAGAATCTTATAAAATTCAGCTGGCAGGGAATCCGGGCCTGCAGCTTTATTTAATTTAGAGAACTTAATCCCATCTACTATTTCCTGAACTGAAATTGGAGAATTTAATTGGTGGACAATATCTTGTGGCATTTTCGGTATCGTTAACTTATTCCAAAAGGCTGTTTTCTGTTTTGGATCCGGGGAGTCCACTTTATATAAGTTTTGAAAAAATCAATAAAAGTCTTTTTGATGTCTGAATTAGAGGTAAACCTATTCTTCCCAGCTCTAATAGCAGTAATATGATTTGAAGATTTTTTTTTTTGTGTAATCTTTACCAAGTACTTAGCGGCCTTCCCTGAGTAGCCACCATAGAGAGACTTCTTCCTAATAACTGCTAATATCATTTGTTGTTTGATTAGGACATCTCTCTGTGTTTTAAGATTAATATATCTATTCCCAAGAACTTTAGATGGATTTACTACATAAGCATTATAAGCATTCTTAACACTATTAGACTATTGCATCTCTTTTTGAAAAAAAAAAAAAAATTTAGGCACATAAATAAGCTTTGATCTCACCACGTAGAACTGTTTCTATTCTGTCTTTGTACTCATCATTGAAGATTTCAAATTCTCTCCGTTTATTAGTAAGCCAATTTTGAAATGTTATATTATTATGAAGGTAGTTAGGGAAAAATAAATTATTATTAGGTTGTGGTGTAAGAGATTTGGACTTAAATTCTATAGAGATAATTGCATTATCAGAGAGCATGATATCTTTATTATCTGCTATTATTTCCTTACCTACTAAATTTTCAGAAATTAAAAACATGTCTATTCTAGACAGGGCTTGATGCCCTTTCGATAGGCAGGTATAGGCTTTTACATCCGGATTTTGTGCCCACCATATGTCATAAACCCCCACTTTGTTACAAAATTTTGAAGTAGGCAGGTTTTCCTAACTTTTTTAGTTGATTTGGCCTTACTCACTCTATCTAAATTAGGGAAGGCTATTAAATTCAATTCCCCTCCAATTAATATGTTATGGCCTCTATATATCAATAATTGTAATGATAGCTCCTCCCAAAACTTAATATTAACCATATTCGGTCTATAAATTTTACACAAGATAAAGGGAATATTGTCAATTTCTATGTTGACAATTTGATATCGACTTGCAGGATCTATTTCACTCTTACTTATTTTATATTTTAACTGTTTGTTTATTAAGATTGCTACCCATTTCTTCCTTTCCTGGCATGGTGCTGCTAGAACTTCCCCTAGTCATCTAGATTTGAGTTTACCAATTTCTTGTTCTTTTAGATGAATTTCCTGAACCATTACAATGTCAGGTTTATACAGACCTAATTGTTTTAATACTGCCTTCCTTTTAATGGGAGAAGTGATCCCTTCCACATTCCATGACAGGAATCTAATTAAGCCTAAGTCCAATTATTTACTTGTGGAGGGAGGTGTTTCCCTCCACAAGTAAATATGGGCCAATAGGATGACGGGGGAGACAGTTACATAGATAAGAGGAGGGGGCGTGGTGGGTAGGGGAGGAAAGCAGGAAGGGGAAAAAAGTGGGGGGAGAAAAGGAAAGAGGGGAGAAGGGTAGAAGCAACAGCAAGAAGAAAGATTAAAAAAGTATAATCATCAAGATAAGGTCTTGAATTTACCAACTTAATAATAATATACATTTAAAATAAACCTCAAGGTTCAACTGTACTATTTATATAGGCTTTACCTTACATTTAAATCAGTCTATTCCATTTTCTTTACAAAAAATCTGAGCTTCAATAGGGTTATTTAAGAGCATAGTCTGTCTATCTATAACAAGAATACATTTTGCAGGATAAACAAGTTAAAATTAGCTTTTATCAGACGAGAGCAGTAAGGGAACATTTCTTTCCTCCTATTCATAGTTTCCACTGAAAAGTCCTGAAACATTAAAACCTTTTGTTGGTCTATTATTAATGGACTGATTTTCCTGTAATAACTTAATATGTTAATATTGACCTGGAAGTTTAGGAACTTGACCATAATAGGCCTAGGTTTACTGGGTTCTGATGCATTGGTCCTACTCTGTGGGCCCTTTCAATCATTATTGGCTGAGGAGAGGGAGGCATTTTTAACATTTGGGGTATTTTAGTTGACATAAAAAGTACTAAGTCTTGATACTCAGAAGTATCTGGAAGGCCAATAACTCTTCTTCTAATTACTCTAGTCTTGCTTGTAATATAGAAATTGTATTACCATGATCCTGGCCTGCTTGTTCACAAATGTGGAGTCTATCTTCGGAGTCAGAAACTCTAGTTTCTAATTCTTCTAATCTAGCCGTGAACTGACTTACTTCCAAGACTATATTGTTAATTTCTTGCTTAATCTCTTTTTTAATAGCATCCAACTGTGGGATGATCATTTTAGATATCTGGTCAACCAGTTCAGAAATATCATAGTTTAAATTACAGCTTTCTTGATGCTCTTGAGCACTAATTATAGAACTCTCAGATAATTTGATAGTTTTCTTTCTTTATGTTTGGGAGGCATGACAGGGAAGTTGCTTTTGTGTTAGGTAATATATCTTTCCATATATATAGTGGTGTGAGGTGACGTAAAAAAAAAATATTTACAAAGGAAGGTGAAGACTGTGGGAGAGAGTGAGCAAGCTAGCTTACTCTTTTTTTTTTAATTAAGAAATAGGTCAGTGCTTTTAAATGACCTGGTTATTCCAGGAGAGTATACTAGTGAAACTTGTGTAGAAAACAAGGGGAAGTGAGACAGGCCTGCCACCCATAATATAGATTTATAGTTCTAGCTTTACTCCAGTTCTAGCAAATATAAACAAGATTAGCTTTTATACTGTGAAAAGTTGGTTGCACAATTATTATTTGCAGTATACTAACAAATAAGTATGGTAACATAGTCTATTAGTAATATCAGTTAAGCAGATTTATAATGTGACCGCTGTAGCCATTGTACACCTAAACTACAAAAGAGTGGAGAAAGCTGTCATACAAAATATACTCGCAGGGTACTGTAGGATTCAGTTCTAGCAAACCAAGTTAACTTCTTAGAGCATAAAGAGTTAATTACACAATTTAACAGTCTGTATAATAGCAGTATTGATCATAAATTCTCATCATCTAATATATTTTACTCCTATTCACCATGCATTAATCTACCTATGAACAAGAGGTATATTGTAACATTTCAAGACATTATTATTTGCAGTAAACTAGCCTGAAAGCAAGTTAACCGAACTTATTAATAATGTCAATAGGAAAGATTTAGATTATATACTCTGGAATTTTTGTGCAGTTAAAGTGCCACAGTAAAAGATAGTATACTGCAATAATCTGTCTATAACCATCAAATATGTCGCAGAATTTCAGCAGATTCTTGTTTAGAGTTACTATCATATGAGCATAGTAGCAGTACTTATGGTATCTACCAGGCTGGTTTATAATGTATATTCACTGGCTATTTTACACTTATACATACACAAAAAATAGAAACATGATGACTGAAATTCTAACAAAGCGACAGACAACTTTATCTCTATAACATAGAGGAAATAATTCCACAAATTAGCAGTTAGTATTGTAGCAAGATTGCTCGTAGACTCTCATCATCTGGTACAATTACTCCTAATCACCATACAGCAATCTACCTATGGCCGTAAAATGTAGCACAGAATTTCAACACCTTATTGTTTACAGCTTATTAACCTGTGTGTATATTAGCAGCACGGGTTAGTGGTGACAATTGAGCAGATTTTACATGTGTACTATATAGCTTTTATATAATTGAGACACCACAAAACAGCAAAAAACAGGGGGGAAAAAATGCCTTCCAAGATGTAATTTCAAGGATAAATGTATATTGAATCTTCCTTTAAAATGAGAGTCAATAATCTTCAGTATATTCCAGGATAATATATAAGATGTAAAGTTAATATTTATATTATCCTTCTCTTAATGTCAGTACTTATATAGTGGAACCCATTGACCATAAAAGTTCTTTTAAGCTTTGTGATCAGTCTTTTGCCGCATATAATTTTGAGTAGAACTTCAATTCTTGTCAGTACATGATTAGCATATATAGTAAATAGAGAAGACCAGTGATGCCGGTTTTTATACTTATTATTCTTACCCTGTCTCAGGGTCTTTGAAAATGTGGTCTACTATTACTTTCCCCTTGTTATAGCGGGTCTTTCCAGCAACAGTCCTGAAAAGACATAGTATCTGGTATGTTTATTACTCCTACCCGGTCTAAGGGTCTTGGGAGATTATTGTCCCCAGCCGTTTACAAATAGAGATTCCAGTTTCAGACTTCTTAGAACTTATAGTGCTCCTACCCTATCCCAGGGTCTTGGGAGCTAATATCACTTTAAATGCCATTGAAATTATGTAGATATTCAAGGCCCAGTGACCCATTTAACACAATATAAGTCTCTGCTACATAAGGGAAGGGAATTGACCCCCTTTCTGTACTCACAACAATCCAGCGATAGAGTTGTAGGTGCCTGGGCAGGGCTGTTATAGCTGATGTCACTGCGAATCCTTGAGTCTGGCCAGCCGCTTCAGAGCAACTTACACCTAGGTGAGGTTCATGGGATTTGCCCGTCCCTTAACCAAGAGCAATATATCCGATGAAGATGGCTGCCTGCTCATGCAAGTTAAGTTGTGAGCTGCTGTATTTGAGATTGCCGCTCCACGGCGGCAGTGCTTCAACCGCGAAGCAGCAGCTGTCTTCGGGGGTCCAGTTACACTGGCATTTTCATGCCTGATATCCAGCCTGGTAGATCCGCCTCCAGGACAAGGAAAAAGTTGCGTGGGGGTAGTTGGTGCGTACCCTTTACTCTGTGCACGAAGCAGCTACCAGTCTCTTTGCTCCGCCTCCAAACCGGAAGTCCCACACATGTTCAGTTTTTTTATTATGACCCCCCACCCACTTATAGTACTCTGGGATCTTTTGATTAACCCCAGAGACTTAATACACAGTTTCTCTCGCATTTACCGCAAATAATCGTATACATGCTATACCTAATATAAATACTAGTATACCTCTTTGTCAGATTTGATCATGATAGCTCTTTAAGTCATATCTCATTATACCAACCAATGCTATCTCACTTGAAGCAGCTCAGGGGATCTTTTTATGTTTTCAATCATGTTGATGGTTATTATCTAGCATGACTGAAGACATTTTTATAAATCTCTTAAATCACTTTACACTACATATGAGGTTTGAGAGTGGACTTTTTGTCAACAGCTTTGTTCTCCTTCTTTACAGAATACTTTTATAACACATTAGGGCACACAAGTAGTCATAGTAGTTTGATGAGGATATTTCAATTTTCAATTAAAAATAAAAATGGATAATTTAATAATTGAGTGCCTTCAAGAGTCTAATCTAGCTTCATCCTGGTAAATTTAACCTATAATAATATGTATGGTTTAATTCCTATAATTTTTACTAACACTTATTCTGTCATTGCATGTATTGAAAACTAATTGTGTCTCATGTTCTGTATTTATGTGTGGATGCATAAATATCTAATTTGCTATAAAATATTGTATAAGACTTGATACTTATGAAACTTATATGTAACATATTCTATTAATGGGTTTCTGTAATGTATATCCTCAATAAAAATATTATTTAAAAAAGAAAAGAAACAAATTATCTACACTAGGACTTAAATATAAGCCGCACCTAAAAATCCAAAACAACTCAGCACAGGAGATAGAAATAGCTCAGCATTTAAAGGGTTAAATGATAGATAAAATAATTTTTGGCTTAACCACTTTTCCATTAAATCTTGGAGTCTATTTTTGTCCCATTCCAGGCCTGACTTTCATACTTCAAAAGAGAACAAGCATTTGCTTTGAAGTATTAAATATAAAGAATTAGCACTAAAGGAATTTCTATTGCATTACTGATGAAAAAAGATATCTATGTGAAGCTCTGTATTATTTTATAATTGTTTTGTAAGTATAATCTCTTGTATGTCAAGTAATGTTTTTAAAAAGTAGTTGTAATTTCATTAAATATAAAACAATTCTGTTTTACCTATAAATAGATTTATAAAGAATAGACATTGCTTATTAGCTGTTACACTTAATTCATATATATATTCATGTATATATTTTTGCCAAACTTTCTTTCTAAATTCTATTTGGGTTTACTGGGGACTCCACAAATTAATCTGACTATTTTACAGCAGTAATTATTTTGTAAACATTAAAAAGCTGTATAAAGTTATGGGTTTGGTCAATTGTGAGGGCTCAATGATTAAAAGCTCTCTGGGCTGGCGAGATTATTAAAGAATGCTCGCCAGTACTTCTATTTCCCTAGTGGAATGATCTAAAGCCACTTTTTACCCTGAAAACAGGGTGTCTCGCTAAGGGGCGTATACTGCATTTCCATATGAAAAATGCACAGTAAAATTTGTATTTTAAATATCATACAAAACAAATATTTGACTCAATCACACACAAATAAGCAGGGAAAATTTGAATTGTTAAGGGGCATCAAAAATTGTAACAAAATTCTTCATCAAAAATCGTATATTAACAAACAAACGTAAAAAAATGTGTGTAATTTACACAGGAATAAATCTAATTAGATATGCACAGCGTAAATCGTCGTTTAAGTGCACTGGATGTGCAAAAAATCACACCGAAATATGTACTTATAAATACAAAATGCAAAGCGTAAATTGTTGTTTTTTCGTAAAATGGGCTGAACATGGGCTGAACAATCCCAGCGTAATTCTAGAAAGATTTTTGCACTGCAGATCTCACAGTTTTTTCTTGCCAACTAAAAGGTGGTGAGCTTTTCTCAAAACACTCAATATACTAATAATCCTAAGAGAAAAATACATATATACGAAAATATAGGCGAATGTAAGATGCTCTATGCAGAAAGCAGCATAATGTGAGTTAGATTAGCTGCAGGGTTTTAATTTTAAAGTGCTCCCTCTGCTCCCTGGTAACTTCGCTCTAAGGAGTGAAGTGTCCCTATCCAACGAGCTCCGTTACTTTCAATAGGAGCCATCTCGCCACTCGCAGGGCCTTCCCCTTTTTTACGATCATTTCACCGGGACAGCCCTGCGAGAGTCAGCGAGAAAAAGTAGCTTTGAGCAGGCAATGTTTACATCATCAAGCCCTGAGTCTCACTGTAAAAAGGAGAGTTTTAGTTACACATGCATATATGTTATATATTCACATTCATTGTTCATCAAACTTGTAATTGCCATGTAGTTTGTTTGAAAATAATTTGGTTAAAACAGCAATTTGTTTTTGTTGATTTTTTTTTTATTTTTTTGTTTTTTCTTGACAGGAGAGCTAAGGTGATCCTGTCTGACAAATAAATAATTAATCAATCACTCATATACAAAATTACTTTAATTTAAATGAAGAATTATAATTTTTTTAAATGTTCTCTGTATAAAGTAGATATAAATGACAGATCAACTTCTATGAGGTTATAAAAGTTTCGTTATAATTTTATATATGAGAAAAATAATCCTTGAATACATAATTCTTTTGTAATTTTATATTCATGTCTAAAGTCTGCTGAATTAAAAAAAAGTAATACATTGGAAACGTATGCAATCATTTTTGTGATCTTTTACAGACATTTTCTTGGATTTCAAGTTTCAGACATTTTTGAAAATTTAGATTTTAGTTAAATGCCACTTCTCTTATTCAGTTTCATACATAAGGGACTTTCAGTGATTCGGTTTTACATGTTCTTACTTGATGTACCATGATGAGACATGATCTGTTGTACCTGTTTTTAAGTTGCTAAGGTGTCTATAACAACTTGTTATAACATGTTCCTAAGCTATCATAAATCATATATTTTAGCCATATTTTTGTTTTGTAATTTAATATTCTAAAAGTTTATATTCAGTTTTGTATAATTTATGAAGCAATGGATATGATTAATGAATGGAAGGCTTTCTTATGGTTTTCAGAGACACCAGAAATTTCATATTTGAAATTCAGTCTTAACATGCACCTAGATTACGAGTTTTGTCGGTAAAAACTTGCGGGGCTAACGCTCCTTTTTTTCCAGCGCTTACTTTAAACAACGCTGGTATTACAAGTTTTCTGAATGGCTGCGTTAGCCTCAGAAAAGTGAGCGTTGAGCATAATTTAGCTCCACTTCTACCTGTAATACCAGCGTTGCTTACGGTAGCGGTAAGCTGGCAAAACATCCTTGTGCACGATTTCCCCATAGGATACAAAGGGGCTGAGCTGGCTGAAAAAAAACCTAACAACTGTAAAAAAGCAGCGTTCAGCTCCTAACGCAGCCCCATTGTTTCCTATGGGGAAACACTTTATAAGTCTACACCTAACACCCTAACATGAACACAGAGTCTAAACACCCCTAACCTTACACTTATTAACCTCTAATCTGCTGCCCCCAACATCGTCGCCACCTGCATTATACTATTAACCCCTAATCTTCTGCTCAGGACTCCGCCGCCACCTACATTATCCCTATGAACCTCAAATCTGCTGCCCCTAACATCGCAGACACCTATATTATATTTATTAACCCCTAATCTGCTGCCCCCAACGTCGCTGCCACCTACCTACACTTATTAACCCCTAATCTGCCAACCGAACATCGCCGCCACTATAATAAATGTATTAACCCCTAAACCGCCGCACTCCCACCTCACAAACACTATAATAATTTGTATTAACCCCTAATCTGCCGTCCCTAACATCGCCGCCACCTACCTACAATTATTACAACCTAATCTGCTGCCCCCAACATTGCCGCTACTATAATAAAGTTATTAACCCATAAACCTAAGTCTAACCCTAACCCTAACACCCCCCAAAGTTAAATATAATTTAAAGAAATCTAAATAAAATTACTATAATTAAATAAATTATTCCTATTTAAAAATAAATACTTACCTATAAAATAAACCATAAGATAGCTACAATATAACTAATAGTTACATTGTAGCTATTTTAGGATTTATATTTATTTTACAGGCAACTTTGTATTTATTTTAACTAGGTACAATAGCTATTAAATAGTTAATAACTATTTAATAGCTACCTAGTTAAAATAATTACAAAATTACCTGTAAAATAAATCCTAACTTAAGTTACAAATACACCTAGCACTACACTATCAATAAATTAATTAAATAAATTAACTACAATTATCTAAACTAAAATACAATTAAATAAACTAAACTATAGTACAAAAACAAACAAACACTAAATTACAAAAAATAAAAAAATATTACAAGAATTTTAATCTAATTACACCTAATCTAAGCCCCCTAATAAAATAAAAAAGCCCCCCAAAATAAAAAAATTCCCTACCCTATACTAAATTACAAAAGTAATCAGCTCTTTTACCAGCCCTTAAAAGGGCTTTTTGCGGGGCATTGCCCCAAAGTAATTGGCTCTTTTACCTTTAAAAAAAAATACAAGATCCAAGATGGCATCCCTCGAATTCCGATTGGCTTATAGGATTCTATCAGCCAATCGGAATTAAGGTAGTAAAAATCTGATTGGTTGATTTAATCAGCCAATCAGATTGAAGTTCAATCCGATTGGCTGATTGGATCAGCCAATAGAATGCAAGGTCAATTCTATTGGCTGATCCAATCAGCCAATCGGATTTAACTTTAATCCGATTGGCTGATTAAATCAACCAATCGTATTTTTCCTACCTTAATTCCGATTGGCTGATAGAATGCTATCAGTCAATTGGAATTTGAGGGACGCCATCTTGGATGACGTCATTTAAAGGAACCTTCATTCGTCGTTAGTCCGTCGGCCGAGGAGGATGTTCCGCGTCGGAGGTCTTGAAGATAGAGCTGCGGATGGATTATTATTATTATTATTCTTTATTTATAAAGCGCCAACAGATTCCGCAGCGCTGTCCATGGGTACAAAGATAAAAGTACAGTACAATACAATATAGAAGACACCAAAGTTTAACAAAACAAATAAAGGGGGAATTGAGGGCCCTGTTCCCATGGGAACTTACAATCTAGATGGTAGGAGGGTGAGAAACAGGAGGTGGGGACTGCAAAGGTGAGAATGATGTTAGTGTGGAGTTAGATGGGGCAGCAGTTAGAATTAATTTTTTACTGATTTAGAGATAGGCTTCCATGAACAAAAAGGTCTTTAGGGAGCATTTAAAGGAGGAAAGGTTAGGGGAAAGTCTAACAGCTCTGGGAAGTGCATTCCAGATGGTTGGTGCTGCACGAGAGAAGTCCTGTAGCCTGGCATGGGAGGAGGTGATGGTAGAAGATGCAAGGAGCAGGTCATTGTTGGATCTTAGGGGCGGGCTGGAGTATATTCCTTGATGAGTGAGGACAGGTAGGGGGGGCTACGTTGGTAAGGGCTTTGTAGGTCAGGATGAGAATTTTGAATTTAATTCTGCTGTGGATGGGTAGCCAGTGAAGGGACTCGCAGAGAGGTGCAGCAGATACAGAGCGTCGGGAGAGGTGGATTAGCCTAGCAGAGGCATTTAGGATGGATTGAAGAGGGGAGAGGCGGGAGAGAGGGAGGCCAGTTAGTAGGTTATTACAGTAGTCAAGTCGGGAGATTACCAGGGAGTGGATTAGCTGTTTAGTAGTTTCAGCACTCAGAAATGGAGGGATTTTGGAGATATTGCGTAGATGGTTGCGACAGGAGGAAGAGAGCAATTGGATGTGTGGAATGAAGGACAGATTGGAGTCAAGTGTAACTCCTAGGACACGGACTTGGGGTGATGGGGAGATAGTGGTATCACCAACAGTGATTGAAAAGTTAGGAACCGGGGTAGAATTAGAGGGGGGGATTAGAAGGAGCTCAGTCTTGGACATATTGATTTTTAGGTGGTGAGAGGCCATCCAAGAAGAAATGCCAGATAAGCAGACACCGATGTGAGCAAGGATAGAAGGAGAGAGTGAAGGGGCGGATAGGTAGATCTGGGTATCATCAGCATAGAGGTGGTAGTTGAAGCCATAGCTACTGATAAGTTTTCCCAGTGAGGATGTATAAATAGAGAAGAGTAGGGGACCCAGAACAGAGCCTTGAGGTACTCCAACAGACAGAGGCAATGGAGAGGAGTCGCCACCAGCAAAGGAGACTGAAAAGGACCTATTAGAGAGATAAGAGTGGATCCAGGAAAGGGCAGTGTCAGAGAGCCCAAAGGAGCTGAGAGTCCGTAGGAGAAGGGGATGGTCAACTGTGTCAAAGGGCAGCAGACAGATCAAGTAAGATAAGTATTGAGTAGTGGCCATTTTTTTTAGCAGAAATGATGGATGAAGACTTCTGCCGGATGGAGGACCTCTTCTGAGCCGCTTGGATGAAGGCTTCTGCCGGATGGAGGACCTCTTCTGCCCCGCTTGGATGAAGACTTCTGCTGGATGGAGGACCTTGTCAGTATATTTATAAGAATCTTAGCAGTATTCTCCAAACAATGTGTGAGTATATGGCAGGGAATATATTTAACAATCTTTCTTTAGACTGAACCCACAATCAATATACTTTTACTAAGACCATACAATTTATATAAATATCTGAATTCTTTTATTTAGTTAATATCCATGAACATTTTTGAAATAAAGGAATATGAAATAAATTTATATGCATTAAAACCAACTATTAAGATATGCTATCCTTCTTATAAAACCCAGAAAAATATACCTTCACAATTCAGCCTTATTTTCAAATAGCCTTTTATTTAGTTAACATAATGGGACTAAAAACCTTTAACATCCAAGCAGTACAATTCTAATCTTTGCTTATAAACAATAGGATAATATGTATATATTCTGCTATTTAACTGTAATTTATTCTAATACAATGTTAATTTACAATATCAGAACTTGCACAGATGAGTTACTTAGCCAATCAGATACAGATTTAAACAATATATAGGCTGTGACTACCAATTTAAAATACAATATACACTTCTGAATTATTATTATATATTTGCATAGATAAACAATTTAAGATTGGGATTAGTTTAACAATACATAGGCTATGAAATGCTAACTTGAAATATGCACTATTTTCTTAACTCTGCTACTTACAGCAATAGTAAATGTTTACTTTAAATGCTTGCATACAAATGGGCAGGCTAAGAGCTATTCAAGGTTATGCAATACAATTTAAAAGCCAATTTGTTCTTTCCAATCTTCCAATTGTAATTTTACTGTAATGACTATGCATATAATTTATCTTACCAAAAAAACCTTGTATACATTACCAAATAAACAGCAATCCAGTTTTCAATGTTTCTTAACAGATCCAATTTCACCTCAGAAATTCAAAATTGGGGATAATGCATATGGAGTCCAATAGTAGGTGTGTGCTTTAATAATAACCACAGTAGTTATTCTTTGAGGAGTAGCCAACATCCTTTTTCTATCAGTCTCTATGCTGGGGTTTAAATAATCTGATTTCACCCCTCCCTGTTTTTGATTATTATCAGTCATTGGTGAGTATTGGAAACGCCCACGGAAACCTTGTCTCGGATTGGTTCTTTGCAACTGAACATGCATTGGTTTATTTGGTAAGTGTGTTGTCAAGGAAAATGCATCCTTGCAACAACCAATCATCTCATGGCTGCAATTTTGCATCATAACACTAGGTGGCAGCAGACATACAAACAAAACAAATTCACCTTTACATTTCTAAAACATTTTTAAGCAAGCTAATTATTTTCATAAAATGGTTATTTAATCAGATTACACTCTCTGCATTAATCATATATAACCCCAATTACAGATGGTTAATATTAGGTTATTTTTTCTGATTATTCTGATACCAAATATGTTATATTATTAACATTTTGTTATATTAAGTCAATTTAATACTGCTAATTATTAGCTTAAAATGCATTACAATTTTATCAGTATCCTGGCATTTATATATAAATAATAGCCTATTTTGAATTCAGTATTGTATTGTATTCCAACAAGAATATGCCATATTTTATGTTTCTAATAAGCCCAGGATGTATGAACCTTCTTCATGCAGATCTGAAATTATATGTCTGAAAAATATAAACAATACAGAGGATATTAAACATTTTTGACTGACTAAAACAGTTACCTCCCAAGCTTAGCAAATACCCATGTAATAATAGAGAATTAGACAATTTCCCAAATTTCTATATTTAATACATTCTGAGGCATGCATTCAAACAGAAAAAAAATGATTATTTGCTGTATGTTCAGTAAGTTTTCAGAGTCACACCTTAGCATTTGTCTGTGTTTCATTTCCCCCCCCCACATAGCATGGGGTCAATCCACGAGTAGTTGTAAAAGTCTCAATACAACATATTTTCTGTTTAGCTAGCAGTGCAGACGTGTATTTGATGTTTAGGGATAACTAACACCTATGTGCATAAAAGCTGTTTCCCTAGGATTTTGACCAGTTTCAAGAGGGTATTTCAGACATCTCGTCTCCATACATTGTGTGGTGTCACCTATTTGACAATCTATCCTCTTAATTTGCCTTTTATGACTCATCCTGTTTCAAACTGTAAGTTGATTATAGCAAATTGGTATGGGCTTCATGTTCACACTTTAGCTAGGAATGTCTCCTTCAAAGTAATCTCTATGAGTCACCTGTGCAATTGAAAAAGTGGGGGAGAACCAAACCTGTCTGAAGTCAGTTTGTCTGACAGAAATGAGTCCTTTCTGCTGACCAGTTCAGATCTGAATAAATATAATTGTATTGCATAGCCTTAAAATATATGATTAAAATATATATATATTTATTTACCCCACATATACCTTGACAACCTCTTCTGCCCCACTTGGATGAAGACTTCTGCCGGATGGAGGACCTCTTCTGCCCCGCTTGGATGAAGACTTCTGCCGGATGGAGGACCACTTCTGCCCCGCTTGGATGAAGACTTCTGCCGGATGGAGGACCACATCGCCCGGATTAGATGAAGAATTCGGCCCGGCTGGGTGAACACAGCTCAAGGTAGGGTGATCTTCAGGGGGTTAGTGTTAGGTTTTGTTAAGGGGGGATCGGGTGGGTTTTAGAGTAGGGGTGTGTGAGTGGTGGGTTTTAATGTTGGGGGGTCTTGTATTTTTTTTTACAGGTAAAAGAGCTGATTACTTTGGGGCAATCCCCCGCAAAAGCCCTTTTAAGGGCTGGTTAAAGAGCTGATTACTTTTGTAATTAGTATAGGGTAGTGATGTCGTGAACTTAAAATTTTCTGTTCGCAAACGGCAAACACGAACTTCCGCAAATGTTCACGAACGGGCGAACCGCCATTGACTTCAATAGGCAGGCAAATTTTAAAACCCACAGGGACTCTTTCTGGCCACAATAGTGATGGAAAAGTTGATTCAAGGGTACTAACACCTGGACTGTGGCATGCCGGAGGGGGATCCATGGCAAAACTCCCACGTAAAATTACATAGTTGATGCAGAGTCTGGTTTAATCCATTAAGGGCATAAATCACCTAACATTCCTAAATTGTTTGGAATAACGTGCTTTAAAACATCAGGTATGATGTTGTATCGATCAGGTAGTGTAAGGGTTACGCCCGCTTCACAGTGACAGACCAAACTCCCCGTTTAACGCACCTCAAACAACCGCAAACAGTCCATTTGCACAACCGCAAACTCCCCATTTGTACAAGGTTAGATACCAAGCTAGCCATGTCCCGTTCCTTGTCCTCACCGATGTCATTGAGGGTCTCATCCTCCACCCAGCCACATACAACACCAAGGGTCCCCCAAAGGTGAATACAAGCCCCCTGGGACGTCTGCTGTGTTTGGTCTTCCACCTCCTCAAAGCCACCTTCCTCCTCTGACTCCTCTTCTTCAGACTCCTCTCTCTGCGTTGCCTCTCTCTGCATTATTATAAGGTGTGTTAAGTAGTACTATTCTGATCAGTTTAATCCCTGTTACGTCCCCTATCAGGGGACGTGTATATGGCATGGATTTTAGGAACTGGCAGATGGAAAAAGATGCTTGGTCTGTCCTCCTACTTCAAATTTGGGGCACTGCGCATGCAATCGTGGCCAGACTTTTAGCCGACGGACATTTGGCCAATGGACATTTGGCCGAAACACAAGTGGCTGTCAGATAATAGTCCGGCCACGAGATAGATAGATTTGATAGATAGATACATAGATTAGATAGATAGATCAATAGATGCAATAGATACATTTGATAGATACGATAGATAGATAGATAGATAGATAGATAGATAGATAGATAGATTTGATAGATAAATAGATAGATTTGATAGATAGATAGATAGATAGATAATTTCCCAGACAGAGAATTACAAGACGTGCGGTCTGGGACCCATGGTAAGGTTCCCAGAGGCAGTTGCGGCGCCAGGGGATATGTATATGGCATGGATTTTAATAACCGGGAGATGGAAAAAGATGCTTGGTCAGTCCTCCTACTTCAAATTTGGAGCACTGCGCGTGCAATCTACTGTGCCACCAGATATGAGTGGTGTGTTAAGTAGTACTGTTCTGATCAGTTTAATCCCTGTTACATCTCCTATCAGGGGACGTGTATATGGCATGGATTTTAGGAACTGGGAGATGGAAAAAGATGCTCGGTCGGTCCTCCTACTTCAAATTTGGGGCACTGCGCGTGCAATAGTGGCCGGATTTTTAGCCGACGGACATTTGGCAGACGGACATTTGGCCGACGGACATTTGGCAGAAAGACAAGTGGCTGTCACAAAACAGTCCAGCCTCGAGATAGATTTGATAGATAAATAGATACATAGATTAGATAGATAGATCAATAGATGCAATATATATATTTGATAGATACGATAGATAGATATATTTGATAGATAAATAGATAGATTTGATAGATAGATAATTTCCCAGACAGAGAATTACAAGACGTGTGGTCTGGGACCCATGGTAAGGTTCCCAGAGGCAGTTGCAGCGCCAGGGGACGTGTATATGGCATGGATTTTAGGAACCGGGAGATGGAAAAAGATGCTTGGTCGGTCCTTCTACTTCAAATTTGGGGCACTGCGCGTGCAATCTACTGTGCCACCAGATATGAGTGGTGTGTTAAGTAGTACTATTCTGATCAGTTTAATCCGTGTTACGTCCCCTATCAGGGGACATGTATATGGCATGGATTTTAGGAACCGGGAGATGGAAAAAGATGCTTGGTCGGTCCTCTTACTTCAAATTTGGGGCACTGCGCATGCAATCTACTGTGCCACCAGATATGAGTGATATGTTAAGTAGTACTATTCTGATCAGTTTAATCCCTGTTACGTCCCCTATCAAGGGACTTGTATATGGCATGGATTTTAGGAATGGGGAGATAGAAAAAAATGCTTGGTCGGTCCTCCTACTTCAAATTTGGGGCACTGCGCGTGCAATCGTGGCCAGACTTTTAGCCAATGAACATTTGGCAGACGGACTTTTGGCCGACGGACATTTGGCAGAAACACAAGTGGCTGTCACAAAACAGTCCGGCCACGAGATAGATAGATTTGATAGATAGATAGATACATAGATTAGATAGATAGATCAATAGATGCAATAGATACAATTGATAGATACGATAGCTAGATAGATAGATAGATAGATAGATTTGATAGATAAATAATTTCCCAGATGCAGAATTACAAGACATGCGGTCTGTGACCCATGGTAAGGTTCCCAGAGGCAGTTGCGGCGCCAGGGAACGGGTATATGGCATGGATTTTAGGAACCGGGAGATGGAAAAAGATGCTTGGTCGGTCCTCCTACTTCAAATTTGGGGCACTGCGCATGCAATCTAATGTGCCACCAGATAGGAGTGGTGTGTTAAGTTGTACTATTCCTATCAGTTTAATCCCTGTTACGTTACCCTTTTTTTGTTTAGTTTTTGAAGCCACAGTGCAGCACCAGAGGCCAGAAAAATTTGGCATGTACACATGCCTGAAAAATTAGGTATTGTTGCAGCCGCTGCTGTTGCAGCGGCCAAAAAAATTGATGTATGTTTCCCAGTCAGAAAGTGCCCTAAAACATTGCGGCTTGAACCCTAGTTGGTGACGGATAAGTCACGCAAGTCATCCGGCATTCGAAGATAAAATACAGCAGCATGTGGACCATTTTTTGCCCAAGGCAGCTCATCTCATCAGGCCTTTTTTACTCAAATGTATCGCCCAATATCAGTCCCTTCGGGATCCATCCCTCATTCATCTTAATAAAGGTGAGGTAATCTAGACTTTTTTGACCTAGGCGACTTCTCTTCTCAGTGACAATACCTCCTGCTGCACTGAAGGTCCTTTCTGACAGGACACTTGAAGCGGGGCAGGCCAGAAGTTCTATCGCTATATGGGATAGCTCAGGCCACAGGTCAAGCCTGCACACCCAGTAGTCAAGGGGTTCATCGCTCCTCAGAGTGTCGAGATCTGCAGTTAAGGCGAGGTCTGTTAGTCTGCTACCTGCCGGTCAAGTCGTTTTCTGAGGGTGGACTCCGAAGGGCTGTGGCGATGCATAGGACTTAAAAAGCTCTGCATGTCCTCCATCAACAACACATCTGTAAAGCATCCTGTCTTTGCCGGCGTGGTCGTGGGAGTCGGAGGATTACTTTCACCTCTTCCCCTGTTAGATTCCCGTTGTGCTGTGACTTCACCCTTATACGCTATGTAAAGCATACTTTTTAATTTATTTTTGAACTGCTGCATCCTTTCCGACTTTATGCACTTTATGCTTATACCGTCTATTAGAGTGGACACCCAGTACAGGTCGTTCTCCTTCAGCTTTTTTATATGAGGGTCCCTCAACAGGCACGACAGCATGAAAGACCCCATTTGCACAAGGTTGGATAACGAGCTACTCATGTCCCGTTCCTCGTCCTCAGTGATCTCACTGAAGGTATATTCTTCCCCCCAGCCACGTACAACACCACAGGTACCAGATAGCTGACAACAAGCACCCTGGGATGCCTGTTGTGGTTGGTCTTCCTCCTCCTCCTCAAAGCCACATTCCTCCTCTGACTCCTCTTCCTCACAATCCTCTTCTAGCATTGCCGCTGCTCCAGCAAGCAATACTGATAAGGCTGTTTCTGGTGGTGATGGTGACCACAACTCTTCCTCTTGACGCTCATCTACAGCCTGATCCAGCACTCTTCGCAGGGCACACTCCAGGAAGAAAACAAATGGTATGATGTCGCTGATGGTGCCTTCGGTGCAACTGACTAGGTTTGTCACCTCCTCAAAAGGACACATGAGCCTACAGGCATTGAGCATGAGCATCCAGTAACGTGGCAAAAAAATCCCCAGCTCCGCAGAGGCTGTCCTAGCACCCCAGTCATACAAATACTTGTTAATGGCTTTTTCTTGTTGGAGCAGGCGGTCGAAAATTAGGAGTGTTGAATTCCAATGTGTCGGGCTGTCGCAAATCAAGCGCCTCACTGGCATGTTGTTTCGCCTCTGGATATCTGAAAAGTGTGCCATGGCCATGTAGGAACACCTCAAATGGCTACACACCTTCCTGGCCTGCTTCAGGATGTCCTGTAAGCCTGGGTACTTATGCACAAAGCGTTGTACGATCAGATTACACACATGTGCCATGCACGGCACATGTGTCAACTTGCCAGAATTCAATGCCGCTACCAAATTACGTCCGTTGTCAGAAACCACTTTGCCGATCTCCAGTTGGTGCGGAGTCAGCCACTGATCCACCTGTGCGTTCAGGGCGGACAGGAGTGCTGGTCCGGTGTGACTCTGCTTTCAGGCAAGTCAACCCCAAGACGGCGTGACACTGTCGTATCCGGGATGTGGAATAGTACCTGGGGAGCTTGGGGGGTGCCGTTGATGTGGACCAAGACGCAGCAGCAGAAGAGGACTCAGCTGAGGAGGTTATGGAAGAGGATGGGGTAGGAGGAGTAGAGGAGGTGGCAGCAGGCCTGCCTGCAAGTTGTGGCGGTGTCACCAACACCTCCTCAGCAGTGCCACGCATTCCATGCTTGGCAGCCGTCAGCAGGTTTACCCAATGCACAGTGTAGGTGATATACCTTCCCTGACCATGTTTTGCAGACCAGCTATCAGTGGTCAGATGGACCCTTGCCCCAACACTGTGTGCCAGACATGCCATTACTTCCTTTCGCACAATCGAGTATAGGTTGGGGATTGTCTTTTGTGCAAAGAAATTTCGGCCGGGTACCTTCCACTGCGGTGTCCTAATAGCTACAAATTTTTTGAACGCCTCAGACTCCACCAGCTTGTATGGTAAAAGCTGGCGGGCTAAGAGTTCAGAAAAGCCAGCTGTGAGATGCCAGGCAAGGGGGTGACTTTGTGACATTGGCTTCTTACTCTCAAACATGTCCTTGACAGACACCTGACTGTGGGCAGATGAGCAGGAACTGCTCCGGAAGAGAGACGGAGTGGCGGATGGTTGAGAGGGGGCAAGGAGGACAGCAGTGGTTAACGTGGCTGAAGACGCTGGACCAGGAGGAGGATGGCGGCTTTGAGTTTGTGTGCTGCTTCTACTCATGTGTTGATCCCATAGGCGTTTGTGATGTGCGATCATGTGCCTTCACAAAGCAGTTGTACCTAGGTGGGTGTTGGACTTCCCACGACTCATTTTCTTTTGGCACAGGTTGCAAATGGCATCGCTGTTGTCAGAGGCAGACACACACAAGAAATGCCACACTGCTGAGCTCTGCGATGACGGCATTCTGGTGGTGGCAACAGCATGCGTTGATTGGCATGATGTCTGGCTGACCCCGGGTGCCGATGCATGCTCTCTAAGTGTGCCACTAACTCCTTGCGACAACCTCCCCCTGCTTCCAACTCGTCTCCTCCTCCTCTCTGTCTCCCCATCTCAATTTCCCCCCTGTTCTTCTTCTCTTCTAGCGGGCACCCACGTGACATCTATGGACGCATCGTCATCATCAACCGCTTCACTTGAATCTGACAAATCAACAAAGGAAGCAGCAGTGGGTACAACATCATCATCATCACACCGTACGTCAATGTCTGTAATGCTGCCTGACTGAGACATATCACTGTTATCTACATCCTCTGTCAATGATGGTTGCGCATCACTCATTTCTTCCAACTGCGGTGTAAATAACTCCTCTGACAGATCAAGTGAATCGGCTGTCGTGCTAGTGTTGGTGGTGGCGGCAGGTGGGTGAGTGGTAACTTGAGAGGTGCCCAAAGATAAGCTGGAGGAGGATGGTGCGTCAAGGTTCGGAGCCGAAGCTATAGAAGATTGGGTGTCCTGTGTTAAAAAATCAACTATGTCCTCCTCAGAACTTTTCGAGTTCATGGTACGTGACCTCTGAACACTGGGCATTATTCTAGGGCCAAAGGGAATCACAGCACCACGACCACAATGGCACCTGCGGGGTGGCCTGCCTCTGCCTGTCATTTTTTTTTAAATGTACATTTACACTACTATTAAACAAGATATGAGTGGTGCCACTGGGCAAGTGGGCACAGTATACGCTGTGAGTCTGACACAAAAAAGCAGACTGATGTTTCAAGTCCAAAAAGTTGTTTTTTTTAAATGTACACTTACACTACTATTAAACAAGATATGAGTGGTGCCACTGGGCAAGTGGGCACAGTATACGCTGTGAGCCTGACACAAAAAAGCAGACTGATGTTTCACAGTCCAAAAAGTTTTTTTTTTTTTTTTAAATGTACACTTACACTACTATTAAACAAGATATGAAGATATGAGTGGTGGCACTGGGCAAGTGGGCACAGTATACGCTGTGAGCCTGACACAAAAAAGCAGACTTATGTTTCACAGTCCAAAAAGTTTTTATTTTTTTAAATGTACACTTACACTACTATTAAACAAGATATGAGTGGTGGCACTGGACAAGTAGGCACAGTATACGCTGTGAGCCTGACACAAAAAAGCAGACTGATGTTTCACAGTCCAAAAAGGTTTTTTTTTTTTTAAATGTACACTTACACTACTATTAAACAAGATATGAGTGGTGGCACTGGGCAAATGGGCACAGTATACGCTGTGAGCCTGACACATTAAAGCAGACTGATGTTTCACAGTCCAAAAAGTTTTTTTTTTTTTAAATGTACACTTACACTACTATTAAACAAGATATGAGTGGTGCCACTTGGCAAGTGGGCACAGTATACGCTGTGAGCCTGACACAAAAAAGCAGACTGACGTTTCACAGTCCAAAAAGTTTTTTTTTTTTTAAATGTACACTTACACTACTATTAAACAAGATATGAGTTGTGGCACTGGGCAAGTGGGCACAATATACGCTGTGAGCCTGACACAAAAAAGCAGACTGATGTTTCACAGTCAAATTTTTTTATTTTTTTTTTAAATGTACACTTACACTACTATTAAACAAGATATGAGTGGTGGCACTGGGCAAGTGGGCACAGTATACGCTGTGAGCCTGACACAAAAAAGCAGACTGATGTTTCACAGTCCAAAAAGGTTTTTGTTTTTTTAAAATGTACACTTACACTACTATTAAACAAGATATGAGTGGTGGCACTGGGCAAATGGGCACAGTATATTCTGTGAGCCTGACACAAAAAAGCAGACTGATGTTTCACAGTCCAAAAAGTTTTTTTTTTCTTTTAAATGTACACTTACACTACTATTAAACAAGATATGAGTGGTGGCTCTGGGCAAGTGGGCACAGTATACGCTGTGAGCCTGACACAAAAAAGCAGACTGATGTTTCACAGTGCAAAAAGTTTTTTTTTTTTTTAAATGTACACTTAAACTACTATTAAACAAGATATGAGTGGTGGCACTGGGCAAGTGGGCACAGTATACGCTGTGAGCCTGACTCAAAAAAGCAGACTGATGTTTCACTTTCTAAAAAGTTTTTTTTTTTTTAAATGTACACTTACACTACTATTAAACAAGATATGAGTGGTGGCACTGGGCAAGTGGGCACAGTATACGCTGTGAGCCTGACTCAAAAAAGCAGACTGATGTTTCACTTTCTAAAAAGTTTTTTTTTTTTTTTAAATGTACACTTACACTACTATTAAACAAGATATGAGTGGTGGCACTGGGCAAGTGGGCACAGTATACGCTGTGAGCCTGTCACAAAAAGCAGACTGATGTTTCACAGTCCAAAAAGGTTTTTTTTTTTAAATGTACACTTACACTACTATTAAACAAGATATGAGTGGTGGCACTGGGCAAATGAGCACAGTATACGCTGTGAGCCTGACACATTAAAGCAGACTGATGTTTCACAGTCCAAAAAGTTGTTTTTTTTTAAATGTACACTTACACTACTATTAAACAAGATATGAGTGGTGCCACTGGGCAAGTGGGCACAGTATACGCTGTGAGCCTGACACAAAAAAGCAGACTGATGTTTCACTTTCTAAAAAGTTTTTTTTTTTTTAATGTACACTTACACTACTATTAAACAAGATATGAGTGGTGCCACTGGGCAAGAGGACACAGTATACACTGTGAGCCTGACACAAAAAAGCAGACTGATGTTTCACAGTCCAAATTTAAATTTACACTACTGTTACACCAGATATGAGGGGTGGCACTGGTCAAGTGGGCCTGGCTCACAAGCTGGCAGGCAGGCAACTGCAAATAGATTACACTAGCAGACTGATGTTTCACAGTCAAAAAAGTTTTTTTTTTTAAATTTACACTACTGTTACACCAGATATGAGTGGTGGCACTGGGCAAGTGGGTGTAATGTCCCTTTAAGACATTCCACTTCCACCTTTTCACCTGCCTATAAAACCTCACTTCCTGAGATCTACTTTTCTTTATTATTTTGTTTGTTCTGATTGGAATACTTCACAGAAATCAAGTCACTCCTGCTATCATCTCAAACTGAGTGATATTGAACTTTTGCTTATTTGAATTTAACCCTCAAAAAGGAACTTTCTAACTAATTGCTGCTTTCTACTAAAGACACTTAATCTGCACAGCCATCTGAATCCATTTCATAGATTGCCTGTCAGTCTCTCTCCTAAAGTGCCGCTCCACCACAGTATTACAGAGGATTTTCTCACATCTCCAGCTGCAGCTGATTCATTCTCCTGCTTCGCTAGGACTTCAACTCACCTTCCTTCCGGAAGCTACAGAACAATCTCAGCCTGACCAGTACTGCAACTAGCCACTCAGCTCTCAGGAAGAACTCCGGTCTCACTCCGCCATTACAGCGTTCCATGCTGCAAGGGAAAGCCAAGCACAGGCTACCGCAAGTATAACTCTGCTAATCAGATTCTCTCAAGTTGTTTCTAGTTCATATTATCAACCGTACTTACTCAGTCTTTATATTAACAATTAATCTTATGCTAAAGAACTCTATTTTTGATCTAGCTATCCATATTTGCCTCTGTGAATTTATCAGACGTGCACACTTGTTTGTCTGAATAGAATCATATTTGTCTAGCAGCATTTCCTGTGAGTTCACTCTTAGCAAATGCTGGAAGCATATTGCCAGGTTATAATTTGTATCTCTTGGCGTTTGCAACTAGCAACACACTACAATTCTAAAAGATACAATTTATCTTACATAATAATGAAGCCCTAAATATAAATATGGACTCCCAAGCCATAAAAACAGAGTTTGAAACCTTAAACCAAAAAGTTGATTATTTGGCAAGAGCGCTCACAGACTTACAAGCTGAGAACACTGCTTTAAAAAATGTTTATAAGGAAATAATAACTCCTAGAAATCTAGACCCTCCTGAACCACATATTAACCCTCCTGCAGTCTTTTCAGGAAAGAGGTCAGATTTCAGAGACTTCAAAAATTCTTGTTTGCTGCTTTTCTTCTATGAAACCCTGCACCTATCATACAGAAAAAATAAAGTTGTGTACTGTTATTTCATACTTAACAGGGGAACCCAGGACCTGGACTAACCGTTTTTTTGAATCCAGTGATGAGATTTTGAATTCACTTGATGCATTTTTTTCCTTAATGGCATCACTTTATGAAGATGCCAACACACAAATAAATGCAGAAACCAAACTTAGATCTCTCAGACAGGGAAAACGTCCTGTTGAGGATTATGTCACAGAATACCAGATGTGGGCCACAGATACATTGTGGAACGACATCACATTAAGAAATCAATTCAGGCTTGGGCTTAATGACATCTTAAAAGATGAAATCTCCAGAGTAGAGATGCCTGAGACCCTAACAGGACTTATTAAGCTGGCAATCACCTTAGACCGCAGGTTAAGGGAACGCCGCACTGAGAGACTGACTTCTGACTCCTCATTTAAAAGACCAACTGCTACCTATATCGACAGAAACACACCAGTAAGTGCCCCCATGGAGATTGGCATTATCAAGGCTCCCCTCACACCAGAGGAAAAAGCAAGGAGACGCACCTCTAACCTATGTCTTTATTGCGCTAGTAAAGATCATACAGTGGGTACTTGTCCCATTCTACAACGTACTAAGAAGGGTAAGCCATCCCATATCTATACTGTATCCCTGCAGAAACAGACTCATGCACTTACCGTTTTTCTATCTTTGCAGTGGGATCAACATCAGTTCAAGACTGAAGCTGTTATTGACTCTGGCGCATATGGTTGTTTTATGGATGCTTCCTTTGTCAGAAAAAATAAAATACCTTTAATTTCAAAGCAAAACCCTCTTTTTATTAAGGTAATAGATGGATCTTTAATCCAGAAAGGACCGGTAACACACCACACCATCCCACTACTGTTACAGACAGAAGAGGTTCATGTTGAATTTCAAAGCTTTGACATCATACCCACAGCCATTCACACAGTCATCTTAGGTTTACCCTGGTTGGTAAAACACAATCCTAGTATCAACTGGGAAAAATGTAACATACATTTCACTTCTGAGTTCTGTAAAAACACATGCTTCCCACAACAGACTATAGCTACACTGCAGACTACCATACCTCCTGAGTACCAGGACTTATCTGATGTGTTCAATATCAAAGAGGCTGAGACCTTCCCACCCCATAGGACTTTCGACTGTCCAATTGATTTAGTTCCAGGTTCAGCTGCCCCCTTTGGTAAAATATACCCACTATCACAACAAGAGCTACAATATCTCAGAGACTACCTAGATGAAAACCTTAGAAAAGGCTTTATAGTACCTTCTGTATCTCCCGCAGCAGCGGGTATATTTTTTGTAAAGAACAAAGATCAAACATTAAGGCCAATTATAGATTATAGAGCTCTGAATGCAGTAACCATTAAAAACCGGTATCCACTTCCACTCATCCCTGAACTCCTTGAGCGCCTTAACGGTGCGTCTATATTTACTAAATTAGACCTCAAGGGGGCGTATAATTTGATCAGGATTAAAGATGGGGATGAGTGGAAGACTGCGTTCAGAACCCGCTACGGGCTATTTGAATACAGAGTCATGCCCTTTGGCCTGTGCAATGCCCCAGGTACTTTCCAATATTTCATAAATGAAATATTTAAAGATCTCATTGATATCTGCGTAATAATATACTTAGACGATATACTGATTTACTCCAGAACAACATATGAACACATAAAACATGTTAGGTGGGTGTTGACACGTTTACGCGAACATAGATTGTTCTCTAAATTAGAGAAGTGTTTATTCCACGTGCATGAGATAAAGTTTCTTGGGTATATCATCACACCAGATAGGATTCAAATGGATCCAGAAAAATTATCTGCAATAAAAGATTGGGTTTTGCCAACTTTTATCGCAAATTTATATTCAACTTCTCAGCTATTGTGAAACCTTTGACCAATCTAACAAAAACTAATACAAAGTTCTTTTGGTCAGCAGAAGCCGATGCATCTTTTAAACTCTTGAAAGAGAAATTTTCATCAGCACCCATCTTGTCAATCCCTGATCATACTTGTGAATTTATAGTAGAAACAGATGCCTCAGACATTGGCATAGGAGCAATCCTTTCCCAAAGAACTAGTACAGATACTACGCTTCATCCAGTTGCCTACTATTCAAGAGTTTTGCAACCTGCAGAACTAAATTATACGATTGGCGACAAGGAACTGTTGGCCATTAAGACTGCTTTTGAAGTCTGGAGACATATCTTAGAAGGTACTAACAGACCATTCACAATATACACTGATCATAAAAATCTTCAATATTTACGTCAGAGTAGAACCCGCTCGTCACGACAGGTCCGTTGGGCATTATTCCTTGACAGGTTTAACTTTGTAATAACATACAGACCAGGACATTTAAATTCTAGAGCTGATGCTCTTTCACGTGTATATGAACAAAATCAAAAGACAGAACAAAACATGTGTCTCATACCTCCAGACAAAATTATAGGTAACCTCACACCATTTGAAAACGATATCCTCAAAGCTCTTCAAACTGATGACATACCAGACATCCCACAACTACAAAAAGACAAAACAGGACTTTATACTTACCATGACAAGATCTATATACCTACACTACTTAGGACTTATATCTTACAACAATTCCATGATAACCCCCTTTCTGGACACCAAAGTATATATAAGACTAAGGAAGCAATTCAGAGATATTTTTGGTGGCCTAAGATGGCAGATGCCATTCAACAGTACATAGTATCATGTACAGTCTGTGCTAGAAATAAAACTCAGAAACTAAAGCCCATTGGACTACTCACACCTTTACCAATTCCGGAGATTCCTTGGACAATAATTTCAATGGATTTTATAGTGGAATTGCCAGTATCTCAAAACCATAACACCATTATGGTGGTGGTCGACCATCTCACGAAATTAGCACATTTTGTTCCCCTACCGTCTTTGCCATCTGCAACTGACACCGCCGACGCATTCATAAAACATATAGTACGTCTCCATGGAATCCCTCAATCCATCATAACAGACCGAGGGACTCAGTTCACTTCACATTTTTGGAAAGCTTTATGTTCAGTTCTATGTATACGACCTAGATTAACAACTTCTTACCATCCTCAGGCTAATGGTTTAACCGAACGAATTAACGGGATTTTAGAACAGTATCTTCGTTGCTAAATAACACATTTGCAAGACAATTGGTACTCTCTTCTCCCTCTAGCTGAATATTCATACAACAACTCAATATCAGCCTCGACTAAAGTCAGTCCATTCTATGCTACCTATGGTTACCACCCACAAAGCATTCCACTTTCGCGTATAGGTTCTACTTCACCAGCAGCCACTTCATATCTCAACAATCTCCAGGACTCTCTTATCTTACTAAAGGAACATCTACAGGTTGCCAAAGCCTCGCAGAAACATTACTACGATTTAAGACACAGAGATAGTCCGAATTACAAATTAGGTGATTTGGTATGGCTATCCACGAAATATCTGAAATTATCTGTTCCTTCAAGGAAGTTGGCTAACCAATACATTGGCCCCTTTCCTATAAAGAAGATAATCAATCCAACCTCTGTGACCCTACAACTGCCACCTAGATACAAGGTGCATCCCACGTTTCATGTGTCTTTGCTGAAACCATATACATCCAGCACCTTTAGGGGCAGGCCGAAAGAACCACCTCCGCCCATTCACTTGGATGACCATGACGAATTTGAGTTAGATTCTATACTCGACTCCCGTATGTACCGTGGTCATTTGGAGTACCTCATCCGTTGGAAGGGCTACGGTCCTGAGGAGGATTCCTGGGTACCCAGGTCTCATGTTCATGCTACCCATCTCTTGGATGCTTTCCATAGGCGTTATCCTGCTAAGCCTGCATCCTCGGAGCGGATGATTTGAGGGGGGGATCTGTAATGTCCCTTTAAGACATTCCACTTCCACCTTTTCACCTGCCTATAAAACCTCACTTCCTGAGATCTACTT
Organism: Bombina bombina; assembly: GCF_027579735.1. Lineage (NCBI taxonomy): Eukaryota > Metazoa > Chordata > Amphibia > Anura > Bombinatoridae > Bombina > Bombina bombina. The sequence continues at coordinate 1,009,688,302 of NC_069502.1, forward strand.
TGCTTGATTATTTTGTTTGTTCTGATTGGAATACTTCACAGAAATCAAGTCACTCCTGCTATCATCTCAAACTGAGTGATATTGAACTTTTGCTTATTTGAATTTAACTCTCAAAAAGGAACTTTCTAACTAATTGCTGCTTTCTATTAAAGACACTTAATCTGCACAGCCATCTGAATCCATTTCATAGATTGCCTGTCAGTCTCTCTCCTAAAGTGCCGCTCCACCACAGTATTACAGAGGATTTTCTCACATCTCCAGCTGCAGCTGATTCATTCACCTGCTTCGCTAGGACTTCAACTCACCTTCCTTCCGGAAGCTACAGAACAATCTCTCAGCCTGACCAGTACTGCAACTAGCCACTCAGCTCTCAGGAAGAACTCCGGTCTCACTCCGCCATTACAGCGTTCCATGCTGCAAGGGAAAGCTAAGCACAGGCTACCGCAAGTATAACTCTGCTAATCAGATTCTCTCAAGTTGTTTCTAGTTCATATTATCGTACTTACTCAGTCTTTATATTAACAATTAATCTTATGCTAAAGAACTCTATTTTTGATCTAGCTATCCATATTTGCCTCTGTGAATTTATCAGACTTGCACACTTGTTTGTCTGAATAGAATCATATTTGTCTAGCAGAATTTCCTGTGAGTTCACTCTTAGCAAAACGCTTGAAGCATATTGCCAGGTTATAATTTGTATTTCTTGGCGTTTGCAACTAGCAACACACTACAATTCTAAAAGATACAATTTATCTTACAGTGGGCCTGGCACACACGCTGGAAGGCAGGCAACTGCAATTAGATTACACTAGCAAACTGATGTTTCACAGTCAAAAAAAGTTTTGTTTTTTTTAAATTTACACTACTGTTACACCAGATATGAGTGGTGGCACTGTGCAAGTGGCTTGGCAGGCAGGCAACTGCAATTAGATTACACGGGGAAAAAAAACAGACTGATGTTCTAGCCCTAAAAAGGGCTTTTTGGGGGTGCTGTCCTTACAGCAGAGATCAGTTGAGTCCTTCAGGACTGTAGTAGACACTGAATACACTAGCCTAGCTATCAATTTCCCTATGAAATCAGCAGCAGCTACACTGTCCCTCCTCTCTCTAAGAATGCAGCTTCCGAATGAATCTAAAATGGCTGCTGTCCAGGAGCTGGGAGGGTCTGGGAGGGAGGGTCTGCTGCTGATTGGCTGGAATGTGTCTGCAGACTGTGAGATACAGGGTCAAAGTTTACTCAATGAAGACGAATAGGGGGCGAATCAAACATTGCGGCGAACGCTAACAAGCTATGTTCGCTGGGAACTATTCGCCGGCGAATTATTTGCAACATCATTAGTATAGGGTAGGGAATTTTATTATTTTGGGGGGCTTTTTTATTTTATTTGGGGGCTTAGATTAGGTGTAATAAGATTAAAATTCTTGTAATATTTTTTTATGTTTTGTAATTTAGTGTTTTGTTTTTTTTGTACTATAGTTTAGTTTATTTAATTGTATTTTAGGGCCCTTTGCGGGGCATGCCCCAAAGAATTCAGCTCTTTTGCCTGTAAAAAAAACACATACAATACCCCCCCCAACATTACAACCCACCACCCACATACCCCTAATCTAACCCAAACCCCCCTTAAATAAACCTAACACTAAGCCCCTGAAGATCTCCCTACCTTGTCTTCACCCCGGGTCCTGATCTGTCCAGAAGACCCTCCGATGTCTTTATCCAAGCCCAAGCGGGGGGCTGAAGAGTGACGTCCATCCTCGGGCTGAAGTCTGGATCCAAGCGGCAGCTGAAGAAATCTATCATCGGCTGAAGTCGGAAGTCCATCATCGGGATGAAGTCTTCTATCAAGGCGCATCTTCAATCTTCTTTCTTCTGGAGCGGAGCGGAGCCATCTTCTTTCCAACTGACGCGGATCCAACCTCTTCAACCGACGCCTACTCGCTGAATGACGGTTCCTTTAAATGACATCATCCAAGATGGCGTCCCTCGAATTCTGATTGGCTGATAGGATTCTATCAGCCAATCGGAATTAAGGTAGGAATATTCTGATTGGCTGATGGAATCAGCCAATCAGAATCAAGTTCAATCCGATTTTATTTTATTTGGGGGCTTAGATTAGGTGTAATAAGATTAAAATTCTTGTAATATTTTTTTATGTTTTGTAATTTAGTGTTTTGTTTTTTTTGTACTATAGTTTAGTTTATTTAATTGTATTTTAGTTTAAATAATTGTAGTTAATTTATTTACTCCTAGATTTAGAGTTCTGCGGCCAAAGGGGTGCGTTAGCTACGCATGCTTTTTTTCCCACCCACCTTTTAAATACCGCTGGTATTTAGAGTTCACAGAATGGCTGTGTTTTCAGTGCGTTAGGCTCCAAAAAGGGAGCGTAGAGCATAATTTAACGCCACTGCAACTCTAGATACCAGCGATGCTTACGGAAGCGGCCAGCTTCAAAAACGTGCTCGTGCACGATTCCCCCATAGAAAACAATGGGGCCATTTGAGCTGAAAAAAAACCTAACACCTGCAAAAAAGCAGCGTTCAGCTCCTAACGCAGCCCCATTGTTTTCTATGGGGAAACACTTCCTACGTCTGCACCTAACACTCTAACATGTACCACGAGTCTAAACACCCCTAACCTTACACTTATTAACCCCTATTCTGCCGCCCCCGCTATCGCTGACACCTGCATATTTTTTTTAACCCCTAATCTGCCGCTCCGTAAACCGCCGCTACTTACATTATCCCTATGTACCCCTAATCTGCTGCCCCTAACACCGCCGACCCCTATATTATATTAATTAACCCCTAATCTGCCCCCCACAACGTCGCCTCCACCTGCCTACACTTATTAACCCCTAATCTGTCGACCGGACCGCGCCACTATTATAATAAAGTTATTAACCCCTAATCCGCCTCACTCCCGCCTCAATAACCCTATAATAAATAGTATTAACCCCTAATCTGCCCTCCCTAACATCGGCGACACCTAACTTCAAACAATAACCCCTAATATGCCGATCGGAGCTCACCACTACTCTAATAAATTTTTTAACCCCTAAAGCTAATTTTAACCCTAACCCTAACACCCCCCTAAGTTAAATATAATTTTATTCTAAAGAAATAAATTAACTCTTATTAAATAAATTATTCCTATTTAAAGCTAAATACTTACCTGTAAAATAAACCCTAATATAGCTACAATATAAATTATAATTATATTATAGCTATTTTAGGATTAATATTTATTTTACAGGCAACTTTGTATTTATTTTAACCAGGTACAATAGCTATTAAATAGTTAAAAACTATTTAATAGCTAAAATAGTTAAAATAATTACAAAATTACCTGTAAAATAAATCCTAACCTAAGTTACAATTAAACCTAACACTACACTATCAATAAATTAATTAAATACAATATCTACAATTATCTACAATTAAACCTAACACTACACTATCAATAAATTATTTAAATAAAATATCTACAAATAAATACAATGAAATAAACTAACTAAAGTACGAAAAATAAAAAAGAACTAAATTACAAAAAATAAAAAAATATTTACAAACATTAGAAAAATATTACAACAATTTTAAACTAATTACACCTACTCTAAGCCCCCTAATAAAATAACAAAGCCCCCCAAAATAAAAAATGCCCTACCCTATTCTAAATTAAAAAAGTTCAAAGCTCTTTTACCTTACCAGCCCTGAACAGGGACCTTTGCGGGGCATGCCCCAAAGAATTCAGCTCTTTTGCCTGTAAAAAAAACACATACAATACCCCCCCCCAACATTACAACCCACCACCCACATACCCCTAATCTAACCCAAACCCCCCTTAAATAAACCTAACACTAAGCCCCTGAAGATCTCCCTACCTTGTCTTCACCTCACCGGGTCCCGATCTGTCCAGAAGACCCTCCGATGTCTTTATCCAAGCCCAAGCGGGGGGCTGAAGAGTGACGTCCATCCTCGGGCTGAAGTCTGGATCCAAGCGGCGGCTGAAGAAATCTATCATCGGCTGAAGTCGGAAGTCCATCATCGGGATGAAGTCTTCTATCAAGCCGCATCTTCAATCTTCTTTCTTCTGGAGCGGAGCGGAGCCATCTTCTTTCCAACCGACGCGGATCCAACCTCTTCAACCGACGCCTACTCGCTGAATGACGGTTCCTTTAAATGACATCATCCAAGATGGCGTCCCTCGAATTCTGATTGGCTGATCGGATGGAATCAGCCAATCAGAATCAAGTTCAATCCGATTGGCTGATCCAAATAGCCAATCAGATTGAGTTCGCATTCTATTGGCTGATAGGAACAGCCGATAGAATGCAAGCTCAATCTGATTGGCTGATTGGATCAGCCAATCAGATTGAACTTGTTTCTGATTGGCCGATTGGATCAGCCAATCAGATTGAACTTGTTTCTGATTGGCTGATTCCATCAGCCAATCAGAATATTGGAAAGAAGATGCCTCCGCTCCGCTCCAGAAGAAAGAAGATTGAAGATGCGGCTTGATAGAAGACTTCATCCCGATGATGGACTTCCGACTTCAGCCGATGATGGATTTCTTCAGCTGCCGCTTGGATCCAGACTTCAGCCCGAGGATGGACGTCACTCTTCAGCCCCCCGCTTGGGCTTGGATCAAGACATCGGAGGCTCTTCTGGACAGATCGGGATCCGGTGAGGTGAAGACAATGTAGGGAGATCTTCAGGGGCTTAGTGTTAGGTTTATTTAAGGGGGGTTTGGGTTAGATTAGGGGTATGTAGGTGGTGGGTTGTAATGTTGGGGGGGGTATTGTATGTGTTTTTTTTACAGGCAAAAGAGCTGAATTCTTTGGGGCATGCCCCGCAAAGGGCCCTGTTCAGGGCTGGTAAGGTAAAAGAGCTTTGAACTTTTTAAATTTAGAATAGGGTAGGGCATTTTTTATTTTGGGGGGCTTTGTTATTTTATTAGGGGGCTTAGAGTAGATGTAATTAGTTTAAAATTGTTGTAATATTTTTCTAATGTTTGTAAATATTTTTTTATTTTCTGTAACTTAGTTCTTTTTTATTTTTCGTACTTTAGTTAGTTTATTTCATTGTATTTATTTGTAGATATTTTATTTAAATAATTTATTGATAGTGTAGTGTTAGGTTTAATTGTAGATAATTGTAGATATTGTATTTAATTAATTTATTGATAGTGTAGTGTTAGGTTTAATTGTAGATAATTGTAGGTATTGTATTTAATTAATTTATTGATAGTGTAGTGTTAGGTTTAATTATAACTTAGGTTAGGATTTATTTTACAGGTAATTTTGTAATTATTTTAACTATTTTAGCTATTAAATTGTTCTTAACTATTTAATAGCTATTGTACCTGGTTAAAATAAATACAAAGTTGCCTGTAAAATAAATATTAATCCTAAAATAGCTATAATATAATTATAATTTATATTGTAGCTATATTAGGGTTTATTTTACAGGTAAGTATTTAGCTTTAAATAGGAATAATTTATTTAATAAGAGTTAATTTATTTCATTAGAATAAAATTATATTTAACTTAGGGGAGTGTTAGGGTTAGGGTTAAAATTAGCTTTAGGGGTTAAAAAATTTATTAGAGTAGCGGTGAGCTCCGATCGGCAGATTAGGGGTTAATACTTGAAGTTAGGTGTCGGCGATGTTAGGGAGGGCAGATTAGGGGTTAATACTATTTATTATAGGGTTATTGAGGCGGGAGTGAGGCGGATTAGGGGTTAATAACTTTATTATAATAGCGGTGCGGTCCACTTGGCAGATTAGGGGTTAATAAATGTAGGCAGGTGGAGGCGACGTTGTGGGGGGCAGATTAGGGGTTAATAAATATAATATATGGGTCGGCGGTGTTAGGGGCAGCAGATTAGGGGTACATAGCTATAATGTAGCTGGCGGCGGCGTGCGGACGGCAGATTAGGGCTTAATAAGTGTAGGCAGGTGGAGGCGACGTTGTGGGGGGCAGATTAGGGGTTAATAAATATAATATAGGGGTCGGCGGTGTTAGGGGCAGCAGATTAGGGCTACATAGGGATAACGTAGTTGGCTGCAGTGTACGGAGCGGAAGATTAGTGGTTAAAAATTTTTTATAGAGTGGCGGCGATGTGGGGGGGCCTCGGTTTAGGGGTACATAGGTAGTTTATGGGTGTTAGTGTACTTTAGAGCACAGTAGTTAAGAGCTTTATGAACCGGCGTTAGCCCAGAAAGCTCTTAACTACTGACTTTTTTCTGCGGCTGGAGTTTTGTCGTTAGATTTCTAACGCTCACTTCAGCCACGACTCTAAATACCAGCGTTAGAAAGATCCCATTGAAAAGATAGGATACGCAATTGACGTAAGGGATCTGCGGTATGGAAAAGTCGCGGCTGCAAAGTGAGCGTTAGACCCTTTCCTGACTGACTCCAAATACCGGCGGTAGCCTAAAACCAGCGTTAGGAGTCTCTAACGCTGGTTTTGACGGCTACCGCCCAACTCTAAATCTAGGCCTTAATTAATTTATTGATAGTGTAAGGTGTATTTGTAACTTAGGTTAGGATTTATTTTACAGGTAATTTGGAAATTAGTTTAACTAGCTAGCTATTAAATAGTTATTAACTATTTAATAGCTATTGTACCTAGTTAAAATAAATACAAAGTTGCCTGTAAAATAAATATAAATCCTAAAATAGCTACAATGTAACTATTAGTTATATTGTAGCTATAATAATTTATTTAATTATAGTAATTTTATTTAGATTTCTTTTAATTATATTTAACTTAGGGTTAGACTTAGGTTTAGGGGTTAATAACTTTATTATAGTAGCGGCGACTTTGGGGGCGGCAGATTAGGGGTTAATAATGGTAGGTAGGTGGCGGAGATGTTAGGGACGGCAGATTAGGGGTTAATACAATTTATTATAGTGTTTGCGAGGCGGGAGTGTGGCAGTTTAGGGGTTAATGCATTTATTATAGTGGCGGCGATGTCCGGTCGGCAGATTAGGGGTTAATAAGTGTAGGTAGGTGGCGGCGATGTTGGGGGGGGCAGATTAGGGGTTAATAAATATAATGTAGGTGTCGGCGATGTTAGGGACAGCAGATTAGGGGTTCATAGGTATAATGTAGGTGGCGGTGATGTCCGGTCGGCAGATTAGGGGTTAAATAATTTTATTATAGTGTTTGCGATGTGGGGGGCCTCGGTTTAGGGGTTCATAGGTAGTTTATGGGTGTTTGTGTACTTTGTAGCACTGTAGTTAAGAGCTTTATGTTAGCCCATAAAACTCTTAACTACTGAATTTTTTATGCGGTAGGAGTCTTGGAGGTAGAGGCTGTAGCGCTCACTTTCTCCAAGACTTATAATACCAGCATTAGGCAAATCCCATTAAAAAATAGGATACGCAATTGACGTAAGGGGATTTGCGGTAACCAAAAGTCACGGAAGAAAAGTGAGCAGTACACTCGTAATACCAGCGGGCGTTAAAAAGCAGCGTTAGGACCCCTTAACGCTTATTTTTAAAGCTAACACAGAACTCTTTCCAGTCATATTTAGTGCAATGTTGTGACTTAAAGATCATAAGCTATGTAAACAATGCATGTCATTTTTTCATACTGAACACTAACAAAATCCACATTCGAATTATAAGTGAAAGTCACAAAGTATATCACATTAAGTACCTAGTAAGTAGGCCAAAAGTGATACAGAATTTTTTTGCTAACTCATAAATATTATTCATCACCATAATAACATTTACAGTAGTGAATTGACATATTTGATCTTTTGATCCACAAGAACAAATCACCCTTTAAAAATCAAAATATCAAGAATTAATTTTCCAACGGCTAGATTTGGAGTTTTGTCGGTAACGACCCGAAAAACTAACGCCGGCTTTTTTCTGGCCGCACCATAAAAATAACTCTGGTATTGAGAGTCCACAAAAAGGCTGCGTTAGGCTCCAAAAAAGGAGCGTAGAGCATTTTAAACGCAGCTTCAACTCTCTATACCAGAGTTGCTTACGCAAGCGGCCAGCCTCAAAAACGTGCTCGTGCACGATTCCCCCATAGGAAACAATGGGGCTGTTTGAGCTGAAAAAAAACCTAACACCTGCAAAAAAGCCGCGTTCAGCTCTTAACGCAGCCCCATTGTTTGCTATTGGGAAACACTTCTACGTCTGCACCTAACACCCTAACATGTACCCCGAGTCTAAACACCCCTAGCCTTACACTTATTAACCCCTAATCTGCCGCCCCAGCTATCGCTGACCCCTGCATATTATTTTTAACCCCTAATCTGCCGCTCCGTAAACCGCCGCTACTTACATTATCCCTATGTACCCCTAATCTGCTGCCCTAACATCGCCGACCCCTATATTATATTTATTAACCCCTAATCTGCCCCCCACAACGTCGCCTCCACCTGCCTACACTTATTAACCCCTAATCTGCCGACCGGACCGCAACGCTACTATAATAAAGTTATTAACCCCTAATCCGCCTCACTAACCCTATAATAAATAGTATTAACCCGTAATATGCCCTCCCTAACATCGCCGACACCTAACTTCAATTATTAACCCCTAATCTGCCGACCCAATCTTGCCGCTATTCTAATAAATGTATTAACCCCTAAAGCTAAGTCTAACCCTAACACTAACACCCCCCTAAATTAAATATAATTTTAATCTAACGAAATTAATTATCTCTTATTAAATAAATTATTCCTATTTAAAGCTAAATACTTACCTGTAAAATAAATCCTAATATAGCTACAATATAAATTATAATTATATTATAGCTATTTTAGGATTAATATTTATTTTACAGGTAACTTTGCATTTATTTTAACCAGGTACAATAGCTATTAAATAGTTAAGAACTATTTAATAGCTAAAATAGTTAAAATAATTACAAATTTACCTGTAAAAGAAATCCTAACCTAAGTTACAATTAAACCTAACACTATACTATAAATAAATTAATTAAATAAACTACCTACAATTACCTACAATTAACCTAACACTACACTATCAATAAATTAATTAAATACAATTCCTACAAATAAATACAATTAAATAAACTTGCTAAAGTACAAAAAATAAAAAAGAACTAAGTTACAAAAAATAAAAAAATATTTACAAACATAAGAAAAATATTACAACAATATTAAACTAATTACACCTACTCTAAGCCCCCTAATAAAATAACAAAGCCCCCCAAAATAAAAAAAATGCCCTACCCTATTCTAAATAACTAAAGTTCAAAGCTCTTTTACCTTACCAGCCCTGAACAGGGCCCTTTGCGGGGCATGCCCCAAGAAGTTCAGCTCTTTTGCCTGTAAAAGAAAAAATACAATACCCAAGCCCCCCAACATTACAACCCACCACCCACATACCCCTAATCTAACCCAAACCCCCCTTAAATAAACCTAACACTAAGCCCCTGAAGATCTTCCTACCTTATCTTCACCTCACCGGGTTCAACAATCTGTCCAGAAGAGCTCCTCCGATGTCCTGATCCAAGCCCAAGCGGGGGGCTGAAGAGGTCCATGATCCGGATGAAGTCTTCATCCAAGCGGGAGCTGAAGAGGTCCATGATCCGGATGAAGTCTTCTATCAACGGCATCTTCAATCTTCTTTCTTCCGGATCCATCTTGCAGACCTCCGACGCGGAACATCCTGCTGGCCCGACGGACTAACGATGAATGACGGTTCCTTTAAGGGACGTCATCCAAGATGGCGTCCCTCGAATTCCGATTGGCTGATAGGATTCTATCAGCCAATCAGAATTAAGGTAGGAATATTCTGATTGGCTGATGGAATCAGCCAATCAGATTCAAGTTCAATCCGATTGGCTGATTCAATCAGCCAATCAGATTGAGCTCGCATTCTATTGGCTGATCGGAACAGCCAATAGATTGCGAGCTCAATCTGATTGGCTGATTGAATCAGCCAATCGGATTGAACTTGAATCTGATTGGCTGATTCCATCAGCCAATCAGAATATTCCTACCTTAATTCCGATTGGCTGATAGAATCCTATCAGCCAATCGGAATTCGAGGGACGCCATCTTGGATGACGTCCCTTAAAGGAACCGTCATTCGTCGTTAGTCCGTCGGGCCAGCAGGATGTTCCGCGTCGGAGGTCTGCAAGATGGATCCGGAAGAAAGAAGATTGAAGATGCCGTTGATAGAAGACTTCATCCGGATCATGGACCTCTTCAGCTCCCGCTTGGATGAAGACTTCATTCGGATCATGGACCTCTTCAGCCCCCCGCTTGGGCTTGGATCAGGACATCGGAGGAGCTCTTCTGGACAGATCGTTGAACCCGGTGAGGTGAAGATAAGGTAGGAAGATCTTCAGGGGCTTAGTGTTAGGTTTATTTAAGGGGGGTTTGGGTTAGATTAGGGGTATGTGGTGGTGGGTTGTAATGTTGGGGGGCTTGGGTATTTTTTTTTTCTTTTATAGGCAAAAGAGCTGAACTTCTTGGGGCATGCCCCGCAAAGGGCCCTGTTCAGGGCTGGTAAGGTAAAAGAGCTTTGAACTTTAGTTATTTAGAATAGGGTAGGGCATTTTTTTATTTTGGGGGGCTTTGTTATTTTATTAGGGGGCTTAGAGTAGGTGTAATTAGTTTAAAATTGTTGTAATATTTTTCTTATGTTTGTAAATATTTTTTTATTTTTTGTAACTTAGTTCTTTTTTATTTTTTGTACTTTAGCAAGTTTATTTAATTGTATTTATTTGTAGGAATTGTATTTAATTAATTTATTGATAGTGTAGTGTTAGGTTAATTGTAGGTAATTGTAGGTAGTTTATTTAATTAATGTATTGATAGTATAGTGTTAGGTTTAATTGTAACTTAGGTTAGGATTTCTTTTACAGGTAAATTTGTAATTATTTTAACTATTTTAGCTATTAAATAGTTCTTAACTATTTAATAGCTATTGTACCTGGTTAAAATAAATACAAAGTTACCTGTAAAATAAATATTAATCCTAAAATAGCTATAATATAATTATAATTTATATTGTAGCTATATTAGGATTTATTTTACAGGTAAGTATTTAGCTTTAAATAGGAATAATTTATTTAATAAGAGATAATTAATTTCGTTAGATTTAAATTATATTTAACTTAGGGGGGTGTTAGGGTTAGACTTAGCTTTAGGGGTTAATACATTTATTAGAATAGCGGTGAGCTCCGGTCGGCAGATTAGGGGTTAATAATTGAAGTTAGGTGTCGGCGATGTTAGGGAGGGCAGATTAGGGGTTAATACTATTTATTATAGGGTTAGTGAGGCGGATTAGGGGTTAATAACTTTATTATAGTAGCGGTGCGGTCCGGTCGGCAGATTAGGGGTTAATAAGTGTAGGCAGGTGGAGGCGACGTTGTGGGGGGCAGATTAGGGGTTAATAAATATAATATAGGGGTCGGCGATGTTAGTGCAGCAGATTAGGGGTACATAGGGATAATGTAAGTAGCGGCGGTTTACGGAGCGGCAGATTAGGGGTTAATAATAATATGCAGGGGTCAGAGATAGCTGGGGCGGCAGATTAGGGGTTAATAAATATAATACAGGGGTCGGCGGTGTTAGGGGCAGCAGATTAGGGGTACATAAGGATAACGTAGGTGGCGGTCGGCAGATTAGGGGTTAAAAAAATTATTCGAGTGTCGGCGATGTGGGGGGGTCTCGGTTTAGGGGTACATAGGTAGTTTATGGGTGTTAGTGTACTTTAGAGTACAGTAGTTAAGAGCTTTATAAACCGGCGTTAGCCCAGAAAGCTCTTAACTACTGACTTTTTTCCTGCGGCTGGAGTTTTGTCGTTAGATGTCTAACGCTCACTTCAGAAAAGACTCGAAATACCGGAGTTAGAAAGATCCCATTGAAAAGATAGGATACGCAATTGACGTAAGGGGATCTGCGGTATGGAAAAGTCGCGGCTGAAAAGTGAGCGTTAGACCCTATTTTGAGGGACTCCAAATACCGGCGGTAGCCTAAAACCAGCGTTAGGAGCCTCTAACGCTGGTTTTCACGGCTAACGCCAAACTCCAAATCTAGGTCCAAGAAAGGCAAATTCCCCAATATGTATGTTTTGTAATAAAGACAACTATCCTCTATGAGAGTGGATTCATATATTGAAATATGTTGGATATTGTTTATGCTAAAATAAATTTGCCCTCTTTCATATGTTTTTGGGAAAAGTCTAAAAGTATTTAAGCATTGTGAATGGTCAAAAAATTATGAAAGCTGGTATAAATTGGGAACTGTTTAAAAAGTAAACCAAAACTTTCCTTAGAAGCTATTAACCAGTAAGTCTGCTATCAACAGAGGTAAAATGTTTTTATGTGAAATACAGGTGAAACTCAAAAAATTAGAATATTGTGCAAAAGTTCATTTATTTGACTAATGCAAAAGGTGAAACTAATATATGAGATAGACTCATTACATGCAAAGCAAGATAGTTCAAGTCGTGATTTGTCATAATTGTGATGATTATTGCTTACCCAAATCCACAATCTCAGAAAATTAGAATATTGTGAAAAGGTGCAATATTCTAGGCTCAAAGTATCCCACTCTAATCAGCTAATTAAGCCATAACACCTGCAAAGGGTTCCTGAGCCTTTAAATGGTCTCTCAGTCTGGTTCAGTAGGAATCACAATCATGGGAAAGACTGCTGACCTGACAGTTGTGCAGAAAACCATCATTGACACCCTCCATAAGGAGGGAAAGCCTCAAAAGGTAATTGCCAAAGAAGTTGGATGTTTGCAAAGTGTGGATCAAAGCACATTAATAGAAAGTTATGTAGAAGAGAAAAGTGTGGAAGAAAAAGGTGCACAAGCAGCAGGGATGATCGCAGCCTGGGAAGGATTGTCAGGAAAAGGCCATTCAAAAGTGTTGGGGACTATTACAAGGAGTGGACTGAGGCTGGAGTCAGTGTATCAAGAGCCACCACACACAGACGGATCCTGGACATGGGCTTCAAATGTCGTATTCCTCTTGTCAAGCCACTCCTGAACAACAAACAACATCAGAAGCATCTTACCTGGGCTAAATAAAAACAGACCAGGTCTGTTGCTCAGTGGTCCAAAGTCCTCTTTTCTGGTGAGAGCAAATTTTGCATCTCATTTGGAAACCAAGGACCCAGAGTATGGAGGAAGAATGGAGAGGCACACACTGCAAGATGCTTGAAGTCCAGTGTGAAGTTTCCACAGTCTGTGTTGATTTGGGGAGCTATGTCATCTGCTGTTGTTGGTCCACTGTGCTTCATTAAGTCCAGGGTCAATGCAGTTGTCTACCAGGAGATTTTGGAGCACTTCATGCTTCCTTCCACAGATGAGCTCTATGGGGATGCTGACTTCATTTTCCAGCAGGACTTGGCCCCTGCCCACACTGATAAAATTCCCTTTTCACCTAAAGGGGGAGGTGGGGAGGACTGGAGAAAATAATCAAAAAACCTCACTCCAATTAAACCTATGTATTGGGGGAGGTAGTGCCTAATGCCAATTTATAGATTAAATTATGAAAAAACAGAAGCATTCTAGGGCACACTTGAGAGGATTATTTCTCATTCATATAAGGTGGAGTGTGTTCATTGTGTTTGTGAGATAACTTAAAACATAACATTTATTTACAATAAGTTAAAATAGTGTTTGTGTTGTGGACCATGCCACCATTAAGCTAAGATTCATCATATATTATTACAAAAAAGAAAAAAACATATTTTTTTACATAAAAAACTAAAAGAAAAAAAAGAAAAAAGCACTGTATGCTCTCCAAATTGGAGTGAAACTCCTAGTAACCAATTTATTAATAAATCATATTAGATCTATATAAGGGTAGCTGATAACTGCCTTCTAAAGTAAAAAATGTTCAGCTATTAAGTGGAGGTAAGCGGAACAATGTTAGAATGTAGGTGGCTGAGAGTATCACAAATTATGTACAAGGATCGCCCGCTTAGCTATTCACCTACTATTATCAGTTACCATACTGCTATAAATTACCGCTCCATCTCCCACTAATTACTTATAACTTTTGCCCAAAAGTTGGGCCAACAAATTACCCATATACCATCAAAATTTGAAGAAGTTAACAGCTAATTTTAAAGTATCTATTATAGTGCAAGTCAGGAGAGCTACAGTGCAAAACGCTTTTAACGCAGGTTTCGCATATGCTTTGTCAAAGGCCCACACTGCCAAAAGCACCAAAACCTGGTTCAATGACCATGTGATTATTGTGCTTGATTGGCCAGCAAACTCACCTGATCTGAACCCCATAGAGAATCTATGGGGTATTGCCAAGAGAAAGATGAGAGACATGAGACCGAACAATGTAGAAGAGCTGAAGGCCGCTATTGAAGCATCCTGGTCTTCCATAACACCTCAGCAGTGCCACAGGCTGATAGCTTCCATGCCACGCCGCATTGAGGCAGTAATTGCTGCAAAAGGGGCCCAAACCAAGTACTGAGTACATACAGTATGCATGCTTATACTTTTCAGAGGTCCGATATTGTTCTATGTACAATCCTTGTTTTATTGATTGCATGTAATATTCTAATTTTCTGAGATTGTGGATTTGGGGTTTTTATGAGCTGTAACCCATAATCATCATAATTATGATAAATCATGGCTTGAACTATCTTGCTTTGCATGTAATGAGTCTATCTCATATATTAGTTTCACCTTTTAACTTGCATTAGTGAAATAAATGAACTTTTGCACAATATTCTAATTTTTCGAGTTTCACCTGTAGATTATGTCACTGGACTTTGACCTAACATGTATTATAACTAGTTTGGGAGTGCATGAGTAGAAAAGGAACGGGAATAAAATCATTAATGGCAAGTACTGTGTCCTAAAGTAAATGTCAGACAGAGAATGGCTACATTCCATCGGGAAAGTGATCATTACAGTAGGTTGCTAAAGTTGGAAGCTTCCACGCTAGAAGGTTTGACTATAAAGCAGCAATTAACGAAATATTAAAGTTTTTAAAAAATTGGATCTTTGCTGAAAGAAGGAAAAGGTTGCGTACTGTAAGAGATTATTCTTTGATTGGTGAGAAACTTAACCTTAGGTATCTTTTTTTATATTAAAGGGACATAATAATCGTATGCTAAATCAGTTGAAAGGGATGCAGCATAACTGTAAAAAGCTGACAAGAAAATATCACTGGAGCATCTCTATATAAAAAAAAGAAGATATTTTGCCTCAAAATGTATTCAGCTTACCAGAGTAAGTACTATGTAAACAGTTATACTTCAGCTGCTGTAAAGTTGCAAGTTAAAAAAAGCACAATAGCCAATCAGCATCAGCAATGCTGAGATAATGCTTTGCCTTTGCTGTGATCTCATGGGATTTCATAGAACTTACTTAAACTGAATAGGAAAATAACATGACTGTGCCTGCACATGACAGATGCCCACTCCCTAGCTTGTCCTGGGACAATTATCCTGACTGGCTGCTTAAATTCTCTTTACTTAGGAAAGCTGAGGTAAAATAACTTCCTTTTTTACATAGAGATGTTCAGGTGATATTTTCCGGTTAGATTTTTTACAGCTATGCTGCATCAGTTTCAAGTGTTTCAACATTTGGGTATCATGTCCCTTTAAGGAAGACACCCATATCTTTAAAACTTTTTTAACATTTTTAAATAATTTTGAATGAAGGTTGTTTATTTCTATTTAAAACACCATTATTAGATATGCATGACTAATGCATCTGCTTTTTTTAATATATTTGTGTTATAAACTAACATTTATTTGAACATTATAGTGTTAGTATCTCTCTATTTGCTCAGCGCTCTGGGATTTTCTGTTTCATAGTGTCACTTCACATTGTTTTTTTGGGATCAGTGTCACTATTTCCTATAGCTAGAGAGAGACTCAGCGCATCCACTAAACTCCATTTTTATTCTAATAATGATGCATCAGGCTATGAATATGGCTTCCACCAAAACAAGTTAGTCTTTAAAGTAACTAACAAGTGCTTATTTTGATATATATTTTATAAAAAGTTAAGTTTTATTTTAAACAGTATAACAAAACTCAAAAGAGCACCCTATTAACCCCTTAATGACCACAATGTACCCTATATGTCACTGGTCGTTAAGGGTTTTTTCAGGACATAATAGCACAAGTCTAGCAACAACACGCTATTAATTCCCTCCCTCCAGCAGGCTTTGTGGAATAGAGCAGTCTCAACACTGGTGGCAAGACCGCGATATAAAACAATCACGTCCCAAAAAAAGGCCAGCAACATACAGGGTACGTCGCTGGTCCTTAAGGGGTTAAACTAAAAACTTCACTCTAAAAGTTACTGGATAAATGTGTTAAAAGCTGCTATTTTAATACACAAAGTAACTGCATCTAAAAAAAAGAAATTATGCTAAATTAACACAAAAACACATGAAATATTCCTTTTTTAATTTATATATTTAAAACATGTATGCATAACTTCCCAATAAAAGTATGATTATACAAATCACAAGATTTGTATAATTATACTTTCAATGTGAAGTGTATACATACTTTTATATTTTTTATAAAAAGTAATATATCAAGCATGGTGTTAATTTAGTGCTGTTTATTTGCTTTGGATATATATACTATAAACAGTGCTTTTCAAAGATTTTCTTGTGTACAGTTATGGTTGCTACGTAATAAAAATAGTATTGCAGAATTAGAAAGGGTTCACATAATATCAACAAAATTAATAAGGGGAGCAGTTAAAGATCCTTTGAGAAAGTGGGCAGAAGCAGTGTTTGTCCCTAGAAAATTGTTAGTGACAAGACAGCAATTACCATTGCCCATTCAGTAGATAACTTTAAAAACTTACATTAAATAAGAACTGCAACCAATGGGATAAGAATAATAAAATATAGCCTTTATTAATCCAACGATAAAGCTAGACACTAATACGTGATCCAGAGACAAGACCCAAGGTGGAGGTATTACTCAAGTCCCGGAAAGTAATATAGAGGACAGAAGAGGCTCTTCCATCACCTTTACAGAGCTGATACCTTACCTCATAAGATTGAGGTTACATCTGGTAAGCAGATAGCTTTTCACTAGTGCTGATTTGCCCAGACGGGTATTGTGATTTAAGTGACTTTCATTTCCAGTACAGAAGCTAAGATCAGCTTTATCTACGCTCACCCCCCCCCCCTTTTTTTTACATACACTGTGTCAGTGCGCTTATTTTATATTATTGATTTTATCTTTCTATTTGCATTTCCAACAGTGAAACGGGTATACATACAATATTTCTAGATTCAAATTAATAGTGCTGTATCCAACAACTGGTCATTCTGTATATAGTATTAAGTTTTACTCATGAGTTTTTAACTATATAGTACACTAAGACCAACACACACTAAGAGAGTAATTACATTGGAGGTTTAAGCGCTGGTGACTCTTCTTTAATTCAATTTTTATATATATATATATATATATATATATATATATATATATATATATATATATATATATATATATAGCAAAGTCAGTGGAATAGGCACTCCATAATCCAATAGTCCATCAGCTTCCAGGGTGCACTCTCAAAAAATCCAAAATCCAAAACGATGAAAAAGGCACTCACTGGTGGTAGTATAAAATATAATGTTTAATTCAATCCATCACTTTGTATTTACTGCATTGCTGTATCTGACATTTGACAAAGGGAACGCAATGTTCCCGAAACGTTATGTTTTTTAATGGATTAAATTAAACGTTAGATTTTATACTACCACCAGTGAGTGCCTTTTTCATCGTTTTATATATATATATATATATATACAGTGGGGCAAAAAAGTATTTAGTCAGCCACCAATTGTGCAAGTTCTACCACTTAAGAAGATGAGAGAGGCCTGTAATTTGCATCATAGGTATACCTCAACTATGGGAGACAAAATGTGGAAACAAATCCAGACAATCACATTGTCTGATTTGGAAAGAATTTATTTGCAAATTATGGGGGAAAATAAGTATTTGGTCACCTACAAACAAGCAAGATTTCTGGCTCTAACAGACCTGTATCTTCTTCTTTAAGAGGCTCATCTGTCCTCCACTCATTACCTGTATTAATGGCACCTGTTTGAACTTGTTATCAGTATAAAAGACACCTGTCCACAACCTCAAACAGTCACACTCCAAACTCCACTATAGTGAAGACCAAAGAGCTGTCGAAGGACACCAGAAACAAAATTGTAGACCTGCACCAGACTGGGAAGACTGAATCTGCAATAGCCAAGCAGCTTGGTGTGAAGAAATCAACTGTGGGAGCAATAATTAGAAAATGGAATACGTACAAGACCACTGATAATCTCCCTCAATCTGGGGCTCCACGCAAGATCTCACCCCTTGGGGTCAAAATGATCACAAGAACAGTGAGCAAACATCCCAGAACCACACAGGGGGACCTAGTGAATGACCTGCAGAGAGCTGGGACTAACGTAACAAAGGCTACCATCAGTAACACACTACGCCGCCAGGGACTCAGATCCTCCAGTGCCAGACATGTCCCCCTGCTTAAGCCAGTACATGTCCGGGCCCGTCTGAGAGAGCATTTGGATGATCCAGAAGCAGATTGGGAGAATGTCATATGGTCAGATGAAACCAAAGTAGAACTGTTTGGTAGAAACACAACTCGTCGTGTTTGGAGGAGGGAGAATGCTGAGTTGCAAACAAAGAACACCATACTTACTGCGAAGCATGGGGGTGGCAACATCATGCTTTGGGGCTGTTTCTCTGCAAAGGGAACAGGACGACTGATCTGTGTACATGAAAGAATTAATGGGGCCATGTATCATGAGATTTTGAGTGCAAACCTCCTTCCATCAGCAAGGGCATTAAAGATGAAACGTGGCTGGGTCGTAAGAAGCATTTCAAGGTCCTGGAGTGGCCTAGCCAGTCTCCAGAACTCAACCCCATAGAAAAACTTTGGAGGGAGTTGAAAGTCTGTGTTGCCCAGCGACAGCCCCAAAACATCACTGCTCTAGAGCAGATCTGCATGCAGGAATGGGCCAACATACCAGCAACAGTGTGTGACAACCTTGTGAAGACTTACAGAAAATGTTTGACCTCTGTCATTGCCAACAAAGGATATATAACAAAGTATTGAGATGAACTTTTGATAGTGACCAAATACTTATTTTCCACCATAATTTGCAAATAAATTCTTTCCAAATCAGACAATGTGATTGTCTAGATTTGTTTCCACATTTTGTCTCTCATAGTTTAGGTATACCTATGATGAAAATTACAGGCCTTGCTCATCTTCTTAAGTGGGAGAACTTGCACAATTGGTGGCTGACTAAATACTTTTTTGCCGCACTGTATATATATATATATATATATATATATGTGTGTGTGTGTGTTTATTTGTGTATATATGTATGTATGAATGTGTGGAGTGCCAAAGCTGCAGTTACAGCTTAATAAATGGAGTGTCATGTGTGTTGTTATCTTGGAAAGTTCACCCAGAAAGTTAAGGAGAAGTTGGCTCAGCATAAATCTACTTTTAGGTTCCTAAAATTGAAAAATTGTCAGTGCTTTATTATTATCAGAAAATAGTTCTAGATAAAGTGTAGGGAAAACCTAGAGAGGTTTTATTGCATATTGTCCCATATCTTGCCAACCCACATTTTTATAGTGGAAATAGCTATGTGTGTATTGAACCTAGGTCTTCCAGTTACTAGTGCTGAAGCTCTGCCATTTAAACACAGACAGACTTCTGCTATTATTGCAGTTATTTCTCAGACCAATTCTTTTTGTTTTTTTGTACTCTCTGGCTCCACCTGCTTGTCAGCTGCAGCACATCTGCAATTAACACCAGTCCATAAATAACCAGCACTTCCGGTATTCTGAGCCTTTTTATTTAGATCCACTTCCTGGGTGCGCTGCTTCTTTTTTTACTGCTGGATATTCGTTATGAATTTTAGCCTGATTCCTGACTACTCTGCTCCCTATTGATTCTGTACTTTATTGACAGATTGTTTCTAGACTACTGCCTGTCCTCGACAATTCACTTGGATCCTGATTATGTGCCATACTGCCTGATTGCTGCTGACTTTGCTTGCCTGGGCACATTTTTGCCTTATCCCTCAGTCTTAGCTCCACTACAGACTTTACCAAAAGCTTAGGGACCTCTCCACATGGCGCTGACTAGCAGCCAGGAAGTAGCAGAGGAAGAACCTTGCGGCTGGTACCTTACATATATGTAGATTAGGTGGATATGGAAATTAGATAGAAGGTATCCAAAGGATTGAATAGGGAGCTCATTTTTGTAAACTATATATTTGCTTTTTGGGGTTTCATTTTTATAGTAGTAAATTTTTCAGGTTAAACTGGGCCTGTTATTGTATCACAGATGTATATGTCATTCCAGAAACAGACCATGGTGCTGTAGAGTGAAATTTGTATACCTCTGCCAAAGTCACCTGAGGCTATCTCAGGACATGACCCCCCACTGAAAAGGAAATTTAAATAAGGTTGTACCTGGACGATAGTCCTCAGGCTTAGATAGAAACTGTAGATCAGTCAGGATCAAGCAAAATAGCGGTACCCACAACCTGGAAACAGAGGGGTGACATATTGCATATTACCATACTCCTGTGGAGTGGGCTTAGACATAGATACTCATTACCATTAAAGTTTATACAATTTCAAGTGGTATTTGTTTATTATCTCTGCTTTGTCTTGCAAAATATTTTGTAGAACTGGAGGGATGAGGAAAAATAATACTAATTCTGGGGGGGAAATTATCACAAGGAAAATGTGTATTAAATTAATTACTGAAAAAAATCCCTGATGCATCTTTAAAACTGGTAATTTTACTTTGCAGGTATCATTATTATCAGTTATTTGTTGGGTGCCTATACATTCCACAGCGCGATAAACATAGGTATAATATCCAAAGTAGTATTTAAAGGGAACAAGTTGGTAAAGTACGGAAATAGGGTGGTAGTTGGATAGGGAGGTTGGTTTTTTGAGGATAGGTGTGACTAGTGCATTTTAAGAGATATGGGAAATATACCAGTGCTGAGGGAGAGGTTGAAAATGTGTGTGAGGATAGGAGTATGAGAAGGAGATAAGAAGGGGAGTGAGGGGATGAGATCAAGGGGACAAGTAGTGAGGTGAGAGGACAATATAATGGCAGAAAAGTCTTCCTCAGGGAAGCGGCAAAAGTGCTGAATTTGTAGCTTTTTGGGTTTTGGATGTTTGCGAGCTGTTGAGGACGTTGGAGACTGCTAATATGTTGAGAGATGATTTTGTTTAAGTAAAATGATTACTGTTATACATAAATTATGAATTTATTCATACAGAGTCTATTTATAAGATTAAATTATTTAAATTCATTCTCTATGGAAAAAATGTGTTGTCTAAAAATATAATCCGTTTGACAATTAAAGAGTCATGGAACTCTATTAAAGAGTCATGGGACAGGATCCTGATATGAACTTGTGTATTTGATATAGTATACTTGTCTTCCTCTATCAATGATAGCTAAATATGCCTCCCCTATATATGATATAGTAATCTACAGGTCAAGAGCTACAAATTAGACATTTTGATCTTTATGCTAGACTGTTAAAAACAATGGTCATAACAAATCATTAAAGGGACATGAAACACAATTTTTTTTTCTTTCATCATTCAGATAAAGAATAATATTTGGAAAAGTTTCCAATTAATTTCTATAATAAAAAAATTGGCTTAGCATGCACATATCTGAAGCACTACATGACAGGAGATAGTGCTGCCATATAGTGCTCTTGCAGATGTATAACATAGCTACATAGTTACAAAGCTGCTGCCATATAGTGCTCTTGCAGACACGTGCACACTACTGAACTTATATTCCTGCTTTAAACAAAGGATAAGAAGAAAATTTGATAATAGAAGTAAATTGGAAAGTTGTTTAAAATTGTATGTTCTATCTGAATCATCAAAGAGAAATATTGGGTTTTATATCCTTTTAATGATCCGTCTAGCAAATGCCTTTATATAAATTAATTTTTTATTTATTTTTTTATGCAAATATCTGTTTTGCTAAATACAAGATAAAGCAGCTAAAACCATTCCGTGATGTCAAACTTAAAAAAGAAGTTTGAGTTGGTTGCATGGTTCTTCAGACCTATTATATAATTCTAATAGCGTGACACCTTTTCTAGTAGCTGTGCATTATTATGTTGTGATGTGAAATGTTCGTTCTGATTTATTAGCTACTGTATTTTGCGGCAGAATCGGATACAAGTTTAGCTTAGAACATGTGACCGTTCTTTTCTGGGGGTTTTTAAACACCCAGCTGTGGCTGGACAAAAATTATATATATATGTCCATGAGCAGGATGGGGTCCCAGGTGATCTGTTTCCCCCTGTATATGTGTGTGTGTCAGTGTTTGTGTTGTCAGCACTGTAAACATTTATTTACTTAGAAGTTTTCTCATATTCCTGTGGGTTTGCTGGTTTTATCTCTATGTACATACAGCAACATGCTAACATGTTAATATGATTCACAAAATATGTAACTATCTTTATATAGATAGCAAATAGTGAACCACAGTTTTAGTGTCAGCTTGGTAGATAACTCTTTAAAGGGACAGTATACTGTAAAATAGTTTTTCCCTTAATGTGTTTACAATTGCTTTTTTTACCAACTGCAGAGTAAAAAATGTATGAAAATTAGCTTTTTAAGGTTTATTTCTGTATATTAAAGCTCTGATTTTGTGTTTTGAAGCCACAGCCTAATGAAATAGGTTGAGCTTGTAGGTATAATCAGATCTCATTACTGTATCACATTGTGCACATATATCTGCTTCTTTATCTTATATCTGTCCTTAAAACAATTACCAGTACCTGGAGAGAACAATGGAAAATCAACATTTTATTACCTTATCTCTGCTATATCGCACTGGGAGTGAAATTTCTTCTGCTGGCTGTGTTTACAAAGCTTATCTATAGCTGGTACGCACGGCCACAAACTTTCAGACTAGGTGGGGATACCACATGCTAAATTAACAATTTCAAATGCCAATATAAGGGTAAAGGAGCTATTTGTAAACAATTTAATACACTTCAGCAGGTAAAGTGGATCATTGGGAACAAATTAAAGGGGAGAAAATTTTTGAGTAAACTGTCCCTTTAATATGGTAGAACCAGCTGAGGTCTTAACATGTGGCTGCAAATTCTTTCTAGAGCAAGTTAAGATGTCCCATTATTTCCCTAACTACACAAATGTCTTCAGTTTTACACCAGAAATCAACTGCTCTAATTCTCTAGTTCTCCTCCCCCTTCATGTAATCCTATGTCCCCTTACTTAGAGTGTCTTTTTGAAACCTCTTCTGAAGTTCCAACATAGAGGTGAAATGCCCTTGATTGTCTTTCTATTCCTGGCTATGTTTATGTGTGTCTATCCCTATGCTTGTGTGTTTGCCTATTTTATCTTATGACCTACAGTAAATCTTGCAAGAAGATAATAATTAAAGGGACACTAAACCCAAATTTTTTCTTTCATGATTCAGATAGAGCATGAAATTTTAAGCAACTTTCTAATTTACTCCTATTATCAAATTCTCTTCATTCTCTTGGTATCTTTATTTGAAATGCAAGATTGTAAGTTTAGATGCCGGCCCATTTTTGGTGAACAACCTGGGTTTCCCTTGCTGATTGGTGGATAAATTCATCCACCAATAAAAAAGTGCTGTCCAGAGTACTGAACCAAAATAAAAAACCTTAGATGCCTTCTTTTTCAAATAAAGATAGCAAGAGAACGAAGAAAATTTTATAATAGGAGTAAATTAGAAAGTTGCTTAAAATTGCATGTTCTAGCTGAATCACAAAATAAAAAATTTGGGTTCAATGTCCCTTTAATATAATTTGCTAAAACTAAAATGTAAAATATATGTGTCAAATGTTTCCTAGAATAATTCATTTGCATAAAAGTTGTATGATACCAACTTTTTTATTAATTGCTAGACACTGCTAAAGCATTATTGACCTCAATACTGGCAGACAGCAAAATAAAATAAAAAATAGACATTTTAAAATGATATCACCACATATAGGCCCAGATTACAAATGGCTTGTTAATGCTAGAGCGGGATGCGATAAGCAGTATTGTTGGACAGTGCTAAAATTAACGCGCAACTTCATATTACAAGTCTTTGTCAAATTAGATTTACCAGAGAAGGTTTAGAACGCCCAACATCGCTCTACTGCACCCAATACTTTCAATTAGTGTCATAACTGCAGTAAATAGCGCTGATATTACAAGTTGAAAGCTATGGGTTGTGCTCAAGTGAAAACCCAAATAGCATTAGAAGAATTAGCGTAACCTGAGACAAGTGTAAGGGTTAAAGAACATTTACAAAACACATCTAAAACATATTAAAATAAACTATTACACTCAGATTTATATATTTGAATTTATATAGTAAATTTTTTTCTAAAAGGGTTAAAAAAGGATATGGTATATGACAAGGTGTTTGACTAGGAAGGGCTGAAAAGTATATACTGTATATATAATATAATGTTAGGGGATGTTAATTTTCCTAGCTACCTTCAGACAACCTAAGAGTACATTATTAAAAATGTATGGACAATGGGTTTGTATAGTTTTTGTGGGCCATTAAAATGAATAATAATAAACTACACATTAGCAATGGTTAGGCATATAATACAAGCATACAGAGATAGGCTACTCAGTATCTTTTTCAGTAGGTAGCCAGCCCACACAGGGTTAAAATCATAAGGTGCATGTTTGAGACATATGTTTTTAATTTTCTAATTAAGTAATTAGAGTGAATTTGTATTTATTGGCTGTGACCACAAAGCATCCCATAGGTCTATGAGTACAGCTTCAAGGAGCTGAAACACGTTAGACTGGGATGTCTTTGTCTAACATTGCACACATCAGGCTTGTATGCCGCTGATTTTAAGTTTTTTTAATAAAATCTCAAATTTTTTATGCCGGAGCCTCGTTTGGATGTTTTTTTTCCTCATACGTTTGCTTATATATAAATATATATATATATACATAATATAAAGTAGAAGAGAGAATGATGCACTCAGCTGAGGCAGAACAAAAGCTAGAATAACTTCCATGCCTGTTCCA
Organism: Bombina bombina; assembly: GCF_027579735.1. Taxonomy (NCBI): domain Eukaryota; kingdom Metazoa; phylum Chordata; class Amphibia; order Anura; family Bombinatoridae; genus Bombina; species Bombina bombina. The sequence continues at coordinate 1,009,713,394 of NC_069502.1, forward strand.
TGCCTGTTCATTTTCACTGCCACTCAGGGTCCATACTCTTTTAGCACACGTTGATGCCTTTTCACAGAGAAAAAATATCCTGTAGCATATCAATCTGACCCTGCCCAATGACAGTCCAGCACCGAAATACCAGCCAATTCTTCTCCGAACAAGAGAAACAACAACCCCAGACGTAGGTTTCAGCCTTCTGTGGGCCTTGTCAGTGAGGTGCATGTGTGCAAGGAGTCCACATCTGGTTTCCCCCATTACTCTTAGAGAGAACTAAGAGCAATTTGCATAAATAAGAAAAAAGAGAGACACACTCAGCAGAGACAGAACAAAAGCTAGAATAACTTCCATGCCTGTTCATTTTCATTGCCACTCAGGGTGCATACTCATTTTAGTACACATTGATGCCTTTTCACAGAGAAAAAATATCCTGTAGCATATCAATCTGACCCTGCCCAATGACAGTCCAGCACCGAAATACCAGAATGTATACAGTATATATATATACAGTCATGTGAAAAAGAGAGTACACTCTCTTTGAATTATATGGTTTTACATATCAGGACATAATAAAAATCATCTGCCCTAAGCAGGTCTTAAAATTAAGTTAATACAAACCACTACAGGGAGTGCAGAATTATTAGACAAATGAGTATTTTGACCACATCATCCTCTTTATGCATGTTGTCTTACTCCAAGCTGTATAGGCTCGAAAGCCTACTACCAATTAAGCATATTAGGTGATGTGCATCTCTGTAATGAGAAGGGGTGTGGTCTAATGACATCAACACCCTATATCAGGTGTGCATAATTATTAGGCAACTTCTTTCCTTTGGCAAAATGGGTCAAAAGAAGGACTTGACAGGCTCAGAAAAGTCAAAAATAGTGAGATATCTTGCAGAGGGATGCAGCACTCTTAAAATTGCAAAGCTTCTGAAGCGTGATCATCGAACAATCAAGCGTTTCATTCAAAATAGTCAACAGGGTCGCAAGAAGCGTGTGGAAAAACCATGGCGCAAAATAACTGCCCATGAACTGAGAAAAGTCAAGCGTGCAGCTGCCAAGATGCCACTTGCCACCAGTTTTGCCATATTTCAGAGCTGCAACATCACTGGAGTGCCCAAAAGCACAAGGTGTGCAATACTCAGAGACATGGCCAAGGTAAGAGAGGCTGAAAGACGACCACCACTGAACAAGACACACAAGCTGAAACGTCAAGACTGGGCCAAGAAATATCTCAAGACTGATTTTTCTAAGGTTTTATGGACTGATGAAATGAGAGTGAGTCTTGATGGGCCAGATGGATGGGCCCGTGGCTGGATTGGTAAAGGGCAGAGAGCTCCAGTCCGACTCAGACACCAGCAAGGTGGAGGTGGAGTACTGGTTTGGGCTGGTATCATCAAAGATGAGCTTGTGGGGCCTTTTCGGGTTGAGGATGGAGTCAAGCTCAACTCCCAGTCCTACTGCCAGTTTCTGGAAGACACCTTCTTCAAGCAGTGGTACAGGAAGAAGTCTGCATCCTTCAAGAAAAACATGATTTTCATGCAGGACAATGCTCCATCACACGCGTCCAAGTACTCCACAGCGTGGCTGGCAAGAAAGGGTATAAAAGAAGAAAATCTAATGACATGGCCTCCTTGTTCACCTGATCTGAACCCCATTGAGAACCTGTGGTCCATCATCAAATGTGAGATTTACAAGGAGGGAAAACAGTACACCTCTCTGAACAGTGTCTGGGAGGCTGTGGTTGCTGCTGCACGCAATGTTGATGGTGAACAGATCAAAACACTGACAGAATCCATGGATGGCAGGCTTTTGAATGTCCTTGCAAAGAAAGGTGGCTATATTGGTCACTGATTTGTTTTTGCTTTGTTTTTGAATGTCAGAAATGTATATTTGTGAATGTTGAGATGTTATATTGGTTTCACTGGTAAAAATAAATAATTTAAATGGGTATATATTTGTTTTTTGTTAAGTTGCCTAATAATTATGCAGAGTAATAGTCAGCTGCACACACAGATATCCCCCTAAAATAGCTATAACTAAAAACAAACTAAAAACTACTTCCAAAACTATTCAGCTTTGATATTAATGAGTTTTTTGGGTTCATTGAGAACATGGTTGTTGTTCAATAATAAAATTAATCCTCAAAAATACAACTTGCCTAATAATTCTGCACTCCCTGTATAGATAAACAACAACACATGACATATTATGACGTGTCATGATTTATTTAACAAAAAAGCCAAAATGGAGACACAATGTGTGAAAAACTAAGAACACCTTATGATTCAATAGCTTGTGGAACCACCTTTAGCAGCAATAACTTGAAGTAAACGTTTTCTGTATGACTTTATCAGTCTCTCACATCATTGTGGAGGAATTTTGGCCCACTCTTCTTTACAATGTATACATATATATATATATATATATATATATATATATATATATATATATATATATATATATATATATATATATATATACCATTCAACTTGTAATGTAGCCCATAGTGTAGTTCTCAAAAGAACTGTTCATTTATTTTAGTTAACAAAAAAACTAAAAAAAAATCCATATTTGTTGTATTTATCCAAAAACAATATCCAGGAGTTCCTTTAAGAAAAAAAATAAACTTGGAAGGGATGCAAGAAAAATCAAAAGGTAGGAAAACATAATTTGCCTGATAAATTAATTTCTTTCATATTGGCAAGAGTCCATGAGCTAGTGACGTATGGGATATACATTCCTACCAGGAGGGGCAAAGTTTCCCAAACCTCAAAATGCCTATAAATACACCCCCCACCACACCCACAATTCAGTTTAACGAATAGCCAAGAAGTGGGGTGATAAGAAAGAAGAGAAAGCATCAACAAGGAATTTGAATAATTGTGCTTTATACAAAAAAATCATAACCACCATAAAAAGGGTGGGTCTCATGGATTCTTGCCAATATGAAAGAAATGAATTCATCAGGTAAATTCTTACATAAATGATGTTTTCTTTCATGTAATTGGCAAGAGTCCATGAGCTAGTGACGTATGGGATGGCAAATACCCAAGATGTGGCACTCCACGCAAGAGTCACAAGAGAGGGAGGGATAAAAATAAAGACAGCCAATTCAGCTGAAAAATTAATCCACAACCCAAATCAGAAAATTTAATCTTATAATGAAAAAAAATGAAATTATAAGAAGAAGAATCAAACTAAAACAGCTGCCTGAAGTACTTTTCTACCAAAAACTGCTTCTGAAGAAGAAAAAACATCAAAATGGTAGAATTTAGTAACAGTATGCAAAGAAGACCAAGTTGCTGCTTTGCAAATCTGATCAACAGAAGCTTCATTCCTAAAAGCCCAGGAAGTAGAAACTGACCTAGTAGAATGAGCCATAATCCTCTGAGGCGGGGATTTACCCAACTCCAAATAAGCATGATGAACCATAAGCTTTAACCAAGATGCCAAAGAAATGGCAGAAGCCTTCTGACCTTTCCTAAAACCCAGAAAAGATAACAAATAGACTAGAAGTCTTTCTGAAATCTTTAGTAACTTCAACATAATATTTCAAAGCTCTTACCGCATCCAAAGAATGTAAAGATCTCTCCAGAGAATTCTTAGGATTAGGACACAATGAAGGGACAATTTCAGTACTAATGTTGTTGGAATTCACAACCTTAGGTAAAAATGTAAATGAAGTCCGCAAGACCGCCTTATCCGGATGAAAAATCAGAAAAGGAGACTCACAAGAAAGAGCAGATAATTCAGAAACTCTTCTAGCAGAAGAGATGGCCAAAATGAACAATACTTTCCAAGAAAGTAATTTAATCTCCAGAGAATGCATAGGCTCAAACGGAGGAGCCTGTAAAGCTTTCAAAACCAAAGTAAGACTCCAAGGAGGAGAGATTGATTTAATGACAGGCTTAATACGAACCAAAGCCTGTACAAAACAATGAATATCAGGAAGATTAGCAATTTTTCTGTGAAACAGAACAGAAAGAGCAGAGATTTGTCCTTTCAAGGAACTTGCAGATAAGCCCTTATCTAAACCATCCTGAAGAAACTGTAAAATTCTAGGAATTCTAAAAGAATACCAAGAGAATTTCTGAGAAGAACACCATGAAATGTAAGCCTTCCAAACTCGATAATAAATCTTTCTAGAGACAGATTTACGAGCCTGCAACATAGTATTAATCACTGAGTCAGATAAACCTCTATGACTAAGCACTAAGCGTTCAATCTCCATACCTTCAAATTTAATGATTTGAGAGCCTGATGGAAAAAGGGCCTTGAGACAGAAGGTCTGGCCTTAACAGAAGTGGCCAAGGTTTGCAACTGGACATCCGAACAAGATCCGCATACCAAAACCTGTGTGGCCATGCTGGATCCACCAGCAGAACAAACAAAAGTTCCATTATGATTTTGGAAATCACTCTTGGAAGAAGAACTAGAGGTGGAAAGATATAGGCAGGTTTATAACTCCAAGGAAGTGTCAACGCATCCACTGCTTCCGCCTGAGGATCCCTGGACAGATACCTGGGAAGTTTCCTGTTTAGATGAGAAGCCATCAGATCTATTTCTGGAAGCCCCCACATCTGAACAATCTGAAAAAACACATCTGGGTGAAGAGACCACTCTCCCGGATGTAAAGTCTGGCGACTGAGACAATCCACTTCCCAATTGTCTATACCTGGGATATGGACCGCAGAAATTAGACAGGAGCTGGATTCTGCCCAAGCAAGTATCCAAGATACTTCTTTCATAGCTTGAAGACTGTGAGTCCCACCTTGATGATTAACATATGCCACGGTTGTGACATTGTCTGTCGGAAAACAAATAAACGGTTCTCTCTTCAGAAGAGGCCAAAACTGAAGAGCTCTGAGAATCGCACGGAGTTCCAAAATATTGATTGGTAATCTCGCCTCTTGAGATTTCCAAACCCCCTGCACTTTCAGAGATCCCCAGACAGCTCCCCAACCTGAAAGACTCGCATCTGTTGTGATCACAGTCCAGGTTGGATGAACAAAAGAGGCCCCCTGAACTAAACGATGGTGATCTAACCACCAAGTCAGAGATAGCCGAACATTGGGATTTAAGGATATTAATTGTGATATCCTTGTATAATCCCTGCACCACTGATTCAGCATACAAAGCTGAAGAGGTCTCATGTGAAAATGAGCAAATGGGATTGCGTCCGATGCTGCAGTCATGAGACCTAAAACCTCCATGCACATAGCTACTGAAGGGAATGATTGAAACTGAAGGTTCCGACAAGCTGCAACTAATTTCAGATGTCTCTTGTCTGTTAGAGACAAAGTCATGGATACTGAATCTATTTGGAAACCTTAAAAGGTTACCCTTGTCTGAGGAGTCAAAAACTTTTTGGTAAATTGATCCTCCAACCATGTTTTTGAAAAAACAACACTAGTTGATTTGTGTGAGATTCTGCAGAACGTAAAGACTGAGCAAGTACCAAGATATCGTCCAAATAAGGAAACACTGCAATACCCTGCTCTCTTATTACAGAGAGTAGGGCACCGAGAACCTTTGAAAAGATCCTTGGAGCTGTCACTAGGCCAAAAGGAAGAGCAACAAATTGGTAATGCTTGTCTAGAAAAGAGAATCTCAGGAACTGATGGTGATCTGGATGAATCGGAATATGAAGATATGCATCCTGTAAGTCTATTGTGGACATATAATGCCCTTGCTGAACAAAAGGCAGAATACTCCTTATAGTCACCATTTTGAATGTGGGAATTCTCACGTAACGGTTCAAAATTTTTAGATCCAGAACTGGTCTGAAAGAATTCTCCTTCTTTGGGACAATGAACAGATTTGAATAAAAACCCAGACCCCGTTCCTGAACAGGAACTGGCACAATTACCCCACATACCTCCAGGTCTGAAACACACTTCAGGAAAGCCTGAGCCTTTTCTGGGTTCACTGGAATGAAGAAACTTCTCACAGGCGGTCTTACTTTGAAATCTATTCTGTACCCTTGAGAAAAAATGTTCTGAATCCAATGATTTTGGATTGAATTGATCCAAACATCCTTGAAGAATTTTAGTCTGCCCCCTACCAGCTGAGCTGGAATGAGGGCCTCACCTTCATGCGGACTTGGGGGCTGATTTAGACCTTTTAAATGGCTTGGATTTATTCCAGACTGAAGAAGGCTTCCAATTGGAAACCATTCCCTTAGGGGAAGGATCAGGTTTCTGTTCCTTATTTTGTTGAAAGGAACGAAAACGGTTAGCAGCCTTAAATTTACCCTTAGATTTTTTATCCTGAGGCAAAAAAGCTCCCTTTCCCCCAGTGACAGTTGAAATAATTGAATCCAACTGAGAACCAAATAATTTATTACCTTGGAAAGAGAGAGATAGCAACGTTGATTTAGAAGTCATATCAGCATTCCAAGATTTAAGCCATAAAGCTCTTCTAGCTAATATAGCTAAAGACATATATCGGACATCAATTCTGATGATATCAAAAATGGCATCACAAATGAAATTATTAGCATGTTGAATTAACTTAACAATGCTATACACATTATGATCTGATACTTGTTGCGCTAGGGTTTCCAACCAAAAAGTTGAAGCAGCTGCAACATCAGCCAAAGAAATAGCAGGCCTAAGAAGAATACCTGAACATAAATAAGTTTTCCTTAGAAAAGATTCAAGTTTCCTATCTAAAGGATCTTTAAAAGAAGTACTATCTGCCGTAAGAATAGTAGTACGCTTGGCAAGAGTAGAGATTGCCCCATCAACTTTGGGGATCTTTTCCCAAAACTCCAATCTATCAGACGGCAAAGGGTACAGTTTCTTAAACCTTGAAGAAGGAGTAAAAGAGGTACCCAGTCTATTCCATTCCCTAGAAATGACATCTGAAATAGCATCAGGAACTGGAAAAACCTCTGGAATAACTACATGAGGTTTAAAAACTGAATTTAAATGTTTACTGGTTTTAATATCAAGAGGACTAGTCTCCTCCATATCTAATGCAATCAACACCTCTTTCAATAAGGAACGAATATACTCCATTTTAAATAAGTATGAAGATTTGTCAGTGTCAATATCTGAGGCAGAATCTTCTGAACCAGATAGATCCTCATCAGAGATTGATAAATCAGACTGTTGTCTGTCATTTAAAAATTCATCAATTTTATGAGAAGTTTTAAAAGACCTTTTACGATTATTAGAAGGTGGTATGACAGACAAAGTCTTCTGAATAGAATTAGAAACAAATTCTCTCACATTAACAGGAATATCCTGAGCATTAGATGTTGAAGGAATAACAACAGGTAATGGATTACTACTAATGGAAATATTTTCTGCATGTAAAAGTTTGTCATGACAACTATCACAAACTACAGCCGGAGGAACAGTTACCACAAGTTTACAACAAATGCACTTAGCTTTGGTAGAACCGACATCAGGCAGCAGGATTCCAATAGTGGATTCTGAAACAGGATCAGATTGAGACATCCTATATTATAAAAGACAAGAGTTTGTCTGAAGCCATCATGCGCAGTTCAGACAAACTCTTGCCGCTGATCGCACGCGCACCCTTGGCCAGCTGTTGATACTTCGCACGCGCGCACTCTCGCACCCACTGATGTCAGCACTTTGACCCCTGCTGAATGCGCACGCACCACCCTCGCACCCACTTAGCGTAGCTGACAAAACTTTCACCGCGACACATGAGATCCCCCTTGCAGAATGCGCACGCACCCTCGCACTCACATGCGCACGCGAACCCACGCGCACGCAACTAATCGTTGACATGAGATCCCCCTTGCAGAATGCGCACGCACCCTCGCACCCTGCGTACGCGCACGCAAATAGCCGTTGAAAGCAGCTGATCAGAGACAGGGGAGAGGGAGAGAGGGAGACAGGGGAGATGGAGACAGGGGAGAGGGAGAGAGAGACAGGGGGAGAGGGAGACAGGGGAGAGGGAGACAGGGGAGAGGGAGACAGGGGAGAGGGAGACAGGGGAGAGGGAGAGAGGGAGACAGGGGAGAGGGAGACAGGGGAGAGGGAGACAGGGGAGAGGGAGACAGGGGAGAGGGAGAGAGGGGAGAGGGAGACAGGGGAGAGAGGGGAGAGGGAGAGAGGGGAGAGGGAGAGAGGGGAGAGGGAGACAGGGGAGAGGGAGAGAGGGGAGAGGGAGACAGGGGAGAGGGAGACAGGGGAGAGGGAGACAGGGGAGAGGGAGACAGGGGGACAAGGGAGAGGGAGAGAGAGACAGGGGAGAGGGAGACAGGGGAGAGGGAGACAGGGGAGAGGGAGACAGGGGAGAGGGAGACAGGGGAGAGGGAGACAGGGGAGAGGGAGAGAGAGACAGGGGAGAGGGAGACAGGGGAGAGGGTGAGAGAGACAGGGGAGAGGGAGACAGGGGAGAGGGTGAGAGAGACAGGGGAGAGGGAGACAGGGGGAGAGGGTGAGAGAGACAGGGGGGGAGAGACAGGGGGGAGAGAGAGAGAGACAGGGGGGGAGAGAGAGAGAGGGGAGAGAGAGAGACAGACAGGGGAGAGAGAGAGAGACAGGGGGGAGGAGAGAGAGGCAGGGGAGAGAGAGAGAGACAGGGGAGTGAGAGTGAGAGTGAGACAGGGGAGTGAGAGTGAGAGAGACAGGGGGGATAGAGTGAGAGAGACAGGGGGAGAGAGTGAGAGAGACAGGGGGGAGAAAGAGGGGAGAGAGAGAGATAGGGCAGAGAGAGAGAGAGAATATAAAAATAAAAATAAACCACACGGCCCGTGTGAACGGGCTTTAGGACTAGTCTTGCAATATGTAAGAGAAAAAATAACATATAAAGCAAAATTATCAATTTCCTTATATGACAGTTTCAGGAATGGGAAAAAATGCAAACAGAATAAGCCTCTGAAAACCAGAAGCAAAAATACATGAAGACTTAAATAATGTCAAAAGTCTGGTGCCAAGTATGACGCCCACAACTGACAAAATATTTTTGGCGCCAAAAACGTCTGCAACAAACACGAGCATCATAGACGACGTAACTACGTGAAAATTCTTGGCGCCAACTAAGACGCCAGAAAAGACGAAAATACGTCAACAAACTTAATTCTGGTGCCCAAAAAAACTCACGCCAAGAATGACGCAATAAATTATAGCATTTTGCGCACCCGCGAGCCTAACAGCCCGCAATTTAGAAAAAAGTCAATTTGAAAAATTTCAGGTAATAATTTTTTTTATTTTTTTTATATGTACATTTCCCAAAATGAAATTGACAGTCTGCAAAAAGGAAATATACTGATAGACCTGAATCATGGCAAATATAAGTACAAACATTATATTTAGAACTTTACATTTAAAGTGCCAAACCATAGCTGAGAGTGTCTTAATAAAGGAAAACATACTTACCAAAAGACACTCATCTACATAAAGTAGATAGCCAAACCAGTACTGAAACGAGAATCAGCAGAGGTAATGGTATATAAGAGTATATCATCGATCTGAAAAGGGAGGTAGGAGATGAATCTCTATGACTGATAACAGAGAACCTATTAAATAGATCCCCGTTAGGATGACCATTGCATTCAATAGGTAATACTCCCTTCACATCCCTCTGTATATATATATATACACACAGTATGTGTGCGTGTGTGTCTAAATATGTGTATGTGTGTACTATATTAAAATGTGTGTGTGTGTATACATGTGTATTTATGTGCACACATACATACATATATACACATAAATACCCATATTTACATTTATATACATATATACCCATACATATACACTTTTAGGCCCTCTTTAGTCGAATACCTTGAAACATGCAATATCATTTTTATTCAGTTTTAATGTGTTTTTAAAAAATGTTTATTTATATAATAAATCTGTCTGAAGAAGGGGTGAAGACCCCTGAAATGTCTTTTTTGAGAACCCAGTGAGTGGTATCTCATAGAATTCTATGGAGAGAAAAGGTTAGCATGTACCAATATGTGAAGTCCTAAAGTTAGTGATCCATCTTTTGCTCTCACAGTAATGTTTTATTTTCAACTTGTAATTCGCGTGCTAATGCAGCTGTGATAATTTTTATTTTTAAGTGTAAGATTTTGTCTAGTTGCTCCTTTTGTCCTGAAGAAATTTACCATAGGAAATAGTAGATAAATGTATTTTTGTTATCAAACTAATTACAAATCACCCCTTAAAGAATATTGAAAAAAAAAACTAAGAAATGTTTTTTTGTGATGAATGAATGAATGATCCTTTTTTTTTTTTTTTCTGTGCACGTCTAGTTTTCAGTTAACAAGAATGGCTATTACTAATGGCCTACAATTATGAACACAAATCAAACATTATTCACTTTCTTAGCATTCTGAAGACATTTTTGATCACAGTTAAACACATTTTCAGAAGAATAAACTACTAATTAGAAACCTATTTTTCTTATTCATAAAATAATCTATTATTATTATCTGTTTAAAATCTGTTAACTAGTTTTACAAGTCACAGCAAGTGAGAAAATATATTCTTACTACCTAATTAAAGAATAGTGTGCAATCAACACATTTTTGTTTCCAATGCTCTCTTCACAATGACCACAAAAAGAAAATTTAGTACAATTTTAAAAATGGGCTGATCATATATTATTACTCCATTTGCAAATTGCCGTTAAAAGCATGTTGTTAACAGAAACAAAATACCAGAAATTCAACGTTTCAAATTAGGCCACAGCAGGAAACAATCTCCTTCTCAGTTTCATCTGCAATTTCTACTTTTCCTTGCTAATCTGCATTTTTCTTCAACTGTAAACTAGTTCTCACTAAAGTCAAGCTAGTTTAATTTCATTTTTAAATCCCATTCAAGTTGTTTTGACCCAGATCTTGGAATTTATACTGTATAAACTTGTGTTCAAATTATTTGAATTTACTTAATGACATTCTTTGAAACTAATTCAAGTGAAATATCTTAAAAAGATCATGCCTTGCGTTAAAATAGCTTAGTAATAAAACAAAATTGAAACACAACATACCATAATATACCTATAGGCAAAATATATTTCTATTTGTTGTTCTTTATTTCATCTTTTTTAATTAGTTCATCATGTTCACAATACTACAAGAAAATGTTTATCTGTGCTGTAGTTTGTTTTTGGTTTGGCTATTTCAATAACCAGCAAATTATTACAATAACAAGCTTTTGTTTGGTGTAGTTTTGTTTTGGAACTCAAATTTCGATAATCAGTAGACAAAGATGCCCATCTGGATAATTTACTGCACAGAAAGAAAAAAAAATATCTAGACTTTGAAATAATCTCCTGGGATCATTTAAAGTGTTTTTAAAATGATTCAACATAAAAAGGAATGCACATATTTTTGGCATTTTATGCGTTACCATGAACTTACAAACTTTGGAGGTACACAAATTCCTTCGTATGTTTCTCATTTTCATTGCATGTAGTTCTTGTTATTGCTTAGGTATTCTGAGTGCCATAACCGTACAGTGTGTTTCATTTATATAAGTGAAAGCAAGTGGCTGACTGAATTCTTTATTTTTTTATGACAGTCTTTCTCAGCTTTCTCAGCTTTGCATATGATCATAAACTAAGAGATTAAATAGAAAGGGAGAAGCGCTATGCATCTTGCTTTCCTATGCTCTGCCTTCAAAGCCTTATCCTGGATAACTGCCTGGCTTAAAAACACAGCTAGTATTTATCTTAGATCAATCAATCTGCTGCATAACCATGCAATTTAGGGTATTAACTTTGTTTCTTATAATGTTTTATCTGCCTAGCTTTTTTTCCATTCAAGCTATTCAAATAAATAATTCTTGAATTAATTAAACCAAACGTTTGTGTTATTAAATATAAAAAAAAAAAATGATGAAAATATTTTTTCAAGGATTTTGGTGTTTTCATTGTTGCTTCATAACGGTTCTTGAAAAACAAGTCTGACAGACCAGACATGACAAGTTTTATTTATTTTTGTGTCTCAATTTAAATGAAAAACATTAGAATGAATTAAATTGAAAATATGCAGAAAAAAACATTATCTTCAAAATGTATCATATATTTTCATGTAACATTTATTTAAAATATAACAACTCTATGTAAACATGAATCTTGTTCTTCAATGTTTACATTTGTAAGCTTGTGTTATACAATTGCATACATCCGGGGCTTTAAAGGGACATTTCAGTGTAAAAATAAATGCCTACCATATAGCTCATAAAACAACACAGTTAAAAAAAAACTAATATAAAGACTACATTAAAACATTATCACTGAGATTACGAGTTTTGCGGTAACAGGGGTGCGTTGCTAACGAGCATTTTTTTTCCAACGCTCCCTTAAGACAACGCTGGTATTACGGGGCTTTTTAAACCTGGCGTTAGCCGCAAAGAGGTTAGCGTAGAGCAAAATTTAGCTCCACATCTCACCTCAATACCAGTGTTGCTTATGCTAGCGGTGAGCGGTGATTCAATCAGCCAATAGGATTGAGATTGCATTCTATTGGCTGATTGGAACAGCCAATAGAATGCGAGCTCAATCCTATTGGCTGATTGGATCATCCAATAGGATTGAACTTCAATCCTATTGGCTGATCCAATCAGCCAATAGGATTTTTCCTACCTTAATTCCGATTGGCTGATAGAATCCTTTCAGTCAATCGGAATTCAAGGGACGCCATCTTGGATGATATCATTTAAAGGAACCTTCATTCGTCGGGAGTCGTCGGAAGAAGAGGATACTCCGCGTTGGCTGGCTTCAAGATGGACCCGCTCTGCTCCGGATGGATGAAGATAGAAGATGCCGCCTAGATGAAGTCTTCTGCCCGGATCGGATGAAGACTTCTGCCCCTCTGGAGGATCACTTGTGCCCAGCTGGGTGAAGACAGCTCAAGGTAGGGTGATCTTCAAGGGGGTAGTGTTAGGTTTTATTAAGGGGGGATTGGGTGGGTTTTAGAGTAGGGTTAGGAGTGTGGGTGGTGGGTTTTAATGTGGGGGGTATTGTATTTTTTTTTTTTACAGGTAAAAGAGCTGATTACTTTGGGGCAATGCCCAGCAAAAAGCCCTTTTAAGGGCTATTTGTAATTTAGTATAGGGTAGGGAATTTTATTAGGTTAATTAGTTTTAAAAAATTGTAATTATTTTTTTATTTTTTGTAATTTAGTGATTGTTTTTTTGTACTTTAGTTTATTTAATTTAATTGTAGGTAATTTAGTAAATTAATTTAATGATAGTGTAGTGTTTGGTGTAATTGTAATTTAGGTTAGGATTTATTTTACATGTAAATTTGTACTTATTTTAACTAGGTAGTAATTAAATAGTTAATAAATATTTAATAACTATCCTACCTAGTTAAAATAAATACAAAGTTGCCTGTACAATAAATATAAACCCTAAGGTAGCTACAATGTAACTATTAGTTATATTGTAGCTAGCTTAGGGTTTATTTTATAGGTAAGAATTTAGTTTTAAATAGGATTAATTTATTTAATTGTAGTAATTTAATTTCGTTTTATTTAAATTATATTTAAGTTAGGGGGGTGTTAGGGTTAGACTTAGGTTTAGGGATTAATAAATTTAATATAGTAGCGGCGGTGTTGGGGGCGGCAGATTAGGGGCTAATAAATGTAGATAGGTGTCGGCGATGTTAGGGACAGCAGATTAGGGATTAATAAAATTTAACTAGTGTTTGCGAGGCAGGAGTGAAGTGGTTTAGGGGTTAATATATTTATTACAGTGGCGTTGATTAGGGGTTAAAAACTTTATTAAAGTGTTTCTGATGTGGGGGGCCCTCGGTTTAGGGGTTAATAGGTAGTTTATGGGTGTTGGTGTAGTTTGTAGCACTTTAGTTAAGAGTTTTATGTTACGGCATTAGCCCATAAAACTCTTAACTACTGACTTTTAAATGCGGTAGGAGTCTTGACAGGAGAGGGTCTGCCGCTCACTTCTTCCAAGACTTGTAATACTGGCGTTAGGCAAGTCCCATTAAAAAGATAGGATGCACAATTTACGTAAGGGGATTTGCGGTAAGCTCGAGTCGCGGAAGAAAAGTGAGCGGTAACCCTCTCCTGCCAGACTCGTAATACCAGCGGGCGTTAAAAAGCAGCGTTGTGACCTCTCAGCGCTGCTTTTTAAGGCTAATGCAAGACTCGTAATCTAGCAGTATATCTTTTGATAGAATTTTTTTTATTTATTTTTTTAGATTTTGGAATTCTGTTGCCAGTTAAAAAAAAAAAAACTCTATCATTATAAGATCTACAAAATAATTAGAATATTATTATCTTAATTATCATAATGTAATGTAAATAATACATCAGCCAATCAAAATTGAAGGGACGCCATCTTGGATGACGTCACTTAAAGGTACCTTCATTCTGTGTTAGCCATTGTCAGAAGAGGATGCTCCGCGTCGGATGTCTTGAAAATGGACCCGCTCCATGCCGGATGGATGAAGATAGAAGATGCCGTCTGGATGAAGACATCTGCCCATCTGGAGGACCACTTCACCCGGCTTGGATGAAGACTTTTCCCGGCTTCGTTGAGGACTTCAGCACGGTTGGATGAAGACTTCTCCTGGTAAGGTGATCTTCAAGAGGTTAGTGTTAGGTATTTTTAAGGGGGTATGGGGTGGGTTTTAGACTAGGGCTGGTTGTGTGGGTTGTGGGTGGGGGGGATTTGTCCTTTTTTTACAGGTAAAAGAGCTAAGAGTAAAAGATTACTTTGGGGAAATGCCCCCCAAAAAAGGCCCTTTTAAGGGCTATTTGTAATTTAGTGTAGGGTAGGGCTTTTTTATTTTGGGGGGGCTTTTTTATTTTGTTAGGGGGATTAGATTAGGTGTTATTAGTTTAAAAATCTTGTAATTTGTTTATCATTTTCTGTAATTTAGTGTTTGTTTGTTTTTTGTACTTTAGATAATTTAATTTAATTGTATTTTATTGTATTTAATTTAGGTAAATAATTTAATTGTAGTGTAGTGTTAAGGGTAATTGTAACTTAGGTTAGGTTTTATTTTACAGGTACTTTTGTATTTATTTTATCTAGGTGGTTATTGACTAGTTAATAACTATTTAATAACTATTGTACCTAGTTAAAATAAATACAAACTTGCCTGTAAAATAAAAATAAACCCTAAGCTAGATACAATGTAACTATTAGTTATATTGTAGCTAGCTTAGGGTTTATTTTACAGGCAAGTATTTAGTTTTAAATAGGAATAATTTAGTTAATTATAGTAATTTTATTTAGATTTCTTTTAATTATATTTAATTTAGGAGGTGTTTAGGGTTAGACTTAGGTTTAGGGGTTAATAACTTTAATATAGTGGCGGCGATATTGGTAGGTGGCGGCGACGTTGGGGGCAGCAGATTAGGTGTTAATAAACATAATGTAGGTGTTGGCAATGTTGGGGGCAGCAGATTAGGGGTTCATAATAGACATGTGCGATTCGGTTCGGTTCGATTCGTAAATTCGGCAAATTCGGCAAATTCGGAGATTCGGATCGAACCGAATCTCTGAATTAAAATAGTGCCGAATCTACCGAATAAATCCGAATAACTTCGGATTTATTCGGATTTATTCAGTAGATTCGGATGGCCATGGATTACACTAGTATTGTACAGTATATTAGGTTATATCACTCTGCTATGGGTTACACCTAATGTACAGTACATAATACTAGTCTAATCCCACCTAACACTTACCGAAATTCCGAATTTCCGAACCGAATCGAACCGAATCCAGCCGAATTTATTTGAATCCGAATGAATCTGAAACAAATCCGAAACAAATTTATTCGAATCCGAATTAATCCGAAACAAATCCGAACTGAATTGATTCAAATTTTTCCGAATTCGAATCGCTCCGAACCGAAATTCTAAAAAATCCGAATCGATCCGAACCTAACCGAATTTTTTCACCATGCACATGTCTAGTTCATAAGTATAATGTAGGTAGCGGCGGTGTCCGGAGCGGCAGATTAGGGGTTAATAAAATAATGTAGGTTGCGACAATGTTGGGGGCGGCAGATTAAGGGTTAATAAGTGTAAGATTAGGGGTGTTTAGACTCGGGGTTCATGTTAGGGTGTTAGGTGTAGACATAAAATGTTTTTCCCCATAGGAATCAATGGGGCTGCGTTAAGGAGCTTTATGCTGCTTTTTGGCAGGTGTTAGACGTTTTTTCAGCTGGCTCTCCCCGTTGATTCCTATGGGGAAATCATGCACGAGCACGTTACACCAGCTCACCGCTAACGTAAGCAGCGCTGGTATTGGAGTGTGGTAAGGAGCAAAATTTTGCTCAACGCTCACTTCTTGTTTGGGTTGTAAAAACCCGTAATACCTGCTCTGTCTGTAAGTGAGCGGTGAGCATAAATTGCTCGTTAGCACCGCACAGCCTCTAATGCAAAACTCGTAATCTAGGTAATAGTATGTACTCACCAATCAGCAAGCACTATCCAGGGTACTGAACCAAAAATGGGCCATTTCCTTATCTTAGATTCCTGCTTTTTCAAATAAAGATAGCAAGAGAACAAAGAAAAAATGATTATAGGAGTAAATTAGAAAGCTGCTTAAAATTGCATGCTCTCTCTGAATCATGAAATAAAAAATGTGGGTTTAGTGTCCCTAAACAGCTAAACAGCAGTAACTTAAATATCACACTGTCAGAAAAAAGGATACGGTTGGGGTATGTTTGTGAACACATTGGGGCATATCTATAAAGCTACGTACAGAGCTTGAAGCCCTGTGTTTCTGGCGAGCCTGAAGGCTTGCCAGAAACACCAGTTGTGAAGCAGCGGTCTAAAGACCGCTACTCCATAACCGGTCCACCTACTCTGAGCAGACGGACAAACATTGCCGCAATTCAACCCGATCGAGTACGATCGGGTTGATTGACACCCCCTGCTAGCGGCCAATTGACCGCAAATCTGCAGGGGGGCGTTGCATCAGCAGTTCACAAGATCTGCTGGTGCAATGCTGAATACGGAGAGCGTATTGCTCTCCGCATTCAGCGAGGTCTGTCGGACCTGATCCGCACTGTCAGATCAGGTCCGACAGACCTTTGTTAAATAGACCCCTTAGGGTACAACTGCTGTGGTTGTACCCTCAATGGATCATAATTACACCTTAAGGAACTAATATGTACCATTTAGCAGTAAATAAGGTACAAATATGTTTCCAACTGTCAAAGGATCCATGTCTGTATCATTTAATCCCCCAAAAGGGTACAATCACTTGTGTGACTAAAAGGTTGAGGGGGATGCGTGGTTCAAGGCTGCTAAACCCTGCAAGTCCATATAATTTGTGTACCTCAATTGAACACATAACTGGCAGTCACCAAAAATGAATTCAACAAACATGTTGTACAGAAAAAATAATTAATGTTCAATGGTTGTTGGTAATATGCAAGAGGTGGGCAAAGCAACAAAAAATACTTAACAACCCATATCTTCAATGACACTGTGTTGCTGGTTCTAAATAGCACACAAGCAATTTTAATGTTTTTATTTAGAGCATCAATATGATAACTCTTAAAGATAAAGCAACTGTATTAACTAAAATTACAGAGAAAATTTTTAGTTTTAAGTTCTATAAAATAAACAAGAGCTGTTTAAGAACCTGTTTAAAAACCTGTTTAAAAATAAAATAAAATTGTAACCATTCCCCAGTCACATACATGGACATTGTGTAACACGCCATATTGATTGAAAGTTCCTTGACATGTGTAACATAGCTCCATCTATTGGTAGAAGGTCCATCACCAAAATGTGTACTGGGGAAATAGACTAATTTGCATATATTTTGCATAGATTGACAATTCAATGTATGGTTGTAAGTTTTATCATTTATCTCCCCCCTTAATCCCCCTTCCTTTCGTTAGAGTTACATTTTTATTATTATGTTGTTTTCTATATGTTTCCTATATAATTATGTTTTTTTGTGGCATGTCACCCTAAGTTAAATGGGGTGTTGTAAGAGTCTAGTACTGAGTGAAATAAAACATGTTCAGTATCTCCTTTTGGAACAGGTTGTTTATCCTGGTTCTTTCAGGAATTCCTGTAGCAGTCTTACGCCCTGCTGTTAGGCTTCACTAACCAAACTTATAAAAACTGCAGTGTGGCTATTGTAATACTGTCTGAAAAAGTACACATTAAATGAATGCATAATGAATGTTCTATAATAAATTTAATGGAACAGAATTGTAATATGCAGTGTTGAGTACAAATTTGCCATCATGAGGTACAAAGGGCTTGTCACTGGCGCAGTACCCTTAAAAGGCCAAATATGCACCATTTTTTAAGGGTACATTACAGTACCATAGCACTGAGGTCCAATCTAGTCACCAAAGGTACAATCTGCAAGGGCAACAAATAAAGGCAGTTCCTGTCCAACACAAGCATGGATTAAAAGTATTGCAGAAAATAACAATGTCTACCGTCCTTTTTAATACAAAATATGGATATGGCTATCAGTCAAAAGGTGATAAGTCTACACTCCACTCAACAGGAACACAAATGTGTGGTTCAACTGTTATTCACCTTGGCTGCTTTTAACAGTGCATAAAGATTTAACCTGCTTGGGTATACAATTAGAAATTATTCTGGATCTATCTGCTGCTACAGTTAGCCATCCTCTCCTCTTACAAATCCCTCAATTATTTGGCATCTGAGACATAGCCCTCTCCTGGTTTGGTTCAAACCTCTCAAATTATTTGTTTACAGTTTATTTTAACTGCATATGCGCTGATCCTTTGTCTATCTCATTTGTTGTACCACAAGGTTCTTGTCTTGGGTTCCTTGCTTTTTTTCTCTCTATACATCCTCCCTTGGAAAACTTAAATCCTACTTTGGCTTCCAGTACTACTGATATGCTGATAATACCCAAATCTATATTTCCTTTACTCAACCAGATTACCAACAGTCTCTCTGCAATTTCCGCTTGGATGTCCTCACACTATCTCTAAGTCAATCTGTTTAAAACTGAATTGCTTCCTTTCCCCCCCCCTCTTCAAGGCATCCAACAAGTGACATTTTTCTGACAGTTGGAGACTCTATTTACAACACCACACCCCAGGTCTGCTGTCTTGGGGCCAAACTTGACTCTGAGCTCACGTTTACTCCACATATACAAGCACTTGCAAAATCCTGCTATGTGCACCTACACAACATCTCCAGAATTCCACACTTCCTTAATCAAGAAACTACAAAATTAATAATGAATTCCCTAATTTTGTCACACATTGACTACTGCAATCTACTTCTAAAAGGCCTTCACAAACACCGCCTTTCCCACTCCAATCTATTATGAATGCTTCAGCTAGACACATCCACCTAAGTCATCGATCTACATCAGCTGCTCCATTCTGCCAGTCTCTACACTGGCTACCCGTACTTGTTAGAATACAATTCAAAGTATTAACCCTAACCTATAAAGCACTCAACAACCTCACTCCCAACTATATTTCCTCTCTCATATCCAAATACTTCCTGACATGTCCTCTTTTGATCAACCCCTGACCTATGTCTCTCCACTCCTATTATCTCTAGGTCCCTCTCTCATTGCCAAGAGTTCTCATGCACTGCTCCAGTCCTCTCAAACTCTCTACCCCACTCCATACTTCTGTCTCCAACCTTGCATGGCTTCAGATGCTCTTTGAAAACCCACCTATTCAGAGAGGCTTACCATCTCTCCTCTGCTTTTCATCTTCACCAAAATAAATCGTAATGTACCTTGACTCACTGCTGTTACTACAATGCACATGACAAGCTTCCCCAAACCTTATGTCCTGCACCCTTAACCTGCAGACTCTACTTTCTTCGGAGCAGGGCTCTCTACATCCTGTACTAGATCTGTATAATATATTATGTTTTTGAATCTTATCACAAACCCTTGTTATTGTATACCCCTATTTCTGTACTCAGCGCTACATAAGTTTGCGGCACTATAGAAATAAATATTAATGTTATTGTTCTCTCTAAAATACATTTTACAGACTATAGAATTCACAGCCTTGAGGTCATATGGAGTGGGGGTTGACCTCTTTTGCCCAAGAGTCATAAATAAAACCGCCTTTTTTGTGTGTTTTAAAGTTTGCCACAGGAGTCCAAACAAATCTATTTTATTTGTTTATTTTATTATTTTATTTTCTGGCAGTTAACCCCTATATCCCTATTGGAAACAGCACCCACTCTGATCTGGAAAAGTTGCATATCATATAACGTCCATCTAGTTTGTTCTGTTTGCCCTGCTCAGAATACAGGATGTGCACCCAGAGTACAGTCCATAACCAGATCTAGTATTTCCAATATTTCCATTATGTGTTATTGAATGATGTTTACTTTTTTTATTGGCTATTACAGTAATAAAGCTAGAATTGCTGGTGAAATCTTACAAAATAAAATTTACATTTATGCATTTTTAATATTGAACCTATTATAAAATATGTTCCATACATTTGAATTTTGACATAAAGAAAAATATATACTGATGGAAGCTATAACCCATTTTAAGCTTGGATATTCCTTGATTTAATCAAAAGCTTGGAATATTTCCTAATCTATCATAAAAGTTTTAAGGATGTGATAAATCCCCTTGTTTAAATTCTTCTTTATTGCTAAATGAAATTGTTATATATGTTCTTGAACCCCTTAGTTTGACCACTTCCTTCAAAAGTATTGCACTAATTAATTTCAATTAAATATATGTAAAAGACGATATATTTTGAAAAATGCATATCCCTTGCCATTTATTAATATATTGAAAAAGTGTAAACCTTGGAACATTTAGCACAGAAAATATTCATTTTTGGTAATTTCTCAAGGGGGCAATTTATTAAATGAAAAGCTTTTAGCATCAGCTAAAACAGTCCGGTAAATCATGGTCATCATCAAACTGCTTCATCACTTCATTAATGTAAAAGATTATTATATGCGTAACTGACATAATTTTGAACAATGTTACATGGTTAATTTATTAATGTAGAAAAGCAGCAATGACACCATGAATTGATTTATGTTTATAATTGTATAATTTTAAGACATTCTATGTGACTTTCACCAACAAATCCAATGATTCAATGTCCTGCTGATATTTTTATGAAGGTTTCTCCCTTAGTAATGGTTTACTGTTAGTCACTTCTTTATTACACTTCATTATAAAATACATTCATAAGAATCATTGCAATGTCTGCTGTGTTTAAATAGTTAATGTCAATCAACATTTTGAATTTCTTGCAAAACAAAATATTGAAATATAATGTTCAAAATAAAAAAAATCATTTTATATGAAGGAACAAATGATAAGTGATAATGATATATTTATTAATATAGCAATCTTGTGTAGTCGACCATTGATTCTTAGATCAGAAGAAGGCAAGGAGGGAACCAAGTATTTCTAAATGTATAAAAACAATGCAACTGCAGGCAATAATTGAACAATATGGTACATCTATATACTATGAAAAGAGCATTAAAGGGACAGTCTACTTGAAAGTGTTTATTTTTTTAAAAAGATAATCAATTTATTACCCATTACCCAGCTTTGCATAACCAAAACTGTTATATTAATACACTTTTTACCTCTATGATTACCTTGTCTCTAAGGCTTCCCCTTATCTCATAGCTTTTTACAAACTTGCATTTAACCAATCAGTGCTGGTACCTGCATAACTCTACAGCAGTGAGAACAGCGTTATCTACAATATATGGCACACATGAACTAGCACTGTCTGGTTGTGAAAAGCTTATACAATGCACTGAGATAATAGGCGGCTTGCAAGGGCTTAGAAATGGGCAGAGTTTTAGAGATCATAAAGTATATTAATTACAACAATGTTGGCTATGCAAGGCTGGGGAATAGATAGTAAAGGTGTTATCTATATTTTTAAACAATAAAAAAATTAAGTAGGCTGTCCCTTTAAAGGGAATGTAGCCACCAATCCTCAAGCGCTACCCAGGTGCTTAACCAAAAATGGGCCAGTTTCTAAGCTTACATTCTTGCTTTTTCAAATAAAGATACCAAGAAAAAGAAGAACATTTGATAATAGGAGTAAACGAGAAAGTAGCTTAAAATTGCATGCTCTATCTTAATCATGAAAGTTTAATTTTGACTAGTCTATCCTTTAATTATATGTTCAAAGTGTATTTCTTTCTCAGCTATTATATTTTTGGTTGCTCAATAGTTTTATGCAATGTTTCTGTAAATTTGGTATGCTTATGTGGTCTTCGTAATGATTTTTGTAACCTAAATAAAAATACAATTAGAAAAACATTTTAGTTTGACCCTCTCTTCAATCAAAAGCTTGTGTATGAATGAGTATCCATTGAGCAAAAAGGCAGCAATAGCGTATACAAAGGATTTTCAAACCAAATACATCATACCGTAATGTGTTGATACCAGTTCCTTATTTGTAGCTGTAGACATAGGCTATTTCTATATAATATTTGATGCAAATAAAAAGAGTTGGGTTTGATCACTTTTAAAATAATTTATATATGCATTGTATATATTAGCAATTGTTCTTGGCATTACAAAAGTTTTGTCTACAAATGTATTAAAAAGCATTTTTAACCAGTTAAAGTTGTATTGTTTTGTAGTCTAGTAACATACCTCTTAAATTCTTAAATAAACTAAGTCAAAAGAGTCAACTTAGGGCTAGAGCAATATCAGGTTTATCGCAGCTGTTCGCATTAGATAAATCACTGATATTACAAGTTGAAAGTAAACACGATTTCTTGAGTGCAGTTGAAGTTAACATGCTTCAGGATGGCACATCCTCAGAGCTCTGATTAGCGGTTTTGTGAAACATAAAAGTGTCACAAAACACTCCAAAAATAAATTTAATCGTATAGTTTCACCAATAATAACACTATCTAATAAAAAAAAAAAAATCAATAAAAAGTTTTTGAGGGGGGCGGAGCCTGACCACGCAGGAAGATGGTCACACATTAGAAGGGCTCCTGCATCCTAACCTGACAAAAAGCCCTTTATGTAGTACTAATACTCTAATTAATAACCTTAACTACCTTGGAGCTTATATGGGACAATAGCTTTTATGTGGCTGTGAGATCGGTTTACTATTGTGAGCCGCCGGCAAAGAATCTTAGGTGCCGGGTCCCCGCGTGGTGGACTCATCTGACCCTGTATACAATTTTCAACATAGAAGTATGACTTACCCATCGGCTAATGGTCACTTGCACTTGAAGACCCGACCTATCACCTGATTGCCTATCGGTGCACCGGACAAGAGCCTGGAGAGCACCGGACCTCATGAGGGACCTCTATACAGCGCAGTGCTTAATGGCCTAAGCAGCGTTTGCCGGAACTGCTTCCAGTAGCTCTGCGGCGGTGAAAATCGAGAGGCCTGTACACCGCTTTGACTGATCGCATCAGGACTAGCGCTAGACCTCTGTTTTTCTAGCGACACATGTAAGGGTAAGCTGGAGGAATAAACGCCATACTGAGTTGCCGTGGGTAACATATATTTCAATATTGCTGCATACTCCTTGCAAGTTTACCGCAGTGCACTAAGTTATTTATCTTCCTTGAGGCATAGGACTGTTATAGCTGCTTTACAGCAGTCATAGTCTATCTATAACTGTTATAAGGGCTGAATTTGAGGCGCATCACACAAGCTATTGCCCTAAAGGCTCATCATCCTCCCTGGGCCCCAGAGACTCGCTGCCATAAGAGCTAGTTTGAAAATAGTTCCTTAAACCTTTACAAATCACATTGAGAAGCTGGAACTAGCTATACAGAGGGGACACTCCATACAGAAGAGACACTCTATATAGGAGAGGCAAAGAATCCCTTATATCTTACAAATTGCATTTAAAACCCCACTGGGAAAGTATATTTCAGGGCATGCCTAATAAAAGAGCAAGTAAAACAGATAAAATCAGTGCTCCTAAATCTATGAGTCACTATCTTAAACCCATAGATTCTACTAAAGGTACAGCAGCAATTGATATGGCGAGATCCCAGGATAATCCAGCTAATCCTATTCCACTTGATAAAACGCCTCAACCCCACTTTATCACTAAGGAGGACATTTCACATCTATCATCTAAGACTGACATACAGGGAGTCATGAATGAGATGAGGAGCTTATTTGGTGATTTGAGAAAAGATTTTTCTGCACTGGAGACAAGAGTTGTGGCGATTGAAAAAAACTCCAAAGATAATACATCCTCTTTACGCCAACAATCAGCTGATATCCAAAACCATGCTGATGATTTGCAGTATCTCAACGACAAGTTAGAAGATATTGACAACAGGGGACGCAGAAATAATCTGCGTTTCAGGGGCGTCTCAGAGGCTGTCGCCCCACAAAACATCGAAGGCTATCTTCAGGCGTTGTTTAGAATCATCAAAGACTCTCCTTCAGCACCGGATATCCCAATTGAAAGGGCGCATAGAGCCCTCAGGCCCAAGCCACCCAATAAAGCCCCCCCAAGGGATATTATCGTCAGATTTCTCAGCTTCAAAGACAAGGAGGCAATTCTTCAGGGAGCCAGGAGAAAGCACCCAATCACCCATGCAGGAGAATAAATCCAGGTCTTCACAGACTTATCACCTATAACTTTACAAAAGCGCAGGGACTTAAATAACATCACCTCTGTGCTGAGGTCTAACAAGGTCATCTACAGATGGGGATTCCCAGTATCTATAATTGCCTCAAATAATAATAAAACGGCCATCTTCAGGCCCGGCATGGACCATAAGATCTTTTTTGAGAATTTGTCGATACGGGCCCATGCCTCTGACGGGACTTTTGAGGAGGATGAGCCACCCTCCACCAGCCTTGCCAGACATTACCCTGAGGACAAGATAAATGGGTAAAGTATGAAAGGATTCCTGATGCTAATGTACTTATATCTATTAGACCTTTAAAGCCTTTTGTATTTACTGTTTCTAATTCTGGACTGCCACCTCTGAATGTACTATATACCATATTATTACCCGATATATCGACAATCGCTCGCTGCATAATAATAATTCTGCTGATTGTATCACATTGTCCTCAGGTTTCAGTTCAAGTATTGATGTACTCTTGAAAAGGCTAATGTATTAGTAAACTTTATTCTCATCTCATTCCGGGGTTGATGATCACTTTAAATCATAGGAGTGTCATCCGCGTTGGAAAGGGCAGGATGGTGCTAGCCATATGTTTATAACTTTGTTTGCATTTATTGTACCAAGAGATGGATAACGCTCAATGTATATATTGTCCTTACTCTGTTGGGTATTGTGTGCGGTGGTGGTTGGGTACACGTGGCGATCAGACCTCATGACTTAATATGATATGAATGTTTTCTATTTGCACCAAGATTAATGGCTTGTAGCAATGATCCCCACCTATGTTAAGTTTATTAGGGTAACACTGTCCCACTAAATAATTTGTTATGTTATTCAGCAGTTTGCACCATGATGAAAATTGAAATGTACTTCGAGTATGTATAAGTTCTTAATTATAACTTACGTCAGTATAGGGGCTTTTCCCCTAGTTCAGTGTTCTTTGTTTGTTAGAAAATTTATATTCCTTCTACATAAAAAGGTGCTGCTGGATTCTCTTGAGTATCCCAGTGTCACTTGAGTATTTTTTCTTACTAAGGCTACATATCTAGCACATTACTTATTCTCTGTTAGTCTTTATCCTACTACTACTATATCTAAGCATCCTCCTTCCCCCCTTCGTACTTCCCCCACCTCTTTTCTGTACCTTTTTTTTTTTTTTTGCCATGCAGCATAAGACCAGTATATTTGTGGACCACTCCATTAACCTTACCACGATTAATGCCAAAGGCCTAAATGACCCGGGCAAACGCTCCATTGCTTTTAAAGAACTGCACAAATTGCAGAGTCACATAATTTTAGGAGAGGTAGAGAACCTAGATGGCATAACGTCCAGTTCCCCACAGCTTACTTCGCCTCTGGACAAAATAAAAAAGGAGGGGTGGGCATCGTTTTCCATAAATTGGTACCATTCATTTTGACACATACTGAAAGAGACCCTGAAGGGCGTTATATTATTTTGGTCGGCACTTTGTTTGGGCACTATATCACTTTAGCCTCAGTATATTCACCTAGCCAGAAACAAGAGTCTTTCTTTTATAGAGTTCGTGACCTATTACTGGAACACACTAGAGGTATCTCTTACCTAGCTGGTGACTTTAATATAGTTGCAGACCCGTTGGTCGATACCTCTAAAGGGGTTACCTGTACACCATCCTCCACTATAAATCAGGTCAACAACACTTTGACAAACTTAGCTTTACACGATGTCTGGCGTACCCTACACCCCACAG
Source organism: Bombina bombina (assembly GCF_027579735.1). NCBI lineage: Eukaryota > Metazoa > Chordata > Amphibia > Anura > Bombinatoridae > Bombina > Bombina bombina. The sequence continues at coordinate 1,009,739,642 of NC_069502.1, forward strand.
CCAGAGATTATTCATTCTACTCTATCCCACACAATAGCTACTCCAGGATTGACCATATATATACTGATTCTTGTGGTCTATTGATCACACACCGCAGCAACATAGGTCATATATCTTGGTCTGATCACGCCCCGGTCTCCTGCGCGATTTTATGGCCAGACATCCCTATCACCCAAAACACCTGGAGACTGGATGAAACCCTATTAGATAATTCATTATTCCACTCCGACCTGCAGAAAACAATTCGGGAATACTTTGAAAATAACACATTTCCTTCTTCCTCTAAAGCTATCATATGGGAAGCCCACAAAACTGAAATTAGGGGGGCTTTGATTAAACAGAAGGTACTTCTCAATAGACAGTATAGGGCTAAATATCTTGATCTTCAAAATAAATTAAGTTCCCTAGAAGCTAAACATAAAGAACTCCCGACCTGCATAGAAACTACAAGCCGACTGAGACAAGCAAGACTAGATTTTCAAAAACACCTAGCAGAGTCCCATCAAAAGAAAGCTTTATACTTAAAACAGTATTACTATGAGGGGGGCAATAAGCCGGGCAGAATCTTGGTGAGAACCCTTAAGAAGAGACAGCTTCGCACATACATACATACTATTAAATCCAGAGATGGACATATACTCCGCAGTAGCGATCAAATTGCGAGGGAATTCCATGACTATTATCATTCCTTGTATAACATACAGGAATCTACTTCTGTGACCTCTCAGAGAGAAGAAGTCTCTGCACAAGACACGCTAATTAACTCATATCTGGGAGATATTAATCTCCCTTCATTGTCTAGAGAGGAATCCAGTGCGCTGGATGCTCCAATATCCGTAGAGGAGCTATATGAGGCCATCAAGGGAAGTCCAGGAGGTAAAAGCCCGGGCCCTGATGGATTCTCTCTTAGACCTGTTTAATGGTATCCGTGATGACCCTAAACTGTCCCACGTTCTTCTAGAGGCTCATATAACGGTACTACCCAAACTGGGAAAAGCTGCGGACACCCCAAATCATTTCAGACCCATATATTTAATTAATTCTGATATGAAAATACTAGCAAAGATTTTAGCCAACAGACTCAACAAGTATCTACCATCTTTAATCTGTAATGACCAGGTGGGTTTTGTCCCGGGCCGAGAGGCTAGGGACAATACCATTAAAGTCACTCAATTGATAAGCCATGCTCGGGTCTCGGGATGCCCATTAGTCCTCTTCTCTACCGACGCAGAGAAGGCTTTTGATAGGGTTAGTTGGTCTTTTCTGCATCGAGTTTTAGAGAAAATGGGGTTTGGGTCAACCTTTGTGAACTCGGTCATGGCACTTTATTCAAGCCCAAACGCTAAAATAAGAATCAATGGAACACTATCGGAAACATTTAATATCAGTAACGGGACACGGCAGGGTTGCCCCCTGTCGCCATTGCTCTTTGCATTATCCATTGAAGTTTTGGCTCATAAAGTGAGAATGAATCAGGACATCAGGGGTATTGTGACAGGGGACAGAGAGCACAAGCAGGCCTTATACGCTGACGATATCCTCTGCACGCTAACTAACGCTGCAGAGTCTGTTCCGGAGCTTTTAAAGGAGATTAGGGCGTACGGAGAGGTTTCAAACTTTTCCCTTAATCTTAGTAAGTCGGAACTGCTGAACATCAATACTAATCCTGAAGTAGTGCATCATTTACAGCGCAATTATAATATAACTGTGGCAAGTAATAAGCTTAAATACTTGGGTATCTATTTGACTCCTGACCCTTCGGATCTTTTTAAACTTAATTATATCCCCCTGAAGAATGATATTATGGACGACCTCTTGTCTTGGAGATCAGGGCCAGTTTCCTGGCTGGGTAGAGTGGGCGTTATCAAAATGAATGTTCTTCCCCGTATATTGTACCTATTTCAAACCCAACCCATTGTACTCCCTAAAAGCTATATTACTCAGATACAGAATATAATTGAACAATTTGTATGAGCCAACACCAAACCCAGATTACCCAAACGCACCATGTATTTACCAAGAGATAGAGTAGGGCTGGGGCTTCCAGATATAGCCTCTTATAAGCAGGCGATAGGCTTACAAAGAATTGCAGAGTGGGCGCAGAACTTGACAACTAAGGCATGGATTGATCTGGATAGGCAGATCTTTAAATTAAATTAAACAATATGGGAACTCTCGTCTGGATTCCGCCCTCACAACGCCCCCTTGCAGTCTCTAAATATCACTTGATAGAGGAGACACTCAATGTATGGGACAAGACCGTAGCCACATCCACGCATATTTCCACTAGACATTCCCCACTGTCTCCCACTCTGGAAAATCCTGAGATTCCATATCATAATAGAGGAATATATAAATTTGCTCCATATAAAATTAAGGAGGGATCCGTTTTTGGAATGATAGTAAACACAGGTAGATCTCGAAAGCACACAGCCCATAATCTTTTCCTCCTGGTTGCATTACCGCCAACTACACCACTTTATCACAAGTCATAAACACAGACAAGAGCTGGGTAGAACACTTACGAGTTTTGAAAAAAATTGTGTAATGGAGACTGTGCCCAAGCATTTAATATCCATACTGTACAAATTATTAATCCTCCAAGGCTCTGAAGCATTGCCAACATACACAAAACGATGGATAGATGAGTTAGGCTTAGACTCAGAACCGGAGCCTTGGCTGAGGGCCTTCAGATTGATTAAAAAGTCCTCAGTATCATCAACAATTCAGGAAATACACATTAAATACATGGGCAGATGGTACCTTACTCCTATAAGGCTTCACAAGATATTCCCTACTCTGAGCTCCCTATGCTGGAGGGGATGCGGGGAGGACGGATCGCTTTTGCACATCTGGTGGCACTGCCCCTGTATTTTGTCCTTTTGGCTGAGAGTTAGGAAAAAGATGGGGGAAATTTTAAACATCGATATCCCAAACACTCCCAACATTTTGTTATTTTTGTCCCTCCCTAAAACACAAAGTGCCGTGCATCTCTCTCTTTTGCTAATAATGATCACCAGTGCAAAAAAATTAATTCCAAAGAAATGGAAGTCCCAAAGCCCTCCTACTTTCGAAGACTGGCACACCCAGGTAGAGGAAGTTCTACTCCTGGAAAGGTACCACTACCTGAAAACCCACAACCTAGTAACATATGAAATCATGCTAGCATTGTGGCATGGCACGATTTAAATTACATAGGATTACTCCTATTCGGACTGGTCTTCAGCTGCTGTGCTATATTTTTTTATTTTATTTTTCTCTTTCTCCTCTTCTCTCATCATCCTTCTCCTCCCTTTTCCTTTCCTTTTGGATGCCTCTACCACTTCTTGACTATATCTTTATCAGAGCGATGCTATGATGATATGACCTAAATTTTAAAATACTTTTTATATCTATATTAGCTCACTCCAAAGGTTCACCCAGCGGTTTGGGCGCAATATATTGTGAAGTGAAATTGTTTTATATCTCTTTTGATGTTATAAATATTTTGTTTATGTATCTACTGTATAACATTACAGCTATGATATCTCTTTTGATGTTATAAATATTTTGTTTATGTATCTACTGTATAACATTACAGCTATGTCATGTATGTACTTATTCACTTCAATAAAGCTTTTTGAAAAAAAAAAAAAGTTTTTGAGGTCTCAAAGTTATGAAGTCTCAGGTGTTAGATGTGTGTGTGTACAGCTGTATATATGTATTTATATGAAAAAAATATAAAACATATTTATGCAATATTCATATTTAATTAAGTGTTATACTGTGTATTTACTGACATTCCAATGTTATTCACATAGGAGTATACTTTCTAAATATTTATAAATATATATTCCTATATATATCTGTATATGTCTATACCTATATATAATCATATATAAGTCAATGTAAGGATTGCACAATCAAACTATCAGCCATTGCCACGGTGCACTGCAAATATCCATCCCAGTATATCCAAACAGCAGGCACTCACTGGACTTTATGATAAAATGTAAGAATTTATTTCATCAGATTAAAATAGACAAACGTTTCGGCACTGCATTGTGCCTTTATCAATGTCAAGTACAAACAACACACAAACAGAGTGCAGCTCTACACCCCAAAAAGATCAATATGTACATAGTTAAAAACACATATTTATATACTTATCCAAACTCCCTATGTTTTGCCGCCAAACCTCCGTACCGCCATCCTGGAGGTCCACTAGTGACGTCACGCTGACACGCTGATCGTGCCTAGCGTGATGACGCATGGCACAGCATTGCCATAGCAACGTCAAGGCGTCCAATGGCATAATAGCAAGAGAGTAGGGAGTATCCGGTGCTGCTGTGCGCATGTCAAGTAGTAAGCGCAATGACTCACAGCACTGTTGCTAACGGCAACAAGTAAACAACTATCTTGCGCAACAGCAAACTCACCGGGTATTCCCTACGTAAGGCTGATTATGATGAATACCTAATATCAGTTGTGCAACTACCCTGAAATCATTTTTCTACATTTGTTAGATTGTTTTTAATTTTTGTGTACTCCTCTTTTTCATCTGTTCCATATGGTGGAGGCAGCTGCTAACATGGACATTATACAACATGATGAAGATTTCAATACGGATCCTCTTGCATTTACTGATGAAGATGCGGACAGAATTTTGATCTCAGATGACACAGGCAAGCTGGGAGGTGAGACACCCATTAATATTTATCATAAGATCTTAAATCTACGCAGAAAGGAGGTGGATTACCACCTACATGCAGTATTCTTATCTGGATATTTTAGAAAGAAATTTATCCCTAGGGGGTTCAGGGTTAAGAACATCCCAACCTTGGGGAGACAAAATGTGGAATTCTGAAGACGCTGGTGTTCAATTCTTAATAAATGTTCATATGACCTCATCCTCTTGGTTATTGAAGAGGTCAGCAGACTAGAAATGAAGATTAAAATTGAATTGGATGCCATCAAAATGCAGAGTTTCCACATTTTGGAAAATGACACTAGCCAGGAGTGGGTGAGCAAATTGGATGGCATGGTCAATAAATACCGTAGTGATTTGATTGCTTTCAAAAATAAAAAATTGAATAATGTGGAGAGTGACTACAGGGAACGGCGGGTGTATAAGTGGTTGTATGGTAAAGAGGAGTTGCCATATAGGCGCCGTAGAAATCTTAGATCTAAAAATACCCACACCCAGATACAGCACAGGTATACCCTCAGGGAAAACAAGAACGGCAACAAAATAAAATAGGTAGTGTGGTTAATCTATCAACACACGAGCTTACAAAAGCAGAATATAGTGTTTTGAATTATGGATTGGGATTCTGTCCCAATAATAATTTCAATTTGTTTAACACCATTATTGATCTAAACAAATTTATTAGAAAATTGACCCTAGACAAACATTTTTCTACAAGTGCCGACACAAATGAAATCATGACAGAACAGATAGATGAAGTATATAATGTAACAAGTAGCACTAGAGAGAACAGGGATTTTTCTGAGACATGTGATATTATCACTTTGGAAAGTCTTTTACAAGATACTGATAATGGTGAAAGTCCAAATTTGATTAATTTTCCCAGATTTAAAAAACAGACAACCTTTTATCCCATACATAGTCGAGGGAAAGCACTTGAGTTGTTCCATAAATGTGTAGTTGATGATCTCACTAGTCTACACCAGTCAAACAAAGTCAGAAGTCATAATTTAACAGTAAATGAAAAATTGGCACTAAACAGCCTCAAAAGTAATGAATCTATCGTCATAAAAAAAGCCGATAAGGGAGGAAGTGTTGTTGTTATGGACAAAACAGCATATATTTCAGAAGCTAAAAGACAGCTAGAAGATACTACTACATATGTCACTCTAACTAGTAACCCAACTAATAGGTTTCAAAAAGAACTCTACAGTTTATTGGATGATGGCATGCAGTATGGCATTTTGGATGGGGAAACACTGAAATATCTATATGTGGTTAATCCTATCACTCCAGTGTTTCACCACCTGCCCAAAGTTCATAAATGTCTTTCCGATGTAAAGGGGCGCCCAATCGTTTCAGGCATTGGCTCCCTTTTGGAGCCATTGTCTGAATGGTTGGACGCCATCCTCCAACCAATTGTCCTCGACTTACATAGTTATATCAGGGACACGACACATGCATTGCAGCTCCTAGATGATTTCATATGGACCACAGACCATAGTTGGTTGGCGGTGGATGTGGTATCATTATACTCCAGTATTCCACAAGATTTGGGAGTAAAAGCCATTAAATATTTTCTGGAGCTGCACTACAACATGGAGGAATACCTAATGGATTACATACTTAGGGTTACTACCTTTTTGCTGCAGCACAACTACTTCCTTTTTGAGGGCACTTACTATCTGCAGAGACAGGGCACGGCAATGGGGGCAAAATTTGCCCCCTCCTATGCCAACATCTTTATGGGTTGGCTGGAAAGGTGCTTTGTCTATGCAGATAGTAATCCCTATAGGAGACATATCAGCCTGTATAGGCGCTTTATTGACGATTTGCTTCTGATATGGAAATCGAGTGAGGCAGAGGCAAGTGACTTTGTGCGCTACCTTAATGAAAGTGAAAATGGTATGAATTTCACTTTTGAGTGGAATAAATCAACCATTAACTATCTGGATGTCACCCTTAGAGGGGTTGCTGACACAGGAAAAGTCATCACCCGCCTCTATAGGAAGCCTATTTCGGGTAACACACTCCTGCATAGCAGAAGTGCTCACCCGAAGCATGTTTTCCGAGGGATAGCCAAAGGTCAGCTATTGCGGACAAGACGTATCTGTAATACTGAGACAGACTTTGAGGAAGAGAGTACACACATGGTAAATCGATTGATAGAGAGAGGGTACCAGCCCAATATGGTGGAAAATGTGGCTAAGGAGGTGAGGAAAGTGGACAGACGTGATACCTTCAGAAGTAGACCAAACAAAAAGGGTGATAATAAAATCCTTTTTGTTACTCAATACTCTTCTGAATATAATGACATTTGTAATATCATAAGAAAATATTTCCCATTGTTATATGGGGATAAGGCCTTAAAAAAGACAGTGGAAAAGGGTTTCAATTGTGTTTACTCTAGGGGTCCAACTCTAGGTAACATTTTATCTCCATCCCTTTTACCCCAAAAGGAGACATCAGCCACATGGCTAGCTGTGAATGGTACATACAAATGCAGCAGTGGCAGATGTAAGGCGTGTGACTTTATAACAGAGGGAAAGAGATTCTACTCTTATGTAACCAATGATGCATTTGATACAAAAGGATGCATCAGGTGCTCAACCCAATTCGTCGTGTACCTCATTGAATGCACTCAACATCGCCGGCAATATGTAGGTATGACTACGAGAGATGTCCGTACGAGGATACGAGAACATCTAGGATATATCAAAAATGAAAAAACTTGTTCGGCTTTGGCAAAGCATTTCATTGAGGTACACGACGGAGATGTCAGTACATTTAATTGGAGGGCAATTGAACAGATTAAGCAACCCTCAAGAGGGGGTAATAAAGATGAGATCCTAGCCAGACAGGAAGCCTTCTGGATTTTCAAACTCCGTACACAGGTGCCGGAGGGCTTCAATTCTGAGTTTGATCTCATCAATCATTGGCATTAATGAATATTTTCCACTCTGACTTTATCTGATATTTATTTTTGAGCTTATATATTAAGGGTCTTTCCAGAGGTCTGCTGAGAGTTCCATTATTACCTACACTGTTACCCTTAGATATTTATCCCATTGATTTGGACTGGTGCCCACTAGACCATATTTGTAACAATCATAATAGTTGTAATATTTGTAATACTGCCAATCTTCCACCGTGACTGATCTGGCAACAGTTTCTCTTGAAAACAAAACACAGATATATATTGTTGCAATATTGTGATTGACAAGCTGGTTTCTGCTCTATAGATTCAAACTCACGGACTGGCTATATGTATAATATATATTACTATGGGCACTTTGAATGTGTTTAAACATACTCAATAGTAACATACATGTGTTAGAAAAAATATTTTATGGCTATCATTATCAAATAGTTTTCCCATGTTTTTTCCTTAATAATAGCTCTTATGGCAAATGAATTTGTTGGTGTTATCTATCACCACACATCTGTCCAAATATTTTAAGGTTTAAAGCAATATTTGTTTATCATGAGAATGGTCCTATTATTATTGATGGCATCTATGTTTTCTAAACTAGGCGAAAAATTTAAGATGGCCCTTACGAATTTAGTAACCATATATATATATATATATATATATATATATATATATATTTTTTGTATATCGTTGGAAATATATTCATTAACAGCCTATTGAGTGTTGAATAATTAACCATTGCTATTTCTAACATGATTACACCTTAGCTCTAAATGAAAGGTTCTACAATCTATTAGTAAAGGTTTTCTCCGCTCATTGCATAGAGCTCTAACCTGCAGGCCAGCTTTCAAGATTACTAGATAATTGCATTGTATAAATTTATAAATTGTATTTTGTATTAAACAAGCGATTTAATTGATGTTCTATAGCCATAGTTGAAATATTTTCATGTTAAATGCTGCATTTAGATGCAACAAGTAATTTACTAGTAAGAGGTTAATATGTAAGGGAGGGGTTGTAACCTCCCATTAACATTGACCAATCACTGTGTTAAGCAATCCCTTTAAATATGTTCACCACTTAAGTGACTGCAGGTTTATGATTACGGCACTGCCGAAACTAGTCAACCACCTGCATTCCTTTTACCTGTTTGCTGTGATGTGAAGTAATGTTTTAAACAAGAAGAATAAAGAATTGGTTTTTATGCACACAAGGAACCGACTGCTGCCTCATCTTTTGCTATCTATCTAAAAATACTCTCAGTATTGTTGACAGCAGTGGAGGTGATTCCTCTGGTACTGAGACCACTTCTGAGGTTTCAGTACCAAGTGAGAACACTCAACAGACACATTCTTTTTTAGGGGTCAGCACGAGGTCCACCATGAAACCTCCGATTCACATTACAACCAAAAAAGGCCAAAAAGATGTAGGACACGGAGGGGAGGCTACAAACACAAATCTAAGTCAGAAACAAACAAGGAGGAAACAAACATAGTGTTTAACCTTAGCAGTAGACCATTAAGTGAGGCTGAAATCTGCTTAATCAGGGTTTATCTTTTGTGCCGACTCCACACATAGATACTTTTGAGAGGATGGTTGATATTCATAGGTTCCAGCGCCAATTAAAACTAAGGGATCACTTTAGAGAACAGGAATATTCATCTGAACCATTTAAAAATAAATCAACATACAAACCACCTCACACTAACTCCTCTATCAGGAGTTACACTAGAATACTTACTCAAAGTATTAATGAAGCTTCAAATACAACCTCTTATCCCAATCTTACTAAGACTGAAAGAGAGGCACTCACTATGTTAGGCAATGATAGATCAGTCATTGTCCGCCCTGCGGACAAGGGTGGTTCTATCGTTGTGCTTGATTATATAGACTACAGACAAGAGGCCCTGCGGCAACTGTCAGATGTGAACACATATGTAAAATTAAGAGGTAATCCAACTCATGCATACAAAACAGCCATAGACACCTTTTTACAATGTAGTTTGGAAGCAGGATTCATTAATGAAAAATAATTAAATTTTCTTATCACTGACCACCCAATAGTCCCTGTACTCTATCTTCTACCAAAGGTTCACAAGACGCTTGTGAACCCCCCGGGCAGACCTATTGTTTCTGCCCGGGGTTCGGTTCTATCTAGCCTTGCCATCTATATTGACTCCTTCCTGCAGGCTGTTGTCAAAAATACTAGGGCTTACCTACAGGATTCCCCTAGTCTACTCAGGATACTTGCAGGTTTTACTCATTTGGAATGTGATGACATTTTGGTCACCATGGATGTTGACAGCCTCTACACTGTCATCCCCCATGTTGAGGGAGTGGAGGCTGTCAGGTCCATGGTGACTAATAATGAACATTATGTGGGTCCTCCGATTGAATTCATATGCGAGCTGTTAACGATCTGCTTGGAGAAAAAATACTTCAAGTTCGAGGATTGTTATTATTTACAGACGGCTGGTACGGCCATGGGGTCGAATGTGGCACCCACCTATGCAAACATCTATATGGCATGGTACGAGCAAGAACTTATGAAGCCGTTTGAACACTCTCAAGTGATTTATTATACCCGCTACATTGACGATGTGTTCCTCATATGGAGAGGTGGGGAGCCATTCATTGCGTGAGTGGGTGTCACATTTGAACCTCATGGCCAGTCCAATACGATTCAAGTTAGAATTCAGCTCTGAGGGTGTGAATTTTTTGGACCTTAATGTTTTTAAGGTGAATGACTCTGGCACTTTGAGGTTTGGTACCAAGTTGTACACAAAACCCACGGACCGAAATTCATTGTTACATGCTAGCAGCTTTCACCCTAAACACCAGAAAAAGGGTGTTCTCACCTCCCAGCTCACCAGGGCACTGAGAAATAATAGCGAGACACCCGTACAGAGGATTCAAATTAAGGAAATGGGTGAGAAATTGAAAAAGAGGGGCTACCCTATGAAAGAGATTTGGGACATCCAAGAAAAACTATTGGGGCCAGATGCAAAAACAGACACCAAAATCCTTAAAAAGGAGACATCGGAGCAACTCAATCTGATCACTACATTCACACCTGGATGTGAAAGCATATCGAATGCTGTACGCCGCCACTGGCCGTGGTTGGTACTGACCCCACCTTACCATTTCAGAATATGACAGCGCCAAGGTTGGTGTATCGGAGGTCTAGGAATTTGAGGGACATCCTCGTTAAATCTGATCCTGTGGACCACTATAAAATGGAGACTTGGCTGAAGTCATCAAAAAAGGGATGCTTCCCTTGTGGGAGCTGTACCACATGTAACAGCATGTGCAAGGGAGATTCTTTTCAGCACCCCCATAAAAATCAGCGGTATAAAATAAATCATCGCTTGAGTTGCACAAGTACACATGTGGTCTATATGCTCACCTGTCCGTGTGCCCTAGTGTACATTGGAAAGACGATTACTTCCTTCCGAGACCGGATGGCAAACCATCGTTATGCCATCCGAGAGGCATTAAAAAACGGAGAGTCGGACCAACCCGTGGCATGCCATTGTGCACAACTGAAACACTCTGTGTCCAGCATTAGATCCATGCTTATAGATCATATCCCCCCTAATTCAAGGGGAGGGGATAGAGGCAAGAAGTTACTCCAACGTGAAAGCCGATGGATTTTTAAATTGGACACTCTGGCCCCGAAGGGACTTAACACTACACTGGATTTCAGCCCTTTCTACTAAACATTTCTTCATTTCCCAGTAGATTGGGTAATTTAGGGTGTCCGCTTGCTTTACATATATTGATATTATATATATGTATTTGTTCTACTATACTCCAATTTGCCTGAAGTAAGTAGGGGATTTGTAGTTCTTCTCTAATATTGTATGGGTTTTCTATATGTGGTCTAAAATGATATTTGAGCAGAATAGATCTGTGTTACAGATTTAGCAAGTTAGCTATGTGTGGATTTTTGGCTAAACAAAATCACATTAGGAATATGGTATGCATAACTATCTGGCTCTAATTGTTTTATTTGGTCCACATATGGTTAACTCTGACTTTAACTGTTCCTGATTGTCTGGGCAAATGTACAATATTAGGTATTCATCATAAGCAGCCTTACGTAGGGAATACCCGGTGAGTTTGCTGTTGCGCAAGATAGTTGTTTACTTGTTGCCATTAGCAACAGTGCTGTGAGTCATTGCGCTTACTACTTGACATGCGCACAGCAGCACCGGATACTCCCTACCCTCTTGCTATTATGCCATTGGACGCCTTGACTTTGCTATGGCAACGCCGTGCCATGCATCATCACGCTAGGCACGATCAGCGTGTCAGCGTGACGTCACTAGTGGACCTCCAGGATGGCGGTACGGAGGTTTGGCGGCAAAACATAGGGAGTTTGGATAAGTATATAAATATGTGTTTTTAACTATGTACATATTGATCTTTATGGGGTGTAGAGCTGCACTCTGTTTGTGTGTTGTTTGTACTTGACATTGATAAAGGCACAATGCAGTGCCAAAACATTTGTCTATTTTAATCTGATGAAATAAATTCTTACATTTTATCATAAAGTCCAGTGAGTGCCTGCTGTTTGGATATAATATATATATATATATATATATATATATATATATATATATATATATATATATATATATATATATATATATATATATATATATATATATATATATATATACAGTATATATAACATAATTTATGTAAGAACTTACCTGATAAATTCTTTTCTTTCATATTGGCAAGAGTCCATGAGCTTGTGACGTATGGGATATACAATCCTACCAGGAGGGGCAAAGTTTCCCAAACCTCAAAATGCCTATAAATGCACCCCTCACCATACCCACAATTCAGTTTAATGAATAGCCAAGTAGTGGGTGGAAAAAATAAGGAATAAAAAAGCATACAAAAAGAGAAACTGGAAATAAAATTGTGCTTTTTATACAAAAATCATAACCACCATAAAAAGGGTGGGCCTCATGGACTCTTGCCAATATGAAAGAAATTAATTTATCAGATAAGTTCTTACATCAATTATATTTTCTTTCATGTAATTGGCAAGAGTTCATGAGCTAGTGACGTATGGGATAGAAATACCCAAGATGTGGGAAACCACAGAAGAGTCACTAGAAAGGGAGGGATAAAATAAATACAGCTATTTCCGCTGAAAAAAATAAATCCACAAAAAATAAGCCTTTCTCATAAATTTCAAGAAAAAAACTTAAATCATAAGCAGAAGAATCAAACTGAGACAGCTGCCTGAATAACTTTTCTACCAAAGACTGCTTCAGAAGAAGCAAATATATAAAAATGGTAAAATTTAGTAAATGTATGCAAAGAAGACCAAGTTGCTGCTTTGCAAATCTGATCAACCGAAGCTTCATTCTTAAAAGCCCAAGAAGTGGCGACTGATCTTGTAGAATGAGCTGTAATTCTCTGAGGCGGAGACTGTTCCGCCTCCAAATAAGCCTTGTGAATCAAAAACTTTAACCAAAATGCCAAAGAAATGGAAGAGGCTTTCTGACCTTTCCTAGGACCAGAAAAAGCAACAAATAGACTAGAAGTCTTCCTGAAATCTTTAGTAGCTTCTCTACCTACTAATGTTGTTAGAATTCACAACCTTAGGAAGAAATTTAAACAAAGTCCGCAAAACAGCCTTATCCTGATGGAAAATCAGAAAAGGAGACTCACAAGAGAGAGCAGACAATTCCGAAACTCTTCTACCTGAAGAGATAGCCAAAAGAAACAACACTTTCCAAAAAAGTAGTTTAATATCCAAAGAATGCATAGGATCAAAAGGAGGAGCCTGCAAAGCCTTCAAAACCAAATTAAGACTCCAAGGAGGAGAGATTGATTTAACAACAGGCTTGATACGAACCAAAGTCTGAACAAAACAGTGAATATCAAGACGTTTAGAAATCTTTTTATGAAATAAAACAGAAAGAGCAGAGATTTGTCCCTTCAAGGTACTTGCAGACAAAACTTTATCCAAACCATCCTGAAGAAACTGTAAAATTCTAAGAATCCTAAAATAATGCCAAGAGAATTTATGAGAAAAACACCATGAAATATAGGTTTTCCAAACCCAACAATAAATCTTCCTTGAAACAGACTTATGAATCTGTAGCATAGTATTAATTACTGAGTCAGACAAACCTCTATGACTAAGTACTAAGCATTCAATTTCCATACCTTCAAATTTAACAATTTGAGATCCTGATGGAAAAATGGCCCTTGAGACAGAAGGTCCAGCCTTAAGGGAAGTGGCCAAGGTTGGCAACTGGACATCCGGACAAGATCTGCATGCCAAAACCTGTGAGGCCATGCTGGTGCTATCAGAAACACATGCGATTGTTCCAATATGATCACCATCTCCACCTGAGGATCCCTTGACCTGGAAAGGTACCTGAGAAGCTTCTTGTTTAGATGGGAAGCCATCAGATCTATTTCGGGGAGACTCCACATCTGTATAATCTGACAAAATACATCTGGATGGAGAGACCACTCCTCTGGATGTAAAGACTGACGACTGAGATATGTATCGCAGAAATTAGGCAGGAGTTGGATTCCGCCAAAGAAAGTATCCGAAATACTTCTTTCAACGCTAAAGGACTGCGAGTCCCCCCTTGATGATTGACATATGCCACAGTTGTGATATTGTCTGTCTAAAAACAAATGAATAATTCTCTCTTTAATAGCGGCCAAGCCCGAAGAGCCCTGAAATAAGACAGAGTTCTAAAATATTGATTGGTAACCTCGCCTCTTGAGGATTCCATACTCCTTGTGCTGTCAGAGACCCCCAGACAGCTCCCCAACCTGTGAGACTTGCATCTGTTGAAATCACAGTCCAGGCAGGATGAACAAAAGAAGCCCCTTGAATAATCCGATGACGGTCTAACCACTAGGACAGAGAGAGTTGAATGTTGGGATTTAAGTATATCAACTGTGATATCTGAGTATAATCCCTGCACCATTGATTCCGCATGCAAAGCTGCAGAGGTCTCATATGAAAATGAGCAAAGGGGATAGCATCCGATGCTGCAATCATGAGGCCTAAAACTTCCATGCACATAGCCACTGAAGGCAATGATCGAGACTGAAGGTTTTGACAGGCAGAAACCAATTTCATTTGTCTCTTGTCTGTTAAAGACAGAGTCATGGACACTGAATCTATCTGGAAACCTAAAAAGGTGACCCTTGTCTGAGGAATCAAGGAACTCTTTGGTAAATTGATCCTCCAACCAAGTTGATTTGTGTGAGATTCTGCTAAATGAAAAGATTGAGCCAGTACCAAGATATCGTCCAAATAAGTAAACACTGCAATACCCTGCTCTCTGATTACAGATAGAAGGGCACCGAGAACCTTTGAAAATATTCTTGGAGCTGTTGCTAGGCCAAATGGAAGAGCAACAAACTGGTAATGCTTGTCTAGAAAAGAGAATCTCAGAAACCGATAGTGGTCTGGATGAATCGGAATAGGAAGATGCGCATCCTGTAAGTCTATTGAGGACATGTAATGACCTTGCTGAACAAAAGGCAGAATAGTCCTTATAGTCACCATCTTGAAAGTTGTGACTCTTATAAAATGATTCAAAAACTTCAGATCCAGAACTGGTGTGAAAGAATTTTCCTTCCTCAAGACAATGAATAGATTTGAATAAAAACCCAGACCCTGTTCTAGAATTGGAACTGGTACAATTACTCCTGAAAGCTCTAGATCTGAAACACATTTCAGAAAAGCCTGAGATTTCACAGGATTTGTTGGAACGTGAGAGAGAAACATTTTTCTCACAGGAGGTCTTATTCTGAAAACTATTCAATACCCCTGAGAGACAATATTCTGAATCCAAAGACTCTGAATGGAACCTGCCCAAACTTTTTGAAATAATTTTAATCTGCCCCCCACCAGCAGAACTGGATCGAGGGCCACACCTTCATGCAGTCTTGGGGGCTGGCTTTGGTTTCTTGTAAGGCTTGGATTTATTCCAACGCGAGGATGGCTTCCAATTGGAGCCAGAGTCTTTAGGGGAAGGAGTGGTTTTCTGTTCTCTATTCTGACGAAAGGAACAAAACTGATTGATTTGCCTTTAGACTTTTTATCTTGAGGCAAAAAAACTCCCTCCCCCCAGTAATAGTGGAAATAATAGAATCCAACTGGGAACCAAACAAATATTACCCTGGAATGATAGAGATAGTAACCTAGATTTAGATATGTCAGTATATGGCCAGGTTATAATACAATATATTTAATAATTATTCTTTAAAACAAACCCCCAATAAAATGCATATACGAAACAATTAAAATTAATATAAATTACTAAATTCTTTATATTAAAGTTATAAACACATTGAATTATATTTATAGAAACCAGATATGAATCAAACTATACAAGCTTAAACTGTTATAATATTCTATACAAAGATTATAAAAATATACCATTACAAATTACCTTATTTACAATGAACACATTAAAGTACCACAATAAAATACCAGGATCTTCTGTTATTAACCATAACCAATCATTCTAGTTCAATGCTCAATATGGATTACCAACTTACTATGCTTAATTGATAACTACCAGGAATTTAATTACAATAACCAGTTTATGTACAGTTCTGAAATAATTCACTACAATAACTGACTTATAAATCTGGAGTATAAAACCATGTCTAGTAAATAAATTATTTAGCAATAATGACTAAATAAGACTGCACAGGACTATGGATATAACTTAAAATACAAATTGTGCCCTTTTAAATTACTAACTGCAATCTAGTTGTAATTACCAAATACCTTTGATTCAAATAGTATATATATATATATATATATATATATATATATATATATATATATATATATATATATATATACAGTATATATATATATACAGTATATATATATATATATATATATATATATATATTTATCAATCATGTATACTTTACCCAAATAACTAGATTAATGTTTCAGCTTCCAGAGTTTCTCCGATAAGTCCAATTTCACCTCATAAATTAAAAGAGGTTATTTTTGCAAGATGGATAAAAAATTAGGCCCAGATTGCTTTATAGAGACTGGATCCCAAGGCAACAGTTTGTCAGTCAAAATTCAGCAGCAGAGTTCCTTTTTTTCTCTTACCTGAGGTTATATCACATGATATAACCCCACCCCTTTTTATTCTAATCATCAGTGAAATTAGGATGATAGGCCCTTCGGAAACTTGTCCCTGATTGTCCCTGATTGGTTGTCCCTGATTGGTTATTTGGGAAACGCCTCCCTGATTGGCTACTGGGAAATTTCATTTTCAACAGCCAAATGCCTTTTGGATTTAGGCCATCGGGGGGCAGCAAAGACAAACAGTTTTTTTTTTGTTTGTCTTTTTAACACTGCTACAGTAAACTGTATCATTCAATTTTATATTTATTCACCACTTCTTGTATTAATAAGTCATATGTTTAATATACATGGATCATATTGTGCCATTTGTCCTGATTATTTTAATATGAAACATCAGTATTATTTCTAACATCATACTAGTATTATCTTAAAATGCATTTAAAGTTGCATTTGATTATTTTCTTATCTTCATATAAAAACACAGCATATTTCACATTCAGTACGCCTCTTTCTGAGTGCATAAAACACAATTTATGGGACAACTACACGTGTATTTGTCAGATGCCTGAAAAATAAAAAGAATAGGTTATTAATTCTTAAAATAAATTGGACATTTGAAATTGATTGTATAGCTACTTGTTCAATACAGCAGACATTTATCCAATATAGTATATTCACTGTTATCTGATGATATTAATAAACTATGTGATCAGCATATATATATATCCCATTTAATACAATTGAAAATGTACAATTTGAGATCACACACTAGTATTATCAATTCTATGTTAAAATAGAAAAAATTTATATAGACTTCTTATACATTCTACTAAATTATATTTTGAGAGATGTATTTAAAGTTACATAAATATTTAGTGTATAATCATATGATATGACTTAGGTCACCCCTTGCAGGCAATCCTGTATCAGCATCTATTAGCAACATCTGGATGATAGAAAAAAAACATGTTATATATCTTTCTAAGATTACTTTTAAAGCAATTCCTTTTGATGAATTGGGACACAGATTTGCAATGCATCCTAGGTAACCAAGAAGAAGGGAGATTGGTCTGCCATGGCTACAGCCCACACAATTCATGTCAAATTAGATTTTTAGTTGCAAAAGGAAAAATTAAATATTAGATTCTACAATACATCTGTCGTTTATTTAATGTTACTAACAGATACCATGTCAGCATTCCATGATTTGAGCCACAAAGCTCTTCTAGCTAAAATAGCCAAAGACATAGATTTAACATTAATCTTTATAATATCAAAAATAGCATCACAGATAAAATGATTAGCATGTTGAAGCAAATGAACAATGCTATGCAAATCAGAGTCTTTTTCTCGTTGTGCTAAGCTATCCAACCAAAAAGTTGATGAAGCCGCAACATCAGCCATAGAAATGGCAGGTCTGAGCATATAGCCAGAATGCAAATAAGCTTTCCTTAGATAAGATTCAATCTTCCTATCTAAAGGATCCTTAAAAGAAGTACTATCTTCCATAGGAATAGTAGTATGTTTAGTAAGAGTAGAAATAGCCCCATCAACTTTAGGGACTTTTTCCCAAGACTCTAAATTAGCCAATGGCAAAGGATACAACTTTTTAAACCTTGAAGAAGGAACAAAAGAAGTACCAGGCTTAGACCATTCCTTAGCAATCACATCATAAATAGCATCAGGAACAGGAAAAACCTCAGGAGTAGTCACAGGAGGTTTATAGACAGAATGTAAACATTCACTGGATTTGTTATCAAGAGGACCAGACTCCTCAATATCCAACGTTATTAACACTTCTTTTAACAAAGAACAAATATACTCAATCTTAAAAAGATAAGATGATTTATCAGTGTCAATGTCTGAAGTAGGATCTTCCGAGTCAGAGAGATCCTCATCAGAGGAGGATATATCAGTATGTTGCCGATCATTAGAAATTTCATCAGTATTATGAGAAGTTTTAAAAGACCTTTTACATTTATTTGAAGGCGGTATAGCAGCCATAGCCTTCTGTATCACATCAGCAATATAATTTTAAGGACTAATAGAAACCTTTTCTGCATGCAAAATGTTACATACTAAAGCTGGAGATATAATCTCCATTAGTTTACAACAGATACACTTAGCTTTGGTAGAACTGTGTTCAGGCAGCATGGTTCCTACAGCAGCTTCTGAAACAGGATCAGATTGAGACATCTTGTAAAATGTAAAAAAAGAAAAAATAACATTAAACAGAAATATCTTATTTCCACATATAGCAGTTTCAGAATTGGGAAAAAATGCAAATGCTAAAATTGGCACAAAAAAAAAAAAAGCATATAGCATAGCCTCCTGAGCATAAAGAAGGCAATGAGAATATAGGAAGTGAAGTAAATTAAAACTATTTTTTTTGGCGCCAAGTATGACGCACCAACATCCGGAAATGACGCAACTCGCATCATAACAAACACAATTTGCGCACCAAACAACCTAGCGTCAACTAAGACGCAGGAAATGATGAACTTGCATCATGACAGACGCACATTCGTGGCACAAAAAATAGTTGCGCCAAAAATGACGCAATAAATAACAGCATTTTGCACCCTCGCAAGCCTAATTTGCCTGCAAGTTTTCCAAAAGAAAAAATCAAATTGAAAAAAAACTATACCCCAGGTAAGACAAACTGCCTAAAACATGATTCCTATAACGAAACTGCTGGACTGCAAAAGGAAATACACATAGACCTGACTCATGGAAAATATAAGTAAAACTTTATATTAATACATAAAGCACCAAACCATAGCTGAGAGTGTCTTAAATAATGATACATACTTACCGAGACACCCATCCACATATAGCAGATAGCCAAACCAGTACTGAAAGCTATCAGCAGAGGTAATGGTATATAAGAGTATATCATCGATCTGAAAAGGGAGGTAGGAGATGAATCCCTACGACCGATAACAGTGAACCCTTGAAAAGACTTCCTGCGAGGAAAACCATTAAATAAAATAGGTGATACTCTCTTCACATCCCTCTGACAAACACTGTACTCTGAGAGAAATTGGGTTCAGAATGCTTAGAAGCACTTATCATAGAAGAAATCATAAAAATCAAGCACAAACTAACTTCACCACCTCCATAGGAGGCAAAGTTTGTAAAACTGAATTGTGGGTGTGGTGAGGGGTGTATTTATAGGCATTTTGAGGTTTGGGAAACTTTTCCCGTCCTGGTAGGATTGTATATCCCATACGTCACTAGCTCATGGACTCTTGCCAAATACATGAAAGAAATATATATATATATATATATAAATATATATCTATATATAAATACAGTATATATATATATATATATATATATATATATATATATATATATATATATATATATATATATATATAGGTATAGATATATATTTTACCAAAATACCATCACATATATGTAGAAATATATATTTATGAATAAATAGAACATATTTTGCTATGTCGGGTTATGATTTCTAAAGCGCCGACTTTTTACGCAGTGCTATAAAAAAGTACATTACAAACATAAGGATACAATACAATAAAAACTTACAATAATATGTAAGTGTAAGACTATACCATTTTTACACTTACATTGAGAAACATAAACAAAAGGAGAGGAGCGCCCTGTCCTTGAGCGCAATCAGTTGTAGATACATTTTATACATAGTGAGCTACAATTAGTGAGGCTCTCAAGCTTATAATCTAAAGAAGGCATTTAAAAAAATGACACAGCAGGAGAGGGGAAAGGACTAGATTACAATAACAATTCAAAGTATTAACCCTAACCTATAAAGCACACAACAACCTCACCCCCAACTATATTTCCTCTCTCATATCCAAATACTCCCTGATCCTCTCCCCCAGCCTCTGAGAAGTATTCCCTTAGTCAATTATGTGACAGTTTCAGTTTAAGTGTTTTTAATATGTCAGTGCACAAACTGTGAGTAAAAATTCCCTCACACACCTCTGGTCTCCATTGTATAGGACCACAGGATATCTTTAAACATAAATTCCCTTCTAACTCCATTTTTTTTTCTTAATACACCCCTTAAATAGCCTCTTAAGTATATATCATTTAGATACTTTATCAATAATTAGCTATCAATTATGGGCAGATACTGTATAATTGTGCTTCTGCTATGGTCAAGCAATTAATTTGTAGAATATAACGGGATAAAAATGCACTCCTGTGTCCCTGGGGACATTGAGAGAATGACAGGTGAAATGCAATAAAAGTGGGCAAAATACACTATAAAAAATATTGCAAAGATGTTTTATTTTATTCAACACAAATAAAAACTTTATAGAGATCTACTTATTACTTGTTGAATTAGTTGAACAATCTAAAAATGTATACTTAACATTTACCATCAATTATATATTTTTTCTGTATTTTATCATTAAAAGGACAGTAAACATCTCAGCCCAGATTACAAGTGGAGCTCTACTGATAGCCCAGGATGTGCTATCAATATCGTGGGCCATAGTAAAAAATAATTACCAGAGATTGTCACCAAGGGTGACAATTTTTATAGCTCGTCCTATACTTTCAATGGATAGCACGGACATGCTAAACATTGCCTAAATTACAAGTGGTGTTGCTCCAGCGCAACAAATAGCAGAGCAAAAAAGCTAGTGTGACTGAAGTCCTGAGGTAAAGTGTTAAGGGTACAATAAAAGTATATTAAACACCTGGATAATATAATAAAATTATAATAAATATAAATATTAAAAGTAAAATACATTTTTTTCTTTCAAATAAATGTTTAATACGTGTTTTAAATATATGTGATATGGCAAATGACAAGGTGTTGGATTGGGAAGGGCTCACATTTTATATATGTGTGTGGATTTGTATGTGTGCATGTATTTATGTTTATGTGTTTGTGTGTACACATGCAAGTATATGTATGTATGTGTATGCATTTATGTTTATGTATGTGCATTTGTGTATGTATTTTGTATGTGTGCACATACATATAACCTTCAGAGGCTTTCGCTCAAATGCTACTATTTTCAACTAATTATATGAGCGCAGGTATAACAATAGTGCTAATATTTTTGCAGATCACTTGAAATCTTGGCTCTTGCAAATACAACAAAATGCTGTTGTATTGTTATAGAATAATATATCAGCCAAGTGTAAACAACTTTAAAACATATTAGCTTATTGTTTGCTGCAATTGGTTTTCAATAGCCAATCTCCAGCCACCACTTGCCGCATTTAGAAAGTTGTTTTAATATAAATAGCTAAAACTTCTATATTAAACAAATCAGTGTTGCAACACTCATTTTAATTGCTGGGACCGTGTACTCTGAAGAACTTAAGAGGCACGTCTCTCCAAGTGTGATGCTTGTCAATGGAGCAGATTCACTATGAAGTGGCTGAAAAGTGAAAAACTCCCTATCATTTTACAAAAGCATGTTTAGGTGATAACATATGAATTGCAGAGATTTGCCGTATTACACGGTTCATTGAAATTTTAATCTATCTAGAGAGGCATAATACATTATGCAATTTCCATGTTGGCAAGTTAATATTTGGTACAAAATAAGTGATGAAGTATGGAAGTACCTTGTAAATTTCTTCTTTTCAAGCATCTAGTTATCATTTATAGTCTCAGGCTGTGAAAATAGGCTGTATGGGTTAACTGCTGTGAGAAACGTTACTAAAGTCTTGAGTTATCTGACTACGTAACAATATTAAAGAACAAAGACAACACCTGGCTGACCTCTGTGTCAATAACTGCAATTATCATTATAGTTGTTTCTGTTGGAAATCTATTGAAGACTTATCCCCCCTCCATCAGTAAAATGCACCACAGTCCATGTTCTTTACAATACTCCTTATACTCGTAGAGTATAAAAATAGAGATCACTTTTAGCACATTTATGATTCTAAATAAACTAACCAAGCTCAGTGTCAAGATAAATACAGTTATTGAAAGTATTATTAATATTATCATCATCATCATTACCATTATCATCTATGAAATGTACTTTAATAGTATTTCTGCAGTTTTCTGTTTCAATTTATCTTGAGTTTTTATACCACCCCACCCCAGAGAGGCTATATTGTATTCTATGGAATCAGAACTCTGTACTAACTACACACTAAACTGAAATTCCCTGATCAACGCAGAAGTTCATTCACATCTGTCCCTAACCGGCCACAGCTAAGGAGATACAATAGGAATACCTAGAAAACTAAAAGACTTCCCTTCATACAAGCTATAAACCCTTTAGTGCATAATCTCCCAAACACACTTTCAAACTGAAAATAACAACAAGTACAAATAAGGTAAGCGCTAAAAAGCGGGTGACAGATTCTATTTCTGTTTTATGAATCTGTCTGCGGCATGTTTCTTTGTAATAATAACCTGATTTTTAACGCTATTTGTACTTCTGTTGAGATAAGAAAGGAACACTACAGAGACTATTTTATAAGGTGACATCATTGGAACGCTTTTAAATATCAAAACAATGCAAGTTTTGCTAACAGTTTAAATTTGTAATATTTATGCTGTGTTACAGATCTTGAGCAATGCAGTGTTTAATTACTGATATCAGCTCTGCATAATCTGTTGGTGCTCTACAAATAACTGATAATAATATCTATTTATCTGTTTGTCTGTCTAGCTGTCTATCTATCTTTTTTTTTCTATCTATCTATCTATCTATCTATCTATCTATCTATCTATCTCTATTTATCTGTTTGTCTGTCTAGCTGTCTATCTATCTTTTTTCTTTATATCTATCTATCTATCCATCTATCTATCTATCTATCTGTCTATCTATCTCTAGCTATCTATTTATTTGTTTCTGTCTAGCTATCTATCGTTTTTCTTTCTATCTATCTCTATCTATTTATCTGTTTGTCTGTCTAGCTGTCTATCTATCTATGTATCTGTTCGTCTAGCTGTCTATCTATATATTGTCCTATCTATCAACTATCTATTTATCATCTATCTGTATGTCTGTCTGTCTGTCTATCCATCTATATATCTATCTGTCTGTATGTCTGTCTATCATCTATCTATCTATCTATCTATCTATCTATCTGTCTGTCTATCCATCCATCTATCCATTTATATATATATATATATATATATATATATATATATATATATATATATATATATATATATATATATATATATATATCTGTCGGTCTATCTATATATCTATCTATCTATATCTATCTATCTATATATCTATTGATCAATAGATGTGGCATATTGATATATTGATGTCACATACTGATGCAGTGTTTAACTTCAATTTTGTGTTGTACAATATATATGATCTTATTGTATTGAAAATACATTTTTTGAAAACTTTTAGATGTCTGTATGAAAATCATTTAACATTTGATAAGGGTAATATAAATCATTAAGGAAATTGTATATATTCTGCCTTTTAAAGAGTAACTTTTAAACATTATGAGGTTTTTTGTTTTGTTTCTTTTTTAAATATCCAACCTGCTAGGCTGCAATCCACATAGGACTGAAATGACATAATACTCTCTCATGAAAACTGACAAAATGGACACCTTCCTGGAAATGCTTACCCTTTGGGACAGCTTCATACTCCCACTGGAATGATTCCCCCCTCAGCCCTATTAACACTCTTAAGCTCCCTCCCCTTTTCCTTCTTTTTTTTTTTCCTTCCCCCCAAACCTCAGCTCCTGTCATGCACATTACCCCCTTTTTCTTCCCTATCTCTCCCTTACCCTCTCGAAAAGTATCTAAACTTTCCTCAATGTACAAAAAGTTATACTAATTGATGCAGAATTTAAAATCAGAAGATTTGATCAGAGGGAAGGAGGATCATCCGATACCTCAAATTTCATCAATTTGCCTTATATGACATACAAGGGACTAGAGGACACTTACCCTTTAAATCATAAGATTGTGATTTGTGTTTCACAATCTTACAATATCTCTCTGTTGAATCTGTATGCATTATTGTGTATATCTGACTACTCTGTATCATTGATTTTGTTAAATAAAATTCTTTATAAAACAAAAAGAAAAAAAAATACCAACTATAACTTCTTAACAGTTTTACTGAGCAAATCAATCCTTTACAGGGGTTGCTTTTAAGGGAACAATTTTACAGGAATGTAATCTACTTGCAAAAGCAAAGAAATAAATGAATGTGGGCATAAAAATTAAATATGTGTTGCTTAGGGACTCAAAAGGGCGCTGTTGTCTAATGGTAAACTTTATCATTTTAAAATAAATACATCTATTTTACAGTACAATAAAAATAGTGAATAGGTTATATGTTATATATACACTCTTTTTTAGTTTATTATTATTATTATCGGTTATTTGTAGAGCGCCAACAGATTCTGCAGCGCTATAAACAAAGGGGGAGTACAACAAAACAATTATAGGGTAGAGGGCCCTGCCAAGAGTTGCACTGTTGTAGTCAGCTCTTAAGAAGGTGACCTACAAACAGCTGGACTCTTAGGCTTACATGCTAAGGGGATTCAGGGGATTGCAGTGGAGGAGAGTAACTGGTATTAGGAAAGGTTAGCGTAGGTTGTATGCGTCCCTGAACAGTAGAGTCTTTAGGGAGCACTTGAAGCTTTTAAAACTAGAAGAGAGTCTTGTGGAGCGAGGCAGAGAGTTCCACAAGATGGGAGCCAGTCTGGAGAAGTCCTGTAAACGGGAGTGTGATGAGGTGACAAGAGAGGAGGAGAGTAGGAGGTCATGAGCAGAGCGAAGGGGATGGGAGGGAGAGTATCTGGAGACAAGGTCTGAGATGTAGGGGGGAGCAGTGCAGTTGAGGGCTTTGTATGTAAGAGTGAGAATTTTGTGTTTGATCCTAGAGGCAAGAGGAAGCCAGTGAAGGGATTGGCAGAGAGGCGCAGCAGATGAAGAGCGAAATTTCCAGTTTTCCTAGCTAAATAAAAAGAAATTACAACTAAATTGGACCTATCCAGTATTGCACTCGCTTTCCCAACCCATCAGAGTTTTCTATTTGAAATGGATCTAAAACTGATTAAATTAATGACGCACAGCTTATTTTTCTTGAGTTCCTGCATAGACTAAGAGGTTCTCTTTTCTAAGAAAAGATTTTAAGCACCAAAAGTTCTGTGAGGAATAAAGTATTCCTGACTAAATTTTTGGAGGATGTGCTTATCCTAAACATAAGCAAAGCATCGCAAGTTATCCACCACATTTCTTATTTTTTCCTCATTTGGTAAACTGATATCAATCCTCTGTTAAAAGCAATTCACACCCAACTTCCTAGGACATGGGGGGCATGATCTGGGTGTGGTTAAGAGCAGTTGGTTGCTTTTTTCATGCCTTCATCCTCTGCTTTGTTAAACCCCTTTTTCTTCTACTAAAAGTTTTAAATCATCAAATCTCTCCTGTGTCTCCTCTAAATTGTGTATATTAAAGTAATATAAAACAGTACTCCTTTATATAAAACAAATATGTTAAATCAAAATACACATAAAAAGATTGTGGGGAAAAAACAACAACAAACGACTGACTTGTTTTCTTGCAAAATTTTAATTTTAGCCGATGCTCTCAGGTAGATAAGAGAGGAGACATCTTTTGAGATTAAAGGGACATTCCAGTCAAAATATAAATGAACATAGATTTATTGCATTTTTTAATAGAGACATATTTGCAATATACCTGTATTGGCAAAAATGCTTTGATTAAGTGTTATCACTGTTTTAGTGCTAACATTTTTCTCTGCACGTGCATGTGAAGCATAGCTAGATATTTTCATTGCACCCACATTTTAAATAATGCAGCTGCTCAGATCATCAGTGGGGCTTGTATATATTTTTGCTAATAGATGTATGTTACACAATTGCTTCTGTTCAATACCGAAATGCACCCATGTGGTTTCCAATTTTGGCTGGAAATTCACTTTATGTTGCATTCTGTCTCTTCTGAGCATGAGTAAAACAGAGGTACTATCTTTCTAGCATTATCTGAAATAGTAAACCAGCTCAAGTTACTGTACAAGATTTATGACATCATGCTAGATAATAACAATGCTAGAGACCCCAGCCTCCTTGTAGGGCTGTGACAGTAAGTAATGGATAATGCACAAATGAAGTAAACAAAAAATCGAATGTAAAAACCTTTTAAAATGATGAATGATACATAATGCAATTATTTCTATTAAGTTTAAGCCACTGCTTAGTGCTTTTTTATTAATCAAATGAAACAGACTATTTTAATATCCCTTTCAGGTCATGAAGGTTTTTCTTCCATCCCCATTGCATACTTTTGTACTTTATGGTGTTGTTAACTCACATGTCTGATCCTTTTTTGTTTACTTTTTTTAATTTCACTGTTTATAAGATCTATCCATCAACTGTGTGTTTTTTTTTATAATCTGCAAAAAGACACATCTTTCCTTGAAACTCTACCAGTAGCACTAATGAATATATTAAACAAAACAAAAAGCAAACACTAAACACTGAAGCACTATTTGCAACGCATGCACTCCCTAATGGCTGACCAATACAGGGAACAGCTGAAGATAGGAAGAGCTTACCTTCTTCTCATGGTCACATTATCTTGGCAACCTTTTTAGAAGGAGCAGCATGCACTACTGGAAGCTAAATTAATGCATCTGGTGAGCCAATGGCAAGCAGCATATATGTGCAGCCACCAATCAGAAGTTAGCTCCCACTAGTGGATTATTGCTCATAAGCCTACCTAGGTATGATTTTCAATAAAGGATGCCAAGAGAAATAAGCAAATTAGATAACAGTGGTAAATTGGGAAATCATTTTAAAATGCATGCTCCATCTGAATCATGAATGTTTAATTTTGACTTTACTGTCCCTTTAACATATTTTCTAATATGTGGCCACTGGTTCTCCAAGTGAAAAATTTTTAAAATATGACCAATAATTTGGTAAGATTATATAGATTATGGGTACTTTTTATAATGATGCAAACAAAGAACAAACACACTGCAGCGAGCTCCCATCCAAAAATTGAGGGTTTATTGCATGAGGTACACACAAAACAAAAAGAATGAGGGGTAAAAATATTAAGAAAAATAGAGCAATCTTGAAAAATATTTAACGCTATGGCTCAAAGCTCCTGCCGGTCTAACTTTTTATAATGAGTCATGAATTGACATATTCTCAGTAACATGACTTGCTTAAAAATGTTTAAAAGCAATTTGTCCAACTTGAAAAATATCGGGCCAGATTATGAGTGGAGCGCAAACATTTGCGTGAGAGGGATAAGGGGTTTATCGCGGATGTTTGTCCTTGTCGGCTTACCTCTGGTATCAAGAGTTGAAAGTAAACGCGATCACTTGAGCACAATAGCGATTTATGCTAGAATGATTACCGCAAATTCAGAGCTCTGATTAACTGTTTCACAAAACTAAAAAGTTGCACAAAATAAAAAATAGTTTACAAAGTACAGTTACACTCATAATAACAATAACATATATGTTGTTGTTTTTTTAAATGCACACAAAAGTTATATGGGCTTAAAGATAGAAGTCGGAACAAAGAGATAGTGATACAACCTGAACAGATTCAAGCAAGCAAGTCCCTTTGTATTACACAGCATCTTCTTACCAGAACTCTGGAGTTGAACCCTCAGGGCTATGACTACGGCATCCCGCCGAAACATGTAAGCCGTGTGCATCACACTACCTTTATCCACTTTTTTGTGGTTATCTCCTGTTTTTATTATGGAATACAAAAATAAAAGTGAAGTTTTACTTATATGTAAGCTTGAGCGTACCTTCTTTTGATGAACTTAAAGATAGGAGGTCTCATGTGTTAGGTAAAAAAGCAGGCAAAGGCCATTTTAACATAGACATACATACATACTGTATACATGTCTAAATATGTATATGTATGTATATAGATGGATAGATAGATAGATATTTGTCTATAAAATCTTGATAATCCTAACATGCCTGCTGCCTCTAAACGTCTATCCCTTACCACCTCTTTAGGCCAGTCCCAATGGACAACATCTCCAACTCACTGTGAAGGCAACTCCATAGACCTGGTCTTCACAAATCTCTGTGCTGTTTCCAACTCCCTTAACCTCCCCTTTCCTCTCTCTGACCATCATCTACTAACTTTCTCTCTTACTCTACCTGCTTCATATTTGCAAGCCCCCAAAAAACTGCTACCTTACAGGAATTTAAATGACTTGGATATCACAGACTTTTTCACTCAACTGGGTCCTATGCTCTCTGGCATTTCATCCCTCTCTTGTCCAAACCTCGTGATCTACAGTATAATTTGGCACTAAAATCAACACTTGACAAAACTTCACCCTCCACTCTTCGACGTACATCAATCACACGACGGCAACCGTAGCACACTAAACAGACCAGATATATTCAGCGATGCTCATGGGCTGCTGAATGGCAGTGGAGGAAATCACGCACCTGTGCTGATTTCCAGCATTATAAATTCACCCTTAAGTCCTACAACTCTGCGCTTAGCCTAGCCAAACAAGTCTATTTCTCCTCCCTTGTGTCATCTCATGCATCCAACCCCAGAAAGCTGTTCTCAACCTTAAACTCCCTTCTACGTCTGCCTGCCCCCCGCCCACTACCACCCTCACTGCTCAAATTTTTGCTGATCACTTCAAAAATAAAATTGACACCATTAGAAAAGAGATCTGCACCTCACACCCCTTTAAACCCAGTAATCCTACCCACCCCTTCTATTAACAAAAATCTGTGCTACTTCCCTCCTGTAACAGAGGAAGAAGTCTCTGCACTCCTATCCATGGCTCATCTCACAACCTGCTCACTTGACCCTATTCCTTCACAACTTATTCCCTCTCTCTTTGCTTCACTAACCCCTACCCTAACTCATCTCTTTAACCAATTGCTCACCGCTGGCACATTTCCTGAAACATTCAAGCATGCGACAATCATACCAATCCTAAAAAAGCCCTTGCTTGACCCATCCTCGCCTTCTAACTATTGACCGGTCTCCTTACTTCCCTTTGCTTCAAAATTATTGTAACGATTAGTCTATAATCGGCTAACTCAGTTTCTCACAACTAACTCCTTACTTGATCCACTACTATCTGGTTTCCGCCCTAAACACTCAACAGAAACCGCTCTTCCTAAAGTAACAAATGACCTGTTATCAGCTAAAGCAAAAGGCCATTACTCCTTACTAATTCTTCTTGACCTGTCCGCAGCTTTGGACACAGTTGACCATCTCCTCCTCCTAAAAATACTACATTCATTTGGCATCCGAGACACAGCCCTCTCCTGGTTTGCATCATATCTGTCAAATCGCTCATTTTCAGTTTCCTTTAACAACATATCTTGTGATCCTATGCCTCTCTCAGTTGGAGTACCGCAAGGCTCTGTCGTGGGCCCCTTGCTTTTCTCTCTCTATACATCCTGCCTTGAAAAACTTATAGCCTCCTTGGGATTCCAGTACCACTTGTATGCTGATGATACCCAAATCTATCTTTCCTCTCCCGATATCTCTCCCTCTTTACTCAACCAGATTTCTGACTGCCTTTGCAATTTCCTATTGGATGTCTTCACACTACCTCCAACTCAATCTGTCCAAAACTGAGCTGCTTCTTATCCCCCCCTCTTCGAGACATCCAACACCTGACATTTCTCTGACGGTTGGAGACTCTATTCTCAACACCTCACCCCAGGTCCGCTGTCTTGGGGGTCACATTAGACTCAGAACTCACATTCAACACACATATACAAGCGCTTACCAAATCCTGCCGTTCACACCTACGCAACATTTCCAGAATTCGTCTCTTCCTTACTCAAAAAACTACCACCTAGATTTAGAGTTTTGTCGGTAAAGACCCGCGTAGCTAACGCTGCTTTTTTTTCCAGCGCACCCTTAAGGCAACGCTGGTATTTAGAGTTCTCTGAAGGGCTGCATTAGGCTCCAAAAAGGGAGCGTTGAGCCTAATGTACCGCCACTTCAACCCTCAATACCAGTGTTGCTTACGGTAGCAGCTAGCTGGAAAAACGTGCTCGTGCACGATTCCCCCATAGGAAACAATGGGGCAGTTTGGGCAGAAAAAAAAACTAATAACTGCAAAAAAGCAGTGTTAAGCTCCCAACGCAGCCCCATTGTTTCCTATGGGGAAACAGTTTCTAAGTCTGCACCTAACAAGCTAACATGAACCCCGAGTCTAAACACCCCTAACCTTACACTTATTAACCCCTAATCTGCCGCCCCCGCTATCGCTGACACCTGCATTACACAATTAACCCCTAATCTGCCACTCCGGACACCGCCGCAACCTACATTATCCCTATGAACCCCTAATCTGCTGCCCCTAACATCGCCGACCCCTATATTATATTTATTAACCCCTAATCTGCCCCCCCCAACATCACCGCTACCTTACCTACACTTATTAACCCCTAATCTGCCGACGGGACCTCGCCACTACTCTAATAAATGTATTAACCCCTAAAGCTAAGTCTAACCCTAACACCCCCCTAAGTTAAATATAATTATAATGTAACAAAATAAATTAACTCTTATTAACTAAAGTATTTCTATTTAAAACTAAATACTTACCTGTAAAATAAACCCTAATATAGCTACAATATAACGAATAATTATATTGTAGCTATTTTATTTATTTTAACTAGGTACAATAGCTATTAAATAGTTATTTACTATTTAATAGCTACCTAGTTAAAATAATTACAAAATTACCTGTAAACTAAATCCTAACCTAAGTTACAATTAAACCTAACACTACACTATCAATAAATAAATTAAATAAATTACCTACAATTACTTACAATTAAATAAACTAAACTAAATTACAAAATAAAACAAACACTAAATTACAAAAAATAAAAAAGATTACAAGATTTTTAAGCTAATTACACCTACTCTAAGCCCCCTAATAAAATAACAAAGCCCCCCAAAATAAAAAAATTTCCCTACCCTAATCTGAATTAAAAAAGTTAACAGCTCTATTACCAGCCCTTAAAAGGGCTTTTTGCGGGGCATGCCCCAAATAAATCAGCTCTTTTGCCTGTAAAAAAAACACAATACCACCCCCCAACATTACAACCCACCACCCACATACTCATACTCTAACCCAAACCCCCCTTAAATAAACCTAACACTACCCCCCTGAAGATCTCCCTACCTTGAGTCGTCTTCACCCAACCGGGCACCGATGGACCAAAAGAGGACATCCGGAGCGGCAGAAGTCTTCATCCTATCCGGGCAGAAGAGGAAGAGAACAACTAGAAAAACTAATTGTATGAGGAATACAATAGAATTCACAGCAGAGATTGCCACAGATTGTATATCATATAAACTCCAAATAATGGATTCAGATAGATTTTATATTATATTTTTTTTAAAAGTTCCATAACATTCATACCTTATAATCTTTATTAAAGCAACTAGGAACCAACATTCACACAGTGGTAGCGGTTAGAGAATTAAAAACACTTAAACCCAGTCATGCATATTAGTTGTATGTAGATATATAGATCAACATGGGCATACTTTGAATTATATAAAAAATAATAAATAAGCTAAGCCCTTACAATCCGAGGGCTGATTAACTTTTAACTATTAGTCTAAAGTAGGCACCATGATTGACCCTCTATTAGCAAAAGAATTTTTATAGTTTTTTCACAAGGGTAAGCAGTTAAAAACGACAGACAGGAGAGACAAAGCTGCTCCTGCTGGACCCCTGATACGCGTTTTACAGAACGCTTCCTCAGAGGTGAAACGCGCGTCAGGGGTCCAGCAGGAGCAGCTTTGTCTCTCCTGTCTGCCGTTTTTAACTGCTTACCCTTGTGCAAAAAGTATAAAAATTATTTTGCTAATAGAGGGTCAATCATGGTGCCTACTTTAGACTAATAGTTAAAAGTTAATCAGCCCTCGGATTGTAAGGGCTTAGCTTATTTATTATTTTTTATATAATTCAAAGTATGCCCATGTTGATCTATATATCTACATACAACTAATATGCATGACTGGGTTTAAGTGTTTTTAATTCTCTAACCGCTACCACTGTGTGAATGTTGGTTCCTAGTTGCTTTAATAAAGATTATAAGGTATGAATGTTATGGAACTTTTTAAAAAAATATAATATAAAATCTATGTGAATCCATTATTTGGAGTTTATATGATATACAATCTGTGGCAATCTCTGCTGTGAATTCTATTGTATTCCTCATACAATTAGTTTTTCTAGTTGTTTAGTTCTGTTCTCTGAGATCCCACAACAGATACTGATCCCAGTTAACAATATTCATTATAACATATATATATACCAAATATATGTATTTAAATACAAATAAAAGGGACTATATCTGTCATTACTTAACTCCATCCCCCCACCACCTCTACTCTACAGAAGAGGAAGAGATTGAATCAGCCACTCAGATTCAAGTTCAATCCGATTGGCTGATCCAATCAGCCAATCAGATTGAGCTCGCATTCTATTGGCTGATCGGAACAGCCAATAGAATGTGAGCTCAATCTGATTGGCTGATTGGATCAGCCAATCGGATTGAACTTGAATCTGATTGGCTGATTCAATCTCTTCCTCTTCTGTAGAGTAGAGGTGGTGGGGGGATGGAGCCAATCAGATGTTTCCTACCTTAATTCCGATTGGCTGATAGAATCCTATCAGCCAATCGGTATTCGAGGGACGCCATCTTGGATGACGTCATTTAAAGGAACCTTCATTTGGCGAGTAGGCGTCGGTGAAGAAGGATGGATC
Source organism: Bombina bombina (assembly GCF_027579735.1). Classification (NCBI taxonomy): domain Eukaryota; kingdom Metazoa; phylum Chordata; class Amphibia; order Anura; family Bombinatoridae; genus Bombina; species Bombina bombina. The sequence goes on from NC_069502.1 coordinate 1,009,773,123, forward strand.
CGCGTCGGCTAGAAGAAGATGGCTCCGCTCCGCTCCGGATGGATGAAGATAGAAGATGCCGCTTGGATGAAGATATCTGCCGGTCCAGATGTCCTCTTCTGCCCGGATAGGATGAAGACTTCTGCCACTCCGGATGTCCTCTTTTGGTCCATCGGTGCCCGGTTGGGTGAAGACGACTCAAGGTAGGGAGATCTTCAGGGGGGTAGTGTTAGGTTTATTTAAGGTTGGTTTGGGTTAGAGTAGGGGTATGTGGGTGGTGGGTTGTAATGTTGGGGGGTGGTATTGTGTTTTTTTTTTACAGGCAAAAGAGCTGATTTCTTTGGGGCATGCTGGTAATAGAGCTGTTTATTTTTTTAATTTAGATTAGGGTAGGGAATTTTTTTTATTTTGGGGGGCTTTGTTATTTTATTAGGGGGCTTAGAGTAGGTGTAATTAGCTTAAAAATCTTGTAATCTTTTTTTATTTTTTGTAATTTAGTTTAGTTTATTTAATTGTAAGTAATTGTAGGTAATTTATTTAATTTATTTATTTAGCTATTGTACCTAGTTAAAATAAATACAAAGTTGCCTGTAAAATAAATATAAATCCTAAAATAGCTACAATATAATTATTCGTTATATTGTAGCTATATTAGGGTTTATTTTACAGGTAATTATTTAGTTTTAAATAGGAATACTTTAGTTAATAAGAGTTAATTTATTTTGTTAGATTAAAATTATATTTAACTTAGGGGGGTGTTAGGGTTAGGGTTAGACTTAGCTTTAGGGGTTAATACATTTATTAGAGTAGTGGCGAGGTCCGGTCGGCAGATTAGGGGTTAATACTTGAAGTTAGGTGGCGGCGATGTTAGGCATTGCATATTAGGGGTTAATACTATTTATTATAGGGTTTGTGAGGTGGGAGTGCGGAGGTTTAGGGGTTAATACATTTATTAGAGTAGCGGCGAGGTCCGGTCGGCAGATTAGGGGTTAATAAGTGTTGGTAGGTAGCGGCAACATTGGGGGGGTAGATTAGGGGTTAATAAATATTATGTAGGTGTCGGCGATGTTAGGGGCAGCAGATTAGGGGTTCATAGGGATAATGTAGGTGGCGGCGGTGTGCGGTCGGCAGATTAGAGGTTAAAAAATTTTATTAGAGTGGTGGCGATGTGGGGGGACCTCGGTTTAGGGGTTCATAGGTAGTTTATGGGTGTTAGTGTACTTTAGAGCACAGTAGTTAAGAGCTTTATAAACCAGCGTTAGCCCAGAAAGCTCTTAACTACTGACTTTTTTCTGCGGATGGAGTCTTGTCAGTAGAGGGTGTACCACTCACTTCAGCCAAGACTCTAAATACCAGCGGTAGGAAGATCCCATTGAAAAGATAGGATACGCAATTGGCGTAAGAGGATCTGCGGTATGGATAAGTCGCAGCTTGAAAGTGAGCGTTAGACCCTTTCCTGGCTGACTCTAAATACCAGCGGGCGGCCAAAAGCAGAGTTAGGAGCCCTTAACGCTGATTTTGACGGCTAACGCTAAACTCTAAATATAGGCGTACAAAAATACTTATTCATTCCCTCATTTTGTCACGCATTGATTATTGCAATCTACTCCTAAATGGCTTTTCAAAACACCACCTCTCCTCCCTCCAATCTATTATGAATGCTTCTGCTAGACTCATCCACCTAAGTCGCCGATCTACATCAGCTGCTCCGCACTGCCAGTCTCTACACTGGCTCCCCATACACTCCAGAATACAATTTAAAGTATTAACCCTAACTTACAAAGCACTCAACAGTCTAACTCCAAACTATATTTCCTCTCTCATGGTGAAATATTCCCCATCCCGTCCTCTTCGATCAACCTCTAACCTACGTCTCTACACTCCTGTAATCTCTAAGTCCCACTCCCGAATCCAAGACTTTGCACGTGCTGCTCCTGTCCTCTGGAAAACTCTACCCCACTCCATAAGACTGTCTCCAACCTTATATAGCTTCAGATGCTGCTTGAAAACTCACCTAATCAGAGAGGCTTACCATCTCTCCTCCATCCCTCATCCAAACCAAAATAATACATGTATATGAACTGCCTGACTCACTGATGCAAATACAACCGATGTAACAAGCTACCCCAACCTTATGTCTCTGTACCCTTAACCTATAGACTGTGAGCTCTCCGGAGCAGGGCCCTCTTCCTCCTGTACTAGATTTGTTTAGTTTTGTTATGTTTTGTATTTATCACAAATCTTTGTTATTGTATACCCCTATCACTGTACCCAGCGCTACAGAATTTGGCGGCGCTTTACAAATAAATGATAATAATAATGTATTTATGTATTTACAGACATATATACACATATATAAACACAGAAATACATACGTATACATATATATAAACATATATATAAGTGCATTTAAGCCCTTTGCAGTTAAGTAGATGAAAACATGCAAAAGCATATTTATGTAATATTCATATTTAATAAAGTGTCTAACTGTGTATTTACTGTAAATATTTCACATTCCAATGTTCTGCACGTAACAGAATATGTTCTATGTATTTAGAAATAGATATTCGTGTATATATATATATATATATATATATATATATATATATATATATATATATATATATATAGATCTCCAGAAGTGAAGGTAAGCGCACTATCACAAAAAGCACTCGAATTCCTCTGTAGCATAAATCAGCGAAAATTTCAGGCAAGTACCAGGCAGGGTAAGATAAAAAAGAGCGTAAATTTTATTAAAGTTAAAAGCGTGTGCCACTAACTTAGGCAAACAGCAAGCAGAGCCAGCAGTAACAGCGGTCAGGTGTAAAGGCCGGTCTCCACGCAGACGCGTTTCGTGCCCATGCGCACTTGTTCACTGCATACCTGGAGACCGGTCCAGCACCTTTTTATACCCATTTGATAGAGAAATTAATTAAAAACACCTGACTAAACATGAAAACAAGAGGGAAAAGGCCTCTTCAGGCCCACATGAGTGTGATATCTGTTACATACATTATTCCTTTCTTGTCATATAGGTGCACAAATATTGATGAAAAGCACTTCTAGAGGACACTTGTAGACATTAGGCTTTACACAGAGAGAGTCCCTATGCAGATTAGCGGTGCTTGCAGAGAAAAGATTTCTCTGAAGTGAACCAATTAGTTAGTTAAATAGCCCTATTGGATACCTTAATTTAAGCAATATTTAGCCTAAAGGTTCATTAAAGGGGAAGTAAACTTTTCTAACATTTCTACTAGCACCCATCTATTCTATAGGGAAATTCCAAAATACTAAACATATTAAAAGAAACATATATGCACCTTTATTTCAACACTGCACAAGAGACCAGAGACCTAGAAATAACTAACATTGACCAAAAATAATTTTTAAAACATAGGATATTAAATCTAAAGAGAGTGGAAATGGAAGACCGATACCAAATACTGACATAGTTAAAGTACTATTGGCCCTATGTAAATACATCTAAATCCCTTCTGATGTTAAGGCCGTCAGGTTCACTGGTTTTCAAAGAGAACATCCAAAATATCTCTTTTTTGTTTAGTACCATTTCCCTATTACCACCTCTCTTCCATTTGGTAATATGGTCAATGCCTTGTATTTTTAGGGAGGCCGTCTCTGAATTATGAAGTAGCTTAAAATGCCTAGATACCGGAGTATCACTTTCCTCGTCCTCAATAGACCTTAGATGCTGAAGAAATCTATCTTTCAACGATCTTTTTGCTTTCCCTGTGTATTGCTTCTTGCAAATATCACAGGTAAGCAAATAGACAACATGAGTTGTCGCACAATTCATAAAATATTTGATGTTATACTCTTTATTTGTGGTGCTAGATCTAAATATATTCCCCTCAATTACGTGATTACAGGTCTTACATATAGGGCGTCTACATTTGTGAAATCCTTCCTTTCTCGTAAGCCAGCACTTATTTTTAAAAGGTTTTAGATCAGAGGGAGATAGATGATTTGCCAGAGTTTTAGCCCTTCTAGGGATAAACTCACATCCAGAGGACAATATTTCCTTGGTAATTGAATCAGAATATAATATGGGGAGACAGTCTCTTATTATGGAGCATACTTGGTTGTATTCTGTACTGTATGTGGTAATGAATTTTAGTTTTTCATTCTTCTCTCTTTGTTTTTTAGTCTTATATTGGAGAAGATTTTGCCTAGGAATGGTGTCAACATTTTCTTTTGATTTCTGTAACAGGTCCTGTCTGTACCCCCTATCGATAAATCTCTGTGTAGCTTCTTTTGCTTGAGTTTGGTATTCTGCCTCGCTTGTACAGTTTCTCTTAATACGGATATACTCCCCTTTGGGGATCCCCTTGAGAACGTGTCTTGGATGACATGATTCAAACTTTAAGAGGGTATTACCCGCAGTTTCCTTTCTGAACATTTTAGTTTGCACTGGTGATCCTACCCTGCCCTGGACTGTGAGATCCAGAAAGTTAATACTTTCATTACTGTGTTCACCTGTAAATTCAATCCCAAATTGATAACAGTTGAGATATTTACAGAAATTATCTGCTGTCGGCTCATCACAGTCCAGGACAAAGAACAGATCGTCAATATAGCGAAAATATTGAACAATAATGCTCCCAAAGGGATTGCTATCTCCATAGACGCGGGACAGCTCCCACCAACCCATAAATAGGTTGGCATAGGAGGGGGCAAACTTGGCCCCCATCGCTGTCCCACGTCTCTGGAGATAGTGTTGTGTCTGAAACATAAAGAAATTGTGAGATAGAAGGTATTCCACAGCCCTGAGGAGAAATATTTTAGTGGCTGGTTCAAAGTTACAATATAGATCAATAAAGAACTCAACAGCTGTCAAGCCATTTTGGTGGTCAATGGACGTATAGAGTGAGGTGACATCAACTACCATAAATATATAACTATTTGTCCATGTGAGGTTCTCTATTTTCTTAATGAAAGAGGTGGTGTCCTGAATGTAGCTAGGAAGTTTGTTTACTAGTGGCTGCAGAAAGCTATCCACTAGTTCAGATAGGGCCTCATTTAATGAGCCAATTCCTGCTATGATTGGCCTCCCTGGTGGAGATAGTGGGTTCTTGTGGATTTTGGGGAAGTGATGAAAGATTGGTGTCACAGGATATTTAACCATAAGCTTTTCTTCCATTGATTGGGTAATAATATTATTACATTTAGCAAAATAAATAATATCATTTATTTCTTTCTGAAATCTGTTAGTAGGGTTTTCCCCAAGTTTAAGATATACGTTCTCATCTTGAAGCTGCCTTTTTTGCTTCTGCTACATAGTCCACTCTATTGAGGACCACAACGTTTCCTCCCTTATCGGATTGTCGGATGACTATGTCATCATTACTGGACAATTCTTTAAGGGCCTGTTTCTCTCTAGTTGTAAGATTAGTATGTTTCTTAGTCTTCTTTTGAGTTTGATCACTTAGATCCCTTAGTTTATTTTCAACAGTTCTCTGAAAAACATCTATTGCTTTAGGTCGTATATGAGTGGGGTAAAAATTACTTTTGCTCTTGATGTGTTTCAGAGAAATGTCTTTTTCCTTCAATGCTTCACTTCTCGAGCCCTCACTCTCCATCAGGAGAGTTTCTAGATCTCTCATAGTATTAATTTCTGAGAAGTTCAGCTCAGATGTTGTCATGGTCTCTTGAGCAGTGTCACCATTGGTGTTTATAGGGAGAGTAGAATTCTGTGCCTCCTCATCTCTAGCATAAAAATGCCTTTGAAGTGTAATTTTCCTCGCAAAACGATTGACATCGAGGATAGTCTCAAAAATGTTAAAATGATGCGAGGGCACAAAATTTAAACCCCTAGAAAGAACATTCACCTGTGAGGGAGTAAGAGGCTGGTTAGATAGATTTATAACATTTTTGTTTAGGCATATTTCTTGGTCATATTCTGTGACCTGGTGGCATAAATTGTCCTGTAACTCTGTTTTTTGTTGTCCTTTGTTTTTCTTTTTTTGTGTGAGTAGTCTTCTACTTGAAAGACAGCTGCTGTTGCTCCATCTTCATTTGTCTCACCTTCAGATGAATCGCATTCAAATTCAGTGTCTGAAAAAGTGACACTTTTTCCTTTCTTATTGTTGCCTTTCCAGCTCCCTGTTTTGTTGCTGTTCTTACGATTTTTTCTGTAACCTCGCCTTGTAGTATCTTCCTGGGTCCATCTATATACTTGTTTGGTACCATAGTCGCGACTCATTTTACTGGATTTAAAGATCCACAATTCTTTTTTGAAAGAGTTCATCTTAGTTTCAAATTCTTTGTCATACTTTTTAAAGTCTGGTTCCTGTTGATATTCTTTCAAAATTGATTGTGTTTGCTTGAGCTCTAGTGAAAGATCTGCTCTCTGTTGTTTTTTATAGGAAATTAGGAGATCAATTAATGCAAAGGAGCAAGCATCTACATATATATATATATATATACAGTATCTCCCAAAAGTGAGTTCACCCCTCACATTTTTGTAAATATTTTATTATATCTTTTCTTGTGACAACACTGAAGAAATGACACTTTGCTACAATGTAAAGTAGTGAGTGTACTGCCTGTATAACAGTGTAAATTTGCTGTCCCCTCAAAATGACTCAACACACAGCCATTAATGTCTAAACCATTGGCAACAAAAGTGAGTACACCGCTAAGTGAAAATGTCCAAATTGGGCCCAAAGTGTCAATATTTTGCGTGGCCACCATTATTTTCCAGCACTGCCTTAACCCTCTTGGGTATGGAGTTCACCAGAGCTTCACAGGTTGCCACTGAAGTCCTCTTCCACTCCTCAATGACAACATCACAGAGCTGGTGGATGTTAGAGACCTTGCGCTCCCAAGATTGTATTTATTTTAACTACAATCTTGGGCTAGACTATTTAATAACTACCTAGCTAAAATAAATACAAATTTACCTGTAAAATAAAACCTAACCTGTCTTACACTAACACCTAACCTTACACTACAATTAAATCAATTACATTAATTAAATACAATTAACTACATTACAAAAAAGCAAACACTAAATTACACAAAATAATAAAAGAAATGATCAAATATTTAAACTAATTACACCTAATCTAATAGCCCTATCAAAATAAAAAAGCCCCTATATTCCAATACACTAATTATCTAATTTGCTTCATTCTTTAGATACCCTTTGTTGATGAAATAGTAATGCACATGGATAAGCCAATCACACAAGGTATCTATGTGCAGCCACAAGTCAGCAGCTACTGAGCCTATTTAGATATGCTTTTTAACCCATTAAGGACAAAGACATTTTTCAATTTCTTACCCTTAAGGACCAGGACTATTTTTACATTTCTGCAGTGTTTGTGTTTAGCTGTAATTTTCCTCTTACTCATTTACTGTACCCACACATATTATATACCGGTTTTCTCGCCATTAAATGGACTTTCTAAAGATACCATTATTTTAATCATACCTTATAATCTTATAATTTACTATAAAAAAATCTAAAAAATGAAATAGAAATAGAAAAAAACACACTTTTTCTTACTTTGACCTTCAAAATCTAAATGTTGTCCTGAGTTTAGAAATACCCAATGTTTACATGTTCTTTGCTTTTTTTGCAAGTTATAGGGCAATAAGTACAAGTAGCACTTTGTTATCTCCAAACCATTTTTTTTCTTCAAAATTTGCATGTTACATTTAAACACTGATATCTGTAAGGAATCCCTGAATAACCCTTCACATGTATATATATGTTTTTTAGTAGACACCCCAAAATATTGATCTAGGCCCATTTTGGTATATTTTATGACATCATTTCACCGCCAAAAGCTATCAAATAAAAAAAAAACGTTCACTTTTTTTTACTAACTTTTTCACAAACTTTAGGTTTCTCACTGGAATTATTTACAAAGAGCTTGTGCAATAATGGCACAAATGGTTGTAAATGCTTCTCTGGGATCCCTTTTGTTTAGAAATAGCAGACATTTATGGCTTTGGCATTACTTTTTGGTAATTAAAAGGCCGCTAAATGTCGCTGTGCACCAAACTTTTATTATGCCCAGCAGTGAAGGGGTTAATTAGGTAGCGTGTAGGGAGCTTGTAGGGCTAATTTTAGCTTTAGTGTAGTGTAGTAGACAACCCAAAGTTTTGATCTAGGCCCATTTTGGTATATTTCATGCCACCATTTCACCGCCAAATGCGATCAAATAAAAAAACTTTAGGTTTATCACTGAAATGATTTACACATAGCTTGTGCAATTATGGCACAAAGGATTGTAAATGCTTCTCTGGGATCCCCTTTGTTCAGAAATAGCAGACATATATGGCTTTAGCATTGCTTTTTGGTAATTAGAAGGCCGCTAAATGCTGCTGCGCACCACACTTGTATTATGCCCAGCAGTGACGGTGTTAGTTAGGGAGCTTGTAGGGAGCTTGAATGGTTAATTTTAGCTTTAGTGTAGAGATCAGCCTCCCATCTGACACATCCCATCCCCTGATCCCTCCCAAACAGCTCTCTTCCCTCCCCCACCCCACAAATGTCCTCACCATCTTAAGTACTGGCAGAAAGTCTGCAGTATAAAAAAAAAGTTTGTTTGTTTTAAAAAAAAATAAAAAAAAAATTATATATTTTCTGCAGTGTAGGATCCCCCCTTACCACCCAACCTCTCTGAGCCCCCTCCCCCCACCCAAACAGCTCTCTAACCCTCCCCCTCTCACTAATTGGTGCCATTTTGGGTACTGGCACCCACTTTTCAAAATAATGTGCCCTTTTTTATATAAATATTTATTTTTCTGTAGTGTAGCTGCCCCCTTCAATACCCCCCTCTCCCTCTCCCAGATCAATTTTTTAAAACGTAATTCCCCCCTCCCACTCCTACCACCCGCTCCCACCAAGACTTCATTGCACAGATTAGTGCAGATTGCGCTCGCGCACACACACGCACACACCCCCTCACCCCTGTGCGGGCTCCCGCATACACCAGGGACTAATCCGACACTGCTGGCCAGAAGTGATCCAGTGATGGGCCGTCCACCCACCTCCCTGCAGCTGCTCCCACCCACCAACGACCGGCATCATCTCTGGTCGATGCAGAGAGGGCCACAGAGGGTGTTTGAAAAAAGGTATTGCAGTGATGCCTCAATATTGAGGCATCAGGGCAATACCTTGAACAGGGTACGTCGTTTGTCTTTACCGTCCAGTTTGTATGACGTACCCTGTACGACGTGTGTTGTTAAGGGTTTAACAAAGGATATCAAGAGACATAATCAAATTATATAATAGAAGTAAATTGGAAAGTTGTTTAAAAATGTGCACTCTTTCTAAATCATGAAAGCAATAATGTGGGTTTCTTGTCTCTTTAAGATATGCCACCAAATATTTTTGTTTTTTTCCATGAACCTTTAAAGGGAAAGTCAACTCCAAAAATGTTATTGTTTAAAAAGATAGATAATTCCTTTAATACCCATTCCCCAGTTTTGAACAATTTTGATTACCTTGTATCGAATACTCTACTGACAGCCCCTTGATCACATGGCTAATTATTTATTATCTATTGACTTGCATTTTAGTCAATTAGTGCAGTGTCAGCCACAATGCCACAGGAGTGAGCACAATGTTATCTATGTGGTCTATATGGATTAACAGTCTCTTGTTGTGAAAAGCTATTACAAAAGCATGTGATAAGATGCTGTCTGTTGTGGTTTAGAACAAAGTATAGAGTGGTCTCCAATCATGCAAAAACTGCTTTATTTAGATATCCAGGACAGGATCATAAAAACACAACGTTTCGGGGATAATACCAATTAATCACATGATTAAGGGTTATTATACCCGAAACGTTGTGTTTTTATGATCCTGTCTTGGATATCTAATTAAAGCCGTTTTTGCATGATTGGAGACCACTCTGTAATTTGTTCTTTACCTGTTGTGAGCTTTGGTAGTTGCTCATTGTGGGTCTCCATACTGGACTGTGCTGGACTCCACTATTGATTACTCTTGTGGCTTAGACACAGGCAGAAATATAGAGGTTTAAATGGTATAAAGTATAGTAATATAACAATGTTGGTTGTGCAAAGCTGGGGAATGGGTAGTAAAGGCGTTATCTATCTTTTTAAACAATAACAAGTTTGGTGTTGACTGTCCCTTTAATTAGGGTGGCCATATTGCCGCTTTAAAACAGGACACATATGAAAAATACATATGTCAGGGTTTTTATAATGGAACATTTTTTAAAACATTTCTTTAAACAGCCCTGACATATATATTTTTCATAAGTGTCCTGTTTTAAAGTGGCTATATGGTCATCCTACATTTAATGTGATTTTCTCCTAAAAGGGAAATAATGGGTGTGAGTGCATTTCAGTTTTAAATAGAAGTATATGTGCAGTTTACTTGTATAAGGACAAAAATGTTTCTAGCAAAAGTAATGACTTTTCTAAACTCATGCAACCCTTGGCATAGATCAAGTAAATGATTACTTAATTTGCATCATACAAGCCACCATTGACTCTCTGGTAGTGCGTGGGGCATGTACTGCATATGTGTGTATGCAACTGAAATAATGATAACTTTTACAAGAAACATTTTTACTAATAGAAATAAATTGCAAAAATACTTCTATTCAAAAGTGAAATTCAGTTATGCCCATTTGAATTTTGAGCAGTGTGTCCCTTTAATTTTTGTATAGGAACATAAAGAACAATTGCAATTTTTGTGTAATATAGCATAATGCAAGAATAAAGTAAACAAAGGTCACAAAAATTAACTTTTTATTTAAAACATGGACCAGGAAAAATTAGTTTTTGAAATAAATTTTATTGCAAGCTTACCACAACAAAAATCATATGATTAAACACATATAAAGAAGAAAATTATTTAAACAAATACATAAGAACATGCATAACAATATAGATAAACTTAAAACTGTAGAAAAACAAACAACAGCTTATCCAAATATCAATCCTATTGAGAAATAACAGCTAAGATAAAAGGAAGGGTGTATAGGAAAAAAAGGAAATTGAAAGGAAAGAGGTATTGTAAAGGGGTCACTAGAGAGAAAAGGGAAGGTTTGCTGATTTCTGGAAAGGGTAATCCATGTAGAAGGCAAATATAATGCCTGGTTAAAAAAAAAAAATATTCTTCTGCTATGTTTGATTTCATTCAGAAAATACAGTAAACCAGACAACATTCTTTATTGTGTATCAATATGAAAAATCTTAGTTTAATTTTGAAGTGTGGATGCTCAGAAAATATAAATATCTGCTAGTTTAAAGGAATGGGAAAGTAAAAAATAAACTTGCAGGATTCAGATAGAGCATGTCATTTTAAGATACTTTTAAATTCACTTCTATTTTTAAATGTGCGTCGTTCTCTTTGTATCCCTTGTAGAAAATGAATACGCACATATCATATACTAGTGGGAGCTAGCTGCTGATTGGTGCCTGCACACATTTGTCTCTTGTGATTGGCTAACTAGACGTGATCAGTTAGCTGCCAGTAGTGCAATGTTGTTCCTTAAACAAATTATAACAAGAGAATTAAGCAAATTTGTTAATAGAAGTAAATTGAAAAGTTGTTTAAAATTGTATGTTCTATCTAAATCATGCAAGAAAAAGTTGGGGTTTTCCTGTCCCATTAAATGGTTAACACTAAAATTGTTATTTTTTAAAAAGATAGATAACGCTTTTGCTACCCATTCCACAGCTTTGCACAGCCAACATTGTTAGATTAATATACTTTAGAACATTTAAACCTCTAAATTTCTTCCTGTGTTAAAGGCTCTATTGACAGCCTCTTAATCACATGCTTTTGTATTTGCTTTTCACAACAGGAGACTGCTAGTTCATGTGGGCCATATAGATAACAATGTGTTCACGCCCGAGATGTTATTTAAGATTTAGCACACACATTACTAAATGCAAGTCAATAGATAATAAACATTCACAGTCATGTGATCAGGGGGCTGTCAAAAGATGCTTAGATACAAGGTAATCACAGCGGTAAAAAGTATATTAATATAACTGTGTTGGCTATGCAAAACTGGGGAGTAGGTAATAAAGGGATTATCTATCTTTTAACACAATAAAAATTATATTGTAAACTGTCCCTTTAAGTCACAAAAAAAAATGATAGGCCCATGTTGTGTCTCAAAGTTATGTCAGTTTTGTAATAATCTAATCATGTTTTTTGGGATGTAGTATTGGGCAATCATTCACATTGTAAGATTATAAAATATTTTGAAAAAATATGTTAGAATATTTTACTATTGTTCTATTAATAGTTGTGCAGCAATGCACTAATGGGACCTAGCTGAACACATCTGGTGAGCCAATGGCAAGAGGCATGTGTATGTGTAGCTACCAACCACTAACCATTAGTGCACTGTTGCTTCTGAGCCTATCTAGCTTTTTAAAGTCAATTTGATGACAGAAGTAAATTGAAAAGTCACTTTAAACTGCATGCACTATCCAAACCATGAAAGTTGCATGTTTATTTCATGTCCCATCAAATGTTGACTTTTTTAATGGTTGACAACCTTAAAGAGCCAGTAAACCGACCCTGCCATTAAACTCAATGTAGCTCGCTCCCGCTGTCAGACAGAGGAGTGAGCTACATTGAGTGTAATGGCGCGGTCAGGCCGGGCTGTGACTACACAGCTCGCCCAGATACGCTCAGAGGGAAAACCAGACCCGCTCAGTAGAGCACTATATTTAATTATATAACATTATTTTCTAGGTTTACTGGCCCTTTAAGGAGACAGAAAAATCGTTTTTTTATTTATTTATTTATAGTATATATATGAGGTGCTGCATTTAAAATGATCTGCATACAAAATAAACAGTTTGAAAGCAGTGAAAGGTGTAATTTTGTTAACAAAATTTGCTTTTTTATTAACCCTTTGAAAAGCTTTTTATTTAGCCTATTCATTATAGCTACAGATAAGATACTATAATGATCAATGGCCTAGATGAAATAAAACCAGCTTGTGAAACTAATATGTTACAATAAAAACTCACTGTAACATTACAACGCGAAAATTGCAGAATTCAAGGAGATTTATACCTACCCCACACCACATACGAGAGTTGCACATTCTGCTCCATTATGGTCAATAAATCGGCATCCATCTTGCAATGCTTCCCAGCTGGCTGCCTAGAACAAGATACTGGCCTCAAGAATTGTCATAAAAACCTTACAAAACAAACTAATTAAAATGTGAAAAATACACACTGTATGAAACAGTCCACTCTAACACAAAGTAACGCTTGAAAACATATAAGAAAAAAGAGAGACTGCACTGCCAGTTTTGAATTAGTAAGGGACAAATGTGAGACAATATACTTTATAGGAGATATAGAGTATTTATGAATTCTGCATAATTAGCCAAGGTTTAATTGAAAAACCCCAATCATACCCCCAGAATGCTGTGGAACGCCCATGGTCAGCTCCTCGTTCAGAGAGGTTTCTGAGATGCCTCTCATTCTACCCATAAATAGGGATGGACGAATGTTTTGCAACATTTGAAAAATTAAACTAATATTAACAAATTTTTTCGTTAGTTTTGAATTTCGAATGTTTGTACAACATTCTAACATTTGTTTATTGTAATAGTATTTCTAAAGCTTTCTTTTAATGTAATATTCGCTTAAAATTTTTCTAATAATTAGATTTGAATTATGCAATATTCTGATTTGAAAAATTTGAATCTATATATTTGTAATAGTATTTCTAATGCTCTCTTTACATGTAATATTCAAATTGTGCAATATTTGAAACTGGAATATTTATATCTATTACATATCAGTTTACTAAATTCCTTACCTCATGAACTATTGAACTTTTGAATAGTGTTTGTTAAATCGAATGTTAAATTCAATATTTTGAATGTGGATATTCAATCTAATTATGATCATTCAAAAATTAAAGTAACATTCGTAAACTGTAAATAGCATATGATTAATGTTTTTTTCATTCATACCAACATTCAATTGTCCAAAACAAATGTTCACAGGACTATTTATTCTACCAATCAAATTATTCTTTCACCACATTCACCCATCTCTATCCATAGAGACTATTTTTCTGTAACAAAACAGACAAGCAAAAATTCTACAATTACAAACATTTACATTTACCATATTTTATGTGTATTTCTGAAGTTTTAACCTCTTAGCAATAATTTGTTGTTTCATGTGCAGTATTTTATGTACTTAGCTCTTAAAGGGACATTAAACAATAATTGCTAAATAGAATGATACATTCAAAGATAAGATTAGTCTGAGAATAACATGTAGATGTATTTTTAAAGTTTCATTTGCTGTTTAAATAGTGACAAAATAAGTGTAAAGTTTTAGTGTCTATAAAATAATTTTAACTGCCATGTTGTAACTTAGGTTACCTTCTCTGCTGTGGCCAATTAGAGATAGTTATAAATAGGTCACTAGAGTTTGCAGCCAATGGCTGTGTGGAATATAACAGTGTTCTGTACTTCCATTTCTAATAAGAACTTAAAAGATCACAATTCAAGAATGGAATTACAGGAAAGGGGCCAAAATAAATAATGAAAGTATATTGCAAAGGTTTTTTTATATATACTATTTATCATTTTATCTTACCATCTCAAAGTGTTTGATGACCCTTTAACTAAAGATGTTAATGGAATAGTCTAATCAAAATTAAACTTTCATGATTCAGATATAGCAGGCGATTTTAAGCAACTTTCTAATTTACTCCTATTATCAATTTTTCTGCGTTCTCTTTGTATCTTTATTTGAAAAAGCAAGAATATAAAGCTTAGGAGCCAGCCCATTTTTGGTTCAGAACCTGGGTAGCGCTTTCTGATTGGTGTCTAAATGTAGCCACCAATCAGCAAACACTATCCATGTGCTGAACCAAAAATGGGCTGGCTCCTTAGCTTACATTATTATTATCAGGTATTTGTAGAGCGCCAACAGATACTGCAGAGCTATAACATTCAAATAAATATACCAAGAAAATAAAGAAAAATTGATAATAGGAGAAAATTAGAAAGTTATTTAAAATTGAGATTTCCTTATTTTGTCACTTAATGTACACATACATGCTTCTTTATATTGTCTCTGTATACCAAAGCCCAATATCTCCCGATTATCTTAACCTCACCAGAGATCAGGTGTGGTTTTTCATAATGACCCACACAGAGGCTGCCCTGGTGCCCTGGAGACAGTCCCTGCGAGTGGCGAGATGTGCCCTATTGAAATTAATGGAGCTTGATGAAAAGGTAAACTTCACTGTGTAGTGCGAAGTTAGCAGGGAGCAGGGGGCGCACTTTAAAAGTTAAATCTTGCAGACAGTATAAACCACATTACGCTGTTTTCTGTGCATAGCATCTTACAATTGCCTATATTTTTGTATTCATGTGTTTTCTATTTGGGTATTAAGTATTATGCATATTTTCTCACAACCTTGTCACCTTTTCATTTGCAAGAAAAAACAGTGAGAACTGTAGGGCAGAAATGTTTAGAGAATTACACTGGGATTTGAGAGAAAATTTTGCACATGCCCATGGAACTTCCATATTCAGCCCATTTTACGCAAATACAATTATGCTTTGTATTTTGTACGTATCTGTACCACAGATACCACAGGCTAAATCACCTATTTCAAATGCTAAAATAGGAGTAAAGGAGCTACTTGTAACCAATTTAATACACTCTAGCAGGTTAAAAGGATCATTGGGAATAATTTAAAGGGGAGACATTTTTTGGGTGAACTGTCCCTTTAAGTATAGAAAGTTCCAGTATAGGTAGGGATACCACAAGCACAATCAGTTACTTCAAATGCCAATATAAAGGTAAGGGAGCTATTTGTACACATATGTATACACTCTAGCAGGTAAAATGGGTAATTGGGAAGCAGGGGCTTATCTGCCCCTTTAATGGCAGGAGTCCTAATAATGATATACTTAGAAAGATAGATGGTTATGCTCAATTCATTTCAAACATTTTCCCTCTGATCCAAAAAAGGCCCTCAGCAACATGAGAAGCGTCTTTGAATCTAGTCCAATGTACATTATGTAGCAGGGTGCAGCATCTGAAGTCTGGTGTATGCACTCCGATTTCTCACAACTGTAAAAACACTGTTTTCAGAGTTAAAAAGGCATTGTACTGTAAAACTATCCCCCACACACATACGCTGTAATGTGTTCCCAATAATCAATTTTACCTTATTGAGGGTTAGATTACAAGTGGCGTGCTATTGTTATTCGCATATTACAAGTTGAAAGTGAACACTTTCAGTCAAGCTCAAACAAATTTAACTTGTGACGGGTTTGTGCGAGTGAAGACCTAGCATAAAGTATAAGACTAAAAAAACGTGCACCAAACACAATGTAAATACTTTAAAATAAAGTGTCACACTTATATATACACTGTCAGATAAAAATATATATATATATATATATATGTTAATAAAAAGTTTATATAAGGGTTAAAAGGTATATGGTATATGACAAGATATACCTTTGTATAGAACAGTAAACAGTAAAGCCTCAGGATTTTTCCAAATGTGCCAAATTTAATTAACGTTTCGGGGATGAATCTCCCCTTCTTCAGTTCTGTTTACTGTTATATATATAAGTATATATATATATATATATATATATATATATATATATATATATATATACAGTGTATATATATATTGCCTATAAGAGGGGACGAAGGCTCAGAGATATGCTTGTTAAAACTATCTTGAGCCAAAGAAGAAAGATAGCTTGTGGTTGAGAAAGAATAGGGGATGCTTTTGATATGTCAGCTGTGTTACTTGTAACAGCATGCTAATGGGGACTGTTTTTCAACAACCTTTTCATATGAAAAAATATTGCATCAGATTTTTTGTCCCCTGTACCACACAGTACATTGTTCACTTCTTGAGTTGTTTATGTGGACTTTTCTATGTGGGGAAGACCACAGATGATGCGAGGACCAGAATCTTGAATCATAGATCAGCGCTACGAACTGCCATCAAATAAGGAAAATTTGAACAACCTGTTGCACAACACTTCATGGAAGCTGGACATACAGCAAAAGACCTCTGATTTATTATAACTAATCATGTCCCACCCCCCTAGAAGAGGAGGGTACAGAGCTAAGTGCCTGTTATAAAAGAAAGCCCGCTGGATCTACAAACTTGGTACTTTGGTCCGAAAGGGACTCAATACACATACCAGTTCGCAATGCTATATCTAAGGAGATGGTTTGACCATTTTCTCTCCTTATGAGAGCATATATAATCAGATGTACCTTTATTGCTCAGTATTTTCCTCTAGTTTATTCTAGTTTGCATGCTTTTTATGGTTTTTAAATGCTTAAACAATTTTTCCTCTCTACAGCTTTTATCTTGTTGGCATTCTGTTTGTTGATAACTTCTGGCCAGCCAGCAGCAAATATATTTTGTATTATTTTTGAATTTGGCCTGTGCACCACCTATTTATTAATATGGGACTAGTGAAGAGATACTATGTGTGCACTCTCATATCATTATTTTTGGCTCTTATTACGTCTCTGGACATGGTTGGGATTTTAACAGTATTTTTATGATGGCCGCATGGCCCCTTTATAAGTACAATGTCAATACACCTTATTTGGTGGGCGGTCCTTTGTGATATCATCTGTATGTCACTGATGATGTATCTATTAGCGATGTGCAGTGTTGTTTGATAGAGAGGCCATTCCTAGCTTTGTTTACAGGTTAGACAACTCCTCACCTTCAGCTATACTGTGCTTCAATGAAATGAAATGGTCGGGATTTAGACACTATGGGCTATATTACAAGTGGAGTGCTATTTATTGCTACTGCTTGCATGCCGCTAACTCTGGTAAAATTAAGCTTTTTGCACGTGTCGGGTATTACAATTTGAAAGAAAACATTTTTCAATTTGAAAGAAAACGTTTTTGCTTGTGGGCTAACCTGATGTGCGCAAAAAAGCCTAAGTTAGAATATTGTGATCACATTAACATATACCCCCATAGACATCAATGAAGTGCGAAAAGTGTGGAAAAAAATAATACCCCACTTGAGCCCAAAACCAATCGTATTTTCTCAAATGTGCTAACCTGATATGGAAATATGAAAATTTAACATTCTAATGTTCTTCACAAAGCAGAATATGTTCTGTTTATTCATAAATACATATTTCTACATGTATCTGATGGTATTTTGGTACAATATATATCTATACATATACAGTATATAGATTATTATATATAGGTAAAGATTTATATATATATATATATATATATATATATATATATATATATATATATATATATATATATATATATATATATGAATATCTATTCATCAATACTTAGAACATACCTCTCTATGTGAAGAACTTTGGAATGTAATGTATATATATATATATGTGTGTGTGTGTGTGTCTATATATGTATACATATATATTTATCTATTTATATATGTCTGTAAATACACATATAAATACATAAATACACATGCACACATATATACATATTTATACATATGTATACTTATCAGGGATAGTCACGGACCATGGCTGTGGTGGACATTTTCCAAATTACAGATGTTAGTGAAGGACACCAAGATACATTTCAAATTAAAAAACATGGATACATGGTGGAATAGCCATCCAGCAGAAGTGGTAGAGACAGTGAAGTAGTTTAAACATGTATGGGATAGGCATAAAGCTATGCAAGATATAAGATAAGGCCTGGAACTAATGAAAGTATTCAGAAAATTGGGCAGACTAGATAGACCGAATGGTTCCTATCTGCCAACTTATTCTATGTTTCTATAAGTCAGGAGAGTGACACTTTGCTGTCCAATGGACTGCAAGTTGGACGCCCCTGGTCTTGTTCCACAAGTACAAATTAGTCATCTAATCAAACAAGTTTAAAATAACATCTATATAAAGAATGCTTGTGGTATAACCTTTTTTTTTTTGTGGTTATATTGAGTATCTGCAACATATGACCAAACCCACCTTGATGTTAATCACATGATCATCATGGTTGGTTATTTACTTGGTTATGTAAGGTTTGTCAGAGTAGGCAGCGGTTTTCTACACAGAGACACCAGCACCACACTGCCGCACAGATCAAGGAATTGGGATGGGTCACGACTCACGGTTAGTTGACTGCAGGAAGCTTGCTTTTTCCCTCACTTTCCCGCTACTAAGCGTGCTGCCGCTTGGGTCAAGGAGGAGTGAGGACCAGCATTCATCTGTCCTACTCCTCCCTCCCCTCCACAAAATGGTTGGCGGACACTGCAAGGGCCAGTCACCGGACACCGGTGTCAGTGTACGGACACCTTGCCTATCCCTGATACTTATGTATCTCTATGTTAAAGCCCTTTACATGTCTTTTTCATACACCTGAGACCTCATTACTTTGAGCACTTATAACTTTTATTGCAACTTTTTGTACTAATTTGTAGGGTTTTTTTTAAAATAAACTTTATTATGAGAATTATGAGAGTTACAATACACTCTTGTCCTCACAATCAATAATAGCAAAGTGTTTAGACTTTTTACCAGTCTGTATATACTATTCAGTAAGAAAAATGCAAACACGTTGGATGCAAATGTTCTACTATTTATTTATACTGTTATTGTTAGTTTAATTGTGCTTTTAGATGTATTTTTGATGTGTTCAGTAACACTTTAATAAGTTCCAATAACATAACTTTCTATTTCAAAGGTTACTTGTTCTAATTCCATTAACAGTGAGGTAGCGCCCCAAATCAGCGCAAATGTGCTCCATAAGAAAAAAAAGGACAATTTTCTCACTATTGAATATTTTTAAATATTGTCAAAATCAATCTAGTTCTTTCCATGTGCTAAAAGCTGGATTGTTTCTTCTTTATCAGATCTGCATTCCCCATAATTGATGGATATTGTACTTTATATAGCTAAAATTGGCATTATCACAGAATGTTTGCCAAGTAGCTTTTAATCAGATGCAATTGTATAAAAAAGACTTAAAAAGACATTCTAGTCTAAAAACAGAATAATTGTTTTTGAGCATTTTATTTTTCTACACCTTTCTATTGTTTACTATCGGCTAGATTACGAGTTGTGCGGTAAGCTTAAAAAGCAGCGTTAACAGGTCCTAACGCTGCTTTTTTACGCCCGCTGGTATTACGAGTCTTGCAGGTATAGGTGTACCGCACACTTTTTTGGCCTTACCGCAAACCAACTTAGATAAATTTTGTAAAGCCTTTCTTCTATGGAACTTCCATAGCGCCGGTATTACGAGTTTGTCCTGGGAGGCCAAAAAGTGAGCGGCACACCCTACCCCGTCAAGATTCGTACCACATTTTAAGGTCAGTAGTTATAAATTGTATGTTACAACGCCGTAACATAAAACTCATAACTAAAGTGCTACAAAGTACACTAACACCCATAAACTACCTATTAACCCCTACACCGAGGCCCTCCCGCATCGCAAACACTATAATAACATTTTTAACCCCTTATCTGCCGCTCCGGACATCGCCGCCACTATAATAAACATATTAACCTCTAAACCGCCGTACTCACGCCTCGCAAACACTAGTTAAATATTATTACCCCCTAATCTGCTGCCCCCAACATCGCCGCCACCTATATTATACTTATTAATCCCTAATCTGGAGGACCACTTCTGTCGGCTTTGTTGAGGACATATTGCCGCTTGGATGAAGACTTCTCCTGGTAAGTGAATCTTCGGGGGTTAGTGTTAGGATTTTTTAAGGGTGTATTGAGTGGGTTTATTTTTTAGGTTAGGGCTTTGGGCTGCAATAGAGCGATAAATGCCCTTTTAAGGGCAATGCCCATCCAAATGCCCTTTTCAGGGCAATGGGGAGCTCTATTGCAGCCCAAAGCCCTAACCTAAAAAATAAACCCACCCAATACACCCTTAAAAAATCCTTAGGGGCGCTGTTTGTAAAAAAAAATTACAGGTAAAAGAGCTGATTTCTTTGGGGCAATGCGCCGCAAAAGGCCCTTTTAAGGGCTATTGGTATAGTTTAGTTTAGGCTAGGTTTTTTTTTTTTTTTTGGGTGGGCTTTTTTTATTTTGATAGGGCTCTTAGATTTGGTGTAATTAGTTTAAATATCTTGTAATTTGTTTTTTATTTTCTGTAATTTAGTGTTTGTTTTTTTGGTAATTTAGCTAATTTTATTTAATTTATTAAACTGTATTTAATTTAGGTAATTTATTTAATTGTAGTGTAGTGTTAGTTGTTAGTGTAACTTAGGTTAGGTTTTATTTTACAGGTCAATTTGTATTTATTTTAGCTAGGTAGTTATTAAATAGTTAATAACTATTTAGTAACTATTCTACCTAGTTAAAATAAATACAAACTTGCCTGTGAAATAAAAATAAACCCTAAGCTAGCTACAATGTAACTATTAGTTATATTGTAGCTAGCTTAGGGTTTATTTTATAGGTAAGTATTTTGTTTAAATAGGAATAATTTAGTTAATGTTAGGAATTTTATTTAGATTTATTTAAATTATATTTAAGTTAGGGGGTGTTAGGGTTAGGGTTAGGGTTAGACTTAGGTTTAGGGGTTAATAAATTTAGAATAGTGGTGGCGACGTTGGGGGTGGCAGATTAGGGGTTAATAAATGTAGGTAGGTTGCGGCGACATTGGGGGAGGGAGATTAGGGGTTAATAAATATAATGTAGGTGTCAGCGATGTTGGGGGCAGCAGATTAGGGGTTCATAAGTATAATGTAGGTGGCAGCAATGTCCGGAGCGGCAGATTAGGGGTTAATAAATATAATGCATGTGTCGGCGATGTCGGGGGTGGCAGATTATGGGGTTAATAAGTGTAAGATTAGGGGTGTTTAGACTCGGGGTTCATGTTAGGGTGTTAGGTGTAAACATAACTTTAGTTTCCCCATAGGAATCAATGGGGCTGCGTTACTGAGTTTTACGCTGCTTTTTGGCAGGTGTTAGACTTTTTCTCAGCCGGCTCTCCCCATTGATGTCTATGGGGAAATCGTGCACGAGCACGTACAACCAGCTCACCGCTGACTTAAGCAGCGCTGGTATTGGAGTGCAGTGTGGAGCTCAATTTTGCTCTACGCTCACTTCTTGCCTTTTAACGCCGGGTTTGAAAAAACCCATAATACCAGCACTGCAAGGAAGTGAGCGGTGAGAAAAAAACTGCACGTTAGCACCACACAGCTCATAACGCAAGACTCGTAATTTACCTGTATGTGTTAAACTCCTAAAAAAGGAGTAGTCAAAGTTGCACTTCTGGAGCACATCCATTCATCATATGGCTAGTGATTAGAGATTTTTTGGGTCTCAAGGAGTGATAAGGACCACGCTATACTCACCTGCTGTCAGGTCATGAGATACATTAAGAATTACGCTACCCATTCCAGCAGGGCTTGAGTTACAGATCATAGGCAGGCTAATTCTAGTATAACACCACAATGTCATGTTACTTTTAATGTATTAAATAAAAGCTGTGTTACAAGACAAATAGATAGATAGATAGATAGATAGATAGATAGATAGATAGATAGATAGATAGATAGATAGATAGATAGATAGATAGATAGATAGATAGATAGATATTCAAACAAACGAAAGGACAGACAGACAAACAGACCAACAGACAGATGGAAAAACAGACGGACAGAGGGACAGAGAGACAGATGGACCGAAGGACAGATGGATAGATGAACAGACATTCAGACAGACAGACACACAGATAGATAGATAGATAGATAGATAGATAGATAGATAGATAGATAGATAGATAGATAGAAAGATAGATAATAGATAGATAGATAATAGATAGATAGATATAAGTTATGGTGGAGAACAAAAAGTGAGATTAAAATCCTCCATTTCATAAAAGTAAGAGTTTAAAGGGACATCGACTCCAGAATTGTTATTGTTTAAAAAGATAGATAATCCCTTTATTATCCATTCCCCAGTTTTGCATAACCAACACGTTTAAATTAATTCACTTTTTACCTCTGTGATTACCTTATATCTAAGCCTCTGCAGACTGCCCCCTATTTCAGTTCTTTTGAAAGACTTGCATTTTAGCCAATCAGTGCCCTCTCATAAGTAACTCTACGGGTGTGAAAACAATGTTATCTATTTGGCACACATGAACTAACGCCATCTAGCTGTGAACACTGTCAAATGCATTCATATAAGAGGCAGCCAAGGGCTTTTAAATTAACATAATTAAGCTTTCAACTAAGAATACCAAGAGAACAAAGCAAATTTGATGCTAAAAGCAAATTATAAAGTTGTTTAAAATGACATGCCCTATTTGAAGCATGAAAGTTTAATTTTGACTAGACTGTCCCTTTAAGCATAATAGAAAAGGGATTTGTTTTAATAATCTTAACTATTCTCTCTTCTGGAGTTTTTTTGCTACCTCTATGGCCTGAATTTTTCAATAAGTATTATTAAGATTCTATTGTCTAGATTACAAGTCTTGCGTTAGCCTTAAAAAGCAGCTTTGAGAGGTCCCAACGCTGCTTTTTAACGCCCGCTGGTATTACGAGTCTTGCAGGTACAGGTGTACCGCTCACTTTTTTTTTGCGACTCGAGCATACCGCAAATCCACTTACGTAAATTGCGTATCCTATCTTTTTAATGGGATTTGCCTAACGCTGGTATTACGAGTCTTGGAAAAAGTGAGCGGTAGACCCTCTCCTGTCAAGACTCCTACCGCAATTAAAAGTCAGTAGTTAAGAGTTTTATGGGCTAACGCCGTAACATAAAACTCTTAACAAAAGTGCTAAAAAGTACACTAACACCCATAAACTACCTATTAACCCCTAAACCGAGCCCCCCACATCGCAAACACTTAAATACATTTTTTAACCCCTAATCGGCCGACTGGACATCGCCGCCACTTCAATAAATATATTAACCCCTAAACAGCCACACTCCCGCCTCGCAAACATCAGTTAAATTTTATTAACCCCTAATCGCCGACACCTACCTACATTTATTAACCCCTTAATTGCCGCCTCCACGTTGCCGCAACTATATTAAATGTATTACCCCCTAAACTTAAATAAAATTTAAAATAATCTAAATAAAATTACTACAATTAAATAAATTATTCCTATTTAAAACTAAATACTTACCTATAAAATAAACCATAAGATAGCTACAATATAACTAATAGTTACATTGTATCTAGCTTAGGGTTTATTTTTATTTTACAGGCAAGTTTGTATTTATTTTAACTAGGTAGAATAGTTATTAAATAGTTATTAACTATTTAATAACTTCCTAGTTAAAATAAATACAAATATACCTGTAAAATAAATCCATACCTAAGTTACAATTACACCTAACACTACACTATCATTAAATAAATTACCTAAATTAACTACAATTAATTGCAATTAAATTAAATAAACTAAATTACGGAAAAAAAAAACCACTAAATTACAGAAAAAAATAAAATAATTACATTTTTTAAAACTAATTACACCTAATCTAATCCCCCTAATAAAATAAAAAGCCCCCCAAAATAATAAAAATTCCTACCCTATACTAAATTACAAATAGCCCTTAAAAGGGCTTTTTGCGGGGCATTTCCCCAAAGTAATCAGCTCTTTTACCTGTAAAAAAAAAGACAATACCCCCCCCCCAACATTACAACCCACCACCCACACACCCAACCCTACTGTAAAATCCACCCAATACCCCCTTAATAAAACCTAACACTGCCCCCTTGAAGATCACCCTACCTTGAGATTTCTTCACCCAACCGGGCAGAAGTGGTCCTCCAGACGGTCCGAACTTTTCATCCTATACAGGCAGTGTTAGGTTTTTTTTCAGCCGAATCAGCCCCATTGATTAATATGGGGAAATCTTGCACAAGCACGTTTTACCAGCTCACCACTAACGTAAGCAGCGCTGGTATTACAGTGAGATGTGGAGCTAAATTTTGCTCTCCGCTCACTTTTTTGCGGCTAACGCCGGGTTAAAAAAACTGTAATACCAGCGTTGTTTGTAGGTGAGCGGTGAGCATAAACTGCTCGTTAGCCCCGCAAGCCTTACCAACAAAAACTCGTAATCTAGCCGTATATTTTTACAATGAGCAGTTAATAGGCAATTTATCACTTTGTATAATTATATCTCACACCTACATATATTAGACTACAATGACATTTAATGAGATTCATGGCAAACTCCAAATGACATATTACTTGTCCCCTTATTGTAAATGTCTCAAGGCATATAAATGTGCAGAAATTGCACTATACGAGTTAGAGCATTACATACATAGCAAATTACATTTCTATTTCGTAGTTGTGTAGTAAATTACTCTATCCCCATTTTACGTAAAGCATCAACATCAGACTTCACTGATAAGCCTTCAAATTTTTTTTTGAAAAAAACTGAAAAATGGAAGCAAATTCCATAATTGTAAATTTCACATACATACTTAAATTGTTTAAACAATATCATTGTTTAGATATAACTTTTTATTTATGTATCTACTATTTTTTATAATATATTGTAATATTTAATCTGCAAACAAATGGTAGAGCAATGGAATTTGGTGGTAATTTACAAATAAATGACTAGACATGTGCAGCAGAGAAAAATTTGGTGTGTCTGAAATGAATGCTGAATATTCATGGAACATTTACATTTATTTTGGTTAAATGAAAGTAAATGTTCCTTTTCTACAGGTGAAAGAGTTTACCTGTGTAGCATTATAGTTACCTCTAGCATGCTGGAGAGCTCTTCTTCATAGAGTTCCAGGCTTTAATAGGAGGCTTAGCAAGGCGGATCCCAGGGCCTGTTCCAAAAGACCTTCTCCTTTAACACAGGCATTGAGATCTGCCATGCTAAGCCTCTTATTAGGGCTCTATATAGAAGGGTCGAGATTAGCACAGCTCTTCAACATGCTAGAGGTAAGTATTGTAATCCCTAAGGGTAATTTAAAGAAAATTAATGAATCCCGATGAATTTTGTTAGCATTTTTTTGTTTTCTTTAAATTTAGTTGGTGCATTCGTTCAGATATTAATTTCTAAACTAAAACAATATTTGTTTTTCGTTACAAATTTGCATTTTTTTTTATTATTATTATTTATTTAACATATTTTGCAGCACTATCCATTGGTACAATTGATATAAGTAAAACAGTGATACAATACTTGTAAGAGACAAGACAAAGTTTGACAAACTATACAGGAGGAATTGAGGACCCTATTCCCATGTGGATTTACAATCTAGAAGGGTAGGAGGGTTAAAAAAGGAGGTCACGACTACAAGGGTGAGAATCATGTTAATACATTGTTAGATGACAGCAATAATCAGATAAGTGAAATTAATTTGTTACTGAGTTGGGTGGTAGGTTTCTTTAGGGAGCATTTAAAAGAATGTGAATTTGAGGAAAGCTTGACAGAGCAACCAAGTGCGTTCTATTGGGTTGGTGCTGCATGTGAGAGCTCCTGCAGTCTAGCATGAGAAGAGGTGATAATAGAAGCTGCAAGGAGCAAGTCATTGTTGAGTGTTTGGGGGGTGGAGTAAACTTGTTGATTAGTGAGAACAGGTAGTGGGGAGTCACGTTGGCAAGGGCTTTAAAAGTCAGGGAGAACATTTTTTATTTAATTCTGATGTAAATTGTGAGTCAGTGAAGGGACTTGCAGAGAGGTCCAGCAGCTACAGAGCAAGGGGAAAGTTCAATTAGCCTGGCAGAGGCATTTAGAATGGATTGAACGGGGGATAGAGGAAGACCAGTAAGTAGCTTTTTGCAGTAGTCAAGTCGGGAAATTGCAAGGGAGTAGATTAGTTCCTTAGTGGTGTCAGCACTCAGAAACAGATGAATTTTGGAAATATTGTGTAGGTGGTTGCAGCAGGATGAAGACAGAAATCGAATGTGGGGGATGAAGGACAGATTAGAGTCAAGTATAACTCTGAGGAAGCAGACTTGGAGTGATGGGTAGATAGTGATGACGTCAACAGTGATAGTAAAAGTCAGAAATAGGAGCAGAGCTAGAGGGGGATTAAAAGGAGCTCAGTCTTGAATATTTTAATCTTTAGGTGTTGAGAGGCCTTCCAGGAAAAAATGCCGCTGGGGGAGAAAGAGCAAAGGTGGAGAGGTAGATCTAGGTGTTATCAGCATAAAGGTGATATTTGAAGTCATAGCTGTTAATAAGTTTACCCAGTGAATAAGTATATATGGAGAAGAGTAAAGGAGCAAGGAAAGAGCTTTAAGGTACTCCAACTGACAGAGACATTTAAGAGGAGGAGTCGCCAGCAAATAACACAGAAAAGGTCCCTGTTAAACAGATAAGAGTGGATCCAAGAGAGCAGTGTCACAGAGACCAAGAGAGCAGAGAGTCTGTAGGATGAGGGGGTGGTCAGCTGTGTTGACAGCAGTTGAGAGGCCAAGTAATATAAGTATAGAGCAGTTGCCGTTACTTTTAGCAGAAAGACGATCGTTAGTAACCTTGGTGAGGGCAGTTTCAGTTGAGTGTTGGGTATGGAATGAATGCACATGTTTATAAATATGTAGAAGAATGATAAAAGGAACATGAAAAAAAGTTTTATCCTTGTGTTAATATCTGAAATATTTATATCTAATAAATTAATATTATAATATAGTTATAACACAGTTCAAGTAAACAACTACTATTCTGATTTAATTGCCTAAAAATATTTTACTGCAACAAAAAGTTGTAACAGTATGCATAAGGTGTAAATAATCATAGCATACAATTCATTTTCTATCAGTTTTGTTAAAATAAATGAGTTAATAATTTATCTTATTCAAAATAAGGGGTAAATAAATGCTCATGATTTTTTAATTTGTGTATCAAACAGACACAACAGGCTCATGAATCAAATAAAAATTTAAATGTCTAAAAGCCTGTGTTGATAATGCTTTAGCAGATAATCCTAAAATGATAGTTGTTGTTATTATTATTATTTATTTGTATAGCGCCACCAAATTCCATAGCACTGGAGAAAATAATATAAACTATATTAGAGCTTCATATTCTTTAATTATATTTTAGAATTTATTAATTTATGAATGCAATCATTTATTTTATTTTAAATATGTTCATTTTCCTTTAAAGGGACAGTCTAGTCAAAATTAAACTTTCATGATTCATATAGGGCATTTATTTTTAAACAACTTTTCAGTTTACTTTTATCATCATTTTTGCTTTGTTCTATTGATATTCTTAGTTAAAAAAATAATCTTAGGTAGGCTTTGATGTTAATTTCTAAGCCCTTGAAGGTCGCCTCTTCTCTGAATGCATTTTGATATTTTTTCACAACTAGAGGGTGTTAGTTCATGTATGCCATACAGATAACATTGTGCTCACGCCTGTGGAGTTACCTAGGAGTCCGCACTTATTGCCTAAAATGCAAGTCTGTCAAAAGAACAGAAATAAGGGGCAGTCTGCAGAGGCTTAGATACAAGGTAATCACAGAGGTAAAAAGTATATTAATATAACTGTGTTAGTTATGCAAAGCTGGGGAATGGGTAATAAAGGGATTATCTATCTTTTTAAACAATAAAAATTCTGGTGTAGACTGTCCCTTTTACTCATGAAAGGAAAAAATTGCATCGCCTTTTAAAAAAAAAAAAAAAATGTGTTGATGTTTTACATTGCAACTAAGGGGAAGGTTACAAAAAAAAACACCATGCAGAACTTTTTTTTTAATATTATATTGTAATTATGTGTACCACCTTCACATCTCAATCGCAGATTAGCAAGATAAACAACTCTACAGTTTACCCCAAATTTTTCTCCCCTTTAAATTGTTCCCAATGATTAATTTTACCTGATGGAGTGTTTTAAATTGTTTACAAGTAGCTCCTTTACACCTATTTTGGCATTTGAAATAGCTGATTTAGCCTGTGGTATCCCAAGCTATACTGAAAGTTTCTATACTGTAGTATATTCTATTAAATAGCCTAAGTAAACACAGCCAGCAAAAGAGATTACACTCTCAGTGGGGGGCATGATAGTTAAGTAATAAAATTATAATTTTCCATTGTTCTCTCTAAGTATTGAGCTTTAGTTTTCTATATAAATATAAGATAAGGAAGCAAGTCTGTGTACATAAAAGTGATAACATAATGAGATCTGATATTATCTGAAGCTCAACCCATTTTAATAGGGGGTGATTTAAAAGCACAAAACCTACTACTTCATATACACAAATAAACCGAAAAATGCAATTTCTCATAAAATTGTATACTCTGCAGCTGGTATAACTGAAAATATATATTGAAAATACATCCATATAAAACAATTTTACAGTGTACTGTCCCTTTAAAATCTGAAATTATTTGAAGGACCTCAAAGTTCTGACAAGCCTTCTTAGATCATCAGCTCATAGAGCTTTAGAGAATCAGGTCCTAAATGTCTAAGGGCCAGATTATGAGGGGAGCGCAAACATTTGCACGTGAACAATAAGGGGTTTATTGTGGGTGTTTACGCATGTTGGGCTTATGGCTCATATTACGAGTTAAAAGTAAATGTGGTTACTTGAGTGCAATCACGATTTACTCTTGAGTGATAACCGCATCATCAGAGCTCTGGATAACTGTTTTGCAAAATAAAAAACTGTCACAAAACACATCAAAAATGCATTACAAAGTACAGTTACACTCATAATAACACTGTATATGTTTATATGTGTATACATATGTATTTATATAAACACATAAATACATATGTACACATATATAGACATATAGACATATACTGTATATATATATATAAGTTCATTGGAGCCATTTACAGTTAAGTAGATTAAAAAGCATATTTATGCAATATTCATTTTTAATAAAGTATTATACTGTGTATTTACTGCAATTATTTCACATTTCAATGTTCTGCACATAGCAGAAAATGTTCTATGTATTTATAAATAGATATTCCTATCTATATCTTTATATATCTATACCTATATATAATCATGTTCATATTTTCATGTTGGGTTAGTGCACATAAGAATATGTGAATGGAATAGCACGAAAGTAGGGTGTTATGTTTTTTCCACTTTTTTGTCTCCATTGACTTCTTTATGAGAATACGTGAACACGCACGCAATATTCGGCTTTTTGTGCTCATCGGCTTAGCACGAGATGAAAACTATTTACTTTCAATTGATAATACAAACGCAACCTAACGAGCGCAAAAAAAGTTTTTAGTTTTTTTTTTGTTTTGTTTTTTTGTTAAAACTAGAAAGACTTATGCAGTATTTATTGAAGAGAGGGAGATGAAAAAAAACTGTCATATCTATTGAAGTAGGTTAATATTCTGAATAAGTTAATTTCAAGTTTCCTCATCTTTAGAAAACATAATATTTATTTAAAAATGTTTGTTTTTGTTTTTTAGTAGAAGTATTAAAGGGGCAGTCTACTTGAAAATTGTTATTATTTAAAAATATAATCAGTTTATTACCCATTCCCCAGTTTTGCATAACTAACAGCTAGATTACGAGTTTTCAGTGCTATAGGGAAATTACTGACCGCCACAAAAGCGGCGTTATTTCACCTCCCTATAGTGCTGCTATTACAGATTTTGAAAAAGCAGGCTTGTGCGGGCGATATGGTTGCGTTGAGCTCTATACCGCACCGAAATCAAGGGCTGCTTTGACGTGCTTGTGCACAATTCCCCCATAGACATCAATGGGGAGAGCCAGCAAAAAAGAAGCATAACGCGCCTATGATCGCATAAACAAAAGCTCTGTAACACAGCCCTATTGATGTCTACGGGGAAAGAAAAAGTTATGTTTAAACGTAACACCCTAACAGAAAAACCACGTCTAAAAAACCCTAATCTGCCGCCCCTGATATCACTGCCACCTACATAATGTTATTAACACACAATCTGCCGTTCCCGATATCGCCGCCACCTACATTACAGTTATTAACCCCTAATCTGCCGCCCTCAATGCCGCTGCCACTATACTAAAGTTATTAACCCCTAAACCTCTGGCCTCCAACATCACTAACACTAAATAAATATATTAACCCCTAAACCTAACCCTAAGCATAACCCTAACCCTAACGTAACCCTAAGCCTAAGTCTAACCCTAACACCCCCTAACTTAAATATAACTAAAATAAAGCTAAATAAACCTTACAATTATTACCTAAATAATTCCTATTTAAAACTAAATACATACTTACCTGTAAAATAAAACCTAAGCTAGCAACAACATAACTTATAGTTATATTGTAGCAAGCTTAGGTTTTATTTTTATATCACAGCTAAGTTTGTAGTTATTTTAACTAGGTAGACTAGTTAGTAAATAGTTATTAACTATTTAATAACTACCTAGTTAAAATAAATACAGTTACCTGTAAAATAAAACCTAGCCTGCCTTACACTAAAAACTAACATTACAATAAAATAAAATAAATTAAATTATTAAAATACAATTTTCTAATTTGCAAAAAAAAATAAACACTAAATTACAAAAAATAAATAACCACATTAAAAATAAAAACAAATTACTCCTAATCTAATAGCCCTAGCAAAATAAAAAAGCCCCCCAAAATAAATAAAACCCTAGCCTACACTAAACTGCCAATCGCCCTTAAATGGGCCTTTTGCGGGGCATTGCCCCAAAGAAATCAGTTATTTTACCTGTAAAAAAATACAAACACCCCCAACAGTAAAACTCACCACCCCCCAAATAAAAACCTCTCTAAATAAACCTAAGCTAACCATTGCCCTGAAAAGGGCATTTCAATGGGCATTGCCCTTAAAAGGGCATTTAGCTCTTTTACATTGCCCAAATCCTAGCTAAAAAAAAAACACCAAAAAAACCCTTAAAAAAAACCTAGCACTAACCCCCGATAATCCATTTACAGTTATTGAAGTCCAGACATCCATCCTCCTCCAGCCGTGAAGTCCTCATCCAAGCGGAAAGAAGTCTTCATCCAGGAGGCCTCTTCGATCTTCATCCACCTGGTGAAGTCCTCATCCAAGCAAGAAGGCGTCTTCATTTAGACGGCATCTTCTATCTTCATTCATCCGGCATGGAGCGGGTCCAACTTCAAGACATCCGGCGCGGAGCATCCTCTTCTTACGGTCGTCATTGGAAAATGAAGGTTCCCTTTAAGTGATTTCATTCAAGATGGCGTATCTTATATTCCTATTGGCTGAAAGATTTCTATTGGCCAATAGGAATTAAAAGGGAAAAATCATATTGGCTGTTGCAATCAGGTTGGTTGGGTGGTGGGTTTTACTATTGGGGGTGTTTGTAAAATAAAATTCAGGTAAAAGAGCTGATTTTTTTTTTGGGCAATGCCCCACAAAAGGCCCTTTTAAGGGCCATTGGCAGTTTAGTGTAGGCTAGGGTTTTTTTTTTATTTGGGGGGGGGGGCTTTTTTATTTTGATAGGGCTATTAGATTAGGAGTAATCATTTATTTTTTATCATTTCGTGTTTTTTTGTGTTTTTTTAAATAGTTTTTATTTAGAAATTGAATTTACATAAATAGTAGGACAGCTACTAGGATGACAACTCGTAAACACAAAAACAGTAAGTATATATGGACAGGATCAGGTAAGTGTCAGTATCTAGTTCAGCGTCCATTTCTAAGCAACAGAGTCCAATAAAAGCCAAGTTGAGTTGAGAGGTCCTCTGGGAATGTAACTGACAATAATCCAAGTCCACATATTATAGTCCTTAGTAAATGATAAATAGCCATAAGGGGCACATAATAGAATTCACTACCACACGTTTATATATATTAGTCTGCTGGAACATTTTAGTGTAATAACATTTTCAAGAAAAACAAGTGATCCCTCACACAACTTAGAAGAACTTAGTACAACAGTTACAAGCAAACATGTTGAGTGAGCTATAATCATTTCTACATAAAGGTTATTGAATTTAGATTTTTGTGTTCTGGCTTCCATAAAGGAAACTCTCTAGGTGTCTATGTAACCAGTTCCAGAAGGGATGAGTGACCTGGGGGGGGGGGGGGAGAGGGGGGGTGTAGTGAGGGGTCCAGATAGGGTGTATAAGGCTCACCACAAGGTGAGGAGAAGGAGAATTTAGACCTTGTCAACTATATCCAGTGTTTCATTGTAGTGGAACCATGGTTCCCAAATATCCCAGAACAGATCTTCTTTGTTCAAAGTAAGATAAAAACTTCTTTCCATTTTAGCAAAGTATTTTATTGTCTCATGTATTGCTGAAATCTTAGGGGGTGCAGACTGTTTCCAGGCCATAACTATACAAAGTTTCATAGCCGTTAAAATGAAGATGACCAGTTTAGATTGAGATTTTGGAATTTTGGGAGGGAAAATATGTAACAGGGCTATTTCAGGTTTCTGTGGTAAAGTAATCCCCATGTCTTTAAATATTTGAAACACCTGTCCCCAGCAAATGGCAAGTGCTGGGCAGTTCCACCAAATGTGGAGGTCTGTGCCTCTCTCTCCACAGTTTCTCCAGCACAAGGGGGAATGGTTTAGGAACATCTGTGAGAGTCTAGCTGGGGTGTAGTACCATCTCAGAAGGATTTTCATATAGGATTTGATAGAGTTTGCCCAGTGTAGGGTTTTCTTTGTGAGGAGGGTCGCTTGTTGAATCTTTATCTAGGATAGTAATGAACATGTCATATTCCCAAGCTCGAAGTTGCCAGATCCTGTCAGAATTACAAGATGCTTGTATCATAGCGTAATGCCATGAGAGGGTACTGGGTAATTTAGTGTTGGATTGCCACATTTTTTCCCAATTAGTATATGGGCGCCAATTTGATTTGAGAAATCCCCATGATAATAACCATTTATATAGTCTGGTACACTCAAATGGGAACCAAGGGGGGGGGGATTCGGAACAGGAAGAGCAAAGTCTCTTGGTAAAGGTAAGGTGTCACCTACATAGAACTGGGAAACTGTTTGTACGTTTCATGTCTTCCAGTGGATACCATGGGTATCCAGGAGATTAGTAAGAAGACCCTGTATTTAATGTACTGGTGAAGGATGGGGTGCTGTGTCAGATAGGTGTCTAAGGGAGTGCCAAGCTCTTAGATTTTCCAGCACAATTTCATTTTTAATTTATGTTACTCCTAAGTAGTAAGTTGGAATCCAGGGAAGGTCACTGAGGCCTAGCTCTAATGGTAAGCCTGCTCGTTCTATAGCCTTCCACCTTTGCGGTTCTCCTTTGTCTGACTATGCAGATATATGTGTGTGAAACGGGCGGCCTCATAATAGTGGGAGATATTAGGCATAGCAATCCCTCCTTGATCATATCTTTTTTGTAATATTTTCCCTGCTTTTCTCGGCCTTGAGAATCCCCATATATAGGTCTGAAATAAGGAGTGGAATTTGTTCAGTCATATCTTAGAGAGATTAAGAGGTAGGAATCTGAGATTTTGGGAAGGATTGTCATCTTTAACGAGGCTATATGGCCTAACCATGAAATTTCATGTAATTTCCATGAATTTAATAGGGAAGAGATTTCACGGAAGAAATTATTGTAGTTTTTGTCCTTTACTAATTTTAGGTCTGGGCCTAATTGTAGCCCTAAATGTCTGATTGTATCTGTAGACCACTGGAAATCATACGTTGTTTGCAAAATATCCAATTCAAATTCAGGGATATGGATGGGCAGAGCTTCTGTTTTGGAGATATTTATTTTATAATAGCTATATTTACTAAAGCTTTTTATAATATCAAATACTGCTGGATTAGATAGGAATAGCGTTATATCGTCCGCAAAAAGTGCAATCTTCTCACTCACCTGACTTACTGAAACTCCGCAGATTTGTGGTGAATTACAAATGGCTTGAGTGAGGGGTTCAATAGCCAGGGTGAAGATTAAGGGTGACAGGGGACAGCCCTGTCGTGTACCATTTGTTATGGGAAACTCCGTGGAGGTAAATCCTAGGCCCTTGGCTATGGTCGATGGGTTGGATAGCTCAAATAATTTCCCGTGGGAATCCAAATTGGTGTAGTACCAAACATAAATATTTCCATCTAACCCTGTAAAATGCTTTTTCCGCATCTAGAGACAGGGCCAGCATGGAATGTTTTAGTCTAGAGGATTCTGAAAGAAAATGTAAACCCTACTTGGTCTGGGTGTGTAAGTCTGGGGAGGAGAAGATATAGGCGGTTAGCCCAGAGTTTGGCATATAATTTAGCATCCAGGTTTATCAGCGAGATAGGTCTATAGCTGCTACATTGGGCAGAATCTTTTCCTTGCTTCGTTATGGCCAGGATAGTGGCTTGTAAAAATTATTTTCTAAGCGATCCTTGATCTCGAGCCTCTGCAAATAATTTCAAGAGGGTCGAACTTAGATGAACTCGGAACATCTTGTAGAACTCTGCCGAGTAGCCATCTGGGCCTGGAGCTTTATTATTTTGCATATGTTTAATGGCTGTATTAAGTTCAGTTATTATGAAAGGCGTTAATAGCTCTTTTCTGGCTGAATTGGTAAGAGAGGGGAGTTTTAGTTTATCTAAGAATGAGATAATATCTTTTGGTGGCGATTCTGACTTGTCTGTGGTCAATTTGAGGTTATACAGTTTAGAGTAATAAGTAGTGAACGCCTCACCAATATCTCTAGGGGAAGTGACCTTGGTGTCTCCTCTATCTATTTCCAGAATTCTAGTGGCTGCTGTTCTACCACGTAGCTTATGGGCCAACAGGGCAGAATCTTTGTTGCCCTGGTAATACATTAATTGTTTGAAGTGTGTGAAAGCGACCTTAACCCTTTCTAATTCTTTTTCGGCAATTTGATCTCTTAAGACTTCAATTTCTGACGCCAATTGTATTGTAGGAGAAGACTTATTGATGGATTCTTTCTACTTTAATGAAGAGACCAAAAGGCCTAATGGGGCACTTTTCTTAGCCCTCATGGATGCTTGTTTTTGTATGCAGATACCTCTGGCATATGCTTTTAGGGAGGCCCATAAGATCTGATATGAGATCTGAGGGTCTTCATTGATCAACAGGAATTCTGTAATAGAAGTCTGGAGAGAGGTTTTAAATTCCTGGTTATGGAGCAACTTTTTAGGAAGTTTACAGGGAGGATTTAGTCATGTCAGTAGTGAGAGTGAAAAGTAACACATCATGGTCAGACCACGAACAAACTCGTACACGCGATGTACTAGCTCTGTTGAGGATCCATGAATCAGTAAAAAGTCATCTAACCTAGTCATCTAACCTAGAGTATGTGTTGTGGGTCTAGAGAAGAATGTGTAATCTTGCTCTCCTGGGTGTAGTGCTCGCCATACATCATATAGATTATAGTGCGCAATATGGTATTGGAATTTAGTAGCTGTGTTTACTTTATATGAATCTATGTCTTTATTGAGTTGGACCCGTTTATCCTTTGATGGGTCCCAAACCATATTAAAATCACCCCCTAAGACCATTGTTCCAGCCTTGACCATTTCAACCCTGGAGAGAAGAGTTTTCAAAAAATGGGGCTGGGATTGGTTAGGGGCATAAATATTTACTGATGTAAACAAAGAACCATTCAATTTACAGATTAGTATTAGCGTTCTACCCTGGTCATCCTTTTCATCATATATATATTCAAAACTTATTGACCTATGAATTAAGACTGCAACACCCCTTGACTTCTCAACAACGGAGGAGTAGAATTGTATAGGGTATTCAGAGGATCTGAACGGGTCGGGTGAGATTCTAGCCAATGGGTCTCTTGTAAGAAGATAATGTGAGCTTTAAGGGATTTCATAAGATTTGTCAGCAGGCTACATTTAGTTGGCAAATTTAGGCCTTTACCATTTAGGGTGGCAAATGTCAGGTTTTCACAGGTTTCACCCATAGTTGACAAGGTCCAAAGATAGAGGAGAAATAGAAGTTAGGGTCTATTTGGATTTGGGAGGTGGGTTGGGGATCGGGAAGGGGATCACTCACCACATCTGGAAGAGCTATGAATGATCAGCCTGCTCACTTGAACATTTCTGGAGGAAAGATAGGATCTGGTCATCAGTTCTGTAGGTATGACAGTTAAAAAGACAATTAGATATCTTGAATTGTACACTATCACTGGCGTGTTATATTAATTAGGTTAACAGCTGTTATTTCTAAATTTCAAGTTCCTGTTTACCAAAAACAATCAATAGTTAGGCTATAATTAGCCCTTAATATTATGGGCCAAGTGTTATATACGGTAGAGGATTTTCTAGAAAGGGTGGTATGCTGTTCCACCCGTGGAAGAGGTACACCTGCAATGAAGAGTGACCTCCTCGGTCCCCGTAACAGGGGATAGTACTGTCAGTGTTTCTGAGGGGGGTTATATTACTGTAAAAAGTAACCGAGGTGGTAAACTGGCACCTCAAGGAGGAGGGGAATAAGAATAAGTAAAGCTATTTATACTTTAAAGTATTTTAGTGCAAAGTTGCATAAGTAGAAATATAAATATTGTAAAGGAATATGTATACACCATGAACATCCTATGCTAAGTACATAGTCAACTGTCTATTTTTTCTCCCTGTACATCATCCTAGGTAAGGGTATAGGTTAATGGTTAATGGGTCTGTTGATTGAAGATAGCTCCTCTGGACTATGTGACTGGTCTTGGCGGTATGGCCGGAATGTCTTAGCCAGGCCAATAGGGCCTTGGAGTTGTGAAAGTTTAACAACATTAAACTAGTGAGTTAACTAATTGTAGAGTGTCGTAACCTGGGCAAGAAGAGCTTGTCGGGTGATATCAACATACCTAGGTCAATGGATTTTTGTAGCTAGTAAGGTTTAGCGTTACTAGATTAGTGAATGAGCCAGGTGGAGAGTGTTGAAATCTGTGGTGATGTAACCTGTTCAATAGAACATTGTTGACCCCAAAATTAATAGTATTGGAGTAAGAAATATATAACTTATCAATGATATCAATACTATCCTAAATCATTAACAGATCATGGTCTAATAAATGTGTAACAGGAAATATAATGATACAGTGGAGATAACTAGGACATTAGACAGTTAACTATGTAGTAGAATACAATGAAATACTATAAATATACTTAAGACATTATGTAGCTCATCGCTGCGGCAGAGGGCACCACTTGGGTGCCTGTGGGTGAAGTGTGGATACAGGAGTTTATCTTGATTCTTGATCCGGAGATAATGACAAGTCCCAATTTTTAAGAAGATCTAGGCCTTCCTTTGGAGTCATTATGGTATGGGTGGAACCATCCTTAGAAACTATGAGTTTAGTGGGGTAACCCCAACGGTACCGAATGTTACCTTTCCATAAGGTCTGGGTGATAGATCTAAATTTCCTTCTTTTTTTGAGGGTATATGTTGAGACATCTGGGAATATTAACACTTGCTGAAATTTTGATGGTAAGGTTGGGCGGTTGGCCATCTCACAAAGAATTCTTTCTTTATGGGTGAAGAAAGGCACTCTGGTCAGCACGTCTCTTGGTTTATCCTGAGAGACATTTTGTGGTCTGGGGACTCTATGGACTCTGTCTAGGATGAGACCAGGGGGGTCCAGTGTAGGTAGAAGGTGTTGGCATAATTCCAGGATGTACTGCTCCAGTTCAGCTGATCCAACTTCTTCCGGTACTCTTCTGAATCTTAAATTATTGCATCTAGACCTGTCTTCCATATCAGCCATATTTAATTCAAAGTCTGAAATCTGGATAGACAGGTTCTGAGAATAGGACAGGAGATTAGCATGATCAATGGCTAAGTCTTCATGTTTCCGTTCAAGACATCAACTATATTGGAGGCCAAATTATCAGTTTGCAGGTGTTGGGAGTAAATACTGTTCTCTGAATAATTTTTGTCCACAGAGGAATGGGTGCACCTTGGTGATAGGGAATTTGTAGAAGGCTGGTCTTTGAAATGGTCTGCTACTGTTCTTTTTTATGGGGTGTCACTTTAGGTTTTCTTTTAGCAGCTTGAGACATATTATTTGAGTATGGAGGGAGTCCAAGTTTAGTCACATGGAGGATAGGTGTGCATAGTGATCAACTCAATGTTAGAAATAATAGGTATGAATATGGAAATACCATCCCCCCGGGTGCCAGCTTGATAGTGTACACCAACATCATTAGCACAGAGAGAGCCTGTATAGAATTAAGGCAAGGAGAAGGTAGGCAACCATATGCTGAGGGTCTGCAGCCCCAAAACTTTTCAGTACTGGTTTGTTACTTATGGAAGTCTCTTAGCCTTGGTTAGTGCAAGCAGTCTGAAATGTTTGTTTGTTTGAGAGGTAGTAGTAGTTCAGTCTTTATTAAATAGTATATTTTAGAGTCTGCGGATTGTTATGGGGCCTTTCTTTATAGTTAGTGTATGTAAAGATGGCGATTTTCCCACCAGTTACCCCTCGCCAATGATGTTTTCACTGCTTCTCTATATTTGGCTTATGTAAAGTATGACCTTGAACCGGATCTAAGGCTCCTTGTTTTAGATGATATTTGAGTCAGGTAGTGTTACACTTGGCAGTGTGTTGGCCTGTAGCTTTGTGCTCTTAAATCATAGGTAACCATTGTTATTGGCTCACATATGTTCACCCCTGGATCTGTCTGGTAGCTTACCGGGTGGTATCCTGGGTGTATCCGAAGTTACAACCTGTTTGGAGTGGTTGTGAGTTCCGGAGTAGGCCACAGCCGCGGTCTTTCCTAGTATTGTACCGGTCAGGCTGATTCCGGAAGTTTACAACTCGCTCAGGTCCCACCAAACCCGCACAACGAGTGCTCTATCCAGCACAGTCAGGAACCTAAGGGTCTTTACTTCAGCCTATGTCCAGTGGTTCACCTTAATTTAGTGTTTATTAGGTATTTTTAAGACAGAGCTCTCTACAAATGCTGCTGTTCAGATCGACGGCTAGCTCCGCCCCCCGATCATTTCGGTTTTAATTTTTTGTAATTTAGTGTTTATTTTTTTTGGTAATTTAGAAAATTGTATTTTAATAATTTAATTTATTTTATTGTAATGTTAGTTTTTAGTGTAAGGCAGGTTAGGTTTTATTTTACAGGTAACTTTGTATTTATTTTTACTAGGTAGTTATAAAATAGTTAATAACGATTTACTAACTAGTCTACCTAGTTAAAATAAATACAAACTTAGCTGTAAAATAAAAATAAAACATAAGATAGCTACAATATAACTATTAGTTATTTTGTAGCTAGCTTAGGTTTTTTTTTTTAAAGGTAAGTATGTATTTAGTTTTAATTAAGTACTATTTAGGTAATAATTGTAAGGTTTCTTTAAATTTATTTTAATTATATTTAAGTTAGGGGGTGTTAGGGTTAGGGTTAGATTTAGGGTTAGGGTTACTATAGGGTTAGAATAAGGGGTTAATATATTTATGTAGAGTTAGTGATGTGGGAGGTCAGAAGTTTAGGGTTTAATCATTTATTTTAGTATATTTCATTGTGGGTGGCTTGCGGTTTAGTGGTTGATAGGTTTCTTATAGCGGCGGTGTGGGCGGACAGCAGATTTGAGGTTAATAATCTTTAACTAGTGTTTGTGATGCGGGAGGGCGGCGGTTTAGGGGTTAATAGGTTTATTATAGTGGTGACGATGTTGGTGAACGGCGGAATAGGGGTTAATAAAAAAAATAGTGGCGGCGATGTCGGGAGCGGCAGATTAGGGGTTAATAAATGTATTATAGTGTTTGCGATGCGGGAGGGCCTCAGTTTACATACATAGTAGATAAGGTTGAAAAAAGACTGAAGTCCATCGAGTTCAACCTATACAATTCTAAAATACTTTCAAAAAGCTCCAGTTAAGCTTAAATAAACCGAGTAAAAGGTGACCCATTTAATACTAGCAATCATATCCATAAATTTTGTTTATATTCCGAAATGTATCCAGACTATTTTTATGATGAAATATTCTTTATTATTATCAGGATCACAAGGTAAAGTACATAACAAGACATTTTTCATAACTGAAGAGGGAACATATACTGGCGTCACCACTCCATCCTTAATATTTATACAGAAAGAGAAACTTGTGTTGTGACCAATGTACAATCTCATCAGATAAACTCCTGTCATCCTCCCTCCCCACTTCCCTTCCCTGTGATCCCTTCTTATTTTGTTAAGTAAAACACCCTCCGTAATAACAAAACCCTGTTCTGGTCTCAACCAACCGTACCAGAACTAACCAAATTTTCCTGTGGTACTTGAAAACTGACATTTTTCCCATTTTTACTCCTGTCCTGTCTCTTCTCTACTTACTGAGCTATTTACCTATTTCAGGTGAGATATCCAGACTATTTTTAAATGTATCTAGGGTATTGGCATTCACTACCTCCTTTGGTAATGAGTTCCACAGTTTTATTGCTCTTACAGTGAAAAAAATGTTTCCATTGCAGGAGATTAAATCTCCTTTCCTCCAACCTTAAATTGTGACCTCTTCGTCAGAAACAATTTTCTTGGAATAAACAGAGCTTCTGCCATCTCTGTATATGGGCCTTGAAAATATTTATATAAAGTAATCATGTCACCTCTCAAGCGTCTTTATTCTAAAGAAAGCAGACCCAGTTTGGCTAGCTAGGTTTGGTAGTTTATGGGTGTTAGAGTACTAACACTTTAGTTATGAGTTTTATGCTACAGATTTGTAACGTAAAACTCATAACTACTGACTTTAGATGGCTGTACGGATCTTGTCGGTAAAGGGTGTACTGCTCACTTTTTGGCCTCCCAGACAAACTCGTAATTCCGGCGCTATAGAAGTCCCATTGAAAAAGGAGGTACTGATGTTGCGTGACGGCCAAAAAGGTGTGCGGTACACCTATAACAACAAGACTTGTAATAGTGGTGTTAGGGAAAAAGCAGCATTATGAAGCATAACAATGCTTTTTCACTCATAACGCAAAACTCGTAATCCAGCTGTAACACTTTTATAATAATATTCTTTTTACCTCTGTGATTACCTTGCAACTAGGTCTCTGCAGAGTGCCCCCTTATCTCAGTGCTTTTTTTATAAATTTGCATTTTGGCCAGTTAGTGCTGATTCATGTGTAGCTCTACAGGAGTGAGCACAATGTTATCTATATGGTACACATGAACTAGCAATGTCTGGTTGTGAAAAGCTAATAAAATTAAATGAGATAAGAGGAAACCTGCAAGGACTTAGAAACAAGCACAGGTTTAACGGTTTAGAGGTTTTAACGAAACATTAACCCCCCATTTCAGACAGAAACCTCCCCAAAAGACCAGAGCATTTTTAGCATTTTTGCCATCACTACATTTAAACAGAAATAGAGCCTTTTTTATATTTACCTAGCAAAACTGTATATATATTTTTTAGTAGAAAACCCAAAGTATTGTTCTAGGCCCATTTTGGTATATTTCATGCCACCATTTCACTGC
This sequence comes from Bombina bombina, assembly GCF_027579735.1. Classification (NCBI taxonomy): domain Eukaryota; kingdom Metazoa; phylum Chordata; class Amphibia; order Anura; family Bombinatoridae; genus Bombina; species Bombina bombina. The sequence goes on from NC_069502.1 coordinate 1,009,815,387, forward strand.
CAAATGTGATCAAATAAAAAAGATTGTTAGCTTTTTCACAATTTTAGTTTTCTCACTGAAACTATTTACAAACAGCTTGTGCAATCATAGCACAAATGGTTGTAAAAGCTTCTCTGGGATCGCCTTTGTTCAGAAATAGCAGAGATATATGGCTTTGGCATTGCTTTTTGGTAATTAGAAGGCTGCTAAATGCAGCTGTGCATCACACTTATATTATGACCAGCAGTGAAAGGGTTAATTAGAGAGCTTGTAGCTAATTTTAGCTTTAGTGTATAGGTTACCCTCTGACCTGACACATCCAACCCCCTGATCCCCCCTAATCCCTCTCAAACAGATATCTTCCCTTCCCCACCCCACAATGGTCACCCCCATCTTAAGTCTGCCAGTACTAAAATAAAAGGTATATATATATATATATATATATATATATATATATATATATATATATATATAAAATGATTTTTGTATATATATTTCCTGCAGTGTAGGATCCCCCTTTACCCTAAAACTTCCCTGATCCCCCACAAACAGCTATCTAACCCTCACCCCTCTACCTATTAGCTGCCATTTTAGGTACTGGCAGCTTTCTGCCAGTATCCAGTTTCCCCCTCCTCCCCCCTCCCTCCTTCCCACGCACTGTAGCTCCACACTTTTCTTTCCGTAGCGTATCGGATTCTGTCACTCCCACCCACCTCCTGCCTCCTCCCACCTCCTCCAGCGATGGTCAACCCACCTGCCTCCCTCCTTACCTTCCCACCCACCAACGGCAACTCAATTTCTGCAGTGCCCCACTCGTAGGGCAATCAGAAATATTGCAGTATAGCTATTTTTAGTGAGATTGTGGCAGAGAGAAGCCCAGGGTATGGCGCTTGTCGTTAAGGGTTAATATAAAACTGTTGGTTGTCCAAAGCTGGGAAATAGGTAGTGAAGGTGCTATCTATCTTTTTAAATAATACAAAAAATCAAGTAGACTGTCTAAAAGAATATATAATATAATACTTACTGAATACTGGGGGATATGGAGAGCAAAAGATAGAGATGGTAGTGTATGCAGCTGAATTATTTAAAGGGACATTGTAATCAACTAATTTATTTGCTTCATCTAAAATGGGCATTTAAAAAAAAAAAATAACAACTCATTTCTGCGCTGAATAAATCAATACTTTACAAATATCAGGAGTTTACCTATTAAAAGTTAAAGGTATAGTCTGGTCAAAATTAAACTTTTATGATTCAAATAGAGCATGCAATTCTAAGCAACTTTCTAATTTACTCCTATTATAATTATATTTTTTTTCTTTGTTCTCTTGGTATCTCTATTTGAAATAGTAGGAATGTAAGCATAAGAGCTGGACCATTTTTGGTTCAGAACCTGGGTAGCACTTTCTGATTGGTATCTAAATGTAGTCACCAATCAACAAGCCCTACCCAGATGCTGAACAAAAAATGGACCGGCTACTAAGCTTACATTCAAATAAAGATACCAAGAGAACAAAGAAAAATGGATAATAGGAGTACATTAGAAAGTTGATTAAAATGACATGCTCTATCTGATTCATGGAAGTTTAATTTTGACTAGACTATTCCTTTAAAGGTCATTCATAAGTAGCATATTTTAAAAGTGGTCACATAATGCATTTACATATCTGTGCTTAGGATTCCTAGTGTCAGAAGTTTTAAGCAGTTTATAATATTCACTAGGCTCCAAGAACAAGAAATAACTGGCTACTTGTGTAATAAGAAGGCTCTCTAAAAGCTTTAATCTTACAAATGTCTAAATGTGATCCACTTACTTGGTGCCAAGTTGTACATAAACACTTCTACAGCATCCCTGAAAGTAAAACTTTATCCCTTGACAACTATATTAACACACACTAATTGCATGTTTCTTGGTGAATCCCCAAAATGTAATTATATTGTATAAATGTAATGCAGAACTAACTTATAATCAACCATTTATAACCTTCACTTAATTCACTTTTACAAACTACAAATTCTTAATAATTTGGTATTATGTATGACAGCTGTTTTGAGCAAAAAAAATTGTCTTGTTAATTGATGAGATATAATACAGGGTTACAGCCCTCTCCAATAAACAAGGATTTCATTGAATATTCCATGTCTAAATATTAGACCAACTAAATCTAGGTAAACAGAGGGTTAATATGAGCAGAACGGTTATACAACCTTAATGTAACCAGGTTTTTATAGATAAATTAGATCAATATTATTTCCCTAGCTACAATATATTACAATGCATAACAAACACACTGCATATATTTGATACGATTTTGTTTAAATCCTATAAACTCACAGTGGATTTTTAAAACAATAAAACAGCAGTTTTCAAAGTGGTTGTATGAATGATCCAGCAGATGATGTTTTCTGCCAACAAATAAATGTTACATATATTTCAATAACAATAACTTGCCACATTATTTTCTGTAAGATTACTTAACTGTGAGAGTAGAATGCAGGATTGCAATTGCCATACAGTTGTTAAATATAACTTTATCTGTATTATTTACAGCTGCAGTAAGTATATAACAATAAGTGTTTTCTCTAACTTATTAACCCTTTATAAAAAGTGTGTGTTTGGATGAAGAGAGAGAGAGAGAGAGAGAGAGAGAGAGAGAGAGAGAGAGAGAGAGAGAGAGAGAGAGAGAGAGAGATTATAAAGATAGATAGATAGATAGATAGATAGATAGATAGATAGATAGATAGATAGATAGATAGATAGATAGATAGATAGATAGATGATGGATAGATAGATAGATAGATAGATAGATAGATAGATAGATAGATAGATAGATAGATAGATAGATAGATAGATGATAGATAGATAGATAGATAGATAGATAGATAGATAGATAGATAGATGATAGATAGATAGATAGATAGATAGATAGATAGATAGATAGATAGATAGATAGATAGATAGATAGATAGATAGATAGATAGATAGATAGATGATAGATAGATAAATGATAGATAAATAGAGATAGATAGATAGATAGATAGATAGATAGATAGATAGATAGATAGATAGATAGATAGATAGATAGATAGATAGATAGATAGATAGATAGATAGATAGATAGATAGATAGATAGATAGATAGATAGATAGATAGATAGATAGATGATAGATAGATAGATATAGATAGATAATTTAACTATGTAACCCTTCCCGTTTTGCAATGTTTAATCTTTGCAAATTGACAGTCAATTACTTAGTGTTGGTCAAGTTACTGAAGCATTATGAGAAAGTTATACTAGTTATACAAAGCAGCTGGCTGGGTGTAAGTCCAGTGAATTTAAAGGTTCACTGAATCGAGCAAATTAAGGGATATGGTGCCGTGTATATATTTTTTACTATTCCAAACACAAAATCATTGTCATCTCCCTCGATCAACCTCTGTAGCATTTGTTGAGAATTAAATAGTTGTTAATGTGCACTTATTTGTTTATTATGGATTATCAAAAAATAAATTAACAGGGTAACTTTACTCGAAATGGACCGTGTGTCTATGTGTGAGTGATGATATATATACATATATATATGTGTGTGTGTGTCTGTGTGTGTGATTATAAATATATGTGTGCTTAGATATGTGTGTGTGAATGTGTGTGTGATTATAAATATATGTGTGCTTAGATATGTGTGTGTGAATGTGTGAGTGATTATATATATATGTGTGTGTGTGATTATAAATATATATGTGTGTGCATGTGTGAGTGATTTAATGTGTGTGTATATGTGAATGTGTGAACGATTATATATGTGTGTGTTTGTGTGTGTGATTAAAAATATGTGTGCTTATATATGTGTGTGAATGTGTGAGTGATTATATGTGTGCGTGTGCGTGTTCGAGTGATTATATATGTCTGTGTGTGTGATAATAAATATGTATGTGTGAGTGACTATATATATATGTGTGTGTGAATGGTTATATATGTGTGTGATTATAAATATATACTGTATGCGTGTGAGAGTAGTTATATATATGTGTGTGTGTTTATGATTATATATGTTTGTGTATGATTATAAATATGTATGTGTGAGTGATATATATATATATATATATATATATATATATATTTGTGTGTGTGAGTGAGTGAGTTAGTGGTTTCATATATACTGTGTGTATATATATGTGTGTGTGTGTGTGTGTGTGTATGATTATATATGTGTGCGTGTGATATTTTTGTGTGTGTACATGTATATATATATATATGTGTTTGTGTGTGTGCATATGAATATGTGTGTCGGAAGGGTATATGTGGTAGTGATTATACATGACACACATTAATGCATGCACCATGCAGCATTGACTTATTGTATTCTTATACACTGATGTTATATATATATATATATATATATATATATATATATATATATATATATATATATATATATATATATATATATATATATATATATATATATATATATATATATATATATATATATATATATATATTAATAAGCAGACATTAGACATACTAATTTCAGCTCTGCAAATAAATCTTACCAGTGGAGTTCTTGTTGATTTCGGGTGAGATGTTTGAATAAAAGGACACATTGCAGAGCCCTGTATACTCATCGGAAAGGTGGGAGCTTCTTGCTTTGCTGACCTTACCTTGTGCTCACTGCTTTTTATTTCCACAAGCTCTCCATACCCAGAGCAATCCAAGTGCAATTTCACACTCATCTCTTCACTACTTGCTCAAGTTTAGAACAAAACTTCAAATTAGCTCATTTAAGGATCACTGAGGTAAACGCATATAAAGCTCGTGCTTTGCAGACCAAGGAGAGCTGGGCTTAGGGTCTCCTAATATAAATACATTCTGACGTGTACCAAGTTTAAAAACCAAATGCATTCTGAATAAATTATACAGATTTTATTCGAGATGCACATCACACTATATAAAATACACTTTTGTCTATTTTTTTTTTTTTTTTACAGTTTAGTTCAATCCAATCGAGAAAGGCAAATTGTGTAGTTAGATATTAAACATGAGGCATAATGAGTTGGTTACCGGTAACAAATCAGTTTACCAAAAATGTTTCTATTTGCTTACGTAAGAGTATACGTTTTGGGATTACATGTGTCTGTGTGTGTATGTGTGATTGTGTGTGTAAGTATATAAAGGTGTATGTGTGTGATTATGTGGGATTGTCTGTTTGTGTAAGTGTATGATTCTGTGTGTGTGTGTGATTGTCTGTGTGTGTGTAAGTGTATGATTCTGTGTGTGTGTGTAAGTGTATGATTCTGTGTGTGTGTGTGTGTGTGATTGTCTGTGTGTGTGTAAGTGTATGATTCTGTGTGTGTGTGTGTGTGTGTGTGTGTGTAAGTGTATGATTCTGTGTGTGTGTGTGTGATTGTCTGTGTGTGTGTAAGTGTATGATTCTGTGTGTGTGTGTAAGTGTATGATTCTGTGTGTGTGTGTGTAAGTGTGTGATTGTGTGTGTGTGTGTGTGTGTGTTTGTCTGTGTGTGTAAGTGTATGATTCTGTGTGTGTGTGTGATTGTCTGTGTGTGTGTGTAAGTGTATGATTCTGTGTGTGTGTGTGATTGTCTGTGTGTGTGTGTGTAAGTGTATGATTCTGTGTGTGTGTGTGTAAGTGTGTGATTGTGTGTGTGTGTGTGTGTGTGTGTAAGTGTATGATTCTCTGTGTGTGTGTGTGTGTGTGTGTGTGTGTGTGTGTGTGTGTGTGTGTGTGTGTGTGTGTGTGTGTGTGTGTGTGTGTGTGTGTGTGTGATTGTGTGTGTGTAAGTGTATGATTCTGTGTGTGTGTGTGTGTGTGTGTGTGTGTGTGTAAGTGTATGATTGTGTGATTGTCTGTGTTTGTAAGTGTATGTGTGTGTGTGTGTGTGTGTGTGTGATTGTCTGTGTGATTGTCTGTGCTTGTGTGTGTAAGTGTATGAGTGTGTGATTGTCTGTGTGTGTGTGTAAGTGTATAATTGTGTGATTGTGTGTGTAAGTGTATGATTATGTGTGTGTGTGTGATTGTCTGTGTGTGTAAGTGTATGATAATGTGTGTACGTGATTGTCTGTGTGTGTGCAAGTGTATGATTCTGTGTGTGTATCATTTTATAAAGTTGTATGTGTGTGTTTATATGTGTCTGTGATTGTGTGTGTGTCTGTGAGTGTATGTGCGTGATTATTCATGTGCGTGATTGTGTGTGTCTATGAAGATTTGGGGGTACAGATTTCATAGTGCTTAGGGCAGGACATACCTAATACACCACTGTTATGTTTGTGTGAGAGTGTGTGTATGGATGGATAGACAGACAGACGGATGATGATAATAGATAGATAGATAGATAGATAGATAGATAGATAGATAGATAGATAGATAGATAGATAGATAGATAGATAGATAGATAGATAGATAGATAGATAGATAGATAGATAGATAGATAGATAGATAGATAGATAGATGATAGATAGATAGATAGATGATAGGTAGATAGAGAGATAGATAGATAGATAGAGCACCGCTTTAATATGTATACCTAACAGTTTAAAGTATATATGTTCAAGTATAAATTTTACTTATACTTTGACATTTTGTAGCTACTAGCTATACAGTGTTTGGGTGTTTTTGTAATGGTAACAAACTATTGTTATGTTTGTATAGTAATCTAATAAATGAATCCAGTTAGTTTACATAAGACAGGAGTTGGATAATGTTATGTGAGGTTAATGAATAGATCATCTCTATCATAACACTAATACAATAAAGTGTATAATATTTATGTGGGCCAGTATTTGCATATCAAGATGGTGATATTACCAAAGCATAAATTATCCCACTAATAAATTCAGTGGAAGTGGAACCTGCAGAGATAAGTATATTTATTGATGCTCATTCTGGATTATCAAAGACTATTTGTTAACCTGTTATATAATTTATTTTAAAAAAAATGAGGTTATTATAAGAAAGATCAAATTAGCACTGGTTGTCCACACACCCTCTTTTCTAGCCAGACTGATATTGTTTTCACATTGTGACAAGTCCCATTTTCTTTAGTCCCAAGGCGTCTTCATGTCCTCAAGTGCTGATCAATTAGCAGGTTCCTGGGTAGGTGTGAGCTGCTCCCCGCAAGGGATTGGTTCTTGGTGACCCCGCCCTCTGGCCTTGGCTGGCAGTGCTGATCAGCCCAGGCCCTCACTTTTCACCTCTGGGCTGTTAGCAGGAACAGACAGCTGCTGCTACCTGCGAGATGCAATCACACTAATCCTTTCATTTTCACAAGAACATAATCCCATTAGCACACCTGAAATAATAGCTTTAGCGACAAATGTCCTCTTGTTCCTACAATAAGACTTGCTGTGCTATGTGACAATTACTAAAGAAAAACCTTTGGTGGTGGGTTATTTTCATAAGGATGAGAAAGCACATCTAAAAACAAGCAATGAAGGGGAAAGGGGACAAATTGTTACTGATGTAAGCTGTTCTATGCAGCATTGCAATGCTTTATTTATATATATATATATATATATATATATATATATATATATATATATATATATATATATATATATATATATATATATATATATATATATATATATATATCAATGTTAAACCCTTTGCTGGTTGCAAAATGTATGCAAAGTGTTTAAGGGGTTTTGTTAACCATAGGGTTAAGTTAAAGAACTGCAGCCCATCAAAACACGTTATGAAGATTTATTTTGTTAAGGTTTTAAATCCATTTCTATAGATATATTGTTATATGTTATATTTATAGATACTCAAAATGTAACAGGTAGTCATTTTTAATAATTGTACAGTATAAAATAAAATGTGTACAGTGCAAGTCTTAATAAGACTATGATCATAATTAAGTTATTCAGGGGTTTTAACGCAAGAAAAAAAAGTTTTCTGAGTTTACAAAACGATGTTTTATGCAAAATGGTAGCTGTAAAATTTGATAGAAAATTATTTAAAAATATGATGCTTTTTAAAGTCGTTCATAAAAAAATGTAGTATTCTATGTGTTGGAATGTTATTTAGTAAGTGAAATCCATTATGTTTATTGGATACTGAAGGACTTTTTAAAAGCATATTTGGGGAATTGTGGTATTAAATACATTAAATAAAATATAAATTGCAACATAAATAATTTTCACCTTGTACTAGTGTAGTTTAAGACTTGTCACTTGATAATATATTTTTGGAACAAAATTACAGCCATGGAACTGCAAAGCAATTGCCAGTCCTGCTATTAAATGCAATACTCATAAAGAGGATGACTCAAATGCAGTTTACTGTATAAATAAGGCGCTTCTAAATAAATGTTACTTAGATAAAACAGTAAGGAATGACAATATCTTGATTGGCTTCACAGGAAACATAATTTGTTGGTAAATGACTATACACTGAGTTGTGCAATGTGCCACTAGGGAGATGATTTGAGCCTGCGATGCATTATTAGTAAGGACAAGACTGCAGCAACAGGCTGGGGCACTAAGGGACATTAAAGGGATAAACACAGCAATGGAAATAGGAGAAGGAGACACATATTAGTAGGAAAAAATGGCTAAACATGAACCAGGGAGACAGCACAGGAACCTGAACAAGAAGGCAGGGACAGGAATAGAAAAGACTGATAAACATGAACTCAGTAACAAGGATAAAACAGTGTGAATAAAAATGGTTTGGACAGCAGGAAAACAGGAAAATCAGAATGTAGACTATGGTAGTCATATAAATTATCAACTAAAGTGCTGACTTTAACTGATAGTATCTTATACAGCTGTAGCTTTATCACTAGTGACTGTGGTTTACAGAATGACGCAATTAGAAAGTAAAATTGAATAACCCTTTATAATTAAAGGTACATTCATCTTCAGTTAAATTACTTGACACTTATTTATCATTTAGAAAATAAGAGTTATACAAATAATCAACAAATAATTGAGAAATAAATGACAATTGCTTTCCTTGGCTCAGCTCATAGGAATAATAAGAAGCGATTGCAGTTTATAAATACTTTTAACTTCAGATATTTCCCCAGTGGTAATAAAATGTAGTATCTAAATGACATTTAATTAAACATATAGGCTCTTATCTATATTACATTACCGACTACGCTAAAGAGGAACCTTGACTGAGATGTGATAGCAAAAAGTCATTTCTGTGTATCATGTTTAGAATCTCTATACATTTCACAACAAATAAGGTTTTATGGACACCTTACAAGTGTGTGGAACCTACTGTTAAATCTAACAATACAGATTATTTGCTGTCTGTTTTGTATTATGTTACAATCTTATAGAAAATTCACTACTGAAAATAAAACAGTTTAGACGTATCCAAAAATGAAGGATACAATGAAACTAGAATTTGAAATAATGTTCTTTCTATTTTTAAGTGGTACATAATAAATCAGTTGCAGAATCCCAGGCCTACATCAAGGAAAATGCGTGTCTTATACATTTTATACGTATATATATATATAACTATATATATATAACTATATATATATATATATATATATATATATATATATATATATATATATATATATATATATATATATATATATATATATATATATATATATATATATGTATATATATATATATATATATGTATATATATATATATATTAGTGAACTGATATACAGAATATTTTATGTTAATTGAATTTACCAAAAGTTATTATTCTGACTTTAGAAAAAAAGAATGCATCATATTGTTACTAGTATTTTAATTAATCCGTTTGTAAAAGTAGTAAGTTATAATATTTAAATCGTTGTTTATTCCGTTTACAGTATTTAGTATAGTTATCAAAATCATTAATGAGCATTTAAAATACGGATTATACGCAAAAGAAAAATTGTGAATATATATTTTATTTTAATTTTTTCAGGAAGGACACGAAAATTGTCTTAGCCCATATTTCTGCATTACACTAAAGTGCAATTCAAGCCTTTTGCACCACAGCTTGATTGTGGGTACATTCTATTATTATTATTAATAATAATAATAATAA